>NC_087513.1:14737800-15436300 GCF_963921805.1 Phalacrocorax carbo | reverse complement strand
TATGTGAAATAGGCTTCCTTTTTTGACTGCCAGTGGTCTGAGGCCACAATATATGGATATCCTAGAGTGGATAGGTATCCTAAGGTAGACCAGCTTAGGAAGTCTGCTCAGTGTTGTTTTTGGTATTTACTCAAAATGTGTTGTTGATGGGAATTGCTACTCTTGCCTTCTTTCTTAATAGCCTTTCGTCTTCTTGCTAAGAATATTTTAACTGGAGCTCTATCTTTGTGTTTCTGTAAAACTTTAAGATTTCATTAAGCTACCGATACTGCAGGGCTGTATGTTTCTATCTTGGTTATTTGCCCACTTAGTGTATGTAGGCTTCAGGTGCTTACCATTGTGCCTTTTTAAAGAGTTCAATATACAGAAAGATTCAGCTGAAAGAAACAAAGTTGATTTAAGTTGTGTAGATATACTAATAATTCTTTTGTAAAGGAGTAAATAATTGTATGTATTGAGATTACAGAAATTTAATGTAAAGAAGGTGTTGTGACATGTTTGATCTGCACTGCCTGAGTCAGTCCAATGTTCACCTTTGTAATGTGATAATAAACCACATATCAAAGACTTTTTGTGGGATCCAGTGGAATCTAGACTAAATTTCAGTGTAAAGTAGCACGTATATTACAAAGTGTGTTCATCTCTCTATTTTGAACTGTGCCATAGAGTAAGAAAACATCCTGCAGCTCTAGTAAACTTAATTTCTGAAATTGGAATGGCTCCAGCATTTCTAATATTCTGAAGAGGTTTACTTGCAGATTTGTATCATGAAAGTAGTTATTGTTGTGTGACAGGACATCTGTTATCAAAGAGTTATCCGATCATACAAATTTGCCAAGGTTCATGCCTTTTTCTTAGAACAGAATCATAGAACAGCCCAGGTTGGAAACAACCTCGAAAGATCAGCTGGTCCAATCTTTTGTGGGAAAGGCAGTCTAAATGAGATTGTCTAGCACCTTGCCTAGCCATGTCTTGAAAACCTCTCGCATGGGTACTTCACCATGTTCCAGTGATTGATTGTTCTCACTGCAAAAAATTTCTTTCTGATATCAAGATGAAACCTCTTCCAGTGCAACTTGTACCTGTTGCCCCTTGTCCTTCCTGTGTGGCTCCTTGTGAAGAGAGACTCATCATCTTTGTAGCCACCCAAGTACTGGAATCTTGTGATGAGGTCCCCCATTGAGCCTTCTCCAGGGAGAAGAGGCCTATCCTTCAGTCTTTCCTCAGAGGGTTCTCCAGCCCTTTGATCATCCCCATGGCCCTTCTTTCAATCCTCTCCAGTCTCCCCATGTACTTTTTGTATTGTGAGGACCAGAACTGGACACAGTATTCCAGGTGTGACCTGAGAAGTGCTGAGTAGAGGGTGATGGTTGCATCTCTGCCTCAGTTAGCAGTGCCCCTGCGGATGCAGCCCAGGATTTGCCTTTGTTGCTGCATCGGTGTAGGGCTGACTTGTGTTCAGCGTTGTTGGCCACCAGAACCCCCAGATCCCTGTCAGCAAGGCTGGTCCCCAGCCACGCACATCCTAGCCAGTGCTGGGCTCCTTGGTTACGTCAGGTTTTGAACAGGCAACAAATAGGATACCATCCTGGGACCTTAATTTCATTTGTAATAATTTTGTTTGATGAAATAACATTGGTTTTTAGCATAACGGCTGTTTTATTATGGAAAAGACCCTGGTTCGGCACAGTTATGCTGAACAGGAGTGCCTTAGTAGGGGAGGGTTTTGTGTTTCAGATCATAGTGAGATGAGCTGTTGGGCTGTAATGTTCATGATGACTGGGCCACTTGTTCTGCAGCGCAGTTTTATTTTTTTAACCTTCTTATTTACTGTAACTACAGAGTAGGATGATAATGAATTTTGTGGACAAGGCATGGACATGGATTTTGAAATATAATTGTCTTTCTCTTCCTTTTATTATCAAGATGATGACAGACTAGAAGCTGTTGGTGTGGTTTATTTTTTTAAAACCTACAATTTGAGGATGTATACGACAATCTTTACTGAATAAATAAGATTGTCAGGTTGTACAACAAATCTAATTTGGTTTGATAAAGACTGGATCAAATAATTTTATTTTTAGTTTTGGACAATTTCACTGAACCCCACATATTAACACAAAGGAAAGAATTCCTTTATTACTTGGCTTCTTGGTGGTGTCCTAAATATGCTTTGTGACCATTTCAGTTTTTCAGTGAGTGTGAGAAAAGGTTTGGAAGGCATGCACACAATCCTTTTTGGTGGCCATAGGTTTATAGACATAGGGCAAAAGTAAAACCTGGAGAGAAAACTGTTCTTCTCATGGCTATGATAAATATTCAACTTTTTGATTGCTGCCTTACAGCATGAATTATCTCAGATGAAGTTTGTGTTCAATCTCAAGCATTTTCTGGAGCAGTAAGAGTTGTAGATGTAAATATATGTAGCTAAGCTAGAAATTCCATTAAAGAAATAGAGGCGTGGGATGAGAACATTATATCAGAACATTGTATTGGATTAAGCGCTCTCAATTTCCTCATTTAGATGAGAACTGCTGGTCCTTTTGAGGAATAGACATGACATTTGTTTTATTAATTTACTCTTAAAAGACAATGATTTTGTATTTAAAACCTGATTTTTGTTTTAAATTCAGTTAATGTTTTTCAAGGATTGGAATCTTTAAGGATTATTGTCTTTTCACCAAGAAAGCTAGTGGCAAAGGTTGGTTTGAACTACTTCTATATTAACTAGTGAACTGTAGGGCAGTAGTGGAAACTGCATATGCTTCTTGTAAGCATACCTGTACTTTGAGTGGATTAACTGATTGCTGATCGGTTTGTCATCTTACTGTATGTAATAAAAGAGTAAATCTATGTCTCTACTGAAAACTGTTTTCATTTGGTCTGTGACTGTGATTGCATAAGATAATCAGCTTTACATAGTAAGCCTTATCTAGCTTCCTTTTCTTCTTGTGTGAAAATGCTACTAGATTTGCTACTATGCACACAAACACATATACATACACATATTTATACAGAATAAAGTATGAAGTGAAAATTTATTTTAATCCCTGTTTGAAGGAAGCCTGGGCTTAGGTATGGATGAAGAAGACTAGAAAGTTAATTGGCATCCAGGAAATTACAGAAGTGTTTCAGTGCTTCCTCAAGTGTGCTTGTTATGCTTAGACAAAATAATCTTTTTTTTCTTTTATTGTGACAACTAAGCAGTTTTTCTTAAAAGCAGCATCTATTAGGTAGTTGCTGTGCCTGTGGATGTTTGCTGAATGGATTCTGTTCACTGATCAAAGGCTACAGGTATACCTCTGGACTCCCTGTATGACAATGGCCATGAGCTCTCACCGTTAGAGCTGGTATTGTATCTGCCCCTCAATTATAATGTGTGTGAGGTTGTTGGTTGTGTTTTTCCTTTTTTTTTTTTTTTTTTTTCTTGGGATGATATACTGAAGAATGTCAGAGAAACTAATGTTAATTTTTTAAAAGCTTTTCAAGAACTGAAGAAGTGACCTCAGTTCTCTACAGAAGAAAGGGATAGGACTGTTAAAAATGAAAACATAACTATATAGCAGTTGTGTTCATAATTGTTCCCACTTCTTACTGATTACTCCTGTTGTATTTCTGCCCAATTCTTACCTTTGTAATATAGCCAGTGTTTTAATAATCAGTAACGAAGTCTCTTCTAGTTGCCTATGGGGACTTTGGAAATGGGCCCCATTTTGCTAGGCTGTTACTAAAAGAAAAAAAGTAAATATTAAAAACCCCTTTTAATAATATTTGAAGGAACAGAAAATTGTCTTTCTAGCTCTCTTCACAATTCCCAATATTCATATCTTTAAAATACTGCTGGTCTCAGCCTTCATATATTTGAAGTGATAACCGTTGCTTCCTGGTTTTCCCATCAACACTGTTTTGGTTTTCTTTTAAAGACCCATACCCTTGTCTTCTCATTTTTCACTTTTAATCTGTTAACAGTTATAGCACATTGTAAGAGGGATGGTTCTAGTTAAAGTTGGCAGAGCTTTGGTAGTAATCTTCCTCTGGTGCCCCCTTCCTATCCAGTAACACACCTTTTAGAATGGGCTCTGCTTTTGGGGGTCTATTGTGTTTGATTGGGTCTCTGACAACCTGCAGAAGGTATGTGGAAAATGGCTAGAAGGATAAGCATAGTGTAATAAAGCACATATTACGGAGCAGAACTGCAGCAGCCTGTGTCTGTCTGAGCCTAAGATAACCTTAGAAAAAGTTGTTGGATTTGACAGAAGACAGTACGAACAAGTGTTTTGGCTGAAAAAGGTGGTCTCCTAAGTTTCAAAGTAAACCTTTTGTATTTTTTCAGTTTTATGTGTACTGTTTTTAATTGAGCCTACACATTTGGAAATCCTATGATTAAAAGAGTACATATGTCTAAATACCACATATTCTGGTATTGTCCAGCAAAGCAGCTGGCAGACTCAACTTTGATATCAAGGTCCTGCATAATGAAGTAGTGTTCTGCTATGGAGACTTTTTGAGTGTTAATGATAAAAGAATCTTATCTTGAACGTGTTGGTTAAAGGCAAAGCACAGAACAGACTTGGTGAAATAATGCTTCTTGACCGTATTGGTGCCTTAGTTATTTTCCTCAACAGAAGTTAGTCGATTAAAAGTCAATAATTTGAATGTTGGAGATTAAAAGAATCAAGGGCTTCAGTTGCCTTGAGCTATTGTCAATGCTTAGTATGCAGTTTTCTAAAATGGAAGGGACAATTCCATAGTTAAATGTCAATTACATTTTCCTATCCCTGAGGAAAAAAAATTAATATCTCTATTTTTCTTGTTGCAGCAATAAAGGTCTCAGAGCTATCTAGGTACAATATCTGTACCTTAAACTCGGATATTAAAATCAATTGTTTACTAATTTTCAAACTGTACTAAAATTATACCGTTCTTGTATTTATGGTTCTAAAGAGAAAATTATTTCTTGGGACATGTCTTTTTTTTTTTTCTTTCTTTATTTTTCCTTTGGATTGATCTGCTGCTTCTGTTCTCTCCTCTCACCCCAGTAATTTCTCTGTGTAATAGTTGTGCTTGTCTCCCACTCACTACCCTCCCGCTGTTGATCACCTACATGTGACGTTATTCTTTCCTCATAGACTGACACATATAAAACTATTTTGTAGAAAATCATTATAGAAGAGGTTCTTAGGTAGTTACATGGAACCTGGAGATGGGTATGATGGAAGCACTTCTGTGACTGGTTGCCTGCAAGGTTGCTGTAAGGGGAGCAAATGCGTGATTGAGCTGCATCTTTGAGAGAAGGTACGCTCAGTTGGGCAGGGTGACTCCTCCTGGGCAGAGTGATTCTGGAGAGCTTAGGAAAGAAACAACTCCCAAGTCCTTTCCAGGACCTTCAGAAGGGTGGGCTTGGGATGGGACTGGTCCTGCTGAGCGTTGGGCAGTCAGGTGGGCAGGGTCTGCTCCGTTGTGCTGCGTGGGACTGCAGAAGTGCATTTAGGCAGCTGGTTTTATTCCTTTCTCCTGTCAGAATCACCCAGTGGTCACTTATCACTTTTGAGGAGGGACAGTTGGGCAGTTTGAGATCTTGTATCCTGTAGAAACAAAACAAACAAAACAGTGGAACACTGAATCCTTGAAAAAACTAAGGTGTAAATTATTAAAATCCAAGTAGAAAGTTATTAAAAGAATGCCAGTTAAGTGCAGCTAAGGCTTTAGTTAAGTAAGGTAGCTAGCAAGGCAACTTTCTTTAAAATAAACCAGGTTTTTTTAATGGCTATTTTAATGTTTGAAAGCTAATTATAAAATATTTTAAAATAAATTACGCTTCTCTGTAAATTGTGGTTTATATTTGTGCTCACATTATGTTTCACAACTTGCCATTTCCAAAAAGATGATGGAAAATTAGAAATTGCTCAAAGAAGGAGGCAGTAAACGCGATTGATGATATTGAACAGCTTCATCTCTGACTAGTGCTTTTCAGATATATAGAGGTGGTTTAGGAGCATTTTGACATGCCTGAAAAATCATTACTGGTATAGAAAGGGAAGAATGAGTTACTTGTCTTTTTTCATTACAAAGCAATGGTATCCAAAGAGCCACTTTAGTGCAAAAAAAAGATATTTCTTTTTATACAGTACAAACAGCAGAATGTGGCTTTGCAATATGTTGTAGAGGCCAAATTATAAGTGGGTTTAAGACTGGACGCTAGAACCATCAGTACTTTTAAAGTGTGCTACTGTTGGTGCAATCCGGCTTTCCAAGCTAGGATTTGCTGAAGCCCAGTCATGTCAGTTTGTCCTAATATAGAGTGATCCACTTATTTACTCATCTCTAAACATACATTTCTGGCACCTAGTGGTATACTACTGGCCTAGGAATGTACATCATCTAAACTAGTGTGGCAGCTTTTAGATTTTTAAGGCCGCCTCAGTAGATCATGTGCAAGATCTGATAGTGTGCATAAGCTTGGCAGTGTCTGTGAGCCTAAATCCAAATGGGGCTTGAATGATGTGATGTGTGGCACTCCTGTTCCTGGCTCAGGAAGGAGCTGTGAAACTGAAGTTAGCCACTAAATCCGAGTCTACAGTGAATCAGTGGAGGTGTGTGTTTGAGAAGAGTTTTCATAAACCCATGAACAGTGCACTAGGTAATGACGAAGGGGTGGGGAGGCATGCCAAAGAGTGCAAAATACTGAAGGAATGGGCGTGCCTGAAATGCTACTTTTCCTGTAGACTTTGATGCCACCTGCAGGTGTAAATTTGATGCCAAAATGAGCCTGGGATTTAAAGTGTGAATCTAAGAATTTGGGTTATTTCCTCTGTTGCTGAGAACAACTAGCTTTGTTTTAAAGTTTCAGTTCTCATGCTTATGTAATTCGCTCTCCTGTGAAAGGAGTTAAATACCTGAGGAAGTTCAAGCTTATTATTTCATCTTGTCATGTGCAAGTGTCAGTCACAGGATTATAGGCTGTGCTAGGCTTTGGTGTGTAAGGGACAGCCAGTAGCTTTACATCTCTTCTGTGGAACAATCAAGAGCAACAGACTGATGGAGTGGGAAAACCAGTGATTAAAAGGGAAGCATTTGCTATCAAGTTTCACCTATACGCAGGTATCAGCATGCTGGTTGGCTGCGGCCAAGTACCTCTGAGTTACAAAACCACCACATGTGATTTGGTCAGAATGAGGCTGTTTGGGTGATTAAATGATTTTTCTTTTTTAGCATAGCAGTCACAATTCAGCATTGTTATGAAAGA
The DNA here is from genome assembly GCF_963921805.1 of Phalacrocorax carbo. NCBI lineage: Eukaryota > Metazoa > Chordata > Aves > Suliformes > Phalacrocoracidae > Phalacrocorax > Phalacrocorax carbo. Next base: position 15,429,054 of record NC_087513.1, on the reverse strand, counting down.
GGGAGCCCTGAGGAGATCAAAGGCTTAAACTTCTTTCGAGTTCTCTTTGCTGGTGTCACAAGGCACAGTATGACAGACCCCTGTTGCCAGAATCTACTCCCAGGTGAATGTTTTAAAATTCTAGCACTGTCAGGAAAACTTGGAAAAGACCAGGAGCTTCACGATACTATTATGAGTACTAGTTCAAAAGAACAGGAATAATTTTACAGATAATAGTATCTGAAAAAAACATTTTACTTTTGTTTCTTTTTTTTTTTTAAGATAGTCTGTTGCTTGGGGCAACCTGTTTTGTATGCTAGTAACACAGTGTTCTAGCACATGTTGGTGTCCAAGTCCATAATACTGGTCCTAGACATTTAATCAAATTCCTCTCAAATGCTATTAGAGCATTGCCTCTATTTTTTAATGTCAACTAGAGGGTTTATTTTAATTTTTTTAATTTCCCAGAAATGTTTGCTTTATAGAAACTTGTAAGCCTTGGATTGTGTCAACAGTGTTGAGAAGATGACACACAGCAATTTCGCTAGTTGCTTCTAGCACTGTGCATTTTATAAAGTCACTCTTTAATCAGGGATGAGCAGTCCTGGGAACTAGGAGCTTTGTGATGGACTCGCTATTGTTGTGGGCAGACATATTATGGGCACACCTGTCAGTCAAGGCTCTTGGAGAAGTTGGATGTGAAAACACATGTGTGAATCTCAAGTTTGATATAAAATGTGAGATAGAGCTGTAAATAACGAGGCCGAGGCTACCACTATATTTTAGATCACCAGATACCTCTTAGATAACTACTTTGGTCTTTAGTATGGATCAGTTACTTTTAAGTATTGCATTCTTACTGCTAATCCAAGTTGTTTAGTAAATCCAGCATCTAAAAACTAAGTTAAAACAATTTATTCATTAGACAATACCTGTTTTTTCCCCAGTTGTCTAAAACAAGTATTGTTGAGAATTGGTTAGATTATCTAAAAATGTTGCAACAAAGCTGGCAAACTTCTTGCATATTCTATAGGAAACATGGTGCAGAAAATAAAATTATTTATCCTGTTCTCATTATTGAGGAGTAGAATAGCTGTATTCTCTAATGTTTATTTCTGAAGCCAGAAAAATCGGTTTTGTTTAATGACAATATTTGTCTTGGGAATAAAGATATTATTCTTTTAAAGTGATCAGCTTGATCTAATTTTGTGTTTCAGAAATGACTCTTACTAGCTTGTGTCTCACAGGGTGCCATATCTTGTCCTAATTAGTAGCATTACAAAAACTTGAGATAAAGTGTAATACTCCCTCCTCCTCCACTTGTACTGTCTGTGTGATATCTACTAGTACTTAACCCTCGCCCTGTGATTTGCCAGGCTGGTGAAAACAGAGTATTTTTAATAGCTGCAACTAAAAGGAACATTAAAATACAACTGAATATGTATATTGAAGCAAAACCACAGATTTATTCTGGGACTTTTGCTGTTTTCATTATAGTTTTTGCATACATCAGTGCCTACTGTGCAGAACTCATATTGTAGATCACTAGTGATTAACTGAGAATGTAGTTTGGATAGTAGAATTGGGAAAGATCAGTGGATTAAATTTATTTTGGGGATAATATTTCATTCAACCAAATGCTTTGTGTTAATTTTCATTTGTTTGAAATAAACACCCTCTTATGGAAAGCTTAATCTGTTTCAGGAGGATTCATAGCAGAGAACATGACAATCTAAGACTAATCAGATACAATGGTAAGTCTAGTTTTAAGACACACATTGCTGACCATTATGGCCAAAGGTGACAAGTCATAAACCAGTATGGTTTGAAACTACCCGGTGAATTTGATAAAGAAATTTGATCCATCACTCTTTCTGCTAAATTAGATGTTCTCTTTCCCAGCTAGTCCATTGGAAGGCTTGACCAGCAGTAACACATCTGGCTTGTGGACTTTGCTACTTCTCCTTTGCTACTTTTTCAGTGTCACAATCTTCAGAAGTTGGTGACTTCCTGTGTAAGAAGGCCTTGAGCCTTCCATTTAGTTCTTGTGTTTGCTGGGCTTGGGTTGTTCTGTGTCTTCTGCCAGCTTCTCTGGCCTTGGATTAGCCACCACCAGTGCCCATCATGGTAACATGGCTGAGGGCACTAAGATAAGTGTGCCAGAGCTGCCATGGGCTTGCAGAAAGATGAAAGCAAATGGATCCTGGAAACAAACAACGCTTAAGATCAAAGTACATTCCTTTGGAGTCAACAGGGATGCAGTTTTGGAGAGTCCAAGGGTAAGTGTTTGGTACAACCAAAACTGGAACGACCTCATCACCCGCAACTCAAGAGCGTGAGTGTGTTGAGTTTGTGAATTCAAAGTAGTTTAAAAAAAGGGGGAGGAGGGAAGTTACTTTTTCCCCCAGAGAAAACAGTTGACGTTGTATGTAATAATTCTTGCATGTCATCATTGATAACTGTGTAACATTCGTTTTCTGATACTCCTTGTTTTTAGGACAGCTTGGTGTGACTGATCACAGGGAAGATACAAATAGAGTATCTTCACATGCTGTAACTGAGTTCATTAACACCACAGCAAACCAGACATTTAAAATATTTTAGTATATTTATAGTAGATGCTAATTCTGCCATGTATTACATTATGGCAGTACTGTGTTTACATGCATGTTGTGAAATCTGAAAATAGTTAAAATTCTAGGCCTCTCATAGTGGCTTTGTCTGATATTTTGTCTTTGCAAATGGGGAAAAAGGAACACATAATAGCTTAACTCAGACTGTATACATGTAAAAAGAAATAATTCATTCTTTTAATTATGCCACATCTGATTCAAAGAATATGACGCAACTGCATTGTTGTCCTATCTCCTTTCCCACTTTGAAACATTTAGTCAACATTTTAGATAAATATGTCAAGCAGAAAAGTCACCTTAAAAATAAAACTATGACAAAGGTAAAAGAAAGTCCTCTCATGACTGTTTTAACACCAAAAAGTTAAGTGATGGCAAAAATTATCTTTTCAGTTTATTTGTGAGATTTATAGATTGCTAAAAAGTCAATTTATGTGATCACTTCAAGAGGTGGGGAAGGAAACCTCACTTCATTTTTCTGGAGGACATGCATTTAAGCAGAAGAGTGTGACCAAGTTTTCAAATCAGAAAGTGGCATTATTTATGCCAACGGCGTCTCTTAAATCCAAACAAGAATGTGATTAATTATGACAAAAATAATAGAAATAATGCAAGAGTTAGCACAAACTTAAAAAACCAAAAGACCAAATGGGACCTCTGAGAGTTGTTCCTTAGCATTAGGACGTGATGCAGAAAACCTGCTTGTCCTGTTAGTTTATTCGGAGTGTTTTTAAGACATAGTGATGTTCATATGCAAGGGCAATGGAACTGAACGTGTGCCAGCTTCTTCCTAATTATAGTTTGCAGCCTGAGGTATTAAGCTGAATTGAAACTGCACGTGGTTTAAATTAATATGTTAAACTCTGAACTGTGGTGCACCAGGTGCTGGCATGTTTGATTTAGCAATGATTCCTGCAAAACAGCAATCTTCAGCGGGAAGATGAGTTGATAGCTAATTCTCAGTCTTGTTTTTCAAAGCCTCTTCTCAGATTTTGTCCCACAGCAATATTTCAGTTTTGATGCCATGGATTTTACGTCGGTAATAAAGGAGTTGTTTGAAAATAACATTGCAGCGATAAGAAAAATATTTTATTGTTTTTCAGTGTCTGTGTCCTTAATTTTTTTCTTCACAGCTGATTCAGTGTCAACTCTGCCAGTGTTTAATTTTCGAGAAAATGTATGTGCTATATTTCATATTTGTAGTTGATTGGCATAGGTAATAAATAATTGTTATATATGTGTATGTAGATAAATATTGCCTTTACCTAAGAAACTTCATTTGGGAGACTTTAAATACTGTTTAAACTCAGTAGATAAAGTCTCTTAACAGTCTACAAAGGTAGTAATCTAATAGCAGGGATGAGGTGTGTAATCTCAGTGTTTCAGGAGAGGCTGACAACAACAAAGTAGAAAAATTGGTCCTCTGTCACTTTTTTGCCTAATAATACCACCTTTATTCACGGGTTTGCTTCTTGTGGTGTTCTTATCAAAGCATGACAATGTTATAAGCAAGTGAAATAAAAAGAATCAAGCTGCCTTGCTGCTGTTTTAAGATGATATGGTTTCCTTCAAACTGAATTACCATAGATAATGTGGAATGAAAACTTAATAAGAATTAAAAGCATCTTCACCCCATTTTCCTGAATAGAACTTAATTTCTGCTTTTATCAGCAGCAATGGAAAGCAGCAAAGCCCAGATTTACTGCCAATAAACGTATACCTAGGATATCAGAATGAAAAGTGAGTGAGGGTATAATGACATTTCCTTAACTAAGCAGATACACATGAATATGGTGGGGCTATTTGAAGGAAGGAAATAGCAGACAGGGCAGAGGCTGAGTAAGGGGACCATTACTTTAGCAGAAAAGGAAAAGTCTGATTTACAAAGCCTTATTTAGACAACGACAAATTAACTTCATTCGGAACTCATTGTTTTCTTTATGGAGGCTGGGAGGGAGGATAGCAGTGGAACAGGCTGCCCAGAGAGTTTGTTGAGTCTCCTTCCCTGGAGACATTCAAACCCTGCCTGGACATGGTCCTGTACCCCCTCTCTAGGGGTACCTGCTCAAGCAGGGGCTTTGGGCAAGATGATCTCCAGAGGTCCCTTCCAACCCCTACCATTCTGTGATTCTGTACCCAGGGACTGTTCTGGCTCTATGCTTTCTCAGCCTGAAGGTCTTCACTGCTTATCTCTTATGTTTGCACCATGATCCTTGCCCACCAGCTGCTGACGTGTTGTACTAATGCAGCTTGGACCTGTGTGGTGCTCCTCAGGCTAAATAGCTACTAATGGATCTATCTGTACCTTCTCTCCTTCCAAATCTTAGAGTCTTTTCTCACTGCTTTGTTGCATCCAGGTTTCATATTGGTGCTTGAATTTGTTATGCTCAAAACTTTGTTATGAGCAAAAGGAATGATCACTGTTTGCAGAGTCAAGAATTTGCAGTTAGTCTAGTGAAGTCTTAATGGTCCAATCAAAGAATTATCGATAGTTCAGTTACAGTGATACTAATATTTGTTTCAAATTGCATACAGTCAAAATGATAAATGCACAAACTTTGTAGCGTCTGTTCTTTCTCTGGTCCTGTGCCCACTCTTCTAAAGTGGATGGTTTCATCTGGGAGGAGGGAGGGATATGGCCAGTCATCAGCCTCCTGAGCCCCTACTGGGAGGTCTGGGAGGTCAATGTTGGTAGCTGCTTCCTCCTCATTCCAAAATCCACTTGGGTCATTTTTATATGTTTCTATAAGTTGTTCTTTCTGTGCTGCTTTGTAAATCCGTGTTACAAGCCATGTCAATACATCCAGATTTAGTATATAATGGCGTATTAGACATTCAAAACCTGCCTGGATGCATTCTTGTGCACCCTGCACTAGGTGTACCTGCTCAAGCAGGGGGGTTGGGCAAGATGATCTCTAAAGGTCCCTTGCAACCCGTGCCATTCTGTGATTCTGTATTTTACATGCATCTGATACTTGTTCTTTGTTCCCTTTGTGAGTAGCTTTGACTCCTCCCAGGTTGCAGTCCTGCAGCCAGCAATGGACCATTGGTGAGGTGTCTGTGGGCCCAGGCCTCTGTGTCATCCTGGGACTTTTTAGTCCTCTACAGTTGTTCCATGTCTTTACTCCCTTATGCTGCTTTTTATTCCAGCATATTAAATAGTTCAATTTACACAGAGTAATTATTGCTGTGTTAGTTCCAGATATATGTATAACAATAGGTGCTACACTTCCAGCTGTACAAAGCTAAGTGATAGCTAAAACGAAGTAGGAAATAGTCATTTGATCAGTAGACTGTTGCTGTTCAATGCTATAACAAATCTCCAGGCAGGCTGAGACTTTCAGACAGAGCCTGGTGAGTCCCAAGGCTCGTGCTATGAGCTTCATGCAAAGCCTGTGGCTCATTACAAACAACGGCAACACTGTATTTATGGGCTACCCAGTCTTGTTTTGTGTGGTCTGTGGTGAGGAGTAATCACTGCTCTTCATTCAGGTAACCTGGATGCAAATATGCTGAATTCATAAAATTGCTGCCATGCTTAGAACCTTGTTCCTTCTTAGGTGACTTCAAAGCTTGCAAGAGACAGATAGAAAGTGACAAGGCATAAATTTAGTATTGAGCTGGTGATGCCTAAGTGAAGTGGCATTCTGGGCCTTTTTCCAGGAAAATGGATTACCTTGGAACTCAAAAGATAGTACTTAGATCAGCACATCTGAGGGAATATTTGCAAGTAGCTCTCCTACTGTAAGCAGAAATTTTATCAGAGAAAGGGGCTCTTTCTGTGAGTTTGAAAAATTTTGAGGGGATTAGTTTTGAGTTAAATTTCAAATACAGTCTGCTTTGTTTTTACAGAAGGTCTGTGTGGTCTTTAACTATTTTATTAACAATTTAAAATATTTCCTTACTGGGCACTGCCGTAGTAGACAGTGGGAAAATCCTGGCTAGTGAGGAAGTGCAAATTGGCTTTGTAAAGACTACTGAAGGTTGAATCTTGTTAAAAGTAGTATCTTAAAATAGTGGTGGTTTGCAGAGTGGCTTTTGGCATTATTTACATTTAAGAAGTGGTTATTCAATGCTTTATTAGAAAACTGTTATGTCTTCTTTCAAAAGAACCTTTGTACCTACCATCATGAAAGAAGCTCTAGGGACTTTTATGTATAAGTGGACAAAGCTATGTAGCATTGTGTGTTGAATACCCATTTTAGCTAGAATAGTTGAAAGGGCTTGAATGCATCTTCAAGGTATGATCTTCCTTCGTTATAGAAATACTCTCTGTGTTCTGAAGTAGATCAAAATGTGCCAGGAAATAATAGGGAGATCTTTTGAGTATTTTAGAGAACATTGTTTTAAGCAAAGACCTTCTGGTCTATATATCTCTCTGACGTTGAGAAAAATTTTTTCTTAAAAAAAGCAGTAATAATAACCAACCTCTATATTATATATATGTGTGGTTTATATATTTGAGGTGTGCTATAATAGTAGCAATTAGGTAAAGGTTAAAGCAGGTAATACAGATAAAGGAAAGTGAAGGTAAGGTGGATAATTCATTGCTGTTACATATTTCAGAGTGCTGCATAAGTTAGAGCAGCTGTGTTAAAAATTTTGGTTCCACATACACTTATACTCAATGTCACCTGTATCTCATCACCACGATAGCCTTGGCCCTCTTTTGCCTGTGCTATGGGTGCTCCTTTCTGCTCTCCACAAGTCCTAAATGTGTTCACTTCTCTTCCCATGCCCACTAAGTGGAGTTGCAGTGCCTTTGCTCTCTCCCATTCTTCAGTGCACCATCTTCAATAAACATAGCTAGCTGCTGCTTCTCTCTTAAGCCTACCTAGTGCCATACTGAACCTCCCTTGCTGAAATCGGGCACCTGCACAAGGTTCTGAGCTTCTCCTGTAGCTACTACCCATCTTTGTGTGATGTGCTAGCTGGCCAAGAAGTGTAGTGCTTGTGGTGACTGGTGCGGAGTTCAGTCTGGGACGGTTCATCACTAGCAACAGACCCTCAGCAGCTAGACAAGCCAGATGGAAAATATGAAGCTGGACCACTCTGACGTTCCCTGTGTGAGGAACTAACAGGGTTGTTTTTTCCTTCCCAGCTGCCACAAAACTTGTAGAAACTTAACAGCTCAGAGGTCTCCTTCCACTTTTTCAAACGTTAGAACTGTCAAAGATGATTTAAAAAAAAAAAAGGTTGGATAGACACATGAAAATTGCATAAGCTCTGTTTTTTAAGCAGCAAGGTAAAAAGAAAGATGGGAGTTATATTTGTTTGCTAGAAGAAAAATGGATTTAAAAGCAAATTGCCAGTTGAAAATAACCGTGTGTTCAAATTTGGTCAGTTTATTGCATGCATGTTTTATTTCCAAGAATACTAAAATCACTACTGAGGAACTGTTTGGAGACAATATTGCCACCTGTTTGAAAACTAATTTTTCATTAAAATGTAATCGATACGGGGTTTTTTCCTATCAGAAATAGGGACATAGAAGCATAAAGGATTAAAGTGACATACAGTCTTGCCAATCATCTGTTACTAATGCTGCATAATAAGCATCTGGGTTTCCACAAGGTACTGATGATGGCTGTAATCTGAACAAAGAACAGGGTATCTCTAACTGTAGGACTCGTGTGTGTTTGTTTGGCTCAGAATGAAATAGCAATGGAGAAGCTGCATAAATACTAAAAACTTCTTGTCTGGTTTGACTCTGTTCTTTTACAGCTAAGCCAAACTTGCTAGCAGAAATGTTTTGAAAGTTGTTTTTTTCTTATGTTAGGTAAACTAGGGCTTGTTCTGCCTTTTATTTCCTGTATTAAGGGTACGTAGATCATCTTGCCATTAGACATGTAACAGCAAACCTGCAGTAAACCAAAGACCAGACAGATGGGAAATATGTTCCTCTTCTCTATTTTATATTCAAGAAAGTGAAAGAAATAAGCTTTAAAAATAGATTTTAGTAACAGTACTTTTTCTATGAAATTATGTTTGGAGAATTATTCAATATTGGGTTATTATATTATGTAAACCAAATTATTTGATGATACTGTTTTATTCAGCCCATAGAAATAATTTTATTTTAAAAAGAATGTCCTACCTTAGGCTTAATTCTATAAGTAGTCCTTGGATATGTCCTTTGTTCTGGGTAGAGAGCAGTATTAGATTTTCCTGTAGCTGATGAGTTTTCTCAGACTTACTGTAGGCAATGATGTTCTCATCCTGGCTTTTATGATTATTTAATACTGTTGAAACAAACCACTAGGTGGCAATATCAATTAAAAAAATTCCAAGAAGTGCAATTGAAGTTGTCATGTAAAATGGGACACTAAACAGTAGGTTTGATTAAAGTGAACACATTAAACTTTCTTGTATGTAAAATTGTCATGATCTAGAGAGGAGGTGTTCTGCAAAAGCATTTGGTGTGGGTGACTGGTGACTGAGGATAGCTAGGTGTATTGGCTTGGATACAGACGAAACATTTTCCCTTTCATATGTTTGCAATATATATTACACATTTGAAAAGGTGAATTATTATCATACTATTTCTTGATGAAATTTGTTTTAGACTGCCAGTTAGAAAGAATTAATTGGAACTGTGTTGGTGCTACTTGAGAAACAGATCCTCACTGGTGTGAATGTCAAAAATTTTAAGCTAGTTAATGTAAAATCGGTATGGATTTATTTATGGCTGTGGATGAACTTATGAAATATTGAATGTGTCTGTTACAAATACACACTTGTTAATGGATGTGCTGATTATATCTTCTTTGGTGTAGGTGCTACTGCATAGCACATAGCAGGGTTTGTACGTGAGACAGAAGACTGAGGAGACTTGTCATTAAATAGCTTGTGAATGCGGTGTGCTTCCTGCACAGCTTAGTACATAGAGAAACCATATCCCTATGTCACAGGACTTATCTTATCAGAGGTATCTTGTCCTTCTGTTTGGGTATGTATATCCTTTTTCTTTTTCAGCGTGTTTATTGAAGATGCTGTTGCTAATGTTCCTGCTTAGGAACTGTTTAAGTTTATAGCACAGTCCTATTTGGGTTATTACTCCGGCAATAGATATAATGAAATTGCTGGCAGGCAGTAACAGTGGCATTAGTGCAGTTCTACTGGAGCTCCTCTCTGCCTGCTTCATCCTGCCTGTACCGCTCCACATGCATTCTTGTAACATCTATGTAGTACGCTGTTCTCTGTTATATTTAATTGGAGTGTGATAGCCTCTCTGTCTTCTTGGCAGCTTTAGTTGTTTGGGGTTTATTCCCAATGCTTTGTGCTGTCACTAATGGGTAAATTGCTAACCCTGCTGTGGTTCTCAGGAATTTTTGTGAAGGTAGTGCTTTCTCTTGCTTTAACTCTTGGTCTTTATTTTCTCAGGTTTTATAATAATTTTATCAGGCAGTGACTAGAGGAGCTAATTTATCTTGGAGTGGTTTATATTTTGCCTTTCTGTGCTTTTTGTCTGCTGTGTGCCAGGGTCTTGCAGGAACTTCGCTTCTCAGTCCTTATGTCATGCAGTTTCTCCTAAACTATTTCAAGTGTGGATGATAGAGCAGAAGCATTCCCTTGAAGTACTATTTTTCAAGTGGAGTTGAAAATGCCTAATTTGATGGTCTTTGGACCCAGATGAGTCTGTCATAGACTAGACTAGACTGGACTGCTTGTCAGAGAGGTTGAGAGTGGTGCTTCCATTAGTAGGACTACTCCCCTAAGTTGCTATGTCTAGGTATGAGAGGTCTAGGCAAATCAGGATCATGCTTGTTTTGGGGTTGGGTTGTTTGGGTTTTTTTTGGTTGGTTGGGTTTTTTATTTTACAGGTTTGATTTAACTTCAAGTCCTCCACGTTTTTTAAAGGTAAGTAATTACATCATACCTGGTGGTATTGGCACTGTAACTTGGTTCTGTGCATGCACTACCTCTGTAATTGTAGTTTAATCTTGTTGTAGTACAGCATACATTTAAACACTACTGGGACAAAAGTAAGCGATTTCAAACACTTTTCTGTGCTAAGACCTACGTCTGTAGAGTCTGCTGCTCTTAAGATTTTTATTAAGGTTAATAATTCATAATTTATGTACTATACCCTCAGAGGACATGTAGGAAGTGCTTCACGGGTATGGGCTATCTTAGGCATAAGGAGCAACAGAGCCACATCAATGCTATATCTGGGATAATTGAGCAGGGAATGTAAACACTGAAATTCACTTAGGACGGGGACATGAGGCAAAATGAGTTGGTTAAAGGTTTTTAGACTCTGACCCACAGTCCAATGCTGACTTTTTCTTGCCATATTTTTCCTCTTACTGGTATTCATTGTTGCATGTTCCTGTAGGTGAAGTATCCTGCTTATGTTTGAGGTGGTCTATGTTAGTGCAAGGCAGAAACTTCCCTGTGTTATATATTAGGATGTATTTTCTGTCATTGTGTCAATTTTGAATTCTGGTGGTATTCCTTCTTCTGTTATAAAGAAACACCTGTAATTCTTTCAGCCGTCCTTTTTCTCAGGGTGTATTGTAGCAAAAAAATAATGCTGTGTCATTTCTGCTTAACAGCTTTTCTTCTCTGTACTTTGCACAGTGGGTGTCCATGCCCTCTTGGCATTCTTGTTCTAAATGCTTTGCTTTCTGTGATAGCATGGTGTCTGTGTTACCACAGGCTTAGTGTGTCTGAGCCTCTCCAAACGTTTCTTCCTTTAACACTTTACTAACACTTTTCTGTAATTTCCACCTTGCTGTTGCTGCCTTGCCTCTTCAGGCAGCTTCTGGTTCTATAGGGACCAGGAGACATGACACAAATTGAGCATTCCTTGTGATTTATCATCCATTGTGCTCTGCTTGTTCTGACTTTTCTGATGTTTGAATGGTCCTTCATTGTTTTGTTTTGTTTTTGTGTTTGGTGTTTTGTTTGTTTGTTTGTTTTCCTTCTGAGGGATCCCATTAAGAATGAGTCCTCAATGCCATTGTTCCTGTAAAAGCTGGGTCTTCTGTTACTGACTTCAGCTGGGTTAGTCACTAAGCAGGTCCCTGATCACATTCATGCCTGGGAGACCATTTTTTCCTTTGGAAACAAGAATCCTTGAATAGGTTTTTAAAAAACCGCACAACAACAAACCAACAGATGGACTGCTTGAACTACCTGCCTCAGCAAGTGTCCTGACAGGATTGGTGCTCTGTAGATAGCCCTGTGGTTTTGTCCAAGGCACATTGGAAAGAGGGAGGTTTGTGGGATGTCTGGGTTTTTTTGTCTGCCTCTCATGCTGCAAATGTTAGCTTTGTTAACTCCTTTCATTTAATCTGATTTTAATTTTTTGCAGTGCTTTCCAGTTTAAAGCCTGTAGACTGCACATGCTTTCAGTACTTTTTCCATGCAAATAACAGTTTTGTTATTTTCCCTTCTGCTTCTTGAAGATAGAGTAAATTCTGCTGGCACACAGTTGGTTTATTTCTTCAGTGATCCAGCAAAACAATACCTGATTTTGTGTCTAGCAGCAATGCTGCCCTGGGGAGCAGGAACTGCAGGCTGCTTCTGTGGTAAAGGAGATGGGGCTTCTGTAGAGAAGATTGCCTTATGGAGAAGGTTCTCTAAAGTGGTAGATGTTGACCACTCAGTATCCAAGCTAATCGATCCATTGTTTCTTTAAAATCACCAGAAGTGCTTAAAATAGTTTACTGCTTCTTTCAGTACCTTATTATTCATGCTCAGGAGGTGCTACCACTATGTGTGTGTTTCTAGACCCTGGTAAATAAAAGTCATTGTGGTTCACCTGTGTTCCAAAGGCTTCTTTAAAGTGTGACCTGACAGGCAGGGAAAAATGATCTGCAGTGACTTTGCATAACTACAAGAAACACAAAATTGACAGTAAGTGGTGGTGGTGGTCTGAGAAATTTTGAGGGATGGCAGTGGTCTTGGCTCCAAAATCTCCTGAGTCCATCTGCTGCCTGTGTGGATTTTAATTCTTTGTCAGTACTGCATGCTTTCGAGAAATGGGATCAGCAAAGCCTGGATCTATTCTTGGTAGCTGCAATACAAAAACATTCCTTTGTGTGTAGTAGAGCTATTTTCCTTACTTGTTTTTCCTTTGGAAAAGAAGAGCAAATGTGATGCAGTTTGGCTGCAGGGAATTGTAGGACTCATTTAGTAAATACTCAGTACAAAGAAAAATAGTTTTTCTATTGTATTGAAGTTTTCTGTAGTATGTTTCTGTTGTCTCAGATTTTAACAGGGAAATTATCAAGTAGCTTAGGCCCAAGATGTTGTTCTGAAAGATAACTAAGTTATATGCCACAAAATCTAGGTGTTCCCATTAAATTTTCTTTCCATTTGTGTTGAAGTATTTGTTTACAGGGTAGCTGTTGAATTTTACTTCATTTCTACAGCAATAAAAGGTGACTAGTCTGTCAAACATGAATGAAGTTTGAAATATCAAGAGCTGTGTAAATGATAGGCAATGTCTACAGGGTTAAAATTGAAATTGAGCTGGCAAATCAGCCAGTTATCTGTCTGCTATGAATAACTTGGAACATAAACACAACAACAACAAAATGCTGCTTCTTTTAGTACATTTTTTTAAAAAAATTTTTTTCCTGTTTAATCTTTCCACAAAGGTATGGGAGTCCTGTGGGAGCAAGTGGGACATTGCCCATCAGTTAGTACTACAACTTAGCTGCATGCTTGGGTTGACTTTTTTTCCCTACTTCTGTTTGTATTGCATGAACAATAAAATCAGTCAAAAGTGCACTATTTAAAATGCTTCACAGAAGTAGATATTTAGTAGTTTGTTAGTAGGATCATGGGGAGTATACAAAAGAAATGCAACTGACTTTGTAACTGTCATGATATTGTACCCAGCGTGATTTTTCTTACTTGAAGAGTGAGAAACTTAAGTAATATCCTACTCTGAGATGGGTGAAGGATCCCAACTCGTATCCTGTACATATTTTCTGAAAGCTCTGTCCTTTTCTACAGTGATATCTTATCTGAACAAAACTTTTCTTTTTATTCCTCAGTGTAGGAATTGTATCTTGTTTTGGTGGATTTAAGAGCTGAGAGCACCCTGGGTTGGTTATGTTTTTGTCTAAAATAGTCTGTCATGTGGAAGAGGTCTTATTTCTTCATGCTCTGGTATGTGTAAAATTCTATTCTAATTTGCTTTAAACTGTATCAGCTAATGAAACTAATCTCCAGGTTAGCATGATGAGGGGCTGAGTTTTACGTGTTAATGTATCCCTTGGTGTGCATATGAATCAGGCATAGACTAAAAATAGTAGTGAGCACGAAAATATATATTTTTATAACTACTAAATGCAGGTAGTATTCCAGAGAAGACAGAAGAGCTACAAGATCTTCCAGGGGCCTAACAGGCTTTGCAAGCACCTTTTTTAGGCAAGTCCTTAAATCAAATCAGAAAGAGATATGGGTCTCAAAGACAAACCTTTGTGAAAATGCATGGGAATTGCCTGCTGGGCAGGGAGTGCTGGACTGCACACCCCTGGCTGGGGGAGGTGACTGAGTTTTGCCGTCCTGTGTCTGGAAGGTGTCTCAGAGGAGTATTGGAGAAGCTTGCAGTAACTGGAGTAAGAAAGCGGTATGTAGCGAAAAAGGGTCAAGTCATGGGAAATCAGGATCTATTAACTATGCAATTAGTTTATGACAACTATCTTGTGATTACTTATTTTTGCAAGTACGTCTACCAAGTATGTCTACCCATTTAAATTTTATTTATTTTGTGAACATACTGGAAATCTTAATAATTTTAAAAATTAATTGAAGCCAATTATGTTATCTTAAATACTATTAATTGTGAAATGTAGTGTGGGAAGGAAAGGGAAAAGGGTACTTCTGTCTCCTTATTTAAATTGTGGGCATGGTTAAATAAACTTGTTTCCTAAAATCAGCATAAACACTAACCAGAATTGTCATTAAGAAAAAATGCACTTCACAGAATCAGAGAATGGCAGGGGTTGGAAGGGACCTCTGGAGATCATCTCGTCTAACCCCCCTGCTTGAGCAGGCACACCCAGAGTGGGGGGCACAGGACTCTATCCAGGCAGGTTTTGAGAGTCTCCAGAGGAGACTCCACAGCCTCCCTGGGCAGCCTGTTCCACTGCTCTGCCACCCTCACAGGAAAGAAGTCTTTCCCCATATTTAAGTGGAACTTCCCATGTTCCAACTTGTGCCCATTGTCCCTTGTCCTGTCATTGGGCACCACTGAAAAGAGCCTAGTCCCATAATTCTGACAACCACCCTTTAGATATTTATAGACATTGATGAAATCCCCCCTCAGCCTTCTCTTCTCCAGGCTGAGCAAGCCCAGGTCTCTCATCCTTTCCTCATAAGGGAGATTCTCCAGTCCCCTGATCATCTTGGTAGCTCTCTGCTGGACTTGCTCAAGGAGTTCCCTGTCCTTCTGGAACTGGGGGGCCCAAAACTGGACACAGTACTCCAAATGTGGTCTCACTAGGGCAGAGTAGAGGGGCAGGATAACTTCTCTCAGTCTCCTGGCCACACTCCTTTTAATGCACCCCAGGATACCATTGGCCTTCTTGGCCACAAGGGCACACTGCTGGCCCATGGCCAGCTTGTTGTCCACCAGCACTCCCAGGTCCTTCTCAACAGAGCCGCTTTCCAGCCGGTCAGCCCCCAACCTGTACTGGTGCATGGGGTTGTTCCTCCCCAGGTGCAGGACCTTGTGCTTATTCTTGTTGAATTTCATGAGGTTCCCCTCGGCCCAGCTCTCCAGCCTGTCCAGGTCTCATTGGATGGCAGCACAGCCTTCTGGTGTATCAGCCCCTCCTCCCAGCTGGGTATCATCAGCAAACTTGCTGAGGTTACATTCTGTCCCATCATCCAGGTCAATGATGAATATATTAAACAGTACTGGACCCAGCACAGACCCCTGGGGAACACCGCTAGTGACAGGCCTCCATCCAGACTTTGCTCCATTGATCACGACCCTCTGAGTTCTGTTGTTGAGCCAGTTATCAATCCACCTCACTGCCCACTCATCCAACCCACACTTCCTTAGCTTGCCTGTGGGGAGGCTATGGGAGAGTGTTGAATGCCTTACTGAAGTCAAGATAGACAACATCCACTGCTCTCCCTTCATCGACTCAGCCAGTCATGTCATCACAGAAGGCTATCAGGTAGGTCAAGCATGATCTTCGCTTGGTGAATCCATGTTGACTGTTTCTGATAACCTTCTTGTCCTCTACATGCCTGGAGATGACCTCCAGGATGAACTGCTCCATCACCTTTCTGGGGATGGACCTTGTCATCCCTTTTCCTGCTGAAGGCGTTCTTTGTGCATAATAGTTGTGCTTCCTTGTACTTCCAAAGGAATGAGGAAAGTTGTGGAATTATATTTTATAGCAAGACTATGTTCCTCATATTACAATACTCTTCATAGTCCTGTTGTTGAAGTTTTACATTTCAGTGAGCAGGTGTGGAAGCTATTGTATAATATAAAAATATAGCTTGAGTATTTGACTGAGTTTTCGTGGAATATGGTTTTCATGTTCCTCTAAGTGAGAAGGCAGTTGTGCCCAGTCTTTGTCTCTGAGAACTGCTTTGTGCTTAGCTTATGTGACTTCAATTAATTTTGTTTGGAGAAATTCTCAGGCTTTTCTTTTTTGGTTTTCAGTCTAAAGGGAATTTAGGTGGTGGCTCCATGAGGCTGCAAGACTTTTGCTAAAATTAGGGCTGACTTGTCAGACTTGAGATGCTCCCATTTGGTTTGCATTTGCTATTTCATAAACAAAAGCATTTTCTTGTAATACACCTCTACTAATATGTGTTTTTTAATGGAGAATTTGAATTTAACTCCTACAAAACCCTGGAAAAGAGCTGATTTTGATTGATAGCAGTGGACCTGTTTGTTACAGTACCCACTCAGTGAATTTTTAACCTAGGCTTTTGCTGTCTAACCAGTAAAACAATAAAAAACAAAGCAGTACAGCTTTGACCCAACTATGCTGTAGATTTGCCTTGTGCTTGAGAGGGAGCTGGGCTGCTGTGAAGATTATTCTTATACTGTACTTGAGATGTGCTGCTTTGGAAAATGTGCTTTTGTGTTGTGTAAAACTGGAACTTCTGTTTAACAGGGTTTTGTGACTTGTGACTTCATTTGTGACTCACTGCCGTGCTGTGGTGGGATGGCTGTAGAAGGCAAAGCTTATGGAAACTCTCATCACTGTGTTTTTAAAACTAAAACTTAAAGCAAGTATTAGTTATTCCTATACTGCTTTATTTTTGTCTTTAGACTACGAGTCTATCTGAATATCTTAACTGTAATGATCAGAAGTGTGGATTTGGCTTTATAGATGTGGTGTTTCGGAACTGCAATACGTATGTTTTGGTTGTCTGGGGTTATAATATCAGAGAGGGAACCATAAGTATAAATTTGATGGTGTTCTTTAGCTTGTGCAGTATTATTTAACAATGCATAGAGAAATGACTAGCATGAGTGAAACTAGTATTGTGTTATTTAAATTTTTGAATACCAATAGAATGATGTCATTGTCTTAGACGTGACATTTTGCACTTGCACTAGGGTGAAAAGTATGGAGTGGGCAGAAGTGGTTGAAAGGCTCACATTCAGTTGTGTGAGAAGAGCAATCAAAGTGCTAGTCTTACTATGTCAAATTAAACCACCAAAAAATACAATGGGACACAGCTTAATTTTAATACCAGAAGAACAGGGAGAGAAAGCTAATTTTACTTTATATAAATTAGATCACTGAGGAGGCTGCATGGGAATTATTTTAAAAAAAGTAATCATAGAAATTGGCGCATTAAATTTTTCTGGGTCAGATCTGGGGAATGAAGTTTTAAACCAGGCATTAGGGCATTTATTCATATTATTTGTGAAGACTTCTGTGAAGATAGAAACCCACAGCAACTAGGAATACTTAGCTACTTACTTAGGCAATGATGGGGGGGGAATCTGGCTTGTAAAATAAAATCATACGGTTGCTTGCAGCAGGCTGAAACATGCATAATTACAATATTAAGTGATGGTGGATTATTCCAGCATAAGCTTACTTCTGAATTTGCTTCATTGTTTGGTTGTGATGCTGCTGGTGATGAACTGAAATCAAGACCTTTGGTAATTCAATAAATCCACTATAAGGAGATGAATATGATTAGATTTTTAGTCTCAGTGTTGTTGTACTGATTTTTAGGTACCTGCAGCAGTGCATATATTTGAATCAAGTGTTCTTGAATGACTACTTTAAATACGTCAGTAAATCAGGCTTTTATTTTGCATGAGACCTGCATTTAATTTTGTTTTGGACGATTCATGTTGCTCATTTTTTATGTTACTTGCAGCAATATTCTAAATTGAACAGACCAGGGTTGGTTTTTTTTTTTTGTAATAACACTACGTAAATTCAGATACTTTAGCAAAGGTCACATAGGAACATAACCTTACATTTGTGAAAGCTTTAGGCTCCTACTTTCAGTTTAAGTGACATGTCAGGGGTCACTTAGAAAAGCATCCTTTAGGTACATGAAGGAGACTTTTCATTCCCATCTCAGACATCAGCTGATGGGGCTCTCCAAACAAATTCTTTGTTTATGTGCATCTCATTTACAGTTGTTAAATTACCAAATGAAACTTACTTGTTGTCTTATGCACTCTGAATATTTGTACAGTCAGATTCTCCACTAGGGCAGGAATTACTCGTCAGATCTAAAGCAGATCACAATTAATAGGGTGGGTTTAACACTTGTGATATTTTAAACAGGACAAATGTATTTTTTTATCCCTTCAAGTGACATATTTGCATGTTACAGAATTTCCAAAAGTAGAATTGTTTGTTGGACTAATTTGTGGACTGAGAAATCTTTTCTGTATCTTTTACTATATGTGTTTTTGAAATAATTTGCTTATTTTCCCTACTCTTTATACTTGTGTTAGAGATGACTGAAGATGTTAGAAATTCTTCTATATAGCAATATCTTTGTCTTAACTTTATAGTAATAAACCTGGAGCCCTAATACATCATAGGTGAAAGCAAGCTTTTCCAGTGCTTCAGTAAGAAAATAATTAGCTAACTAATAGCCTGTAAGTAAAGGGAAAAGATAAATTCCTAGAAATATTCTCAGGATGTTTAAATTTAGAGGAGTATTTGATTTTCAGTCTGCCTTCCAAGAGAAAAAAAAATTGGTTTGAGCCTAGTTAGTTCCAAGTTTTTACAAGAAAGATTTCCCCGTTGGCATTGATTTCAGCTCTCAGAACACAGGCTACTAGTATAAGGAAGACTCAGTTGTGCAAGGATTGCGCGGTGTTACACAAACGTCTGAAATTCCTGTGGCAAATGGTTATCATATGTTTTAGAGCAGCTGCACTTTTATCTGCTCCTGCCCCTTACTGCTACTCTGCAAAGGCAAAAAAAACAACAAAAAAAACAAACAAAAAAAAACCAAACCCAAAAGAAATTCTGATTCAGCAGTTAGCCGTGCAAAGTCATGTGCAGTCTTAGAAATTCTTCATCTATTTGTGGCCGAATTGTAAATTGTTCACACGGTGACTCCACTGAACAGCATCCACAGACTGGCACTTCCTAAGCACAGTTGTAGTGATTTGGCCAGGGAACGTTTGAGGCTCAGCGTCTTGTCTAGAGACCTTTCTGCTTCAATCCTGACTGGTTTCTAGCTTTGTCAAAAGCTGTATTGTCATCTTAAAAGTGAAGAGATGCATTAAGCTGTTGTACTGTGTATTGTATATATGTTCTTTGGTTTAGCTTTCAGGGTGATGTCTTTTGTTTCATTTTTCTTCCTGTACATGTATTTCATTTTGCCGGAGTTTAGACCTGATACAGTGACTTTTTGTTTAGATCATGATAAGCTCTGTAATTGTTTTCTGTAAATAATACTGAACATTGTGATAGCTCACCATCTGCCAGCTTTCCAACAGAGAAAAAATACTTTGCATTCGCTTAAATTACACTCTTAGTAGGTTTTATATCCTTTAATTTACCTCCTCCTGGAAAGTAATTTTGAGCTAAGGGCTCTGGAGGATCTGTTGGACATTCCTCACTCAGGGTAACTCATGAACTCCCTCATCAGGCTAACAGCGGCTCTGAATTTTGAGATGTGTCTTTCCCATATGAAAAAATACCTCAAGCACAAACCCAAGTCTGGGGATTGCTTGTGATGTCTTTCAAAGAGAATTGTAATTCTACATGATTGTGTTATTTGATTGTAATGATAAAAGTACAGTAGCCCACCTATTTTTAAATAATTGCAATAGGTATTGCTTTGAAAATTAATGCCCTTAAGTGTGGCCCTGCATGTTTTGATTAGTGAGCTACAAATATTAAAGCATTATCCTGTGTAACCCTGTCACATTAGGTTTCAGAAGTTATATTTCTGCCTTTTAGTTACCTTTTTTATTTTAGATGGGATATAGATTAAATACACTTCAGTTCAGTTAAAGAGCTCATCAAAGAGGTAAGACATTCTCAGACACAGGCTTCTATGCAGACTACACGGGAACATAAAGCCTGCATAATCTACATAAACTTTTAGAAATAAATATTGCAGATGTCCCTAAAACTTGGATATCTCTGGCAGCCACACCTAAAACTCAGCGGTTTGATTAATTTCATTCGACAATATTTTTCTTGCTTCTAGATACAGTTTTATGCAACTTGTTTTAATCGATTGCGTTAATGCTAGAAAAACAAGGAACTTGAACTGTATCATCCTGATGATATGGAGAGTTGAAGTTGTCTCATCCGTGTCTGGATGACTATTATGATTGGAAGACTTGAGAGACACTTCTCAGTTAGCAGGTAGTGCTTATGACAGTGATAATGCTACAAGATCATTACACTCACTTAATATAACCTGACTTAATTTAAAATAGGGCTTTCCACTCAAGAGTGAGGAGCAATTGATAGTCAAAAAAAAGGTTTTGATCTTAGTTGTTTGTTAGCTGGTATTTGTTTATATAAAATCATTAGGTGTATGCCCTTTGATTTTTATGCATATATATGTAGGGCTATTGTTTAACCTTTCTCTCGCATGAATTGTCAAGCCACATGCAATTAGAAATTCTGCATGCAAAGTTTGTCCTTGAAGTGGTGCTTAGAGTCCTCTTCTCTTTGGTAAAGGAGTTCTATTATACCATTGGATGTTGAGAGTAGATTCAGAGTGAAAGCTGTAGTGTGCAAAGGCTACTTTGATCTCTCTAGTGTCATCAGAGAATCGAGAGAAGAGACTCGTGACCATCTTTAGGAGAGCTAGTTAAGCAATTTAGTCTCTTTTGTGGTTTGGTCAACTGTAGAAAGGAAATGCTGACTGGTCATGTGACATCGATAACTACTAGCAGTCAGTGACACTGCAGTTACCCATTTCATGAAACAGGAATGTGTGAATCAAGAAAGACATCAGAATATAAACATACTGTAGCAGTCTCTCTGTATTGCTGCATACTTAGAGGCAAAAAGCAGATAGAGATAATGTTAAATGTATGCACCAGTGTTTCAAACGTTAAATGACATTACTGAGATATCGGTAGTAGCCTACCGTTCAGGCATATAACTCACTAAATACAGAATTCAGTTGAGATTGAGAAGAAACATACATTTATTTAAGAGATCGATGTAGTTTTGTTGTCCTAATGATATCATACAACAACTAGAATCATACACTTTAAAATACCTTCCTCTTAGAAGACAGTCATTTAATTCATCGTATTTTCATATTCCTGCTCTCTGAAGCATTACAGCAAGGAGATTACCAATTCCTTTTCATTCAGGATTCTGTGTTTTGCATAATATTAATCCATATATTAAAGAATACTGTGCTGCTGAAGATACCATCTTGCAGATGAAATTGTGTTAGACTACTGGTTCATTTTATGTGAAGTTAGTAGGAAACACGAAAGCTCTTTTTAAAAAAAAAAAAAAAAAAAAGGCTAGAGTGCTTGATGTTGTGTTATCACTTAAGATACAAAATGCCAAAGAGCATCTTAATTGAGGCTGGGAGCAATAAAATACATTTATATGCTAAAAGGCAGCTTATCAAGTGGGTAGAATCAATTTGTGAGAGAAAGAAAATATATGTGCCTTATCCACCAACTTGATTACTGCAGGATCATCCCTTTGAGTCCTTCCAAGAAGCATGTGGAATGTATTCTGTTTCTTATTTTGACCAAAATTTCCTTTTAAAATTTCTTCATCAATATTTGCTGTTAAGCTGAGAGCTTTTTTCTTTATTATCCGCATTTGCTTGCTATATTCCTCCTTCATGTGCAAATCTGATTGCATTGTCTGTCTCTTCATATCTATCAACATCGTAAGCCTTGCCCACTCATTCCTTATCTCCTGTAACTGCTCCATTCTTCCTCCCATGTTGTTCCTTTTCCTATAAATACCCTTCATCACCAACATTTGTAGCTGCTGCACGCTTCTTTTTCAATCTCCTTAGCCATTTCTGCCATCATACCCATAAGGAGTTGAGGGTATGATGGGTATGGTTGGCAATTGCATTACTCTAATTATAAACACTGTCTGCGTAGATGCATTTATAAATGCTTTTATCTCCCCATGCCTGCCTTCTCTTCCCCCACAGTATACTCCTTGTATTCTTAGACTGTAAACTCTTCATTCAGGGAAGCAGTCTTGTCTATGTGTTTTTATATGGAACAGTATGTTCTAACCCTAACTGAGGCTAATGTAAACACTGTATAAGAACATTTTGTTATTATGTAAGATGCTGGTGTAAATAGGACCTTCAGCATCTGTGTCCGATGGCAGTGTTGGAGCTAGAATACGGAAAACTGGTCCTAGGAGGCTTTGACGTCTGTCACAAATGCTCCATCGCTATAGTGCTGAAGGAGGAAAAAAATACAGACTTAGCATGAAAGTGTGTCTTAAATCCCTTTTTCCACTCCACCATATTACTGAAAGTTTTCATTAAGGGTTAACATGTACTTTGTCAAAAGGAGTCTTATAAGCCAGGACCTAGGTTGGTGATAAACATGTCCTCCTCTTTCAGAGAGCTGGTCTAGCTCTATTGGTACGGCAAGGCTGAAATGGTTGTTGTCTCGGCATTGGAAACCTGTGATGAAACCTGCTGTGAGATCTTCAAACCTTGAAAACACTGAACTGACCAAGAGGGTCAGATGAATTGAAGTGAATATTATTTATTCAGTAGCAATCTCTTTCAGGTGACTGTGGGGTATATAGCTTTGTGTTTAAAAATCAAAAACACAACTATTCACTGTGTTTGTTTTCCTAGTTACTACCATTTACATATTCTTTTCAAATTCAGTAGAAGGTTGCTCGTTTTTGAGCCAGTCACAGAAATGCCACAGCATAACAAAGTTATTAGAGAAAATGAACTCAACCTGGTAGAAGTTGCCATCTGGAAAAAAAACTTGCTTTGTTTTTAATCCATATTTATGATTTTTCTCCAGACTACTAAAGGGTTGATCTTCATCTACAGTGTTCATATGCAGATTTTGGCAGAAGCGTGTCTCTAATTTTATACTGCTGTCACTACGTAATCTGTACTGTCTTTGAGGAAAGAAAACATCCTTCAAAAATTCTCTTGTTAACGTTCCCACACAATGTAAAGGAGACTAGTAGTCTAAACCATGTTTTGTCTGGGCGTGGAGATCCCTGAGTGGAACTCAAGAGGTTAACATGCAGCTTAAAATGTATAGATAGTCTATCTGGTGTACAGAAATAGTCTAAGGACAAGGCAAAAAAAAAGGAATCCTTGACATGGTTTAAGAACATGTACTTAAAATTCAGTAAGGAAAGATGAGTAAAGGCCTGCCGGAGGGCTTAAAGTGGAATTCTGGCTAATAACGCCACATGTGAATAATACATGCAGATCACAGGTTTGCATTTGGCATGTGTTAGTAGCTAATGATGCGCAGGGTTTTATCTGTCCTTGTATGGCCTAAGTGCGGTTACAAGTTTCATACTTGAGTCAGTTTTAGCCTTGCCAAAAACCCTTCAACTGGCAAAGAGGGCCAAATCTTGGCTGTAAACTTTCAAACCTTTAAGGCAAAATTTGTGAAATTAGCAGCAGTCTGGAATATTTGATTATGGTGGGTGTTAAAGGACAAGAGGGAGGAGGAAGGTCCTCTTCAAAGCCTACCAATGAAAGTGAGTGCTTTGCCTGACAAGCAGTATTGAAAAACCAATTTAAGCCAAAGGCTCTTGCTTGAAGAGACACTTTAAGAACAAAGAAGTATAACTCTAAGCAGTTACAGAAAACATGCCAAAATTGCGCTGGCTTTCAAACAAAGTAATCAATAGAGGAAACCTTCCTGAGAGAGGCAAAAATAGGGTCTGCCGCAGTTGCTTGTACACCAAGACTGTGCAAGTAGGGCCAACTGGTCAAGGCTCAAAATTAATAGTGAGGCACTTCTGGTATTTTGTAACCTTGTAATGACTAAGAATCCCACACCTGTGTGAGCCCTCTGCCATTTCAGGCCGTTTTGCAAAACACTGATATGCTCATCTCAGAGGAGAGTTAAAAGAAAAAAAGTGAAGTAGAGGGAAACAGATCATCCTCCAGCTGACTGGTTTTTGTAGGTGCTATCTATGCCAGAAATGCCCAGAAAGTACTTGGAGTATGGTTGTATTTTATGTATTCATTTATTTTTCAAGTCTGATTAACAGTATCTCATATCACACAGAATCCCAGGTTGGAAGGGACCTCAGGGATCATCTAGTCCAACCTTTCTGGGAAGAGCACAGTCTAGACAAGATGGCCCAGCACCCTGTCCAGATGACTCTTGAAAGCGTCCAACGTGACCAAGTCAACCACTTCCCTGGGGAGATTATTCCAATGGTTGACTGTCCTTACTGTGAAAACTTTCCCTCTGGTGTCCAATTGGAATCTCCCCAAGAGCAACTTGTGTCCATTCCCCCTTGTCCTTGCCATGTGACTCCGTGTGAAAAGGGAGTCTCCATCTTCTTTGTAGCTACCCCTTAAGTACTGGCACATGGTGATGAGATCCCCTCTAAGTCCCCTTTTCTCAAGGCTGAACAGACCCAGTTCTCCCAGCCTATCCTTGTATGGCAGGCTTCCCAGCCCTTTGATCATCTTGGTGGCCCTTCTCTGGACCCCTTCCAGCCTGACCACATCTTTTTTGTGTATTGGGGACCAGAACTGCACACAGTACTCCGGGTGTGGCCTGACAAGCGCTGAGTAGAGTGGGATAATGACTTCATTCTCTCTGCTGGTGATGCCCTTTTTGATGCAACCCAGCACCCTGTTGGCCTTCTTGGCTGCAGCAGCACACTGTTCGCTCATGTTGAGCTTTCTGTCCACCAGGACCCCCAGGTCCCTTTCCACAGAGCTGCTCTCCAGCCAGGTGGATCCCAGTCTGTGCTGCACTCCCGGGTTATGTTTTCCCAGGTGCATGACCTTACGCTTCTCCTTGTTGAACTTCATAAGGTTCTTGTTAGCCCACTCTTCCAGTGTATCCAGATCTTCCTGCAGAGCAGCTCTCCCTTCTGGAGTGTCTACTTCCCTGCTCAATTTGGTGTCATCAGCAAACTTCATCAGGCTACACTTGATGCCATTATCCAGATCACTTATAAAGATGTTGAATAACATTGGGCCCAATATTGATCCCTGGGGGACTCCACTAGTGACAGGTTGCCACTTGGAAAAGAAGCTATTTACCACCACCCTTTGGGTGCGGCCTGTCAGCCAGTTCCCCACCCACTGCACAGACCACTTGTCTAGGCCATAACGCTTTAATTTCTCCAGGAGGAGACTGTGGGGGACTGTATCAAGGGCCTTGGAGAAGTCCAGGTAGACAATGTCCACCACCCGCCCCATGTCAACCAGGCAAGTCACTTTATCATAGAAGGCCACCAGGTTTGTCAAGCACGATCTGCCTTTAGTGAAGCCATGTTGGCTTTTCCCAATCACATGCTTCATTTGACTTGTGATGGCCACTCAGTAGGATTCGTTTGTTAACTTTCCCAGGGATTGAAGTAAGGCTGATGGGCCTATAGTTACTTGGATCCTCCCTCGAGCCTTTCTTGTAGATAGGGGTAACATTTGTCTTCCTCCAGTCTTCTGGGACATCCCCTGTTCTCCATGACTTCTCGAAGATTATGGAGAGTGGCTGTATCATACAACTCTACTTGCTTGGACACTCAATACGCATATACTATTGTCAGGAGTGTAATGTGGAGGTGTATTTAAGCTTGCTTTGGTACCAAACTGTATGCATGGCGGTATGCAAGACATGAATCTACCCTCCCTGGTGCCATCACTAGACGGCCTCTGGTTAGCTTATTTAAAGATATTTAGGTGTTCCGACACTGTAGGTTAATTGGCAGAATAAAATAATTTATACTTTGTGACATGGTTTAATAATAAAATCTAGCTACAATTTAGGTAATATTTTCACTTTAGTGATCACACTTTTGGCTTGAGTTTTAACTGTATATGATTTATATTTTTACCCATCTGCATAATTTATTTCAGTATAAACTTTATGAATTTTATAATAAAAGTGATAAGTCAGAACTGAAAGACACCATATGTCAGCACTGTGGGATAGATCGTGCTACACAGCAAGAGGTGCTGTCTTTGTTCATTGGACTATTTTGCCTGTTGCTTGGATTGTGGAAGATTCATTTTTATTCTATCATTCTGCCACCTCCTAGTAGACTTAAGTTAAAACCTTAGTTCAGTGAATCATTACAGGATTAAGTCTTCTATTGTTTAAGTGTTCTGTTCAGTCACTTTTCAATTGCTATTTGCGAAAATGTGCCCTACTGTATGCTACTTAAGTCTTTCAATGGGTAGCAATTTGAGGATTCTGATTCTTGAACCTGCTGTGTGTCTAAAACCTTGTCTTCTGATGTTAATTCACACATTCGTATGTTAACTCATAATGTGGTATTAGCTTCAAAGTTTAAAAAAATAATATAAAATGCAAAACTGAGTTGAAAAGGGTCAATAATGGTTGCTACAACTGTGGCAATATCCAGATTCTTTCAGAGCCTGGCCCTGGCTGCAGAACACAGACCCTGCCCTGGAGCACTCACATGTTGGGAACAACAGAGTGGCTACATTGATAGCTCTCTTGTTGTGCTGATGACAATAACAATATAATTATCTCCACTTGAAATTTAAAATTCTCTAGGGCAATAAATAAAAATACTGATTCTGCAGTGGCCTGTAGTGTACCTATCTATTTTAGGTTTTAAGAGTTTGGTTTGATAACCCGAAGTTTAATATGTATAGAGATTTCGAGCAATATAGGGCTGAAAATGTTCTTATAGTCCTGTACGCATCTCTTAATCTTAATCTTATCCCCTATAACTTTATCAGCCTGAGTGGAGCTACTTTAATTTCCCCATGCTGTTGTGTACTTCATTGTTTATCTTGCCACAATACTTTTTTCTTAGATTTTTTAGCCTCTGTGTTACTTTACACAAATATGAATATAAGAATGAGAATGAAGTAAGTACAGCAGAAATTTGTTTGGTTTTCCCTGTCTAGTTTTTTTAAAAATATTTTTCTCAGCCAACATGCCTATGCACTCTTCTTTCAATATATTTTTTTAAACTTTTAAGTGCTTCACTTTTTCTGCACTGGTTCTCTGATTCGTTGTGCCTTTCCTGTCTTCAAGTTTTGTCATATCATGTTCTTTTCTTTTTCGGGGAAGAATAAATGTTAATATGATTGATGGCTTGCCTCTATATAGGGAGATTTATATGGTAATGTAGTTATTTTAGTACCTCTTCCTAACCTTTATCGTATGTGGATTGCAATGAGTAATAGCAATTTAAAAAAACACTTTTGAATGTCTGAGTGACTCTATTGTAAAACAAACAAAAAAACATCAAAGCCATAGCCTTCCTTCCCTGTTCATACCTTATGGAAGGAAGAGTGACTTGGTGTAATTAGTAGACAAAGAAGGGTGACATTAAATGATACTTTAATCCCATGTTAAATCACAACAGGAATTGGTAACTCAATAGGTGAAGATGATATGCATTGGTACAGCTACCTGAATCCATACAGTAAGGATGGGATTCACCTGAACTCGTGTGGAGGTCTGCAGTGTAGGTATCTACGTCTGATCTGGTTACCCAAACTTCTTTGTTGGGGGAGAGATGCTGGCATTTGGGGTGGTTCGTCTTGTTTGGGATTAGATTAACCAACTAATAAAATGAACTTTGTCCTGAGCTTCCCACTTCCTCATCTACAGCAAAAGGAGCCTATGGTAACTCAGAGGTAGACACTAACAGGTTAATTCATATAAGCTGTCTAAAAGTTAGTGGTCAAAAATTGTCATCGTGCCTCTTCAGTCAGTGGAACAAGTTACTGTAGAAAGGATATTTCTTCTCTCTTTAAAAATAATGCTGATGTCCTCAGTGATCTCCGTAGTACAGTAGGGATTTATACACTACAAATGCTGGGTTTGGTAGCTTTTGAAACTGTTCCAATTGGATTTTTTAAGAGGATGTTTGGACATAGCCAAATGTAATGTAAAATAATTTAATTTACACTTTCTTACAAGCTTCTTCTGGATCTGGCCTTTATTTAGTCATCTTATGTGCTCTCTCAAGCAGGTTAACTAAGGAACAAAATAATTTTAATAATTATCCTTGGAGGATAAAGCAAATCTGAATATTTTACCACTTTCAGTCACTTTTCCTGTTGATATTTCTAAGTGAAAATAAACCAGGGCAATGTTAAGTCTTGCTGTCTTTTTATTCTTGTTGGAGGAGTGGTTTGATGACTCATGTGGATTGGGAGTTTTTCCAATTTTAACATAGCAGTTGGGGGTGTTGCATATTTTTAAAAAATAATTAAAAAAAAGCAAGATCTTCTCCCCAATCTTCTAGTAAAATAAGCATGAAAAATAACAGCAAAAATAAACAGAAGTCTGAAAAAGATCTTAGTTTTAAATGCACATTTTACTTTTTGTGTCCATGATGTCATTCTACTGCCTTATTCACAAGTATTTTATGGGCAAAAGTGGAATTTCTAATGTAAAAAAGCAGATGCTACAAGTTCTCTAAATATACTTTGGACTCTTCTACAATAGGGGTAAATTGTACTCAATATTTTCCAGTATATAGGAACCCCCAAAACATGGTTTTAAATGTAACATGCTGGGTATAACTTGCGGACCTGGCACTTTCTCAGCTGCTCCTGTCGTTGCTTAGTTGCTTGTTGGAGTAGAAGGAGCAGTGCAGGGGCGGGGGAAGTAGTAACCTGCTTACTGTCGTGGGCCTTCTTTGGGAGGAAAGGATGTGTGATTTTCCAGTACGTATTCTGGTGTATTGTGTGGATGGTGCTTAGAAGAGCACACATTGATCTTCCTTAAAGTATTCAAAGTGCTTTTGCCTTCCTTCTCCTAAACAGCCACACATTGGCTCACTTAAGCTGACCACATTTGCTGCATTCAATGTTTTCCCTTGCAAGATTTAGTCCTCGTCTTTTTCTAGTTTGCTTTTCTTCCTACACGCTCCTGAGCTTTCTCATCCTTCTTTGTCTACTGTCTTCAGCTATCTATTTTTGCCTTGGCAACATACCTTCTCACCCTCTCAACATTCTTCCCTTCTCCCAGAATTTTTGCTTTATTTTTCTCCTACTTGATTGTTCTCTGCTCTCGGTGATTTCTGCTGATTTTATTTTGCTCCCTGTGTCTCCCAACAGTCTCTGTACTCCTTCTCATCTCTCTTCCTTCATCTAGTTCCTAATTAACATTTGAAGGTAAATTGGGGATTCGTACAATTTAACAAAATGACATTGTTTGGCATCGACTTGAAGGTTGGCTCTTCTTTCGTTGCTTATTACTTCATTTTTTTCATTCCTTTTTATGCACATATTTAAATTATTTCATTATGGGTGTTAAATACCTGGAGCAAATACAGATTGTATAAATCAATTTATATTTTAGGTTTCCTATAAATAGGGTGAAGTAGTAGTGGCATTTAAAAATACATGTAATCTTTGAAGTGTGCTTCCTTCACTGTGAGGGAGTCAGGATGATCATCCATAGGCTTTGTCTGGGCTGGACTTGCCAGTCCTGTTGAAACTTGAATGATCTGATTTTCAAGCATGTATCTTCTATGACTGTAAACTTAGATACTTTAGGGAATGGTGGATAGGATAGTGAAACTGGAAGAGAATTCAGATAACTTAACTTTCAGTGCTTTCATGAGGGTGTTTATTTTATTTAACATAGTTTTCAATTTTTTCCCCATGTTTATAAAAAGGGAAATGCTCTAAGGATGGACCCTTTCTCTGAACCCTGAGCAAAACCTAAATTAGTAAGTAGAGTATTACCTGCCAATCTGTTTTTTCTTCCCATTTTCATTTCTCTTTTGATGTCTTTATGACTATCTGCTTTGGTCTATTTTTTAAACAAAGTTTCTTTTAGTTCAGGTAAGGTTTTATTTTTTTATTTTCATGAAACACATAATTGACACTGTTGGCAGTCTGTTCAACTTTGTATATTGTTTGAGTGTTGCTGTAACAGCTGCCAAAATTAGGACTGTGTTGTTGAAAACCTAAATTTATAGGTGTTTCTTGCCAGCAGTGAAGTCAAGGTGTTCTGCTCTGCGCATGTATGCAGGAAAAGCATGAAATGTATAGGAGCTTATGGTTTAGAGAGGAAATTGAGTGGGTATGGACATGTGTAAGTGACATCGTTTGCTGACTCATTAGATGCTAGCCACCAGGGTTGAGACCTGGAGAGGAGCTGGTAGAGTTGCAGGGGAGAAGAAGGCCGAGTGACATAATTCAACGCTTTTAGCAGCATCGCTCAACAAAATCCTCTTCATACAATGTAGGAGAAGATGGGAGGTAACGAAGGACAGCATGACTAGCTACTGAATGATATCACCACCCGTTTGCAGAGTGGATGGCAATGACTTGCCACCTACATAACTGTGTCTTCACCGAAGAAGAAGCTATTTATAGCCAGCTTTTAGACAAGGCAATACCAGGTTTCTCAGGTGATTGCTGAATAAGTGGCGGGGAAGTCAGACAGAGAAGGGCAGAGGGTGTGAAAAGAAGAAAGGTAGAGCTCAAAAGAAAGTCTTGAAAGTCTTAATGTTCGAGAGGTGGACTTGCAGACCAGCAAAGCACACTCTGAATTTTTTATCAGCAATAGCTGATTATGATATAATTTAGATGAGACATTAATGGCAAGGAGAAAAAAAAAAGGCAGTGGATGTGTAAATAGCTTTACTGATTGCAAGATAAGATCTCATGTCTGGACAGACCTCTGCTTTATATAAATATCTCCATTATTGGGGTTACTTTTAACTCCTTTCGTATGGAAATATTTTGTCTCTAGCAGCTAGATTTTTTTTCTGATAAGATTTTAAAGATTTCTTATATTTAGTCTTTTCCTCAGGTCTTACAGTAAAAGTTTTTAGTTATTCCTCCAGATTCCTTTCCAATGATTTGTTGTTGTTGCATATGTACAATGTTGCTTTTAAAAAAAAAATCAACATGCCATTTCTCTAAAGAACTGAGCAAAAGCAAAGCATGGGGGTATTTTGACATGTATTTGCATGTGTGTATTGCATGTTATATGTATAAAATTAAAAATATTCCTGATGGAAGTCATTCAGGACTAGAAGGCTGTCATAGCACTCCCTTCACTGGAAACCCCTCATATTTTTTTCTTTCAATTTTTGTGAGTGTAGTATGTTCTTCTCCTGTATATTCAATGGTAGATATTCAACACATGTATGTATTATACTATAATTACGTTCAGACTTTACAAAGGCAGCCGTCTGAAGGATTAAGGTTATTTCTGTTCCTTACAAAAAAGAAAGTGTAAATAGAAGAATGTTCTTTACTTGAAGATTTTGGGTGAGCCGAAATTATCAGTGTTAGGGTGTTTAACATTTGTATTGGTTTAAATACTTTCCTTTGTTACTACTGTGGCCACTCTTAGCTAGGGAGAAGCCCAACAGAAAAACCCCCAATGGCTTTTCATGTTGCTGTGTAAATCCAGGGCACTGACAATTAAAGATTGAAAATACTATATGTGAGAAACACACTTGTAATATAATTAGAAAGTTCCTCCTTTTGTGGGCACTGCATGCATGTTTAAACTTTGTCATCAGTACAGTTTTATCTCCAGTAGTAATTTTCAAATGTAATTTTTCTGTATTAGAGCTTTATTAAAAATACTCTTTGTAAAAGTTTAAACTTGATCAAGATGTAGTTCAATAATAGGTAGATCTATTCAGTTAAATAAAACAATATTTTAAAATAATAAAAAGATGCTATATTAATGGAGAATCATATTTGTGCTCAGGTATGATTGCTACATCTTTATTGTTGCCTCTAGTTGTCTGTTACAATAGACAATGATTTCCTTCTGTGCAATGTATTGGGTTTTTTTGCTTTCTTTGGCAATGGCTATGGTATCAGGAAGGCAGATCCATATGTAACAAGCAGGCGTGATTACTGTTAGTGCCTGGGCATTTCGGATGACTGGGTAGTGGTGATGGTTTCAGAATAAGTTTCTTCCGCCAGCTGTGCGCTTCACCTCCGAGATAGCAGAAGTGGTGTGTGCAGGTGCCATGATCCAAAGCTTTTTCCTTGCTGTAATTGATGTTGGTCTGACAGGCTCTAACAGAGGATTTTGGTGTTGTTCGAGTTTATTGGCCTTCAGTTGTCTTTTCAACAAGGAATGCTGAAGGATGACTAACCCCATTCAGATACGGAATTTCTAGGTTTATTAAAATAGTGGGAAGGTTACTGTGAGACAAAGCCTTAATATTTTGTTTGGTCATGCCAGTGATTCCCAAAACCTAGACTACACAGTGGACATGAACAGGCTTATTTACACAGGAGTTGTGCAGTGTCCAAATGAAAGAATCATAGGTAAAACCAGAAGTAGTATTGGATGTTATTTGGCGAGTATGGCGTAGTACAGCTGACATCAGTATCTTGGTTTTGGCAGTTTCAATGGCTGCTGAGGATGCTCCTCCTGCCGTCTTTCACAGATGCTCTCATACGCTTCAGGTAAGATGATCACCATGTGGACCCATGTTCCAGTGGGGCACAACTCACTGCTGAAGTGGAGAAGTTTTTGGCTTGCTTTGTGCTCAGGATGACATATACTTTCCTGATGGAGCTTTTTCTTAGAACTGTTTGTCCTCTTATGAGGCCAGGAAAGGTGAAACAAGTACTGTCTCTTGTTCTAGAGGAACAGAGCTAAGAATGTCCTCTTTACAGCTGAGAATTCAAGGAGTGCAAAAGTCTGATGATGTGCTGGATAAGAAATGCTGAAAACCTTGCAAGAATATTCGGAAAAGCCAGTTATGTAGATACTTTGGTGATGATCACAATATAAAAAACTTTGACAGGACATACTGAAAACCATCCTGTGACTGTCCTCTCAAAGCACCTCAATTAAAAATATTTCTACTATAAGGATTTCTAACTGTAAAATCTGTAACAGAAAGTAAAAACATAAAGCTTTTTAGAACAGTGAATGATAATAAAAAGTAAGGCTAAGGAGAAGTGCTAACCTGGAGTTTAAGGTTATAACATCTATTCAATAACTGCGACCCAGTTCAATCTTTTGGGTAAATCATGTAGCTTCATCTCCTAGGAGAGGTAGGAATCAGTGTGTGTGCAACATTTTATGAGTCATTGCTTTAGACTTCAGAACGTAACATACGCTTGACTCAGTTTGGATGAATAGAAACCTGTTTTTCCTTAAGACCGGAATTTAATTTGTCATTCTACAACATTAGAGCAATTTTTTCCCTTGAATTTTGAAGGAAAAGCACACAAGAAATGAGTGGAAAAACAATAGTATTTGAGTAGCACTTAAGGCATTTAGGCAAATTGTAGACCTGAAAGAAAATGTTATTATCAAAAGAATCCTAAAACAGTAACAATTGTATGCTGGATTGTAAAAGGAATAAATTAGAAATATTTCAGACTAGAAATCAGAAACTATCCATAACATCTAGTGAGTTGAGACAGTAAAGGTACTGGAAGTGATTCAGTTTGAGGGTGTGAAAAAACTAACACTCTGTTATCATGCTGCAGGTTGAACTTCTTTCAGCTTTGACATAAAAGCTGACCACGCGCACTCAGCAAACCATTTGCCTTGCTCTAGACACGGTCTGGAAAACACAGCTAATCATTTATTGTGTTTTAGCTAACTGAGTAATAACTTCTTAAATCACTCTGTCTCCAGCTGCCTTATGTACAACTGTTCCCATATGAAGACCTTTTTTGCCTAGTAATAGAAAGCAATTGGCAGCTGATTTTAAAGGACACCATGATACATTTTAACATACTTATTGAATATTTTGGTTTTTTTTTTTTTCCCAGAATGGATAAACTTGTAAGAATAAGCTGTTTTCCAGCAACTCTTAAGAAATGTTCTCAGCTCCGTCCCTGTCCCCTCCAAACAAAACATTTCTCATAAAGGTTAAATATCTATAAAGAATAAAGTTAATACAATATAAATAATAAAGTTGAAGACATACAAATAATTACAAAATAACAACAAGCCCAATCATATTTGGGGTTAATAATGTTTTCTTTGGTGTGCTTTACTGTGTTTAATCTGACAAGTAGTTATGCAAAAAGTTTAAATTTTATATTTTTTTCTTTGAAGAATGACTTTTTGTACAACTGCAGATTTTCAAACCAATTTGGTTATTGGGCTGAGATGGGAGGTGGGAGGGAAAAGCAACAACTTGGTACTGGGCCTGCAGTGTACAGTGAATGCTGCCAGACCCAGGAGAACTACCAGAATGAAGAATTCCTCTTAATGTCATCATTGTGTTTTAGTAAGCACTTTTTAGATGAGTACTACAGCCTGGCAAAAGATCCAATGCCAGATTATGTCAACAAGGCTTAGTTAGAGTTAAATGGGAGACTTAAAAGAAATTCAAATGCATAGTTACTTTAACTGTAATTGTCTTTCCCTGGGTTGATAATGGGCCATATTTAAAGTAATTGTAGCATACTTTTAATGCTTTTCTTCTTGAATACCTAATGCTACCTCAATTTTATCTACAAGCTTCCTTCAAAAATTTCCATGTATAAACATAAACAAGAAACTCAGGAAGTTGACTGTATTAAAAATTCTTCAGAGGTATTAAGTATGTAACTTAGGCTGTATATTTATATATATGGAAACTAAATATTTAAATAAGTAGAAGGCAAATTATTCTATGTATTTTGTATGCTTTTTTCCCCTTTTGGAGAAGGAGAAACAAACGTGACCATATGGTACATGTACTCAAGCTTCTGGTTTCCACCCTGAGATCTCCCGCAGTGCGTGTTTCTTCCTTAGCATGTTTCATTCCTTTCTGCATCCTGTGCTTTTCTGTGTCCTCCTTGCAGTGAAGATTCACTGAACATAAGATTTAAAATGATAGTACTAGTGTTGCTATTTTTCTTGAATAAAATACCGTTGTTCAGTAAGTTCTTAATGAATGGTCTTCCATTTTCCTCTGCAAAAACAAGGCAACAGCTACCATTAAAGTAGCCAGTGTCTTTTGGATTGGCTTTGTCCTCCATTTGTGTTAATGGGAACAGAGCTAAACAACTAGCAGTGTCATGTGGATTAAAGATGTCTGCCTAAGAATTAGGGTAAACTTATCTCTTGGGTACTAATGCGGGGTGGCAGCCATTTTAAAGGAGGACAGGTTTTCCTCAGAATATTCTGTAAAAGTATTATTTTTCAACCTCAGCTCAGGTATGGAAAACTCAGTCTGGAAAGATAAGAGTGATATTAGTGTGAATATATTCTTTAAAAGTACCTGAGCAGATGATTCCAGTACAGAATTGTTAACATTAAGTCCACTTAATGTACCTGTAAATACTGAGTAAATCCATCTTGTTTTTTCTGCAAGGGAGAACGCAATACTACTACTGATCGGATTTTTCTCATGATTTCTAGAAATCTCTCCCCCCCCCCCCCCAGGGCCTGCTGAGCGAAGCATGAGTGTGATCCAGCTTTAGTTCGTGCTTATGTGTGGACTTGTACAGTGTATCCAAATAAAGGATCTGTGCTCCCCTTTGCATCTCATCCAGTCCCTACTATTTGTGTGGGGGGAAGTGTTTTTTAAAAACATAATTTTGCATTCTGAACAGTACCTAAAACGTGACTCTTGCATAAATGTTTAAAATGTTGTACATTTTGATACTACTGACTTTTTTTATATACCCGTCTAGGAAAGGAGGGGGTTAGCTTTGTCAATTTGAAGGTTTTTTAAATGGTGATTTTAATATTTCAAATATGGCATAACCTTAAAAGTTCTCTTGTAATTTCCTCGTGCGCTGAGGAGAAATATTATTTAGGATACTAAGAAGGAATAATACTAAAAATATTAATGTAATCTCCCCAACAGGAGATTGCAAACAGCTGTTTTTCTGTCACTTATTCTTCAGTGAGGAAGGCACTGGCTTGTGTATCACCATTGTTGTGAAAGTTATCCATAGGACATGTTCAGTATATTCATCAATGACCTGGATGATGGGACAGAGTGTAACCTCAGCAAGTTTGCTGATGATACCCAGCTGGGAGGAGGGGCTGATACACCAGAAGGCTGTGCTGCCATCCAATGAGACCTGGACAGGCTGGAGAGCTGGGCTGAGGGCAACCTCATGAAGTTCAACAAGAATAAGCACAAGGTCCTGCACCTGGGGAGGAACAACCCCATGCACCAGTACAGGCTGGGGGCTGACCTGCTGGAAAGCGGCTCTGTTGAGAAGGACCTGGGAGTGCTGGTGGACAACAAGCTGGCCATGGGCCAGCAGCGTGCCCTTGTGGCCAAGAAGGCCAATGGTATCCTGGGGTGCATTAAAAGGAGTGTGGCCAGGAGACTGAGAGAGGTTATCCTCCCCCTCTACTCTGCCCTAGTGAGACCACATTTGGAGTACTGTGTCCAGTTTTGGGCCCCCCAGTTCCAGAAGGACAGGGAACTCCTTGAGCAAGTCCAGCAGAGAGCTACCAAGATGATCAGGGGACTGGAGAATCTCCCTTATGAGGAAAGGATGAGAGACCTGGGCTTGCTCAGCCTGGAGAAGAGAAGGCTGAGGGGGGATTTCATCAATGTCTATAAATATCTAAAGGGTGGTTGTCAGAATTACGGGACTAGGCTCTTTTCAGTGGTGCCCAATGACAGGACAAGGGACAATGGGCACAAGTTGGAACATGGGAAGTTCCACTTAAATATGGGGAAAGACTTCTTTCCTGTGAGGGTGGCAGAGCAGTGGAACAGGCTGCCCAGGGAGGTTGTGGAGTCTCCTCTGGAGACTCTCAAAACCTGCCTGGATAGAGTCCTGTGCCCCCCACTCTGGGTGTGCCTGCTCAAGCAGGGGGGTTAGACGAGATGATCTCCAGAGGTCCCTTCCAACCCCTGCCATTCTCTGATTCTGTGACAAGAGACCTGAAGAAGTCCATATAGCTACTATTTTAATTTTCAGTACTGGACTAATATGAGAACTGCTGTTTCTGCTAGTGAAAGCAAGCAACATTAGAGACTATATTGGGTACCTGGCAACCCCTGCGTTCTTCTCAACCTGCCCATTCTTGATATCTTGCAGTACAAGTCCATGAATGTGCACAAACTTTGACATGAATATTTGGTTGCTTTCCTATTACATGAAAAATGTATGCAAAGTTAGAAACCTTCACAGAAAGCAAGCAGAAAATTATCTGTAATAAACAAAACAGAGTTTTCTGTAAGAGCAGATTAAAAAAAAGATCAAAAGTTCACTGTAGACTGCATTGACTTTGCACCATTAAGAAATTAACAAACTCGGTATTAGCTTTTTAAGGTCTGCTGGCTGACAATATTGACCCATGGCATTCACTGCCACTTCTGACAGCCTTTTACATTCCTGAGGATTCTTGAAACTTTTAAGTTAACTCTGACATAATCTTGAAATCCCACATGAACTAATCTTCCCAGTCTTCCTGAAGTTGCATTTGATGCAAAGAGGAAAGATGCCTACTTCATACTGAGTTTTGTTCTGTTGTAGTAGGAGAAAACCGTTCAGGCCATCCCTCTATTTCTTCTTGATTATATATAGTGGTTGGAAGACAAGAAGCCTCATCACAGAGGAGCACCACCCAAGGTTTGTTGGCTGTTAATGAGGGGCTACTGAACTTCTCCACCTGAACAGCAAGTAATACTAAGTTGGGGCACAAGCACTGGTTGTTGGGGTTTTTTTTTTGTCCTCACCTCAAAAGCTTAGTAACATCAGGAAGAATGATTTATTTTATGGTAATTATACCCTTCGTGCTTCCATACTACCCCATTTAACATTCACACGTGGATCAAATTTAGGCTTGCTCTGTGCTTGTGCCATTTTGAAACACCTGGTGCCAGAGTCTGTGATTCCGGCAGTTCACTCTGTAGAACTGGTTCTTATTTTAAAAGTACATTATCTAAAAGAGATCAAGCAGTGAACCTCTCAAGTTGTGTGCAAATCTACCTAATTTTGTTCTGTGATACCCACTGCCTCATCAGGAGAACTTTAATTTATTGCCTTCTTTTGTACTCCGTAGTATGTCACTTGTAAAACAACTATCCACAGCTCAAAACATAGATTTGTCCACATAAAATCAAGTTAGTAAGACTAAGGTTCCTAATACATTTCATGTTTTCAAGGCTGAGAATTTACTTAGAATGGGTCTTTTGGTTAATGTGCTTTGCATAATATTTTCAGGCCTGTCTTTATAGGATTTGGGAAGCAGGATTGTTTATTATTGTACTGGAAATACAGTCAACTTCAGCAGGATGAGATTTTTAATAGTCCAAATGTAAGATCCAAGCAGCTGTAGCACTAATATGACATAAAGAAGGAAAAGACAATAGGGAATAGACTAGGATGGATATTGATGGAGGAGGAGATGCTGAAAGATTTTGTATAAGGAAGGCTAAAAGCATCTTTAGCTTGTGTCCTAACATAAACACTGCACAGAAAATGGAAGGACTGAACCTGCTGGTTTATGATCAGGCTAGATTAACAAAACATGCGGATGAGCCTACTTATTAATTAAAAACTGAGTATATTTTTCTCGCCTCTGTTTAGTATAATATTTATTTTAAAAGGGATGTATGGTGTTTTGTATGGCAGGGGTTTCCATTGTAAGAAAATGAAGGTAGTATGTTTAGCTGCTACTTTGTCTCTTCCCTTGTGCCCAAAAGGAAAAAAAAAAAGGAGGTGGGGGTAGGGGTGGGGGAAGGTTTTAGTTGAGCTCTGCAACAGTGCTTCTCTGTCCTGGATAAATTTAATACATGCGCTGTCAGTAAGATATTTTAATCTTGACTGATGAACACGTTGCAGACCATCGAGATAATCTGTTTGCAATAGACATGATTAAGTTTTTAGTGAAACAGTGACTTCTGTCAGTTGACTTTGAAATAGTGGCAACTCTGATATCTACCCATATGTCAAAGGGAACAGTTTGTGCTGTGTTCTGACCCTTGTCTGCACTTTTCCATCTGTGCTTAAGCACCAGCTAGAGGTTTTTTTTTCTTCTGTTGTGGAGAACTCATGGGTTTTTTCATATTGGTAAAAACAAATAAACAAAACTCCAGGCTAGACCTGCTTCCCTGTTCTTTTTCTTCAAATTATATATATATATATATATATATATATATATGCTTCAGAGGTTCCCAATGCCCATATAAGTCTTTTTTTTCTTCTTCTTTCACATATTGAAATAAAATAATTTCTCTTCTTTGGCTTGTCTGGAGAGTTTCTTCCCTTACGCTTTCTGAGGTAGTTTGGTCTAGATGTGTTGTGGAAACTTTAGGTTTCTTGGAGCCTTTGGCACGATGCTCTCCTACACATCCCCTATGAATTTAGAAACTGCCAGCATCTCTTTGTCGGGCTCTTCTCTCCATTTTTCCAAGCCTTCTCTGGTCTCCTCTTTTTTTGGCAGAGCAGATAATCTCTCTTTAAAAGGAGATCCTTCCCATTTTAACTATCTGATGTCTTTTTCTCTGATCTAACCCACAATCTACACATGAACATCTCAAAGGAGGCAAACAACTGGGCTATAAAAAAAATAAAAATGTCAGCACAGACTCTGCTTTGCTTTGGTTTAAAAAAAATCATGATGATTATGAAGACATTTTGGGCAGTGCAGAGCCTTTCGGAGCTTGTTTTTTCTTTTCATTCAATCACAGCTTGAATAGTATGGCTTTAGAGACTTGGTGTATCTGCTTCGCTCAGGTCTTGGATGAGAGCCATTTGTCTGCCACTTGATCTGTACACAACGAAAAATTACTCAAAGTGGGCTGATAAAGTTCACGGAATGACTGAGGAGTTGGTGCCAATGACACTGCCACCTGTACCTGAATTTATTGTTATTTTGTAGCTCAGGAAATTTATTTTATTAGCTGCTGCTTTGGGATTTGCAGGCACTAATTTTCACTGATTTTCATTTTTTTCAGCCAGAATGTTATGATCTCTTCCTCTGGATGTGGTTCTACTTACACTGCCATCTTTTTATTGTCTCTGAAATTAGGACAATCAAAAAATCTTTAGTGAGATCATAAATGCTTGCTCGTTAAGCAGAGGTTCGCTCTATGTCTGTTCACTGATCAATACAGTTATCTAATTAACTCATAAAAGCCACTAAAGGTGGTGTTCTTTGAATCCATAACAGGCGTTGGGTGTGAATAGCCCAGCATTTACCTCTGTGCCACAGCACTTGAGGTCAAACAGAGGTTGAAGTGTTTGTTCTCTGTGTCAGGTTGGAGGGGCTTGAACCAAGAGGCCTTCAGGAAGAGCTGCTCACATGTAAAACTTCAGCTTTCTTTTTATTTTCTTTCCTTTTTTTTTTTTTTTTTTTTTCCTTGGAGCTTAACAAGTATTACTGTAATTTACTTTCTTCTGGGCTGCAAAGGCTGGTTGAGTGGGTGGTAGGTTAACCACCATTTGGAGGGATTTTTCTTCTATAAATTTGGACTTGGGATGCAATTTGTATGTTCTAATACACTCTGTAAATGAGCCCAGATTTTTGGATATGTAATTTATAAATAATCAAAATAAACAAGTGATAATATTGCTGCTTCTGCAGCCGTTTTTCTCTTAGGGCCTAACAGGCACTTAATGTAAACCTCATCTGTCTTGTTTTGGTGATATTATTTCCATGATCAGTTTTGTATCAGGAGTGGTAATGGTGGTATCAGCCTGACCTTGGGGGTGCAGTATAGGTGTGTAAAGGTACAGATTTACTTTTAAAAAATGAAAGAAATGGCTCCACTTGCAAAAATCTCAGATAGCAGAGACAAAATGTAGGTAAATCCCAAATAAGATAAGATTCCAAATTGACAGGCAAGGAGCAGAGAGGGGAAAGAAAGAAAAAACCCCAAACCTTGTGTTGGAAGTTGGAATGGAACTCGTGGAATGGAACACTCATTGATGATGCTAGATTTTTTTTTCCTGTGAAGTCTTATTTTATTTAAATTCTTATCACTATTTTAAATAAATCTTTGTTGTCACTGCATAAGTGAAACTAAATTATGTGCTGGAATGCCATCAGAAAGAAATGTCTTTGTGCACTCTTAGAGCATCCAGGGACTTCAAGTTTGCAGTGAAGTAACTTATATTTTGGATTTTATTTTTAACATCTTGTAGTGTGTTGTTAGCAATAAAGTGTAAGTGTAACAATCTCTAGGCATCTATTGAAAAGCTTGTCTTGTAGGCTTGTTTATGGAATAGATGGTCAAACACTTTATTCCAAGCTCTCTGGATTTTGTTTTGCCATGAAATCCTGCCTTGTTAATCTGTTTGTATTGTCCATTTTAAATTTTAACAGGGTTAAACATTTTCAAAAGGAATTAAAAAAAATTGTTGGATTATGATATTGAGGAACGTATTTAGTCACCCAGTGTCAAGGATGTGTGGTAAGGGAAATGCACGTTAGTTTGTACCTTCAAATTGTCAGTTCTATCTCTGTCCAAAAGTGAGGGTGAGCAAATGAGAGAGCTGCCTTCTAATATTCCTTCAGACAGAAGGGAGGAGGAAAAAAAAAAAGGTAGAGTACTAAAGGGGTAAACTTTCTCCACAAAGCTGTCCAAACTTTCAGTCTCCTCCATCCCACAAAAATTTCTGTAGTGCAGCTTTTTGTATTGACAATGCAAATATGTTATCACAGTGTGTAACGAAGTATCCTGTTGAACCATATCAGGTCAGAGTATGAAGAGAGAATCCATAAGGAATTGCAGGTGTGCTGGTCCTTAAGAAAAAGAAGTACATATACTTTCTTTCAACCTGTGTAACATGAAATTGTCTATATTCAGAGACTTGCCAAAGTATATTTCTTCTGAATTTTCTTAAAGGCAGTCTCCTTCAGAGGAATATTTTTGCGGTGTTCTGAGAACCTGGTGGAGTTCTGCAGTAGGTGTTTTTGATCATAACATGCCACTGTTCTTTGGTCTGTTTGATCTTTGCACTGCCTTCACTCAGTTTAAACATAAATGTGTTAGAAAATACTGTGTTATGATAACCCTAATATTACAGGGTTAGCCTTCTTTCCTTTGTTTAAAACAATCTTTAAAATAAGTAACAGTATATCCAGTGCATTGCATAACTTGTGTGAGCAACACCAATGTCATATGT
This sequence comes from Phalacrocorax carbo, assembly GCF_963921805.1. NCBI lineage: Eukaryota > Metazoa > Chordata > Aves > Suliformes > Phalacrocoracidae > Phalacrocorax > Phalacrocorax carbo. The sequence goes on along the minus strand of NC_087513.1, from coordinate 15,386,842 downwards.
GGCACTAAAAATCTGTTCTAAAATAACAGTGTGATTGTACGGTTGAAAATGAAGAGGTATTAAAGCTGTTTGTGGAGCCTTGATGCTGTACAGCATAGTTCTTACTGACATGTCAGAATTTGTTTTACTGTAACATGAGTGGGTCTTTCAGTGATTGGGTGGATATTCAGTGTTTTCAGTTCTTGGCCACTATGCAGTTCTGAGTTGTACTCTATCTATAGATACAATATAATGGCTATATTATTAATAAAGATATATAATAGAATGGCTACGTAATAGCCGTTTTTCTAAGTCTTAATAGCCATTTTCAAGACTGCACTGAGTGAAAAATTAGAGAATTTGGTGTTTGGGTATGCTCACTGGTGTTTTGTCATAGGTTGTTGGGTTGGTTTTTAGCTGAAAAAAACCCAGTACTCCACGGAGTTTAGCTGATGCTGTCATCCCCTCTGAATAGGTGGAGAATTGAGGCACAGAGGGAAAGATGTGCGTGGCCTAAACAAGAACTACTATGGACTTTTGCTAATGAGGTCCAAGAGACTAGATCAGCAAGCTTATTCTCCAGCACTGGAGCTGCCCAGAACCTGGGAGGTTTTGCAGCCAGCAGCCTGGATGTTCCTGTGGCAGCTGAACTTCTGCCTATGCTGGGACACGAGTCTGGGTGGGGAGAGAAGTCTCCTGGTAGCTGTGACTGGAGGAGCACCTGCTGCCTGGGGTGGGCAGTAGTAAGGAAGTTTTGCAATGTCCTTGCAGTCACGTAGTGTAGCCAGTTGTGGACATACAGACGTCTCAAAGACATGTCTTGAAAACTCTGAGAAGCATCTATTTTGGATGCGAGAACTGAGATTCTTCTTGGAGGCTTCTCTGGTCTGTATGTTTTGGGGAGGACAAGTGGCACATGCTTAACCAGGTGATGATTTCTTGCAACCCTTCCACGAGAGCACAAGGGTAATAAACTCACTCAAGTAATAATAACAATTTTTAACTTAAGTGAAAAGAACCCTAGTTTCTCTTCTTTCTTCTGTTTTCAGAAATTTCTGAGGCTTTGTATCTGAAATATGTGTAAAGAAAGGAGAAAAAGTCAGGTGGAAGCTCTCCTGTTGTAGAATGGTTAATCCCAAATAGCTGAAGTTTACTTCGGTTGTAAACAAGTGGACATAGTCTTAGTGTTGCAGAGGTCTCACCAGTGTTTCCATAGGTGGCACTACGGTCTCCGTCGAGGGTAGAATCTTAAAATGATGCTCACATTCGTGACATTATTCTTTGGCATTTTTGCATCACGAACCCGTTGACTCCAGAGCTCCTGGTGCATTCATTTTTTTCGGCAGTCTCTCTGTTCTGCGTTGACAGGAGCTCGTGATACCTGTGGCAGGTGGCACAAGGGCACATCTCCCCTTTGCCGCCGTTTGTCCGTCCGGCCGTGCTGCGGTGCGCTGCCAGGCACGTGGCCGCAACGAGGTGTCAGCCCAGGTTGGGCTGGTGGGTGCTTCCGCTTGGTCGTTACAAGTGCCGGACTGGTAATTAATATGTATGTAAAAAATAGGGGAAAATTAAACATCACTTTTCAAAGTATATTTGGAGGAAATTGGAGGCAGGGTGCTAAAAAATAAAGTCCAGGTATGCGTAGCGTTTTCCATGCCTGATTTCTAACCCACGTATGAAAGTAGTGATTTAATACTTCATTCTTTGTGACAAAAATGATTCAAAGAGCCATATTTTTCAGGGCTTTTGATCTGAAGGCTTCCGAGGGTGCCCAGTGCGGCTTAGATAACTAACCGGGAAGGTAATCTGTGCCATAAACGCCCCGTTTCGGATGTCCCCCCTCGGAAACCCCCCCGGCGCACCCGCCGGCAGCGGCGGCGGGCTGGCGGGCCCGGTAACCGTGCGGGCTCCGGCGGAGGAGCGGCGCCCCCCCCCCATCCCGGGCGGCGGAATGGTTCCGCCCGCCGCCGTGCCCAGTCACGTGCGCTCGGGGCGGCCCGGCGCCTCCCGCCCCGTCCCCTCAGAGCGCGGCTGGGCCGGCCCTCGCACAGGCTCCGCGGCTCCTGCGGCCTCCCGCCGAACAAAAGGGCTCCGCGGCGGAGGGTCTCCGGCTAACAGGGCTCTGGAAAGCGAGGGCGGTCGGTCTCGGTTGTGAATATTTTCTGATTTTTCCAGAAATCAAGCAGAAGATTGAGCTGCTGATGTCAGTTAACTCTGAGAAGTCGTCCTCTTCAGAAAGGTACGGCTGCATCTCTTGCATGAACGATTCATGGTGTAGCATTGCCAAGCAGCGGCGCAGGGCTTTTTTTTCCTTTTCCTTGTCAAGTTTGCTGCTATTGTTTACGTATTGCATGCTGGTTATTGTACCGTGTCTGTTGAGCCTCTCTTTTTGGTTAAGCTTCGTGCGTTTTTGCAGAGATTTATTGATTATTATTATTATTATTTTTTTAATGAAGCCTACAGGGCTGCAGCATGCAAATCATACTACGGCAGGCTGCTGGTTTGTGCGTGCTGGTGTTGCAGACCTTGCTCCTTTTCACTGTCATGCAAACAGCATCTCGATTTCTAATTTCTTTTTTCAAGACCTCGCGTTTTTGTTGTGTTGCAGGAAATCGTTCCACGGTTGCGAAGGGTTCCTTTCAATGTAGATGCGTAGAAAATATAACTTGGTTAAGCGTTTCATGTTCTGTTATGTGGAAAAGGGAGTGCCCTTTGCAAAGTAGCTCAGGAATCGCAAATCCTCCAATTAGTCACATTCTGTAAGATAGATGTGATCCTTGTTCAAGTCTGTGCTAGGAAATGGAGCAGTCCCTGCATGCAGTAATGGTTCATGCCTGCAGGTAAGGACAAAATGACTCAGAAGTGTTTTTAAAGCAATTATTTTATCTGTCAATCAGATTATTGCAATTTCAAGTAGCTGTTTCGTTTTAAAGAAATATTTCGAGGTACTAAATGCGCATTAAGTTTTCTGATGTGAAATAACCTCCTAGTGATTATTTTGTTGATTCTTAAATGATCCAGCCCTGCTCACTTCTCTTCTGCTTGCGACTGAATTTTAAGAGAGATTTTATTTTCAGAATTGCCTAAATCCAGAGCAACGTAATTTTTTTCAAATTATTTACAATAATCATTTCAGCTGTGTGCAGAAGACCATCCGAATGTTCTGTTTTGCTATTTTAATACTGGACATTGGCAAAAAAATATTAATTTTAAACCTTTGAAGTCAATTTAAAACTGTTCAGCTGAAATTGTTATCTAAAGAATGTCTTATTGAATGGCTCAGTGTAGAAAGACATAATGGACTGAGCTATCATAAGGTAACAGTCTAAAACATAGCTTTCAAAATGAACGAGTGCTCTCTGTGGCATGCATGGTTTAAAAAAAACCAAAATGAGCAGTTTAATTTGATTTATATTTGTGTAAGATCTGTAGAAACAAACTGCATTGCCTTTCACCAGCTGTAATATAACAAAATATCAGCAATGAGAGATACAGAAAATGGTGGGGGGGAATGGGTTGTTAAGTCACCTTTCCAAAATGGAGAGAGATAAGAAGAGCTTTGAGAGATATTTTATTTATTTATTTATTCAAAATTACAAATAATGAAAGAAAATGTTAATATATTTTTTCATTTACCTCTATCCCACCCTAAAGCCTATAATTTTTAAATAAAAGACTAATAAAATGGTGGTGATAACAGAGGGGATGATGGGGTGAAAATAGTTAAGGAAACAGGTGTTAACTTGATTTTCGGAAAGGCTTTTGTTGGCGTTGCTATGGGGGAATTTGTTATATAATATAGATATTTATTTTATCTATTAATTTTATGCAGCACCCAAAAACTGATCAGTCTGTTTTTGAGCAAAACATACTCATAGTTGAACTAATGGTAGTCCTAGATGAATACATCCCTGTAAAGGATTATAACACATAACCAGAGAAGGATGCATTTGTCTGAGATCCATTTAAATGCCATTCATTAAAAAGTGAAGTTTTATAACAGCCCGATGTGTTATCTTGCAATAAAGATTAAAATGTGAATGTTGCATATGCAGTTAGATTTCTTTAAAGGACTTAAATATATGGTACTGTTCCCCTGGAGATTGATTTGACACATCAGCTGCACAATTTCTGAGGTCAATTATAAATGAAAACAACTTTATTATCTGAGATTTTTTTTTAAAAATAGCCACATTCTTTTCATGTATCTAAAAATAGACTGAATTTTTTTGCAAGCTGTTATGAAACAGTGCTGCCTGTCCTATTAGCTTCCAGTTCCTTTCAAGGCCCTTCAAAATTACTGTGTAAGATATTTTTAAGGAAAAAATATTATAGTATTGAGTGTCTGAACTGCAGAACTGTCCTCAGCCTGCTGTATAGCGAAATTGCAATGTTCATACCATACAGACATGAAAATCTGCATGTTTGTGACAAACACAGAAAGGGAGTTCATGCATATTTTTTAATTATCAATTTTTACCCTTGCTCCTAGTGGCTGGACTTTTTGAGAAGCTTGAGGGTGGAAATGCCAAGCGGAAGATCTGAATTGAGTCCATGGCTTGTTTCTTGTTTTCCACACTAGCAGAGGCTGCTAGACAGTGCTTGCATAGCGGGAGGGGAGGGGAGAGGAGAGGAGGTGCTCTGTGCATTTACAGAAACTGATGAAATGGGAATAGAGGAGGAACGAGTGAGAAGCCCATCACTTGCCCCTTTCTTTGGTTGGTCTTTGTTTTTACAAGAGAGTTCAGTGTTTGTAGGTTTTCCTACTCACTTGGCAAGTTCAACATGTTATCCTGTCCTAGAGGAAAAAAACTTATGAGAAGGAAGCTGGAATGTAATGGATGGTTTGGCTGTTACGGGAGCTCAATGTGTTGGAAGTCCTGCAGCATTCTCTTAGGGTAGTTGGTTGTTATGTTTTTAAGAGGCTTTTAGGAAACATTAGCAAGAAAGTGAGATGAACCCTTTCACTGAGGATTCTCTGAGATGTTATGTGCAAAGCTGCAAGGTTTTGCAGCCTTGAAAAGTAGATTAATACAAACCTGAGACGTTTTTCGTAGTGAGATTCATCCTTCCTTTCCCCTCACCTACCCCCTAGAAAAACTGTAACTGCAGATGGGGGTTAAGATAACTGTGTTTTGGTGTGTTATGGGATATTTAGTTATGCAGACACGATCAGACAGCATCTCTAAGTCCTAAGTTGCCGAGTAGTTAATGCTGCCCTTGTACGTGTTAGCGGCTTGTGACAAAGTCCTCGTTCCCTGTTGATAAGGTAACCCGGGTAACTACGGATGCGTGTGTGCACATGGACGGTTACAGTGGATCAGGTAACCTGCTGTAACTTGTTACGCTGAATTGATTTGTTTGGATATCTGAGCTTTAAGTATACTGTGTAAACGTTTTCTTCCAGCATGCTTACAGTGTATCATGCACCTGGTCTCTTTATCTAATAAGTAGTAATTTAACTACCATGTGCCCTCATGTTCCAGTGGGGGCTGTGTGAGATTACTTGTCCAAGCCTTGCAAATGTGTCATTAGAAAGCAAGTAGCAGCACCCAGACAGAGGACAGTCTTTCAAGGACCCTGCAAGAAAGCAAAAATACTTTAATTTCTGTTGTAGGAGCTACGTGCTCTTCTCATGTACAGTATAGTCAACCCTTTGGGCTGTACAGATTTTTTTTTTTGCCTTTTTAAGAGCTTTGTGGAACTCCTTGCAAGTTTCTGTTTCGTTTTGAGAAAAGTAAATTCTTCCACCTGGGTCACTTTCTACTCTTTAGACTGCAAACCTAATGTATATAGTATTTTTTTAAAAATATACTTTAGGACAAAGAACTCGGTATTTTTTTAGCTCTGATTTTGGATTCTAAATTTATGTCATCTTAGCAATGCAGGTTGACCACAGGGTATTTACTGGTAAAGGTTATTAGCAAGGCTGATAAGTCTGAAGTATTTGACATGCTCTTTTCTTGTCTTTCTGTAATGGCTGCATATGTACTTTCTTTACAGTGAATTTCTGTTTCAGTGTTTTTAAAAAGAAAATTAATAGCAGCCATTCATGAACAGTCTTAAAGTAGATAACTGGTGTGTCTATAATTCAATTTTCATGATTTTGAGGGGCTTTATAAATAGCAGTAAAGGGAAGATACTTTCAGACGACTAGGACAGCAAAAGTTTGTCTTATTCAATTTGTAGAAGTGGGGTGGTGCAGGCAATGCTTAAGGACAACTGGGGTTTTTTGGGATGGTGTTTCTTGGTTTGGTTGGGGGTTTTGTTGTTTGTTTTTGGGGTGGGATTTTTGTGGGTTTTTTTAGCCTTGGGCTATGTATACCCCTCTCTCTTTGTAATTTATCATTGCAGAGCAAATAATTGTATTTCTCAATGCTTTTACGTGGTTTCTTCATCAGGTCATCCCAAGAATGCAGTCAGGGAGTAAAGTAAATAAAGTAGAGGAGGAAGAAAAAAGATGGAGACTTGAGTACTGTCTGCTTCCTTTTCTAAGAAGAGACCTAATGTTAATTGATAAAAGAGGCACTGTGAAACAGGTTATGATGCTGAAGGATTCCTTCAGGTTTAGGAACATGCAGAATTTTTTTTTTGTTCTGGGTTTTTTTTTGTGTGTGTGTTTCTTTTTTAGTAATTTAATTGTGGATGTACTACTTCTCCTAAGGCAGAAGTGTCACTTGTAATGGAGTACAGAAATAAAACACATGTTTAAAAGTAGAACCATTGATTCACAACATTCAGTATGAGCCGATATTGTTCTTTGTCAGATAAACATCTTGGAATAATTATTAGATAATAGGGCATTATAAGATAATAATTCTATTGTTATTTGTGTAAGTAACATTGAAACAAAAAATAATTACCAGTATAATGCAACTATTTTGTCAGTTCCACAAACTTTTAAACATGTTTTTAAAATACCATCTTTTCTTCAGCTGTCTTCCCTCTTTAATTTTTTTTAAGTGTAAAAGCCACATTGCCTAACTTCCACTTCAGGGCAGTTCAAATTTATTTTTGGTAGTCATACAACTTTAATTTTTCAGTTTTGTTTAAAATAATATATGATAACAATGGACAGTGTATATTTTCCCCCTTTTTTTAATATTGCAGGCTAGTACTGCTGTTTATTGTATTTTATCTCAGAAGTGGGAGGAAATCATCCTGTCTTAATGTGGGCCCTATGTTATTTGTCCAGGGAGGCACTGGACTCTGGTATAGCTATCTTAGACTAGATACTTAATTTTAGATTACTGAAATTGGACCAAAACTAATCCTATGTTTTGCATATTTTTCATATCAAAGGTTTCACAGGTGGTTGTTTTAGCCTGCAAGGCTTTTAAGTGAGATATGAAAGGAGACAAGAAGTGCTGCAACTTGCAGTTGAGCTTTTGTAGTAAAAAAAAAAAAAGGAAATAGTGTATGTAGAAGCAGCCACTTATGGAGCAGCTTTTTCACTTGAGGTGATATTCTTAGGGGATACTGCACTCTATTTATTTATTTATAATTTTTTTACTTCTGTGTACTACTGTTTACTTCTGTGTTTTTTGTTTTAAGAGCTTTTCATCACACAGTTATTTGTGAGATATTTATTACAGGGACAGGGAGGTTTCTAATATACCTTCTGAAAACACAGATCCTGGGTTTAGGCACTTACTGTTGGAACTAAAATGAGAGAACTTTGGGAAAGGGAGAGATTGAAGGTGCTGGGGGGTGGTATGAGATTTTCCTGTATGAGAACTGTTCACTGGAAACTAATTAAAGCAATCCAGTTATGATTAGAACACAGTTAATGGCTAAAAAGCCATGTACGTAAAAAATCTGAGAACTAAGATTTGAATTATATACTTTCTAAGTAGAATGTATGTATTTCGTTTCCGATTCAAGGTAAAAGGTCAGCGAAAAAGTAAGGGGTTATTTTAAGCAAAGCCTTTTGTACTACAGATTGTCTGCTTCATAACTTCAATCTTTTTGGCTAGTCATTGTCTTAATCATGACCTCACTAAAAAGTCTACTTGAGGACCCTAGACAGGTGGTAAGGGAACATTACCTGATAGATTGAGTAAAACAGTATGTACCTACGCCAGATGACTGCATTTCTGTTGTTGCGGTGCTGTGTTACAGGATAAATACATTTGTGGTTTTCTGCATCTTCACATTACATACTTACAAATGCATAATAAAATATTTAAATGTTCATATAATTCAGTAAATTTACTGTGATGTGGTATGTGTTTTTTCATTGATCCGCAATTGATGTAGTTACCAAGAGACACTAAGCAACAAGTTAAGGAAATGTGTGCTAATTTAAGCATTTCATTTTGTTGCATAGTATGTGTATTATAAACATATTACTAGGTAATTTTGGCTTGTCTTGGCTTGTGAGTTGCAGTGAATCCTGCCGTACAATTCAGAGGATATCCACCGATCTTCCTGTTTGGCTGAAAAGTACCTTTTCTGGCCAAAGGATGTTGTGACCTGAAGGGCTTTTACTAGTTCCCCCTTTAGGAACTTTACACTCCTGAGCCACTGTCTGGCCCAGGTGCTTCTGTATTTTCTTCAAGACTCACCCTTAGGCTTGGGTAAACTCTGACAAAAGCCAAACAGTTACTGTACCTTAAAAGCAAATATGAAAGTAACCTCATCTAGGATGTTTAACAAACTCATGCTGCTGATTGTGACTAGATGGATAGTTTGTTGCTCTTTCCCTTTCTTTGAATTTTTTCTCTCTCTGTTCTTTGAAGCTTCAGTTAAGAAACAAACATGTGCAGCTCCAAGCTCTGCCTGCTATATGTACTACCAGCGAAGGAGTGCCAGTTCTTCACCAAGTTTGTCTACACAGTTTTCTCCATCTGATTATAGCTTTAGGTCAGTCAGGCTGGTTGGTTGCTTCTCTTGCATGACTGGACAGTGTTCGAGACCAGAGCCACATCCCATGTAGATGTTCGTTTGTATGAAACTTTGGCTGTTGTTTTTAATACGATGTTCAGAAGGTGCTTTAAGTAACCTCTCTGTACTGGTAAATGTGTCCTAATTCTAACTTTGTCTTGTTGTCTTCTAAAACAACAAATCACTAGTAAATAAGAGTATCACCAATTTACAAAAGATCATGTTTTCTTCTCTTGAAAGCTTGTGAAACATCAGTATTTTAATGTTGTGATGGTTAATCTTGAAGACTGTTTTTCCAAAACCTGGAGCAGCGTAATTCCATGGAAGGGAGGAGAATTTCTTAAAGCTAATTCTTATGTGGCAAAATGTTACTGGAGTAACATGAAACCTTTTAGGAACTCAGTGCTTTGTTTTTCTGAAGCAACTTCCTAGGCCCCACATCTACTGGCATGGTCACAGCCTTCCTAAGAAGGCAGGGACTTGTCCTCACTTCTGTTGCTTGGTACTACTGTGCCTGAGGATAGAGTAGTGTAGATCTGCTTTTGATAACAAAGGCGGCCATATTAGTGCAGAAACTCAAGCTATGTGTTTGTTCTGTGTTGTTAAAACTTAAATATTAGTTCTGGCAGAAATTGGGAGAATTGTTTTTGTCATTGTCTACAAAGAGACAGTATTATTTTATTTTGTAACCACTGTATCAGAATACCCAGTAGTGGTTTTTTTTTTTTTTTTTATTTTGTGGAGGCAGAAAAGGAGTTTGAAATTCCTACGGGTTTCAGAAGACAGCTGTTCTCTTATTTTGTATCCAGCATCAGGAGCTGCAGATTCTTGTTGTCTGTCATCTTCAGCTACTGCAGCCACTGTCCACAGAAGCATTTGGTTCCTGCCATGCCCACATACCAAACAGGCGTATCAACCTCTGTTTATTCCATGCCGTGAACTAGAATGGAAGATGTTTGGAACTAGCTCTGTTCTTTATGAATCCTTCTAAAAAAGGATTAGCTTACCCATAGGAGACCACGTGTGGTGGTCTCCTAAGAGTGGTGCTTTGTCATCCCCAGTATGACAGTGTAAAGCCTTTCTGACAGCTCCTATTATGTATGTGACAAGAATCAGGAATTTCCACTGCTGCTTGGCCTCTTGGCTATGAGAGGTGTCTGTTTCGGAGAAGATCACAATATGGCTTTGGACCAAGACTTCCCGAAGACATATGAAAAAGATGATTAACCACAGTGATTCTGAAGTACATTTTTATCTATTAAAATGTTTCATTCTAATATATATAAATAAAAGCACAAACAGTCTTCATATGCTTAGTGAAGTCTCACTTGGCTCCTTCCCCGGTAATTAATGTTTCAGACTATTAATTTAGAAAGACAACTAAAAAAAGATACAGCCTTCCTCAGAATGCTTACGTTTCACAACAGAAGTGGAAGAATGCAGAACTTACAAAGAAATTATTGGTGATCAAGGAAAAAGTCTTCCCCTTTCTCACAAGTACTCTTGATATCTATGGATGGACCACTGAGACAATGAATTAGTGTAGACCCTATTCCTTGGGTACCCCGGCTGTAGTGTGCTGCCAGAGAATGCATTTTTTTTTTTTGTGCAAACCAGTAGTATTTAAAGGTACTGTTGCTCTTTATGGAAATCTGTTTATAAGTTTCTCCAAAGCAAACTTATTAAATATGTTACTGTATTTTAATTTTCATCTACTTTGTTTCGTCTGTATTTTTGCTTTATTTGTGTTTCTCTTCCACTATAATGGCGTACAGTTGAGTCCTGACTTGAAAAGAGAACACGTAGGAAAGATCTGGTCAAGATTCCTTCCAAACGTGTTTAGCACAAAGGAATTTCAAGGGCTATTAAAAGAACCAGAGGACATCCAGTTGAAGTAGAATGGTGCCTGAGAACGCTAACACTTTTTTTACTATCATTTTAAATGCTCAGTGGTTTACAAAATGCCTTAATAAAACTGCATGTGGTGTGTTCCGGTAGATGCCAGGACAGCTGAAGCAGGTGTAGACTACCCTGAACTCAAATCTAGGGCAGATTTATACACTTCCCCTTTAAAGTGTTACTGATAGCTTTGCTAAGAAACTTGCAAAGGCGTGTGTCCTTTTAGCCCTGCCAGTTATTAGAGGTAGCCAAATATGGAGAGCTTTGGGTCCCAGGGGCATACCCCCTGTCCCAGCTGAATAGGTAAGCACAAGACTGCTGCAGTTCTGTGTCCCCAGGGCCAGCCAGTAATGACACTGAGTGCTTATTCCCAGTGGGTGCGCATGCATGCACACACACTCATGTACAGAAAATGCATACGCAGCTGGCTGCACAGATTAACAGAGACTCAAACCAATGCTTTTATTGGCACCCACATAAACACACAGCACTCAAACAAGAACTGCACGGACAGCCCAGTCCTGTTCCTCCTTTCCAGCTCCTCAGGATGGAAGTCCACTAGTGGAATTTTCAGAAACTCACACAGATGCTGTATGGGTGCCCCTAGTAGCCAGTTGTAAATAGTCTGTGTAGTTGCTGAAGCCTTGACCCGTTGGTGCCCCCCTGTTGTTGGCACCTAGACCCATGAGCCCCTGAGGTTTGTGTTCTCGTTCCTGTTGCTGGTACTTAGACCTTTTATCTACTCATTGGCCATTCTAGCCTGACGTTGGCGTGAGTTCACATGTACACACTCAGAATAGAAAGTGCATCCACAAAGAAGACAGAAATAGGGGTTAATGACAATATAGGGTAGACTGTTGTGATCAAGGGCAGGACTCAGTCAGACAAGTGCACTAATAAGCCATCCATTTGCACTGGACCTGCCCCATTTATCCTTTCTCCCTGCTGTTTTCCCATACTTGTTTTTCTCTTATCCACCTTTATCCCTGTCGTCTTCTGCCTCTAGTGCCTTCCCCTAAACATTTCATAATATCTTGCATGTTCTCACAATCCCATGGTAAATTTTATATAATCCCAAAATGTTCTTCCTCTGTGCATCCCATAATAGGTACTGACCCCTTAAGGCAATAACCTTTACTTTTCAAGGTGTTTCTGGGGAGAGAGTGTCCTCCTTGACTCATCTTCATGGGTTTCACACTGGGAGAATATGGTCTAACTGATGGTCTCGGTAGTAGCTGATTCAGGTGCTCTGTTTTCACTGATTAGGTTGTTAGGGTTTCTCTATGTATTGTTTTTCCGCTGATCTTGCTGGATCTGTTTCTATTATGATTAGCCTTTAATCAGATAACTTAACACTGGTCTCCCAGGGGCCTATAGCAACTGTCAAAACTGGATCTAGGTCTGTTTGGATTTTTGGCCATCTGATGTTCATACAAATGATTGAGGTCAGCTCAGGACACAAAATGCACAATTCCTTTGCTACTACTTCTCAGTGTCATAGAAGTTTACTATTGTAGAGTTTTGTCTACTACTTAACTCCTATTCAGTTTATAGACCTATATTTCTGGAACGGAGTAGTGAGGTATCTTCTTACAATGTGTTAATTATGTACTGTATACTTTGGACTTAAACCTGCTGGAGATGTTAGGCTCATACATCTAATGAAGGTAAAGCTCAGCAATGACCGCAAGCTAGCAGTGCTACTTTGCTGAACTTGTCCTCTGCTTGTTGCAAAACCCATTTGAGGTAAGATAGCACGGGGATGTGTAGTAATTGGAGTTCTGGAGCATAAACTCACTCAGACTAGACACCCTGCTTCTATGTGTTCTGGTCCTGAAAAGAGCTGCCTGATAACAGCAATCAAAAAAGTATTTCTTGGGCCAGTTTAAAAAAGGCAAAAAGCAATCATATCTTCCTTTAGAAGGGGAGTAATGTTTCCAAGGTGGACAGGAAAGCCTGGCGTTAATTTGACATGCAAGCATTGAGAGATTGCTCAATTCCTTTGCAAGGTAACTGAGCAGCCAGAAAACACAGACCTGCGAAGTGTATTAGCCAATATTTGGCTATCTGACATCTGTATTCAGAAAACCTGGCATGTATTATTTCTACTACAAGAGCCCAAGAGCTAGCTAGTTCTTGAGGCTTTGCCAAGTTGCTTCTCTCAGGAAGGGAAATAGTTTGTGATTTGAGGGTTGTGAGATTTTTTTGTGTGTATGTGCAGTCCTGTTTGTTTACAAAGCATGTAAACAGAGGTCTGTTTGCTTGAACAGAGTAGAAACAAAGTGCAACAAGCAGCTATTTTGCTGAGGTTTTCAAGTCTGCCTGTCTAGCAAGTACTGTACTAAAAAAAACCCCCCTAAAACTCAAAAAAACCCAACACCCAAAAACCCACATGCAGCTTTCTTTCCTGAGATCACAGGCACAGCATTTTTTTCTTTTCTTTTTCTGCTTAAAAGGCAGAGGCATGTGTAACCGCAACAGTTTTCCCCAACGTTAATTTCAAAATTGTTATTTATAAAATTCTTAATTCTTCACACACTTTACAGTCTGACTGGATTTGGTGTGTAAGTGCTTTGGACAGTGTGTCGTTTTGTTTTGTTTTGGTTTGGTTTAATTTGTTTGGGTTTTTTTTAACAACTGCTGTGTAAAAGACCTAATGTTCCTTTTTTTACTTAGACTACAAGGAGGATATTCAGCCCAACTATCAGCCTTGATTCCAGCCAAATACAGAATTCTTTCGAGACCAGCTTGTTCACAGGCATTATTTCTTTAGGATAACAATGCCATACCTAAAATATAACTTTCAGAAAAAGCCTTCATGCATTCTGTAATACCTTTACTCACTTTCTGGACTCTACAGTTGGCTCCCATGTCACGTTGTATGGCATCTGAAGACTCCTGCCCTTTACTGCAAATAGCTCTAGTCAGGCCTTTCCCATGGACAGGTGTGAGCTGCTTTAGGATCTGTCTTCCTAGGCTTCTGCCTCGCCTTCACTTGACTCCTCTAGGCCAAGAGTGTTTAGGTTTACTCTATCCTGGTTTCTTTCTTTTCTTTCTACATGACTGCTTTTCTTCTATAGAAAGCCTAACTCTAGGTTACTGCATGATGCTTATCACCCTGCTCCACTGGACTAATCCTTTATGAGGGAGCTGGAGCTGATGTACACGTTGTCGTGTTTAACTCCTGAATGCTCTGAGACTTGCAACTTCCTGGCTGTCTAAACTTCTGAGACTTCATTGTTTTGTCCACAACTGGCAGTTTGTGTGTATGCTGTTGCCTGCCAAAAGTAATCCAAGATTCAGTTGCAGTGGAGTTTTATATGCAAATAATACAACAGGAGGTTTATCCCAGAGCTTTCACTTTACACCCCTGACCCCCCACCCCCCAATTATCATTCTTGTTGTCTCTCTTTGTGTTTAGGTACCATTTGCTCGCAGTCCTCTGTCACCTGTTTGCTTTGTTATCCCGTCTTTGATTTTGTGTTGGTTATTTGAAAATTTATCTTAAAGTACTGATGCATTGAAAGAGATACAGATCATGTGAAGTGAAAGTTGGAAACATAAAAGCATGATAGTACTTCTTGCTTCTGCATATGTATGTGTTTGACGAAGGTTTTCTAATAGTTCAGTTATCAGCTTGTAATGGCTAGAGTTCACAAGGATGTATTGCAATGTAGCAAAAAAATGGTCCAAGTATATACTGAAGGACAAAAATGTTAGAGGCTTAAGATAGATTAAACATTGATTAAACAGTAGCAGTGTCTGTTTATCTCGACTTTAGCAATACTTTTTGACACTGTCTGCTATAATGTCTTCATTGACAAACTAAGGAAGTCTGGGCTACATAAGTAGACAGTGTAGTGGAGTGAAATCTGGCTGAACTGTTGGGCTTAAAGGGCTGTGATCAGTGGCGCACAGTCCAGCTGGAGGCCAGTCACTACTGGTATACTCCAGCAGTCACCCTTTACTGGGGCCAGTACTGTTTGATATCTTCATTAATGACCTGGCTGATGGGACAGAGAGCACCCACAGCAAGTGCACTGTTGGTACAAAACTAGGAGTGATTCGTGCACCAGAGGGTTGTGCTGCTGTTCAGAGGGACTTTGACAGGCTGCAGAAATGGGCTGACACAAACCTCCTGAAGTTCAACACAGGGAAATGCTAAGTCCTGCACCTGGATGGGAATAGCCCCATGCACCAGTGCAGGCTGGGTGCCAAGCAGCTGGAAAGCAGCATTTGCAGGAAAGGACCTGGTAGACAGCATGTTGAATGTGAGCCGGCAGAGCGTTGCCAGCAAGTCAAGGAAGGTGATCATTCCTCTGCTGAGCCCTGGTGAGACACACTGGAGTGCTGTACCCAGTGCTGTCCTCCCCAGAACAAGAGAGCTCTAGAGGGACATACTAGAGCTGGTCCACTGAAGCGCCACAAAGGTGCTGAAGGGCTTGGAGACCCTGTCATGCAAGGAGGGGCTGACACACTTGGGATTGTTCAGCCTGGAGAAGGTTCAGGGGGATCTTACCAGTGTGAGTAAATAAGTATCTGATGGGTGACAGACTTCTCAGTGGTGCCCAATGACCAGAGAAGAGGCAAGAAGCACAAACTGAAATACAGTAGACTCTATTCAGACATAAGAAAAAAAATTTAATGTGAGGGTGGATGAACAATGGCACAGGTTGCCCAAAGGGATTGTGAAATCTCCATCTTTGGAGATGCTCAAAACCAAACTGGACATGACCCTGAGCAATGTGCTTGAGGTGATCCTGCTTTGAGTAGTAAGGTGGGACCAGGTAACTTCCAGGCACCTTCCAGCCTCAACTGTGGGGAAACAGAGTATTTGGACAAAGCTTGCTTTCTGAAATTCAGCTAAAACTAGAACTGGAAAGATACATAGTAAAGTTTGTAAAAGCTATTACTCTTTTTTTAAATTAGTCTTGCATCAGGATTTGTTTTTCTGACTTCTATACTTAAACTGTAATCCTAAGACTAGTAGTTTTTCTAGTTGGTCATAATCTTTTTCTGTTGAAAGCACCTTTTTCACTAGTCAAGTATTCATATGAGAGCACGTGCTTTTCTTTGATATTGTTCTATATATTCTTGTTTATTGGTCATTAAGTCAAGACCTGTAAAAAAAGCCTGTCCGAAGGACATCCGTCTGGCCCAGTTCTAACTCTCTGTCTATTTGTTTCCCCGTCCACAGTAACTGGTGCTTCACTAGCTTTACAATACTAATTCTTTGTCTTTTCCTCTAGCTGTTTCTGAATTCACGTAGGTATTTGGTGTGCAGCTGTTTTGCATCCAGGGAAGGGATTGGGTCTCAGATCTATAGGCAGATGTTTTACAGTAGACTTACGACAAAGGTAATCAATAAGGGAGGTATTTGATGATGTTCATCATCTGTCCTGGGTATTTCAGAAGCATGTAATGTTCCTGCATGTTAATTTTTGATGCTCTGGGTTATTAATAGTTAATTATGCTTTTCACCTATTAAACATTCAACAGATTCCAAAATAAGATTCGGGTTGGGAGGAGGGTTGTTTACTTATTTTTTTAATGGTAAATTCATAGCCTTTATTGTGATGGAGAAAGTGATGGAGAAAGCTTTTTACCAAATTATATTAGTGATGTGGTAATTTGACTCCTTCAGCACATGTGACTAATATACTTAATGTATGCCAAGTAATACAGAAACTTTCCCTTTTCTTGGGAAGTCTCATCTTTATTCACTGGTAACAAAGCCATCATTTTGGTTTATGTGAAAACTGCTGTGGGGTAATAATTGGGCAAATTGTTATTTTTACCTGTGACTTGTATCTGTTAAGTCGGTACCAGCCCATTCTAAGTAATAGAATGCAAACTGCAGATACTCAAATTACAGAAAAAATGGAACACTTGGCTCATTGAGTAGTTCACTAATAGGAGTTTGGCAGTGAAACTGTTTTAAAAAAGCAAAGGAGGTTATGGAATAAATATTTGAAGTGTTCTACCTTTAAATGAAATGAGAACTTTTAATGTAAATAGAGATGGGTAAAAACTAATTCTGAGTGTAATGCAGCTACCTGTCAGCATGAATATCGGTGTACAAGGATTTACTTGTGAAATACATTGCACTGCATTTTTGTTAGGATAGGCACATTATAATAATTGGTGGGCCACAGCTATTTTTATACAAATATAAACCTCAGTGATTTATATTGTGCATACTGCAAGCATTCGGTACTATCAACTGGAGTGTTGTCTCCTTCCTTTTTAGCCCCACCTCCATGTATTTTGTGTCCCCTGTTGATTTGTTTCTTGCCTTGATTGGATGGGAGGATCACAGGCTTCAGTACATAAACGTACGTGTAGTTTTTCCAGTAGTGCTGGTAGCCTGCTGTATGACCTAGATACTGAAGCATCAGTAGGCAATCAAGAAAGAAAGTAAGTCTTGCTAAGTAAAAGTGATTTTGTGGTTTGGTTTCTTTTTTTTTCCTTTTTTTTTTTTCCTTTTTGAAGCGGGATTATGTGAAATTCTGAAAGAGAGGTATCGACAGGATTTTCAAATTCAGCCTGTCTGCAGAGTTCAGGTATTCAGTCACAGACTGCTTTTGGGGATTATGGAAAGTTTCTTATTTTGACTAATAAAACTTAAATTGTTTAAAAATAGCATTGAGATGAGAAATTAAAAATTACGTTCTGTAGCGTGCCTTTGCGCCAAGGTTTTTTTAAAGCCATATGTAAATGGATCATGGTTTAATTGATTAGAGGAGGGAAGGTATTGATATATCTAATTTAAAAAAACCAGGATTTTTTTTCCCTTCCAAGTAATCTAGTTCTTTTTTTAATCAAGTCTTCCTGAGCTGGAAATCAAAGTTTCGTAATTTAAAATGTAAGTGAAGATTGAAAGTCTTGAAGTTTCTTTCTAGAGATTTTTTGGCATGTTTGTTACTGTTGTTAGCATTCAATCCTATAATTGCATAGTACTGCAAAAGTCTGCTTTCAGTTACAGTAGTATTTCACTACATGTTATAGAAATAGCCAGAACTTCAGTGAAATAGACACCGGCTTCCCTGTGCCAGGTTGGAGGATTTAAATTGCTATTGTGGAGAGGTGTGGGTGATGTCAACAAAGTGTCAGTGGAGGTGATTTGTTCAGAGTGAATCACTAACTGGATAGGAAGGTGAAAACTTGAGAGTTTGTAAGTCAGCTTTTATTTTGTATGTTGATTTGACTTCAAAATGCAAATTTTAAGAGAAGAGGCAATTACTAGAAATCATGATTGTGATTTGTGTATTTAAAATTTTTCTTTCAAGTGATTTTTCTTCAAGACTGGGATTCATAGTGTGAAAGATGCATATGTGCGTTTCTTCAAAACAAAGATGACTAGAGGAAAGACATGATACATGTACACTCTGAAGAGAAGGATTTTTTTCCCAGTTTTTGCTTTTTAGAAGGAATGAGACTTCAGTTTTGAGAAATTATGTTTAATGGTTTCCTGTAAAGCATAAGTATAAAGGCACATATAAATGCAATATATCTTTAAAGATTTGTTATATACTTAACGTAATTGGGTATTTCTTGCCTTTTGTTAACAAAGGGTGCTGAATTAAAAAATTTACCTGGGCTTCTCTTGCACTTGTTTTAAGTTAGTCTTAACACTTCAGCATCGTTTTGTTGACTTTTTTTATTGTAGTCCCCACTGTTGTTATACCTGCAGTTTGCAAACATTAAAGCATTAGCTAAAAGAAACAAAAACTGACTGAGGCTGGTAAAACTCTGATTTCAATGAGCTGTATTAATTCGTACCTGTATTGATTTTAAGTACCTATTTCCATCTTACACTCCTGTTTCTACCTTACTTTTACCTAGGTTGATGATTATAACATCCTTGCCCGAGGAAAGCTTGATGTATCTCCCTCCAGGACTCATCAATATCTGTATTTGAGTTGTCCTTAGGGTTTTAGGCAAAGCAGCAGAAGTCATTACTCTCCGTCAGGATCTGATTGTGCTATGTCTGAAATGGTGCCAGCCTATGACAGTCAATGCAAAAGGCCTCTGTTTGATTACCAAATGCTGTTGTATTCATACTGCTTTAACTTCTAGGCCATTTTGTTCATTCTTGCAACTGATGTCATTTTTATTTTTCCATGTTGCATATAAGGTTAGCATCAGAGAGGAACTAAAGCATGGTTTGTGGTAATACATTACTATTTTTAACATACTTTGATTTACCTTTTGATGTAGCTTGTGCTCTCTTGGAATTTTCTGATGTTTGACAACAGGAAATGGCAGTTGTTCTCAAGCTTTTAGTAGGTGCTTACTGTGTGTGTCTGCACACCAGTAATGAGCTGAGCAGGTGAGTGCGAGGACTGCTCAGTTAATGTGGTGGTGCTGCTGCCGCCCTGCTTGGGTCTACGTAGGCTTATTAGGAAATCAGTCTCTGGTAGTACCTGGATTAAAGATGGATTAATTCTGGGTATAATATCAGTTCAGCACATCCCTTTTCTGTTCACTTTCCTACAGAAAGGCTGGTTTCTGGCACAGAAACAAGTATCTAGAGAGCTAGTGATATCTTACTGTCACAGCTGTTCTTCTAGGTGGATATTTCCTGGATTTCTGGTTGGCAAAGTCTGTAACAGGATTTTGGTACTGGTGACATGACAAGCTTACCCAGATTTCTTATGCTTCTTGCTGAACTACAAGGGATAAATATACATTGTGTATAGTTCCATGAGAATGGCTGATCTCAGCCTAAGAATTCAAAACTGAAATGAGTGGTCCTGCTACAGCCTTTTCACTTGCGCCAGTCTTTCACTCCCCTCTGCTCCCCCAGGTTTTCCGCCTCAATGAGCTGAATAAGTTCACTGGGGCATCAGGTAAGTGCCAGAGCCTTCAGGCTGGATGGGAGCAGAGAATGTGTGAGCAGGACAGTAATTGCATATACCATGAGCTATCGAGGTGGTTTTTTTCTTCTTTTTTCTAGCATAACATTAATATTTGGGTTTTAAAACTTCACTTAGGATGCTCTTGTGCTTGTTCTAACATGAACACTTCAGCATTTTGCTGGATTCTAGGTGTCTGATAGGAACATTGTGACTATGACATTTCTTTGAGGACTTCTTTATTGTAGCCCCCACTATTGTAGCTGCAGTTTGCAAACATTAAAACATTAGATAAAAGAAAATGTTGCAATTAAAATTTTAGGATTTAACAGAAATTCTGACAAAAAAGGCTGTTAGTGTAGATTAATGCTCATTTCTTTTATACAGTAAGAATACGGCACATCTGTCAGTGTATTTAGTAATCAAATGTATAATAGAGTTTGTGTATAATTCCACATAACTGAGTTATTTAGTAAGCCTTCAAACGTCTACCTGCTACCTAGGCAGACATTTCTTTCATCTTAATTAGATAGTGAGATTTTCAGACGAGCATGCTGCTTGGATATTTTGGGTTTAATGTACATTAGAATGAAACAATGGTAAGAAAAATCATCAAGCATTCTTGGGTATATGGTTCCCACTCAGAAACTACAAAGTTGGCCACTACTTGAAGGTCGATGTGGAAGAAGAGCTTGCCTACAAAGCACAGGCTCATTTGCTCTTGTAGAGCCTTATCACTCAACTCCTTCCAGTTTTGGGGGGATGAAAGTTGAGACTTTTGGAGGTTTTTTTTCTGGATCCTAGGTGTCTGATAGGAACATCATGAGCATGACATTTTATCGCCTCTCTCCAAAAGTGGCTAGTATAGTTGGCTCTCCTTGCATTTTGAGAGTTTCTTTTTTTTTTTTTTTTACAGTCTCTCTTCAGCATTGATTAATCCAGCATCTTTCTTATCTTCTGTTTCACAGATCAACAGCAACAATTAATCTGTGGCACAAGGCATTTAATTTCTTGTCTCAGGAATTCTTACTAACAGTGGTGGAACTGTTAGGCTTTTAAAGCATTCTGGTTCTGACAAAGTTTTGAGAATATAGGCATTGATATTTTAAAAAGCTGTATAAGGTGCAACAGTGCCATCGCTGTTTGTGGAACCATTTAGGACACATTGCATATCTGAGGAACAATAATTATAATCTTTCAGAACAGGGACTTCATTCTTGAAAGGGGAAGGGAGGAGGAAGGCTGATGTTAACATTTGTGGTGCCGTGTTGCTTATGGAAGTCAAGTGAGATTTCCACTGGTAGTTCAGTTTATTTATAGGTTAGATACTAGCATAGCATTTTCACCTATGAAGATTGCATGTACAGCACACCTTCTGTGATGCATTGCCTCTGTATTTCTAAAAATGAAAATATTGCAAAGGCAAGGCATTGGCAATCCTTTTAGAATTCATATCAAGTCATGATGTGTTCACAGTATAACATCCTCCTTAGTGTATCATGCATGGCAACAAATAGTTACTTGTGGAATGAGAAAAGGTGTTCTCGTCTGTAATCAATACTGTAGCTTTTTTATATCAGTCTTGTAGTGGAAAATTCTTATACTAGCCCTAGTTCAACAATAACATTTTAAGAAGAGTTTTCTGAATTGAAAGGGGAAAAAAATGCACCAAAACCCCTAGAAAGTTACCTTATGTATGTGTTTGCCCATTTCAGTGATCTGGGTACATCAGTCAGGAGCCAGAGATCTAAATGCCATCAAAGACTCATTTGAAACATGAAAGCACCCATTCTGGGCCATAATAACTGTTTCAGGTTCACTGTGCCCAAAACCGGTTATGTTTTTGTTGCAGGAAAGATGTTTAAGCTTTAAAGTTAGAACAGTTCATAGCTATATCATGCTAGTATGAAAGACATTTGATCTAAGGCTTAGTAACCCCAGGAGTCAGGGCTGTTTTGTTGATAGTCCTGTTTGGAGGTAGGAAAAGAATATTTACAATTCACTGAACCTTAGACAAGGTGTCTTAGGGAGAGTGATGGCATTTGTTCTCTCTGGAACAGTTTAAAAGAAAGAGGGACCTGAGAAATTATAGTTCAAATATCAGTGACTAAAAATATTGCATGGTTCAGTTTCATTCTGAGAAGAAGGGCAATGCCTGGCAAAGGAACCCTGTTAATACAGTAAAATGTAAGAGCTTTCTACCTCTGGCAAACTGTCTCAGCTCAAAATAGAGATAATACCCATCTTCGTAAAATTTTCACTCATTTATAGATTCCCTACATCTTGAACAGATGATATTGACTTTAGTAAATGCTTTGTTTCTTCTTTATCATAGCTTACAATACAGAATGTAAAATTAATCAGGTCAGTAAGGTTTAGTTGAGACGATGCTAAAACCTATGTAGAATGCTAATTAATGGTTTTTCAATACAAGGCCACCCATACTGCACAGACTGAGAGTATAAGATTTGCGTGTCTGTGTATAGGTATGTGTGTGTATATACGTAATTTTTTTTCAGTATCGTTACAGGAGAAATGTTGGGGTAAATCACCCTGGCGTATTGTAACCTCACAGTTTTGTTCTTCGTGAGAAGTCCGTAATGAACCAAATGTATTTACCTTTTAAACCATTTGTACTGTATGTGTTAATCCATAGTTGTTAAGGTTCTGTGTAAAATTTCATGGAGGAGATACTTCATATTAAAAATACACATTAAGAGCACAGTTTCACAGTTGGCTCAAGCCTACACTTAGTCTTGCCTTATCCCCAGCACTTGCTTCTTCTATTCTTTTCTAGTGCTGGCACAGGTGTCTTTGATGCAGTCAGTTGGATCAAGGCTCAATCACCCTGAAAATTGCCACAGAGGATGGGAGGAGGTTTTCATCTGGGTTAGGGAGCTACATAGCATAGCAGTATGAGCACAAATGGCAGGCAGAAGAAATACCTGGAAATAAGCAGAAGGCAGGACATTCCCTCTCACTGGAAGCATCAATGTGGGTCAGCCTACGTCAGTTGAGAAGCTTCCCACAGTTTCTAAAGAGTTAATTCTAATAAACAACACTCAGAAGATGAATAACAGCAAATCCAAGACCTCATTACCATTGAAATAACTGATCCATCTTCTGTGCAGTCTTGTCCGCATCATCTTACCCGTGCATTTGTACTCACTTGCAACTTGCCCATTACGCTTTACCTTGTTAGAACAACCTCTAAAAGAAGTGAATGAATGAGTGCTAGAGGTGGTGGAAAGGTGAGGGTGGGACTGCATGCCTGTGACTATGAGAGAGAGGAGCAAAAGTGACTCTTTTACAGTGACAGAAAGCTATCAGGTTGACTCTGTACATATGACTGAACCATAGATCCACTCTTAGCACCAGGAAAGGAAGAAATGGGGAGATTAGCTCCCTGCCACCAAAAAAAGTAAGGAAGGGAAGGTGATGACTTATTCTGTCTTCTGCCATGCATATTCTTCTGCTGTTGTTTATTCCATGCCCTGTCTTGCATTAGCTGTACTACTTGTGTCTCTCTGTGCACTGCTTTTAACTTGTGATACAGAAATGATAACCAGTTTGATTTGCTTTGTGGATTTTTTCCCCCCAGCTTTAGCAGGAAAGGAGCATGCAGCTGGAGGCAAGCGAAAAAAATTGGAGTAGGGAGCATGATCTCTTGTTGTAATGTTAGTTGGTACTGATTTATACTGATTTTGTTCTGGATAGTGAAGTGGAGGGATTGCTGAAAAATTTTGGGAAAAACTCTACAAGAGGGAGATAATGTACATAAAAGTGTAATAAATGTAAAATGAAGCTCATGGGGGGAAATCCTTTTCATCTAGTGATGGAATCTAGTGCAATTATTATCAATATTGGAGTACTGCATCCACAGAAGTCACAGCTCAATGCTGTGATAGTCCCTAACATTCTGCTGCAGTCCCATCAGGAAAGGAATCATGATCAGCAGATAAATAAGCAGTGTCTTGTGGCTTAAATATGGCACTCAGTGTCTGCTTGCCATCTCAGAAAGAATATAATAAATGATTGAGAGAAGTGACATGGAATTTATACAATTGTGAGTGACATGAAGAGAGTAAAATATTTTTTCACTGTTTCTTCCAAAATAGCAAACTTGTAGGCAGTTTCTGAACAAACAAAAGGAAATTATTCTTCAAATATGAGCAGATAAGTGTGTGGAACTCCTTGCAACAGGATGTTAATGTTAAATTTTCATCAGTTCAAGAGGTGACTGAACAAGTTTATAGAAGGTACTTCACTGAAGACTGATAAATACAAAGATCCCATTTGTGGCCCAAGAAGTCCCTATGGCAAATTGTTGTAGGCTGAGCTAGTGTTTGGCTCTTGTCATGTGTTTGGTCATTCCTGTATCCTTCCCAAGATGCCTACTTTTAGCCATTGTAAGAATAGGATAATGGACTAGCTGTGACTTTGATCTGACTCAGTGTGGCCATTCTTCTGCTAGCAGAACTCAAAGTAGCTATGTGTTTTGTCAATATAAGTTTTATTTTTGAGAAGATTGAGTTGTAATGTGAAAATGGCCCAAGTGAATCTAGACTTTTTCTTTCTGAGTGCTCGTGGACCATACTTGGCGCTGGTAATTTTTGAACTCTTTAGGTAAGAAAAATGGGGTTTTTTGAGGATAAAAATATGCAGCTGTTGATTATTGTTTCTCTACAGGTAGAATAACAGTTGTGCTGTCTTATATTAAAAGTGCAGATTTTTGTTAAGTGACATACACAAGTTTTGAATATTGCAATTTGACAAAATTCTTAAAAAATTTCCCCTGAATGTAGATCACTCAATAAAGTCTTAGGTCTGTTGATAAGAAAACATGAATGTTTGTGGGTTTGGAAGTGATCAGTAGTATATAGTAAGAATCACAAACTCAGTGTTCTTTTTCTAGAAAATAATTCTGTAATAGTCCTTTTTTGTGAAGACCATTTTGAAATGGTGAATAGTAAGTTGTTGAAGCCATTTCAGGTGCTAAGCAAAAGCCTATAATTATTTTCTCCCTAATTATTACTATTTTGAACATGCCATGTACAGAATAAAGAAGAAGTAAACTTGTACCTTATTTTTGAAATGTATACAGAAGTTATGAAAGTGTTCTGGACTGTTCCCCTCCTACTCTCCAAAATGTTTTTGATACTCTCACCCAGTTTTTTACATCTTTTAGATAGAATTTCTAGTCTGGTATCTTCTCTGTTTTGCTGGAGGGTTTTTTTTCATGAGTCAGATGTGCATTAGTAGTTCTCACTGTTTTAATTAAAGTGGCAGAGTTGTTGAATCTTTATCAAGGCAGACTGGGGTGGAGGGGACAAAACAGAACAGAACCTTACATCTCATCTTGATTCTTAGGTTAATCATCCAGAGTGTCTCTAAAGTCATAATCACATAATTCTTTTAACCACCTACAGAATCTTCTAACATAGATGGTAGTTTAATGCCTAAAGTAAGAACAAGCAAGAAAAATATTTAAATTCCAAAATGAAAATTTACAGGTTTTCAAACTTCATAAAGAACGTGTAAAAGGAGGGTATATAACCCTATATCTTCCTGTTTTTTGAAGCGCTTTGTGGGGAGGTTTCTCTGTCTTTTAGGCAATAGACTGGTAAGCAGGCATAAGACAATTTTTGGTGACAGTAGCAAACTAATTGCAGTATACATGAGGTAGGTGCCAAGGTCATGGGGTTCACACAAAACTGGAAAAACCTTTTCAGTACTTACCTGTTTTTGTGGTTGCTTTATGTATGCATGGTATACATTTTAGATGTATTTTTGTGGTTGCTTTATGTATGCATGGTATACATTTTAGATGTATTTTTATAAAAATGGAAGGACTGGAAGTACATTGCAGTATCAGTGAAGTCATGACAGTGTTTTGCAGTCCTCTTTTAAATGTGTAGAGAACCAAAGGCAGAACTTTTTGTTGTGAGAAGAATATTAGTTACTGGAAAATTTCAGTTCTGTTGTCTTCCTAATTAGAACAGTTACTGAAATAACCTCAGGGCTTAATATTAATAGCTTTAGGTTGCAATTGTGATCTTGAGTGGTTTTAAAAATGAAAAGTGTTTAAAATTTAGGATTTCTCTTCTTTATTCAGTCTTCCGCTTCTGTTACAGTTGAGAAGTTTCAAACTACCATATAGCCTGTTCCTACAGATAAACAGGATTCATTTTTAATTTAAATAGATTCAACTGCAGCTTATCTGTTTTCTTAACTGGTGCATAAATTTCATTCTCTGGTGCTTACATGTGGCAGCTGGCATCACATCCACCTTGTCATTTCTGAGTGCTTCAGATCTCCGTGATGATTTCCCAGCTTAGTTTCCATCACACTCACAGCAATTTGACTAGACTCTTGCAAGTTAACTTCAGCCATAAAATTTTTGGTTGCACCCCCACACTAATTTATTAACTGAAAGCTACGAGCCGTGTTCAGTAATACTGTGTTTATCCAGAGCTTTAACAGTATTTTAAAATGCTAAAAATCACCCTTGTATAAAAATAAGTTACACCTCTCCCTTTTTGTAGCAAAATGAGAAGGCATTTTTATAGGGTTAGTCATGAAATTTTGCCACTAGTCAGATTAGTGACAATCTAATTATATTTTCCATGGCAAATGCTGGTTTACTCTACCTGCGCATCTTTTTTGGAACTCCTCAAAAAGTTCATTTTAAAAAAAAAAAAAAGTGATTGCTGTAAATTTAAGGAGATAAAAGATTCCTTAAAACCTTCTTTACAAGTTTTTAATACTCTTAAAAAAATATAGTATTAATGCAACGCATTTTAGGGTCTGTAAAGGCAAAACCAGTATCTCAAAAAATTATGAACTTGTTATTAATGCTTTCTTGAACCTAGGCTTGTTAGGGAGTCTGGGTTTAAAAGATGTATAAATGGGACCGTAGAATCATTAAGGTTGGAAAAGACCTCTAAGATCGAGTCCAAACGTTTACCCAACACCACTAGGCCTCCTAAACCATGTCCCAAAGTGCCACGTCTACATGTTTTTTGAACACCTCCAGGGATGGTGACCCTGACGCCTCTCTGGGCAGCCTGTTCCAACACCTGACCACTCTTTCAGTAAAGAAGTTTTTCCTAATATCCAATCTAAACCTCCCTTGACGTAGCTTGAAGCCAATTCCTCTCATTCTAATGCTAGTAACTTGGGAGAAGAGATCAACACCCACCTCACTACAGCCTCCTTTCAGGTCGTTGTAGAGAGCGAGAAGGTCTCCCCTCTTCTTCCTCTTCTCCAGGCTAAACACCCCCAGCTCCCTCAGCCGCACATCGTAGAACTTGTTCTCCAGACCCTTCACCAGCTTCGTTGCCCTTCTCTGGGTACCCTCCAGCACCTCAATATTCTTTTTGTAGTGAGGGGCCCAAAACTGAACACAATATTTAAGGTGCAGCCTTACCAGTGAGTACAGGGGCACGATCACTACCCTGCTCCTGCTGGCCACACTATTCCTGATACAAGCCAGGATGCTGTTGGCCTTCTTGGTCACCTGGGCACACTGCTGGCTCATGTTCAAGCGGCTGTCAACCAATACCCCTATGCTCTTTTCCTCCAGACAGCTCTCCGCCCACTCTTCCCCAAGCCTGTAGTGTTGCATGGGGTTGTTGTGACCCAAGTGCAGGACCTGGCACTGAGCCTTGTTGAACCTCATATGATGGGCATTGGCCTATCATTCTAGCCTGTCCAGGTCCCTCTGTAGGGCATTCTGACCCTTGAGCAGATCAACACTTCTGCCCAACTTGGTGTCACCTGCAAACTTACTGAGGGTGCATTCAATCCCCTCATCCAGATCATTGATAAAGATATTAAACAAGACTGGCCCCAATACTGAGCCCCGGGGAACACCACTTGTGACCAGCTGTCAGCTGGATTTACCTCCGTTCACCACAACTCTCTGGGCTCGGCCATCCAGTCGGTGTAGCATAGCTAACTAAAAGGCCTCTGTGAGATTGTGTAGAAACCATCACACAAAGCTCTGATGTTTGGCATGCCCCTGACTTTGGGAGTTGTGTGAATGCCAGCTGTGCCTCTTGCACTCTTTCTCCATGCTTAATAGATATGTAGATTATGTGCTTCCTTTTTTCCCCTCTCTCTTGGAAAGGGAAATCAAAGTATAGTAAAAGTGCAAAAATCAGTTGTAATTAGAAACTAGAAATTAATATTAAGCAAATCTTTGCCTTGCATGTCACTTCCATTTTTCTTAAGTCTGGATTTTTATGTATCTTAATAGTTCCTTGTACTCTGCTAAGAATTAAGAGTTCCCTTTCACTGCTATGTATGTGCAGCAGATGCTGCTTGAATATTACAACCACTTGTCAGTCTATTTTTTTAATTATTTTTTTTTTAATCTGAGTAAGGGTGCTGAATCTGAATGAGCAGTGCTCAAGAGTAAGGTTGTGTACTCAGCCAGACCAATTTGCAATTCTGAATGCAGGTGGTGTAACTTTGGATTTAGAGTACTGTACAAGTTGTGTAACTCTAGACTGCAGTTTCTTCCTTCTGCCAGAAGGGAGAAAAAAATCCTCATTAAAATATGGTTCAATTCATTGTGTTTCATTAGACTCTTTCTCACAAAATTCAAGGCTATTTTTAGCTTGGTTTTTACACAGTTCTACAGTGTGGTTACAAAGAGTCTCCTCTCTAAGTCAGCCCATTGACTGTCAGGCCTGCAATGATGCTCTATTTTAACAAGAACTCTCTTCATTTTGGAGAGAGTACAATATATTGGGAAGTGACTTAAGCTTCAGGCTTTGTTGGATGTTAGTGTACAGACATTCAGTAACTCTATCCACGTCCAGAAAATGCAATAATCCTGTTTTTTTCTGAGTACAAAATGAGAGTTTAAATTGGATGCCTTCACATCATATTTGAGTAATTTTCTTTGCTACAATAGTTTCTCTCCCTTCACTTCTTAATTTAGGAAGGGAAAGAATCCATAATACAAGCAGTAGGTCCTTCAAAAGCCCTCAGCTTTTTATGTTCAGCGGTGGCATCTCCACTTTTCTGCTAAAGCTCCCTGGTTGTGCTGACAAGGCTGCCAGTGTCTGTAAATGGTTTGACCTCACTGCATGGGTAGGGGTATAATGACAAACCCTAGGAGACTTAAGTGCAGTGAGGTGAGCACCCTTTACTACGCTTTTGGTGTGTAGCCCAGGCAGGCTGTACAATCATACCAGGGATAGCTGTGCCTAGAGCTGGCTGTATTCATTACAGTGCCCAGGCACTTTCACAGGTCCCATGCTCTTCCAAAATTCCTGGGACCCAGTGCTGGAGAGGGATATGGAGATCTCACCCTGCAGAAAGCTGGTTGACGTTTGGGTGAGCAGGGAACGGAGCTGAGCCCAAGGGCAGTGACAGAAGCATGGCAGCCAGCCTGCTGGAGTGGTCTTCCTGTGGTGAACATGGTGGTCTTGGTCTGGGCCAGTTGTTACTGAGGAAGTGCTGAAGGGCACATAGTGGAGGAATGGAGATTAAGTCAAATCTGTGAGCCTTTATCTGAAGATCTGTGTGTTGTGTGTGTGCGGAAGGATCATTGTTAGAACTACACGTAACTGCTCTGTCCATCATCTGGGTTGATACATGGTTATCAAGAAGATGATTTTCTGAAATCACTTTGCTATGCAAACTATTAACATTAACAGACACCATATGCTTCTTTTAGACCAAATTAGTTAGGAAAAGGGAACATGTCTTTGGGCTCAGAGCTTTTTCCTCAGCTTTAACAAGAACAAACTTACTGTCAATCTTGATGAAAAACTCCAAGCCTGAATGCTAGTTTGCTTTTCATTCCCAATTTCAAGAACTGTTTATTAAAAGGGTGTTCTTGGTCAGCCTTATTTCCTTATATCTTTAGGCCTTAACAACTTTAACACCACCATGGTGCACTTGACAGTGAAGGCCGAGTCCTATAACAAATGCCGGGTGACTTTGTTCTGCGTTTTGAGGTTTTACTATCCATTTAAAGTTTTCATTAAATGTTCTTCATCCTGCCATTCAGGATAACTTGTCCTGTTTTATCTATTTCATTATTTGCAATGTTTCCAAAGTATTGTAAATTAGGTGCGAAAAGTAAGATGGATAAAAGGTCTGTGTTACAATTTAGATTTAAGTCTTTCTGAAGCATGGCCTACCACGGACCTTGAAGTTAAGTTGGCAGAAGAGTGTGCCCACACCTATGAGCTTTTGGTGTTGATTAGACCCTGTATTCAGAAATATTTTGATTTAACTACAGTCCATATCCTGGGAGGATTGAGGGCACATTCTGCTGGTTTGAAAGCAGACTTGCAAAACTGTCACTTGCTGTTCTATTCATACACTCTTGCAGCAGTAACTTTTAAAATTTACTGTCCTTTTTGCACACTTATTTTAGGAGACTAGTTCTGCAAGACATGGCCTCCTTTGGTTTGGACTGGTTATTGAGCTGTAAAAATGGGATCTGCAGAGTGTATTTTTAAGAAAAGTTGTTTTTTTTTTAAAAAAAAGTTGCTATTTTCAATTTTATTTTATTTTTTTGTCTTCTTCCAAAGACCTACATTTCTGTATCGATTTTCAGTATTTTGATTTAGATGGAAAATATGGAACAATACTTTGTTCTTAGCCACATTCTCTCTTTTTGACCATTAGCATTTAACTTCTTGCAGAAGAGTTTGTCCAGCCTGTATAGTCACTTATGCAGCAGTATACTTAATGACACAATTAAGTGTTCCTTTAATTTGTATGTTTTAAATTTAGCAAATTTATGTGGGTCATTTGCGTGAAGCTCCTAATCATTATTTGATCCTAGACAGAAGAAGAAAGAAGATAGAATATATTATTTTCTTTTCAGCCATAGGCTAAATAAAACTACTGTATATCTAGTATCTGTGTTTTTTAGGTAGGTTGCTTGGTAAATCTGGTAGTTTTAGCAAGGGTTTTAACAGTTTAGGCAGTCTGTTCATTTTTAGAATTGATCGTTCCCATGAGTTGAATTACTTCCAGTCTCTTTCAAAGAGTGGAGTAATTTAAGTTAAGAAAACCCAAAACCAAAACTTCAGAGCAATACAGGCATTGTAGGGATTTCTCTAAGTCTATATCCATTAACCTTTTTTAGGCAAGGAATCATATGCTCAGTTATTTAGCCTTGCAGAACTGTCGCAAGCTGAGAAAAAGAGTTATAGAAACCCATTTCACATATGTTGCTATGGCAATATTTTCTTCTGGGTTATAAAAAAAAAAAAAAGTATGGCTTTGCAGGCCTTACCCTTTCCCTTGTTTCTGTCCTGGCTCCTCCACCATTGGGAATGGAGACAGGGCAGTGTGAACCTGCCTTTCAGGTGATAACTCAGTTTACAGTGCTTGTGTGAGTAGGAGAACGCTATGGTTTGAGCTCAGTTGGGGGTGTAGTCACATGTAGCACTAAGAGTACCTGCATCCAATTTCTGATTTTCTCTAAATAATTAAATAAAAAAACCTGACAGTTTGTGTAAATTGGTGTGAATTTTGGGGTTGTCCTGTGCAGGGACAGGGGTTGGACTCGATGATCCTTGCTGGTCCCTTCCAACTCAGGACATTCTGTGATTCTATGATACAGTAAGTAGAACATGGGAAGTAACACAGCACAACAAGTAAGTTAGGTTTTCCAATATTTCCAGTTTCTCCAAAAGAACCGTTCCTGTACAAGTATGCAGCCTGACCACTGCGTTTGAGGTTTAAATTTAAAAGAAGATCCTTCCTAAGCCAGATACGTGTATACAATTAACAAGTAAGCTGAAGAAAACTGAAAGCTTTGCATTTTCCTCAGACCTGTTTTCAGATATTTTTCTGTGTTTCTTAGAGCACATCTGCAATAATGTCTCACACTACGATTCTTAAAGCACTCTTCCCCAGCATTTGTGCGACCTAAAATCGGAGATTTGTTTTGTAAGGAGCAAATAATATTTTTTTAACTTTCAATGTAGAGTCTGTCAACATATGTTTTGCATTGCGCATTAATTGAAATGCAAATTACTGCCATATTTCTTTAAAATTGTAGCAGCAGTTTTGCTCATGTGGTTACTGGTTCCTCAGAATTCCCTCGACCTGAATAAAATTATGTTGCAAAATTTAAGGATGCTCGTGTCATCTAAAAAATGAGTATATCTTTTGCTTTCATTATATCTGACAGAACTGTGCTGAAACTCTCCTTAGGCCTAGAAATTGTGGGGTGGCTGTGTATCAAATCTGGTTTTTGAAAATGAAAAACCCTGAATTACGCATCTTTTGAAGCATCTGTGTTGGTGTTCTGTGTGCATGCTCCGTTGCTTGTATCTGTGTGTAGTCTGACATTTTAATTTCATTACAGTACCCAGACTGATCCTGTATTTTGCTCCTTCCCTTATACATTGTTGATGAAGGTTTTAAGAACTACATTTTCCAAATTACTCTTCCATAGGCAGTTGTTGAGAAATCATAAACAAATAAAATTATAAAGGCCAGGTCTCCTATGCAGTCATTGTTGTGTTGAATGCAATGGATATTGGAAACATTCAGGAAATGTTTCCTGAAACTTATCCCTGTTCAGAGGTTGTTAAGTTTTCATTTGAAGAACTTTGAACCTAATATGTGCCACTTACTATTTTGATTTCTTTTTGATTTGCATGCTCTAATGCAAATGCAAAGAGTGTCTTTGGTATGGTGACATAGACACTAACTTGAGCAAAAGAAAAGTAGGAGATAGAATGCTGCAAGGGGAAGATGGCTTGTCTGTCTTAGGAACCAGTAAGTCAGTTCTCTAGCTATTAAATAGCAGCATCACAGTAAATATACTTGAAGAATCCATAATGCTGTAGAGGATGCTGAAGGAGAACCTCTGCCTCTGGTGACAGTGGCATTGGCTACTCTCATGTGGTCCTGGTCACAGCCCACCCATTGCACCCTTGTTTCTGTCATTTCACTCTCTGAACTTGGAGCAACTGTGACATGGATGAGTTAATGTAAAATTCACAGTTGGATTTGATTCTGTAAGAATGATTTTGTGTGTAATACAACACCATTCCACAAACCAAATATTTATATAACTTAACCAGCCTATACCTTGCAAGAGGGGAGGGAATGCTTAATTTTTTCCTACTTCTGACACATCCTTTGTTAGGAAGATTGTGGTGTACTTTCATAGGGATAATGTGTCACATAACTAAGTATTAAACACTTGCCATAGATAAATGCCTGAAATAAGTGGCAAAAAACAGAGGGGCAGATGCCGAAGGGGCAGCACAGTGTAGGATTTTTTTGCCTCTCAACTGAGGCAAAGTCTTTGGAATTACTATTCAGTCCTTTTGCTGTGATCTCCACTCTTGAACCAAAAGCCTTTCTTTGGACAGAGGCTGCAGTAGCTGCAATCCTCAGTCACAACTCAAAACCTGGCAACAAAACATGAGCTAAGTCATGCTTCTGATGCCTGTTTTCCTTTAGTTGGTCTAAATACTTCTCTTAGCAGAGTCAGAAAATATACAGGAAATAAATTAATATATCCTCCCGTTTATGGCTTATGACTGTTTTCTGCTCTGACTGGGTTAAGTCAACAGAAGGCTGTGTGGAAAGAGGCTGAAGAGGAGCAGGAGGATTTCCCCCTCAGCTATCTTTCTCCTAGCTTAGATTTGTATTTTACTCTGCAGATGAGGGGGGAAAAACCCCCCACAGAACTTAGAACCCACTTTATAATAATTATTTTGCTTCTGGTCATTTAAGATCCGATTATTAGGTAATATCTTCGGAAACCATTTCAACTACATGTAACTGAATGTATGTTAGCATATAAGATAGCGTGGCACTATCTCCAGCGGGACCTGACAGTGAGAACAATAAAGCAAAGTCAGAGCAAACTGCCTGAGGTTTACCATTAAATTTAAGTGCAAACTAATATTTTATATTTAAAAAGCAGTTGTTTTCACTTAAGGATTATTTCCTGTTCATTTTGTCATATTTCGGTATTTATTACAGTGATCTTAGCCTTTTACCCAGTTTATCTTAAAATTCCTCATACTGTTGACAAATGTGTGCATTGTCCATGTGCAGTGGTGGTATGCATAAATGGCAGAAGATACACCTTTTGTGGAAGATCGAGTTGAGAGTCCTGCTGAATGTCAGGCTATCTGAACAAAGATCACTCCAGTAACAGAGTTCTCATTTGCTCAAATGAGCAGGTGCTTTCAAGCTAGCCTGGTTTCATTATCCATCTTTATGTATCTTAATGAGTCATAAAGATATTTTACTTTTTATTTAATGATAGACATAGGTAAAACACAGGCATCTCTGAGAATAGCAGTTTGTCTGTACAGAAATAGCTGAAGAGAAAATGGCTTTTATGTTACTGGATTAAGTTGCAGCCTGCTACTATATTATAGGGTCTTTATGTGAACATATTCTTATCAGGTGAAAAATAATATATAACATTTTAAAGGCCAGGTCTCCTATGCAATCATAATAATGAAATGAAAATGAAACCACACTAAAATTTAATAAATGTTTCAATATATATTGTCCTGCTACAAGCATATGGAAGATTTCTACCAATTTATAAATTGCCTGAAGCAGCTACTATCTTCTCTAGACTGCTTAGCCAAAATCTGCTTTAAGCTTGGAGCTGTCTGGCCTGCACTGGCTGAGCTGATTCTAGGCTTTTGCAAATAGATACCAATGAAGCCCATGTGATTGATTTTAAAATTATTCTCATTTACCTTTACCTATTGTCACTATGATATTTTTAGTGCAGCTGTTTCCAGAGAAATGTTTTTCTGATCAAAACCTAATTTTCTAACATGTTCAGTTAATTTTATTCATGTTCTGGGAGTGTAAACATTTAGTTTTCATTGAAATTTAAATAGCCCCATCTCTCAATTGTAGTATTCTCCCCTACCAATAAAAAGCAAAATTATTTTAATGAAGTTTGTTCATTTGTTAATTTCAAATGAATGATGAGTGTTATACTAAATACCTGTTTCTACTCCTTAAAGTGTGAATTGCCACTTTTTTCCTGCCGTTGTTGTAGAGGGAGTTGAAGTCAACTAAGTTTCTAATAGTCTCCTCATCTTTCTAAATTAGGTAGGTACATTTTATCTTCCTGGCATATGGCTTCAGAACTATAACGATGAACACTCTTCCCTTTTAGTTTAGTCTGTAATATCTAGTGTTTTCATGCTGATACTTTCTTCCAGAGACAATTATTTCTTCTTTAAACTTGAATTTCTGTGGATGTGATGACTATTTTGAAGTTACAGGTTGTCTTGATAAATTGTGTGTGTTCTTTGCAAGAGAGGTGACACCTGGGTAGTATCTTTGAGCCAAAGATAAAATTGCCTTAAAGAACATGCCTTCTCTGCATTATTTTCCCAAGTAACATTTTATGGGGCTGTCTGATGTTAACTAAAGCAGAGCAAGAGTCTCTGTGTATGACTTTGGTAAATATTTTTAATTTCAGCTCTCTTTACAATTTGAAAATCTCGTTTACTTAAATTTTATGATACACATAGTTATTTTTATGTAAAATCATATTTTAAAAGGAAATGCCATTTCCTTTTAGAGCTACTGATTAATCTACTTCTATTCAAAGATGTAATAACTCATACCATAATCACACTCTCATTAGAAAATAATTAGGCAGTTCTGGGGAGTCGCAGTTGTATGAACTAGTCATAGACCTAGGATGTTAAAAACAAGAAAAAAATCTGCAATCAAAACTAGTCCTTTGTTTTCCAGAAGGTACAAAGTAGCTTATTTTGGTTATATTATCTGGTGGAAGCATATGGATTTCTTCTTTTCATCTTGATGGTTCTTGGTCAAAAAACTACATCAAGCCTAGTTCACTATTATCATACCAGCTTTTTGGATGTCAAAATAGCAAATAAGATTCAACCTAGATAAATGTTAAATGATACACACTGAAAAATAATAATAACTTTTCATATGAAACAGTGGATTCTGAGGTGATAATCATTATTTAGGGAACTATCATTGAAATAGATGTTTTATAATATCATCAGCTTTGTGTTCAATAGTGGTTGAAAAAGGAGACAACACAGTAAAAGATATCATTATGCCAAAATATAAGCTTGTCCTGCATCACCTATGGAATATGCCGTACAAAGGGTGCAGTATGACAGGGTTCGGGGAAGAGTGAAGGGGAGGATCCTGAACTATGGAGCAGCTTTCCTGCGAGGAAAGACAAAATTGAGTAGGACTCTTCAAGGCTGCAAAACAGATGGCAGAGGGGGATACAGTAGATGTCTATTAAAATGTGTGCCAGGGAGAGGGTGACTACACAATGAGTGTGCGCAGGCACTTTCAGTACAAGAATCAAAGGATGTCAGTTGAAGCTATGAGATGGCAGATGCAGAACAAACATAAGAAGATGGTCCTGTGGAAGAGGTGTCAGTATGCTCTGGAATATCATGCTGTAGTATGTGGATGTTAGAAGTTTCCATATGCTCGAGGGGAGCTGGATGGATTTGTGGACTAAATATCAGGTGTGAGTTACTAAATACATAGGAATCCCATCTTGTGGCCTCTGAGCTGCTGTTTGTTGGGAGATCAGGGGACTGCTTGGGGGAGGAATCATCCCTGGATGCTTAGGTTGCTCTTACGCTTTTGCTTGGACATTTGCATGTGGCTGTTTTTCTAAATATAGGATACTGGCCTGTGTGGATTTTTTGTCTGTCCTAGAAGAGTCCTTCTAATATCATTGCACTCAAGTTCATGGGTCTGCTCCTTTTGCGTGGGATTTCTGGCTCAAGAAAGATAATTTGTTCCACTTAATGTTTGTAGCTTAAAACATTTTATTTGGAAGAAAGACTTTATAGGTGAGAAAGACAGTAAGACTTGACTGTAGTAATACTTTGGGTATTGGCTTATGGTATAAGAAAGAACTACAGATACTTGAAGTAAAAATTATGTCTCAGATCAGCCAGGTTTGAACCTGGCTTTGAGAGTCTTTCCCAGGCTGTCTGCACCTATAGAGTGTGTGTCCCTCTGTCTCCCATGCTGATATTTCTGGTCAGAGATTCTTCCAGACAAAAAAAAAAACCCAACCAAACAAAAAAAACCCAACCCCCCAAAAAAACCAAAGCAAAGAAAAAAAACCCCCAACCACCCCCCCCCACCCCCCAACCAAACTAAACCAAACCTTAAGACCTGTAGTGCTTTTCAAAACATGTTACCTTTGAAAAAGCGTTCTGAGAAAGTGTAACAGAAGTGAGGGAAATTAGACTTAATCTTTTTCTTCTATGTGTAAGAGTCTCTGCAGCATTTATCACCCCTTTAAATAGACTCAAAAAATACTTTCCATTCTGTCATTTTACAGTAAGCTGTCTAATAAGGTTGTTTTAGTATAGAAAACATTTTTTGGGCATTAACCAGTGGGTTGTTTGCCCTTTAGAAGTTTGAATGTGTCTCCTGATCTCATGCCTTGTGTTGAAAGCTGAGCACTGGCATGGGGCAGTTGCCCAGAGAGGTGGTGGAGTCTCCATCCTTAGAGATATTAAAAATAAGCTGCCTGGACATGGTCCTGGGCATCTGGCTCTAGGTGGCCTGGCTTGGAGCAGCAAGGGGGTTGGACCTGACAACCTCCAGAGGTCCCTTCCAACCTCAACCCTTCTGTGATTTAGTGAAAGCTAACTGTGTGGGCGTACGTAGCTTGTATTTGGAAAAACAAAACCCAAACCCAAAATACCAGTATTGTGGGGCACTGTTTTTACTGCAGTATTTTTACAGGAAATTTGTTTGGGGAGGGGGAGAGATAAGAAAGAAATGTCATCCTATGAAAAGACGAGGAATACTGCAGGTTAGGCTGGCTTTCCTTTGTTTCCAAAACTGTTACAAAAATGCTTTTATAGTCTGTCATTGGCTTTTTCTGAGAATAAGGCAAAGGGGATGTCTCACTCTTAAAGGAATAAATTAAATTCTAGTGTTTTCACAGTACAATTCAAGAACACATGATTTTATTTACTTATGAAGTATAGAGCTTGTCTGGTTTTTTGATTGAAAATGAGGGAGAAAAGAATATACTGAATTCCACATATGTATGTATTTCCAATGCTGTGATTTTGAGGCTAGTAACATAAATATAGTTTGAATGTCTGATAGAAGCAGTCTGAGAATTCTTTAAGCCACTTCAGCCAGTCTGCAAGCCTCCAGTGAAATCATAAATGTTGTATATATGTCCTCTGTTGCATATTATGTAAATATTACTTAAGCTCTTTTCCTGCTTACATGGAACCTATATTGGCAGTAGAAATCAGGGCCAGTTTCCATGGCAATGCGGCAGCTCTGGGAGAAAGGCTGATGCTGTGCTGTGGTTGATATTATGCAAGGGAGGAGATGCAGACCTACATTTTTAGATAGAAAATGTATTTCAAAAACACGTAACATTTTTTATAAATCTGTTGAAAAAGTAGATCTGTATAACAATGGAAATTGAAACCTATTGTTTGCTGTTTGCAATGGAAGATTTTTATTTTTATCTGACATTACAGAACAGCACTGTTAAATATGTACACAATTATTACTGCTATATTTGCATGGAAATAGCAAGGACTCTACTGAGGACAAAGAAAGTTTTATACTGGGGCAAAAGAGGGACAAAATAGACTGAGCTTTGGCTGAGTCTCCCAGCCATTTCAGTCTAGTTTTCACCCTCTGAACTCTTAAAATTGTTTTCACGAAGGTCTTTGAGGACTTCCAGAAAAATCTTTGTTCTTTTTTTATCCCTCTGGTTTTCTTTATTTTCTCTGGGTTTTCAAAAGATAATCCTCACTTGTTTGTTCTTTCAATCCTCTTGTTATCTTTCAGTGGCACTGAGTATACCTTTTTCTACTTTTTGCATGATCACTGGGATGGGGAAAGCTCTGACACTGACTCCTGTATTTTTATTTTTCCCTGCTTCATCACTGAGAATGGTGAGGAAGCCAGGCCCCTTCTGCCCCTTATTTCCTGAAGACCGTCCGGTAGTTCTGCACAAGAGCTCCTCCCTGTGTATTTTTGCTTGCCATTTGTGTATTAGGTGTTGTCGTTATTTGTCCAAGAAATGGTTGTAGCTGATACACAGATACCTAAAGGGAATTCAGATGAAATTGGAAGATTTGTGGACATTATTTTACAATGTACTTGTGAAGATTGCTGTTAGGGATAGACTGGGACACCAGGTGATGTGTGGTGAGGTGAAGAAAGTGAAGGTTGTGTTTAAGATTAAAAAAAGGCTGCTTCTTATACTTCGCTAGCAGCTGTATTTCTGGAGAATTAAATCTACATTGAGATCTTCAGGTGGTTATTTTCCTTTGTTATTAATGAAAAAGTTAGGAGTGAGGAAGACATGATTTCAAGGTATTGAGGAGCTTTCTCGAAATGCTACCTTTTCTTTTGGGTGCCAGGAGTCATTGACGGAAGGGATTTCTAAAGCCTGCAGTTTCTCTTCTATCTTTGGTGGGAGTAGGGCGAAGCTGTGTTCATGTCTTTGAATTTCTCTATGCCTCCTACACTGCAAAGTACTTGCTCCACCTCAGTGAATTGGGATGTTCTGAGAAGTCAGAACCTTCTGAGAAGATGAACCTGGCTGGAAGCAGTATTCTTCAGAAGTGTGAAGGGCTCTGTTCATCTCAATGAATCATCATCTTTCTTTCCCAAGCCTAGCACTATACAGTTAGTCTGTATCTGGTGTTGCCTAGCAGGAATTAATCAAATGTCTAAAGGGAACTGATTTATTTTAACTGGGACTTTTGTAGAAATCCAAGTAGATAAAATGTACACAGAGGAATATTAGCCTCTTCCTTGTGTCTGGCACCCACACTATCAATTAGGATTAAGCTTGAAGGCATTTTACAGCTGTTTAAGGCTTGGCTGCTTTGTCATGCCGATGATTTAAAGACGTCTCACTTTATAGTGGAATATCTTCATCCCATCCTGCAATCAGTATGTGTTTCAGCTGTCATATTTTCAGAGGTTTAGCAAATCAAAACTCTAAGTGACAGCCCATGTGCACAGTGGCACTGACTGCATATACACATCTTCATTCAGGAGTAGAAAAACAACTTTGCCTCTGCAGTAACTATAGGTGCATAAGGTGAGATGAGCCTGGTGCGCTTTCAGTTCCTGTCAGCTTCATCTCTTGAAACACAGTGGTTCAGCTGAGTTCCCTTCAGCTCTTTTCCATCCATTATTGCTGATAGTCTACGTACCTTGAAGACTTCTCTGAGGCTTGTCAGATAACTGAGCCAGTGCCAGAGTAGACTTTAGCTGGCTTTGGCACTGACTCAGCTTAGTGAAAGTCAAGGCAATACATTGCAAACATATGTAGTGTGTCTCAGTTTTAGCACCAGTCAGATCAGAAGCTTTGACACCACCATAACACCTTAATGTTTCCATTTTCAGCAGCAGTAAACTTATAATGTTCCTTGCACCTTTGTTTCTGCTTGTAGTGTGTCATGGGTTTCAAGTCTTTATGTCACTGTCCTTTACTGACTCAGCACCAGAGTGTTTCTGACCTTTACTGTACCATGCCAATTACCCTGGACATTAGACTTTTGAAACCTGGAATCGGAAGGTTCTTCAGTTTTGCAAACAGTGCTGTGTACTGGTCAGGT
The DNA here is from genome assembly GCF_963921805.1 of Phalacrocorax carbo. Taxonomy (NCBI): domain Eukaryota; kingdom Metazoa; phylum Chordata; class Aves; order Suliformes; family Phalacrocoracidae; genus Phalacrocorax; species Phalacrocorax carbo. The sequence goes on along the minus strand of NC_087513.1, from coordinate 15,346,605 downwards.
GCAGGCACCATTGGCCTTCCCTGAGAAACCCTGAGATGGGGTTACTCTTGGAGGAGAGGTGAACTGGAGGTGATAGCCTCCCAGTGGTAATAGTTGCTGTCCACTTCTTGTTGTAAACTGGGTTCAGAATTTACCTCTACAAGATGAACTTGCTTTCCTGAGGTGTACAGTCTACTGACCTGGTAGGGGAAGCTTCAGTTACAGGTATCAAGGCATAGGATATGGAAAGATCCCGCTCTAGGAGGCAGGTGTATCTTTATGGCTACATCTTCTCTACAAGGGAGAATGTTCATCTGGGACACCGTGACAGCTGGGATTCCTTGAGTGCTTTTCTACCATGGATGAGGCGCTCTCTTGCTGTTAGAAATAGGAATATTCCAATAAGTGAGTCATCCTGCATCCATGCTGTGAGGTAAAGCACACCAAGGCTGGGATGAGTCAGATGGTCTGATAACCCGTACTCTCAGACTTGCTGACACAAAAGAGATTCTGAAAACCTCATCAGGAATTGTCACAGTATTTGGTATCCAAAACTGCATCATCCAAGCCAGCTGAACCAGCTGGACAGGGCTCTAGAATACTGAGGTGACTTCCCTAACTCTCCTGAAACGGCTGCTGCTTGTTGAAGATCTCGTCAAATGAAAGGACCTTCACTTGCAAGGGTCAAAAAAAAAAAAAAAAAAAAAGAGGCAGCTCCAAAATGGGCTCTGCAACCCACAAAGACAAGTCCTTGACAGGAATAAAGGATTGAAAGGCATTTCCCTGGGAACGCTGGAATAGGTAACACAGCACATGGAAGAATCTTATGGACCTGTGCACTGAGGGAATGTGACAGGAGAGGATGCTGAGTCCAGCAGCTTTTGGAAATATATGGCCTGAAATTTGCATAAAGTAATTGAAAGATGCCATGTTCTATAAGATGGTTGGGCAAGAGATCAGCTGTAAATTTTGCATTAAAAAGTATGCAAAGTAAAGTAAAAAAAAAAACCAAACCTCAGAGATATAGGCACTTTTAAAAAGATACTTTTTTTCTCAGGAACTTAAGTTACTCTTTTCTTCTAGATCAATTTGTTAAACAATTATCCAGATAAAAAGTGTTTCCATGTGTCTGAACTATAATAATTGCTACTGCCTCTATGAAGACAAGAAGACAAGGAGATCAGGTGAAGGGTCATGAATTGCACGGTGTATTATGTGAGGTAATGAATGTGGCCTCACTGAGTCAGTCTTATTACAGTGTGAAAGTCCTCATACTGGACTTGAAAAGCCAGTCTCTTCTGGACTGAATTTCAGCACTAAAGAGTGACCATGTTCTCGATTTCTTTTCATCTCTGTGAAACTGCTGCTCCACAAACTGTCCCCCAGAGGCAGAAAAGCTCAGCAAAGCCAGCATGCAGATGTAAGCAGGCCAGCAAAAGCATGCCATGTTTGTGTTTACTGGCAGCTCATTTCTTGGTCCTGGCTTAGCCATGGTCAGTGTCCAGATTTCCAAATTACGTTCTTGCTTGTGATGGCATAAAATTTTTTTTGCCTCCAGGTATAGGTGCAGCCCTCAGTATTTGAGGCCATATTTTAAAACCAGCTGCTTGCTATTTTTCTGTATTTGGGTGAGAACGAGTTTTCATGAAAAGCATGTGTCTGTAATTTTGCCATTTTCTTGCTTTTGGCTGCTGCTGGACTTTGCAATCTCTGTGCTACTTTTATGTATTTCTGTTATGAAAATAGATGTGTGAATTAACATGAACAAGCATTATATAGAGAAACTCAAAGCAGGCATTTCATAAATTGTACTTATGGCCACGTATACTCAAAATGGAAGCATTTTAGTAACTTTTGAACACTACAAAATGTTTTTGAATGATGGGCATATTTGCAACTTAGGTCTAATTTAATGTAAAATGTTTTAAATTGCTCATTTAGCTTGTTTTTATTATGTACTGATACTGCAGTGCGAGCGTAGGTACTTTAATAAAATGCTAGTAGGAATCGCGAAGAGGTTTGTTAAAATTCTTGTAAAGTTATATGGAGATGTTACTAGCATTTGGAAGTTTGGGAGAGGCGTTGTGTGTTTTTAGAAGGATTGAGATAGTCCTTCATTTTGAAAGAAAGTCTGTCAGTGAAAAGGAGTTATGACAGTTAATGCAGAGAGTTTATGTAAAATGCTCATTCCAGCTTCTCAAAAGCAACGTTAACGAGGTGAAGTTTGGTATCAACAGAGTTCCAACTATGGCATTCAGAATTTATTGCTGCAGTGATGCTTTGTATTTGCTGTAGACAGAGAGGTTCCTCTAATTGCTGACTTAGTCATGCAACCCTGTTCCTTCAGGCTCTTGTTTTCCCCCTGCCAGTTATGTACCTCAGCGTTTGTCCCATCAAAAATGCTTGTCTGCTTACCCTCTTCTCATTGCCTGTAGAATTGAGTTCCCAGACGCAACCCAGAGGATGATGCATTTGCACTAACAGGATGAATGAGTCTTCCAAACATTAATTAAGCATGGAGATGAAGAATGCTTTTTTTGCATTAAGATTATCATGTGAAGTCAGGATTACATTTTACCAGGGTGGTTTTGCGGAGGGGGAAAAAAAAGGCAAGAGGTACTCTGCTGCTGACTGCATTTGGTGATAAGTGAAAAGGTTACAATTTCACTGTTCCTATGAAATCTTTTCTACTAGGCTGTTAAATAGGTAAAAAGGGGTGCGAAACACTGCATTTTTTGTATTTACTCCTGCTGTTTTGCTTGAGATTATCACAGCTGTCTTCCCTATATAAATGGAATATATACTTCGTTGTAGTGTACGTATGTTTATATGAACTCTAAGGAAGTTGTTGGCTTGTTCTGATACACAAAGACTAAATCCCATGTTTCATAATTTAGTTATGAACTCGTATTTGAGTCCATCTTCAACTTCAAAGGGTCATTGACTTAAGGGGTTTTGATGCCAAATTAAGTTAAATCTGTTAACTTTTCCAGGGGCAGATAGGGCTGTTGGAGAGCAGAGGGTGCTTCTTCCCCCTCCCGTTCAGAACTTGCACATTTGTTGCTAGTGGCAACTGTAGGATACTGAAGCAACAGCATGTTTTCTGATTATATCTTATTAATAGAAAGACCAGAAACACTGTAATTTAACATGCCAAAGAGCAAGTCAGAAATGAAATACTACAATGTAACATGCCAAAAAGAAAGCAAAAAATTAATTTCCATTTATACACTTGTGAATCATTCTGTTAAAAGTAATCCATCACACAGCTTAACCATAGTAAGAGGAAAAAGAAGTCGAAGCAAATAGTGGCTACTTTGTTACGGCATGCCAGTGTTTCCTGTCAGGTCTTCTAATTGGTCAGAAGTGGAGGTGCCTATGCAGGGAGACGGAGCAAGGAGCCATGCAGCATGAGAAGGGATTCTTGTCGCAAGAAGGTGTGGAGAAGGTGAAGCTTCACATGCGTTTTATGAGACTTGAATGTGTTTTAACTACGTTTTTATCATTGCATTGGAGTGATATCCCTTAGCCGACTTACTTCAGGTAGAGGTTTTGTTCTGGCATGTTAGGATGCATATGTAAGAAACTCTGTATTCTCCTTTGATCAGTACATACTCCATGGAGTTGTGACAGCTGTGTTTCTCTTCTTTGGCTTTTAGGAATTTGTGCTTTTTGTTTTTTTTTTTAAATAACTTTCTCAGCCTTTACAACACTTTACTGGTGACTAGAAATACGGGCAAAGTACAAGCTGCTGAGTGTACACCTAGGTATTTTCTTTTTGTGTCACCAGCTGGGTCTGTTTTTTCTTTTTGAACTGTTGACTTTTTTGCTTCTGCAAGTCTGTAATGGATGACTGGTCTGGAAAGTAGAACTCTGCAAGAAAAACAGTATGTGAGGAGGAAAACATAATACCGTGGCAAGTTCAGTTAAGATTGAGGCTTTCTGGATAGATATGGCTTCTGTTTTGCTGTCGTAAGAACATTTTAACAAAATTGCAAGTGTTTGAGAACAAAACTTCATTTGGGACTGACTTTCAGATCTTGAAACCAATTACTTTGGGGAACTTGATGCAACCCCATGTCAGAGAAAGCCCAAAAGAGCTACCTCCTGTGATGTCGACAAACCTGGCAGGCCTTACTGATTCATGTTACGTGTGATTTGATATAATGGTAGGCTGCTAGTGGTTCCCCTCAGCTCTGCCCTCCTGCTTGCCTTTCCTCCTATGTGGCTGCAGAGTGAGGGAGCCCAGTTCATGGATTTGCTATCCATTGTGGCTGTGTAATCGCAAGATCCGGCACTGAGGCAAGGGAGAAGCTCTATGGTGAGCAGCGGAAAACAAGAAGGATCTCTGCACCAGCACTCTGCTGCTGGGCTGAGGTAGTGGCTTGATAAAACTGCAGCACCAGCTGCTTGAAATGGTATTTGTGTGTAGTATTCTGTTGTTTTGAACAGAAGAAGGCAGAGTTCCTTGGCATCTTACTTTGGCTTTGGGAATACATTGAAGCCCAAGGTTGCCTCCAAAAGGCTAGTAAACAAGATGGAAAAGAAAAATTCATTCTCTCACGCTGTTCGTTAGAGGTTACAGAAGCTATGTGTCTCAGCCTGCTCCATTCCAGCAGGGGTTTCCACTGGTGCTTTGATTGATGTTTGACAGTATGATGGTGTCTTTTGAAGGAATGTTAACAGTCCCAGGGGGAACAATAATTTTGTTTAATAATGACCAGATGTAGAAACTACTTCATGCTTGTGATGTGCCAGCAGTCTCTCTTTTTATGCATGGATTTTCTAGAATTGGAAATTTTAGTATAGTTTTACTCCACTAGTATAAGAACACAAATAGCGCTTTTCACATAAAGCAAAGCTGTCTCTGGATGTTCACATTAACAATTTCTTTGAGTCAGTTAAAAACATGTATCCTTATGCTCTGTTTCCTTCTGGACTTAGTCTTTGGTTCTAAAAATGATAACCTCTGGCATAATTAAAAATTATTATAATATTAAATTACAAATAATTTACAATAACTATTAAAATTTTAAATTATTCAGATTTATAACATTTAAAATCTTACTTGAAATATGCAACATCATTTTGTTCCTTCAGCAAGAACTTTGGTGGTGTTTTGATCTTTCTCGTGCTTTTGTTGCTTGTTATATGTGTGTGAATTTATTTAGAGGCTTCATTTAAGGCTGTGTCTGGTTCAAAGAGCTCACTGTTAGAAGGCACCTGTCTAATCAAGCTAAAGATGCATTTGGGAAAAAGAACAGGCAAGAGTTCAACTAGTAAAGCAGATATAATTTGAACAAACAAGAAAGAGATCCAAATAGCTGAGTCCTTAAGCAGTTAATAACAGCTGGAAGACACTTACTTATAGAGATTTCAGATGTTAAGTTCTACAGCACCTCAGAGTCTTGCTCGGGAGCATGAAAGATTTTGCCTTCTGGAGCTGGAGGGAAGCATAGCTGGAGCTCCTTCCAGATGGACCCACACCCACTCGAAGATTTCTTAAAGCTCACATCTTGGAGGCTTATAGCGCATTTCTTCTCATGTTTACCCTCCCTCTGCCTCTCTTTTTTCTCTTCCATTTGAAATTCCCCAAAGAGCCTCTGTGGACATGTCAGGAGGTTCGTAACATTGTTAGAATAGTTTATTCCAAATTTTATTTTATTAAATACATGGAGGTTTAACTTCCTTTTAACTGCATTTTCTATTAACAAAAAATTTCTTTGGATATGTTCATCTGAAAATGTTAAGGAGAGTTTTGTTTTCCCCTCAGATTGAGTTAGTTGTTGGCTTAACGCCACCAATTTCTGCCTCCCTCCCAATTTGTTTTTCATTTGACTCAGTGCGTTTTCCTCTGACACAATGCTCTCCTAAAGGTAGGAGAAGCAGGTGTAGGTTTTAGCAACACTCAAGGTAAAGTTCTGTTTACCTAGAAGTTGTCTTTAAGTTAATAAATTCAGTAGTTCACCGTGCATACAGTACCATGTTCACAGAGAAGGACTCCTCCTGTTATATTCCTGTTCCCCATGGAGAAAAACATGGGGGTTTCTTCCAGTAATCTTGTAAAGCAATCTTTCCTGCAATGCATTATTATCCATTACTTGATAATAAGAATAAAAATATATTTTTTTTGGTCTATGAGGGTTTTGGATAAAGAGTCCTGCAGTCTGTTTTGGTTTTTAGTAATGGAATTAATTAATTTGTTGAGGAAAAGGAAGGAATGTCTGAAGATTAAGTGACTGGACAAGGTCAGACCCAAGGTGCATCTGCGTTCCCTCTGGCCGGGAAGAGTGCAGGGTTGGGCCATGATGTGCTGAATACTTGCCCAAATGCAGCAATCTCAGGCCGATGGGCTTCGTAAGTCAAAAGTGGTTTTGTATTAGGTATCAGTCCATTTTCTTCCCTAAGTTTTTCTAAGCCCTGTTTGAATGTAGCTAACTTCTCCATAATATCTGAGGAAAAAAGGTGGCTTTAATTTTTAACATTCTGTTCTATGAGTAACTTTTTTTCCTTCAGATTTTTTTTGTCAACTTGGCTCTATTTGTGTGGGGAGAGGCAGTGAACAGTCATTTCCTATTCCCTTTCTCTGTGCCTCTGAAGTTTTTATAGATTTCCGTTATCTGTTTTCCTGGCTGAAGAATTCTGGTAATTTCAGATACTTCCCATATGGAAGGCATTTTGGGTTTTTAATCAACCTCTCTGCTCTTGTTTTACCTTTTCCAGAACAGAAGAATAGCAAACAACCCCACAACATCAACAACAAAAATCCTGGAGAGTTCTGTCTGAATTTCTCATGGTATAATTTTCCCAGTATTTTCAGGTTTTAATGTCATGGCGATCGCTTTTACTGTTGGCTGTTCCCCAGTTGGAAGATGGAGCAGCATATCCATGATGGAGAACAGTAAAATTAAGTTGTCAGTAATTCTGCTTTTCTTAAAGTGGGCAATGGATTTTCTGTGAGACTCCTTGGAGCGTTCCGGCATATTTTTCTGCAAGTTCACTGTAGGGGAGAAATGGTTCAGCTTTTGTCTTTTACTAAGCATTCCCTCAAAGAGCAGGTTAAAAAATAGGTTTTCATTGCGTTTTGACTGGCCTCTGCTGTAAATTTATTTTTGTCCATTTAAAAGAGTCATTAAAAGATAAAACATTCTGGCTAGTGTTTGTTAATTGTTTGTAATGCTTCTTTCAATACAGTTACAAGGTTTGTCGTTATAGCCTGTGGAGATGGTCAGTTCTCTGCATAACTACCAACAGAATACTGTGAGTTAAAAATGGTGTGTCATCTTCTACTAATCAAGTGTTTATGCTTGGATGGTGATGAATAACCTAGTAGTGGTAGACCACAGAGTACCAAGTGATTACTTCAGGGAAAAAAACCCACCAAAACAAAACAGACACGTGCATGCATGCCTCTGCATGCACGTGTTACCTAATGTGTATTATTACATACAACATTTTAGGAAATAAGAAGGAGTAATAACTTGAAATAATGCACCTGTTGAATAGCTTGTTATGTTATGATAATATTTGACAATTACGTTTCTGGAAAGGAAAAGGAGGCTAGCATATATGTTTAGTACTCACAACTTTCTTAATGGCTGGATTTTTAATGCCAAAGATGTTTTAAAGTTCATTCTGAAGAAAAAAATAATTCACATTTTAACAAATTCTATACTGGAAAAATGAAATTTAAGCTGAATAAAGAATATGTTCATGCCACACATCACAAAGGCTTATCTTTCCAGTTCAATTAAAGGGCTACTAAGAAATAGCGAAACTGGAGTTCTCTTATTGACTGATGTCCTACCTAACACTGTGAAATTGTGCATTGGCAGAAGAGCAAGAATTGGTAATGCCAGGATGAGTTATTCAACTTGTAGGCAGAATTTAAGCAGCCAAGTCAAGCATTGAAGACTTGAAGAAGGGTGAAGGAAAGACATCGCGCAGAGTTACGTCAGTCTGACTGCTAATGCCGCATTATTGGCTTATTTTGTGGGTTTTTTTTTGCTTCAGTTCAGGATTCTTAGCAAGGGATTCCTAGCATTGTTCTTTGGTTTGTTCACTTTTACATTTTTGTGATATACATAATGATTCATGTACTAATATTTGATTGCTTCAAAAGGTACAAGCAAAGCTGAGAGGACAAACCAAAGATACTCCTCAGTTTAAATCAGTGCTTTGTTATTAGCAGATAAAATCATAAATAACTCCAGAAGGAAATAAAGTGATATCTTTCCTTCCTTCCTGATGTCCACAAAGGACAATAAGAAGGCACTTGAGAATACCGAATACAACTAGGATTGGAGACAGGAAAAAACCCCCACCTTTTCAAAACAAAAATATAGTAGCTTGAGAAAGAAAATAGAGCTGCTTCTGAGTCTTAATCTGTTTCTGTAGGAATAAATTAAAATATTGGCTTTTTTAGAATTTTGGTGTATACATTTCCTCTCTCTTTCAGAGGGAATTTCTTGGTATTCCTTGATGTTTATTTCAAAATGAGTGACAAAATGTGTGAATCTCAATTCCAGAAATGCTTCCAATTATCTGTAAGGTATTATCTTTATCATGTGAGGAAGCAGAGCAAGTAGTTGTTATCTTAAAAGACAAAATTGACACAGTTTCAGTGGATTTTTGAACTTAAGACCCCTGTACCACATTGCCGTAACGTACCCTAGGTTTTGCTATATTTGTGTGATCTTATGTGATTAAAACAATAACATGGAAACTTGCGGTCAGAGTGAAGTAAAATGATGGTACTGTCCAAAATAAGGAGTCCAAGCACTGACGGATGTGCCTGTGTTACCTGGCACGCTGCTTTCAGAATTTTGATGAACTGCAGGCCGTTTCCACTGTGCTTTATTTTTCTTGCTCATCATTATTAATTTTCAGTGGTTCATACTTCTTGATCTGTGTGTCCAAAATGGTCTTGTGCCCAGCAGATGAGGATTCAAGGTTTGTAATATAGATCCTTATACTACGATGTGTTTGATTAAAGCTTTCTGCTAACATAAGACTGGGCCTGCGGGCCATCAGCTTGCTGACCCAGTGAAACCAGGCTATTGGTGGGTCATTAATCTAACGTGTCGTAAGATTCACTGGTCAGAGAATGTGCTGTACTTTCTATTTGCTGTATCAGTTTACTTTTCTCGCAATGTACAGTATAGAGACATCTGTTGGGAACAAAAGAGGAAAGAGAAAGGCAAAAACCAGCATAATTTGTGTAAGTAGAAGCACATGCAAACATATTTATTGTTTATCCTACAAATGGATCCCTTCTCTCTCTGTGTCCTAAGCTTCGTGTGGTTAAAAATTACGTAAATCTATTTATTTGAGTAGATTTCTCATCATAGCATAAACCATAAATAAATTGGTTCCAAATACTGCTTTTTAAATCTGTCCAGTTACTGAACAGATAGAAGAATATTATTATCTGAAAAGGGTAGCAGGCAGATAAATTTGGTATGTGTGCAACTTCCAGTGATGTCCTTTAAAGCGAAGGAATAATAGCAGCTGCTGTGCAGGCGGTGCATGTTGCCAGTGGAATGTATTTCTGACCAACTGTGTACTCTTCAACTCCAAATGCTCTGTCTGTCTTGAACAATTGCAGTGTGTAAAAAGAAAAGGGTGGGGGAATTATAAGGAGGAGGACTATAGAATTGGGATAAACATAAATACAGTTTTTACTCATGATCAAGGAAGTATTTGAATCTAAATTTTAGGAGCCGAAAAATCAGCAAATTACAGATTTCTATTTCTTTGTTGTATGAATGACAAAATGCTCTTAATATGGTGGTTTTTTAGATGGCTTAGATTTGAAGTAGATATAAATGCAAGTTACAGCAACTTTTAATGACACAAATGCCTTAAGTTACTTTGCAAATGTATTTTGCAAGTATATTATTTGGCGAGTATAAATTTTTTATTTTATGAAGTATGAATACAAAAAATAACAGCATCAACCTGTTTGGACAGGGCTTTCTTGTATGCGTCAACCGTGGATTTCATTTTTTGGTGCGTATTGAAAATACTCAGAATTTGGAAATGGGAGTAATTTGTAGGTGTTTAGAAATACCAAGTACAGCCTTTCTCGGTATGCGATATAAGACATATTTAATTATTTATTTTTTTTTTCCTACACCGGAGATGCAAGACAGAAAAACACATCTTGGTTGGCAGTGTTGGGTTTTGGGTTTTTTGTTTGTTTGTGGGGTGGTTTTTTTCTTTTTGGTTTTTGGTGGTGGTTTTTTTTCCGCAGTTAGTGAATATGCTATGCTGTGTGTGGTCTGGGAACACATCATAGGTTACCTAGAAAAATTAATTTTTCTCTTTTACTTCCTAATAGCTGTTTTCAGTATTTTATATAGTGATACGGCTTTCCATAGTCTTGGCAGCAGCTACAGGTGAGGAGAAGTGCATTAAGTCATCTGGTTCAGGTCTGTGTCACTAGAAGGTTGTTTCTTGCTGTTTATTAATGAGATCTTTCTTACTTCGGCTAGCAGGCAGGAGTTTTTGAATAACTTGACATTCTCTGAAAAACATTTATTCTCAAGCATGCTCAAGAAGATAGGTCTAACATCTCATTTACTCATCAGGAATTCTAAAAGCTTGTCTGTATCTGATTATATACTTTATATATCTTTCACAAGCCATTTGAGCAAGTCGGTCTAAATTCACTTGAGATCTGCTTTCGGTCTGGTCAGGTGCACCTCAGTCCATGCCTCTCTAGGGTCCCACAGGTGATATGAAAGACTGACAGTGAGAAAGTAAGTGAGACATGCTTCACTGGTATTTCCCAAGGTGTTTTTTCTTCCCCTCTGAAGGGCTGGGTTACCCCTGTGAGGAAGCTCTTACACTAAGTGTGCACTCTCTTTCATTTTCAGGCCAGAGCCTCAACAGAAAGCTCCCTCTGCACCTCCACCTCCACCCCCGCCCCCACCTCCACCCCTGCCGGAGCCCACCCCGCCAGAGCCAGAGGAGGAGATTTTAGGGTCCGACGATGAGGAGCAAGAGGATCCCGCAGATTACTGTAAAGGTGTGTGCATTTCAGCAGTATTGATGAGGATAAACATTGTTACGCAATCCTTAACTTTGTTCTTGGGAGGCTTTTAAAGACCTGATCTTTTATTACGGAATTTATTTGTACAAGAATTATAAACGATGGCTCACTTCAGGTCCAGATGCACAACTGTCTTCACCTTTACTGTTTCACTTAGCCAGAGCTTATTTATCATTTTGCAATAAATACACAATTATTGCATTCATGTTTTCTTCCTGATGTCCTACTTATAAGAATGGAAAAGAGACTTATCTTACAGCAATGGTAGTTGTAAGAGAAACAAAACCACACAAGCCAAAATAAACAACCCCTCTCACACTTCAAAAGGTTCTAAAATGCCTTGATGCCTTTAACAACATGAACTAAATTTTTAAAATCTATATCTTTTCCCCTTCTTCTCTCACCTGCACCAGCCCAAGATGTTACATGATGCTTCTTAGCATGTTGTCTTTGACAGCCCTCAGCATTGTCTGAAGCCCTCTACATCTTTGTTTTAAGCTCTTGAGTTTCTTAATTTTTGTAGTTGCTAATATTAATTTTAAAAATATCATTAAATGTATAAAACCATGTGACTGCAGTACAACAGTGTCAATACTTAAGTCTGTTTTAAGGTCACTGCTAAAGTTGCAAGCCTATTCCCGTTAGAGTATAATGTATGCTGTACTTACATGAAAAATCATAAATAACAGATCTGTCAATTTTGGGTTATCTGTTGTAGTAGATTTCGAGGATATGAGTTTACTTCAGGAAACATCAAATTTTTATCACTTCAGATTAATGTTTTTGAACAGCCAAAAAACACTGTATGCATGTTGACTATATCTGGTATTCTGTATTCCTTATATCAAGAAACACTTTTTGTGTCAAATACGATGATGTTTTTTTTAATCAGAAGTTTCTTTGTAAGCCTGGAGATGTTCTGTTTTAAGAATCCCCTCTCCCAGCCTGGAACAAGTTGGTTTGTGTTTTCAGATATAACAATTGAAAGTGACTGTTCCATTTTGGTGAAGAAGTTTTATTAATATATGATATTTCAAATGTTGAAGTGGCTTACAGATACCGGTAGTGAAAACCAAACAGTAAACTCAAACTAAATGTTGAAGTCTGCAGCAGGGAAAAGAAAAACATGTCACTAAAGCATGTATGTATGTTTTAATTATTTCTGTTACAACACACTTGTTCATTAAAATAAGTCTTTTGGTATGTGTGACGTCTTCCATCAGTAAGGGATTTGTTGTTTAAACATCTGTTTACTTGTAAACATCTGTATTTCCTTGATATTAAGCATTTCAAGGCCCCCACTTGATTCTTCCCTGAAGTAAGGGCTGCCTTTAATTTCAAGGAATCCATTGTTGTCTGTGTTCCAGTATCTCTTGCAAAATGTCACCATCTGGAGAAGGTAGATCACAAAACAAACGAAAAAGTAGTCTAAATTTACAGCCTGCTTATAAGTTACCTGTTTAACTAGAGTCTCTGTGACTGTAGCAGGTCAGTAGTGAGATCTGTATGCTTTTAAAATGAACTACGTGTTACACTAAAAATACTTGCAAGTTTCCTGCAAAATTAAAGGGAACTTCTGTACGCTTAAAGGTTTCCTCCTTCTAGTTGAACTGAAGGGAAGGTCACCATGTTGTGTCAGAATTAGGATTGAATGGCCAGATGGGGATGATCTGGGGCCGTACAGAGTTTCTGTTTGTTTATTTTATATTCAGTATGGGGAATAAATTATTTGGTAAAGAATTCCAGGGATGGCTTTTAGATACATTACATCAATTTTTTTGAGAGTTAGTTTGAATATGTTTTTCCTCTTCTGGGACCTCACCTGTGATTTCAGAGTGGAAGATAAATATTTGGAAATTATAATTTATGACTGGAGTGTCTCTCTTATTCCTAATTTTATCTCCAAAATGGTAGTCTCCCAGGATTTTTGAGTGAGACACAGAGCATACTTCATCTGTTCTCAACCCCAGTCTGAAATTTCATAGGAGGGCAATTTTGATGAGGGAGTATGTAATTTATTTTTCTAATGAATTCAACATTTACCTGCTAACTGTACTTCCCATTGCCAGGGTATTTTTATTACTAATTTTATTTTTTTTAATTATTATTTTTAAGAATACGTTACTATGTACTGCACTCAAATCTTCACCACATTACATGGTGGTTAGTAAACAGTCATAACAGTATTTTTAATCAGGAAATTGAAGTAGTTTGAATTAGCACCTGAAGTGAAAGAGACAACTGACAGCCATCGGTGTGAAGCAGACTACACTCTGTTCCCTGGAGGCTTCCTCCAGGGCCTGCTGAAATCTGTGAAATGACTTCTGGTGGTGTCACTGAATTTACATTAAATGCTTTTCAAATCGTTATTTGTGTAAGGAATGGAAATATCAAAAGTCCAACTATGTGATTTTTCAAGGGGTACTTAGACAATGAAGCTATTTTTTTCTTCTTTTCTAAAAGGGCTTGAAACACTTGGAGATTTTTTTTCAAGAGCCTGTTGTGTCATGGATGTAATTGGAATCTTTTGCTTCTCTGATCATCATCTTTGCCCCCTGGAGATGTCTCCCATTCATCCACTTTACAAAGGGAATAATTCCTTGTACAAACATAGAACTAGCCAGCTACAATTACGAATAGATTCAGGAGGCATTTAGGAATAATGATCTCATTTTTCTGACCCTCTTTCTTGAGTGCATGTAGCTAGCTAGCTGTGGGAGAGACTTTTTTCTGTGTGCACTGCAGTGAATAGTATAGCAGGTTTTTTTACTACAATATGAGCAGTGCCACTTACGCATTATATGTTTTTCAAATACCGGTATTGTTTTTCCAAAAGTACATAATTTTTTCTAACCTGCTAATTTTGCATAGATGCTTTCTTATTGCTACTGTTTAGAAATACTTTGTGTACCATGAAGAACTTAAATAGTTACATTCACCATAGGATGACACCAGTTTTTAAAATGCATTTGACTAAGCATGTTGTTACCTGGTTGTCCACAACCTGTAAATGGATGTGTTGCTCACATGGATAATTAGGGAGTAACATGTACAGGAACGGTGATCGGTTATTTCCAAAACTGTTCTATTGTGGCTTAGGATAGTAGAAAGTATCTTGTGAAGTATATCTACTCAGAGAATGTGCTGCCACTCTTGGTATCTGTAACGTATGCTGGTGTATTGCTATAATTAGTTATGATGGTGCTTTAGTGACCAAAATAACATGGCTTTTACATATATTGTATTGTTATTCTTGCAATACATAGATTTTACTAAAATAACTTATCAACGCCCAGTTTATTAATTTGACTTCGGTGTCTTTGATTTCCTCTGTAGGATGTTCTCTTTCCTGTCTGTGATGGAAAGAATCTGTCCCAAGTTTTTGATTATTTTTGACCCTTTGAAGCACAAGTATGCTAAAAGCTATCTGCAGAGAAGCAGATTTATAAGGCACTTGTTTACCTAAACAGCTCTTAGAAATACATTTTTATCTGTATTTAAATTCTTCATCGTTGAGTGTTATGCTGTTAACATGTCAAAAAAAGCGAATATTTTGTTCAGTGCAAAAAAATTACTTCTGGACATTGTTTTATATACTTGAAGGCCCACGTAATTGTTAAGGAATGATTTAATAGGACTAGTTATGTAGGAAAATTGTAAAATGTTCCAGATATTTTTGTTTTGTTGACTTTTAAAAATCTGTTTTGCAAACCACGGTGAGGTGTTAAAACTAAGTGTTAAATACTTTTCAGTTTTTCTAATTACATCTGTTTGCAAAAGGAATAATGATTTTACGGAGAATACTGTTTCATACATCTCAGTCTTTTCATGCAATGATACATACAGGGCAAAATTCAAATTAGAAGAAATTATGCTTTGATAGTGAATTATGTGGAAGTGTTTTATGTAGCTCTTGCAGTCAGGTCAGCAGGCTTGATTTGTTTCACAAATGCAAACTTCTTCAGTAACGGAAAGGAAGAATTGCTGTATGTTCTCTCAGCCTTCCACTCACATCTATAACTCATCCTAGATAGAGTATTACGGAAAGAATTTACCAATGAGTAGTAATATTATTTTGTTTTAAACCAGTCAATAGCTGTCTTAAAATATCTTTATTCAGATCTTGAAATATTTTCATCAGCTGTTGACTGCAAGGATGGTTAGATAGACAATTAAAATTTGTTTTGTTTTTAACGTTTCTGTCAGCATAGATTTGTATATGTGAGCTTATTCAGCAAAATTTCTGTAATAATGAAGGTGCAGTAGACTTGGGCTTCATATGTGGCTGATACTGTTTCTTTTCACAAATGAAGCAGACACTAGTCAACACTTACTCTCAGTAAGTCCATGTCCCCCTGCTTTTCCTGGAATGTAAATCCAGTTGGGTGTTCTGAAAGTGATCTGTTTTTCCTTTGGAGAGTAAGGGGTTCCCACATGGCAACATTGCACAGTCTTACGATGTTGACACAACTGAGTAGTGGAAATGAAGGTACCTTTTTAGGTTGCTAGGTGAGTTGGCCTGGCAGCTTTTTATGAGCGTTTCCTTTCCAGTGATGGTGGGGAGGGTAGGTCTTCCCCCAAGGGGGAGTCCTGGGACTCAGTCCTAGGCTGAGTCTGTATGTCTCAGTCCTCCTGTACTAGTGCCTTCTTTTTCCTTTTCTCTTAACTGAAAATGTTGGTGTCTGTATACCTAATGATTTGTGAAATGAAATACTGCATGTGATAGTAAGTGTACAGTTATCACAGGTTAAAAGTTTAAAGATTGTTCTCATATCTGGGTGTTCATAGATTTGTGCAAAGTTTCCATAGAGAAGATGAAACTTCAACACCTTACTGCTAGGCTGGGAGAGCTGAGACTGAGCTCTGTGTGTCTCTCCATGCTACCTTGGACTCATTTCCGTGCCTGGTGAACATGCTTGACCCTCTGCAGTGGTATAAACTGGGAGGCAGGTGGGCAGGGAGGTGTGTGAAGTCAGCGCTGTATGGCCAAGCCTTGTGCTGCCCATCTGAAATTGTTGCTGTTGCTTGGTTCAGACCAGTGCCTGCTGAGGCAACCACTTGTGAGTGCTGCTTCTTGGTGCTCTGGCCCGAGCTGGTTGAGTCTCTGCCAGCAGTGTTACATGTGGGAGCCTGGGCAGCTGCAACCATGTCGGATGGGGTCAGCTTTTGGTTGAGGCTGTGAGCAAACCAGCGAGTGTCTGCTGTCTGCTAAGCTTGAAGTTACACCTTAACATACAAATATTGAAGCTGCCTGTGTGTTGGAGTTTGTTTAGACATACCAACATCTAAAGCAATACATATTTAAGCTTTATCGTTCCGTTGAATATCTGTCGTACAATTGTGTTAAAATTATTAAACTGCTCTGGAAGCATTTGAGAAAAGTTCACAAATAAACTTGAACTTCTGTTCAGACAAAAGATGTTATTAGCAAGGAAAAGAGATAAATATACCCAGATTAATGTCACTGGTCCACGTCTAAAAAGGAGGTAAGAGAGAAGGCCTGTTTTAAATCCAAGGAATTAAGTGATAAGTTTGCATAGTCTTAACTGGGCACCAGTTCTAACAAGATTTTCAGAGGATTTCAAAACAACTACAGCAACTTAGAGAAAGTAGTCTAAGGTTTTCCTAATTTTAAGTGGAATAGTCAATAACTGAGGACAGTTGGGTGTGCCATAGTGAAGGACCAGAAAGATCTGAAGAGGTGATTCTTTGACAGCTGCTTCGAGTCTGCTGCTGGTGCTGTCCCAGAGGGTTGAATGGTGCAGCTTCATTATTTGTTTGTAATTTAAGCAAAATTTTGGATGTTTTTATTAGTGTGTTAAGGTCTGAATAATAATCTTGTGTAACCACTGTCTTCCCTGGTTTGACTGGGAGGAAGCACACCTCTTAAAATACGAAGGGAATAAAAAGCTTCATTATACCTCCTCACAGTGTTGGGAAAGTTGAGCTCCAGCCTGCTTTGTCCCGTTGGCCTTTTTGCCTAATGGGGCTTTCGAGGACCTGTGTAGTGTTGTAAGTTAGGAGTGCAGACTTCAGTAACTAAAAAGGAGTTCATGCAAAGTCTGTAGCTGCCTGCTCTCTCTTTCTTACTGTGAAAAAACTCAGACATGAGAAAAATGCATAGCTGCTGTGCGTCACGAGTCAAGCACAAGAGCATCAATAAAGTCTGCATTGTTCTTAACATTTTCCTCAGGAAGTATTTTATTGCTGCCTTTATTAGGACAAAGCAAATGGGAATTAAAACAATCTCTGTTGACATTCTGCAGTCGTCCAAAATCTGTTGACTGAAAGAGCTTCAGAAATGATAAAGAAATAATGTAGATCTTTCCTGTACTCTCTGTGAAGTGGAAGATAAGCCTGGGGAAATAGAGAACAGATGGTAATATTACCACAAATAGAAGCATAAGAGAGAAGGGTGAATAAACTCTACAGTAGTTACAGGACGTGAGGTTTTTCCCTCCAGGCCAAGTAAGGCAGAATTTTTAACATCAATAAAATTTCCTTTAGATTTTCTATTTATAGTACAGGACAATTTGAAGAGGAAAATTTATACTGCAAGAATTGCTTGAAAACCTGGGAATTGTTTGTTTTCTGAATATTCTTTTTCTACTTGTTTTTCCATGAAAGGAGGCTATCATCCAGTGAAAATTGGTGATCTTTTCAATGGACGGTATCATGTTATTAGAAAGTTAGGATGGGGACACTTCTCTACAGTCTGGCTATGCTGGGATATGCAGTAAGAAAACTATTTATTTCCATTCACATTTTTTCTTAATATGTTACTTTGTTTTGTTTGCAGTAACTTTTGTTTTGCATGCATGATAAATGTAAATGTTTGCTTTTTTTTTTATGCAGAAGGATGTGTGCAGTCTTATTTTGCCCTTGGTTAAGGGTGTAGTTTATAAAAGCTCTCAGAAATAAGTGTAATTTTATTTTCTTTGACAAATTAGCTTTGCTTACTTAATTTGCATGTTGTCTTGAACATGCGAGAGTAAGCTAATGTGTTTATTTCTGTTGTATCTTTAATGAAAAAGTATAATTATACCTTGATTGAATGATAAAGCATGTAACCAAATACCTCTTTCAAAGATATAAGCATCAAGGAGACAAAAATATTCAGTAAATAAGACCGCTAACAGGGTATTGTTAAAAGTTGGTTTTTAGTGTAATTTCAGTGTTTTTGTTCAGAATATATTAGGTTATGAAACACTCTATTTAAAATTTAGCTCAGAGCATGTGTTGAAAATGTTTTTGTTCTTTTCAAGGGGGAAAAGGTTCGTTGCAATGAAAGTTGTAAAAAGTGCCCAGCATTATACAGAGACAGCCTTGGATGAAATAAAATTGCTTAAATGTGTAAGTGTCACTCATGCAATACAGTGCTCAATACCAATTATAATAGTAATAATGAATTAAAAACATGTAGTGGAATATTGTTTTTAAACTTTTTAACATTTTTTTTTTCCTAAATACCTGGCTTGTTATGTGTTACCATGATTTCAGAAGCTCCACAATATTGTTTAACTTCATGTGGAAAGCTAACTAATTAGTATTTTAAAGTGAACTTTTTCCTAAAATGTCAGTGTTTACATTCTTGGTCTAGGTTCGTGAAAGTGACCCTAATGATCCCAACAAGGATATGGTTGTACAGCTAATTGATGACTTCAAAATTTCTGGAATGAATGGAATTCGTATCCTTTTGAAAACATGGCATCTTCATTAAAAATGATGTACTGAGATAAGTACGCATTTAGTTCTGGCTTTTTTTCTAGTTAAGTTGTACTTTAAATTTGTAATGTAGAAACAAAAAAATATATGTAGATGCAAAGACTGTTCCAGTCTGTAATGCACTCATCGGAGTGAAAGTAGCTTAGCTTTTCTAAACACAATGCAAAAAAAAAAAAAAAAAAAAAAATATTTCCTATGAATCGTCTCACAGTCTGCTAGAACTAGAGATAGTTTACTTAAAAACTGGAGTTTTGCTGGAAAGATTTGTAATAACTGAGGTTTACAGGAAATTCAGTTTGCTCTAGATTAGTAAATAAAAAGAGTCAGTGTCACAAAGCTGATTTCTGTTCTCATGTGGGAAGTAGAGGGCATGGAGATTCTTCTCGTGTTTGTGTGATCCTCTCTTGGCCAGGTGTTAATCTCTTTTTTTTTTTTTTTTTTTTTTTGGCAAAGGTTTTAAAGCTGCACCTTTGAATGCTTCCTCTAAGAAAAAAAAAAAAACAAAACACAAAAAAACCCACCACAAACAAAACAAAACAAAACAAAAACCCACAAACAAAACCGAGGAAGGTAAAGTAAAATATGACTGAATACTGTTCTCAGGGAAAATTTGGTGTCTGTGAATATATTTGATGTTGGAGTTGAACTAAAGTGAGTTATCCTTACTAATTATATTCGCTGTTTTAACAGCTTATTATATTACTATGCTTTCATTTACTGTTCCAGCTGGTATTTATGTGTACACTTGTTGTGTCTTGGAGCCCTAATAACAGACCTCAGTGTTCATGGTGGTGTGCTACCAGACAGAGAGACAGTTCCTGCTCTAGAGAGCTTAACGCTAAACTGATTTAGATGATGTGCCTTTAGTCTTCAGCAGATCAGGTTAAGATGCACTTCACCAACTCTTGTCCTCTAGGAGAGGAATCTAGGAGGTGACTGTCAGTAAATATGAATGCCCGCTAGAAAGCGTCCTTACAGGGAGAAGTGTGCAAGCAGTTTTCATCCCATCCATCTTTCTCTTGACGTTAGTTATGAAGCCATTGGGTTTGTGGTATGTGAGAATGAGAGTGTGGGGACAAGTATTCTCAGTTACAGAATGGGGTCTTAACTGCTTTCCCTTTGTCCCATTTTGGTTGGTTTCCTAGTTGCTTCAGTGGTCAGCTAGCATGATAGAAAGTTGCTTTAAATATAAGTGAAGATAGTACAGTCTGCTTTTTTCCTAGGTTTTATCATCTATGGTTGCCAGTAGTCATTTCAACCTGAATATAAATGGTTTATGATGAAGGAAATTGCTTAACACAGTGAGGCAAAGAACCCTGGTGAGGGTTTCTTCGTGCTACTGTTGTGCTACAAAAAATAGGTTTTAAATTATGAGCTGAGATGCTTATTAGGAAGTATTTAATAAATATCTCTATTTTCTAACTATGTTCGCAAAAAGATAATGCAACCAAAGCACTTAAGGTCTTCAGCTGACAGCTTTATGATTGAAGAATAATTAAAGTTATTTTTAGAAGTCAGAAGTTATGACTTACTGTTTTCATTGTAAAACACTAATATGAAATAGGGAATAAGAAAATGTGTTCATAACTATACATAGAAATAATTATCTGCTTAACAGAGCAGTTTCCCAATAACGTTTCTAAATTATTGCTCATTCACATGTCTGTATACATCTGTATTAAAGGTGAGAACCCTAAGTGTGATGAGTAAATTTCGTTAGTGATAATATTTTGAAGGCATATCCAAACTTTTATCTTTTTGAACTATAGCACTTAGGTTGACAAAGCCAAAAGGGACCATGTGCTCGTGAAAAATAAGGGTTCAGATAGCTTTGCGTTAGCAGATTAAAACTGGATGGCTGATATTGATTTGTTCTATTTCTGTTTTACCTTCATATTGAAAACTCTGGCAGTACAGAAGTTGGTTTATGTGGAAGGCGAATGTTCCTGCCTTACTGAGAAGTACACTTTTCGGAAAGGTACTGTAGACAGGATGGGCTGATACTGATACTAAATACAAATTTAAATTGCAGCTGGAAGTCTGTCAAAGACCTAGCCACCAGTGAAAATGTGTTATTAAGTATCTTACGCTTTGAGTTTTCTTGTGAACAGTTTGTGCATCCTAAGTTGCACTCCTTATTTGAGCAGTGGTTGGTTGTGTTGATTATTTAATCAACTCCTTTTTATCTTCTAGGGGAAAAAAAAAAATCTTTGTTGAAGGTTCTTTTGGGAGAGAGCAGGGAACTGATTTTAATATTTTGCTGCTATTTGTTTCCACTTTAAAACTGCCATATTAGTGCTATGTTAGTGTTATTGTTGTGAACAAGTTGAGAGAAATACAGTAATTTGAGAGTCTTTCCATGCTCTGCTGTTTCCAGCTTCCTTTAGGCAAGTCACTAAATATCTGTTCCTTGACTGTAAATTAAAACAACATATGCTTTATAGAGGCTTGATTATTGGTTATGGAATACATTTAAAAGTTAAAGCAAGACAGAAGAGAGGTGGGTGAATCCTTTGGATGGCTAATATCACAGAATGTTGTGGAGCTTCCAAACAGGGAAACTTGTCAAGAACTGTGTAGCACAGAACTGGGAGTCTGCAGAGCCATTAGCCTGCACTGTGTGTCTGAAAACAGTCATCTTTCTCCTAGGAGCTGCAATAAATGTTTATGTACAGAAGGATTTTAACAATGTGTGTTAGGCTACACTAGACTGATAATTTTTTTTAACTACTTGTACATTTTCAAAAGACTGCAATTATGTTTTTTTTCAGGAAATAAAAGAATTCCCGAACTTGGGCACTTTGGTGTTTTCAGTAAGCATAGATTATTATGTTTGTCTGCACTGGATATTTATTAGAGCCTTCATAAATGTTTGAGTGTAACATTTTTTTAAATAAAAGATTCAGATAATCACATGATGAAACGTGTTTGGAGAGACAAGTGACAAAATAAAGGAGGAAACATTCTTGACACAGATGTTATTATTATAATAATAAATTTATCACTAAAGAATATACAGCATTAATTAAATGCCATAAGCCTAAATGCTGCCAATCCAGAAGCAACTGAGATGCATCCAGAAGTGTTCTGTGTTGGTACCAGAGCTTCATTTAGCTTAAATAGTCTTTAACCCTCAGCAGGTTTCTAAATGCTCCTGTAATGTGTTTGTAGATAGATAGATAGTTACAGGTAGGATTTGAGTCAAGAACAGTTTTAAGTACTTAAGCCTGCCAGCAGATTAATGTTATGTTTGCTTTCACTTTTGCTGCTCTGCTCAGTTTCCCCCTTTCAGACCCCAGACTGCTTCGAAGAGTGTTCCATGAGAGGCATGTCTGCTGGGTGGCCTTTGGGTTTATTTTTGCTGGAGGACTTTTTGGACCTACTCATCCGTCAGGATGTTCGTGCTCTAAGAAGATCCCAGAGCTTGTAAGGCTGATTTCCTAATAGTAAATGCTTTTTCCAGGCTCTTTGCTGTGGGCAGTCTGGCTTACAGTTAATGCTTTTCAAGTCAGGATAGTAAATCAGACAACAGTCACATTTTTGCATACCTGCACCGAACACTGAACCTCCTGCATGCCTTTTCCCATCCCAGTTGCCTCCACAGTACTGAGCATGCCTGGAGTTTGTCCGAGTCCTCTGAGGAAAGCATTGCAATCTTTTTTTTCAGGTAGACAACACTTCTCTTTCTTGTGGCCCTCCCTCTCTTTGTCTGCATCTGCCATTCCTCCTTGCATCGTCCTTCTCAGTGCCCTCCCCATGCCTCTCAGCTATTCACTTCCCTACACCCCTTTCTCTTCATGTTACTGGTAAGGCTTAGCACTTCTGTAAGTGTGAGGAATGGCAGGAATGTGCATTGGAGAGTATGCAGCAGCAGTGGTCTGAAGGATTGTGGGCGGTTGTCCTAAATTTCATTTCTGAATGCTGCAGTGTCTTCCCTTTCTGAAATCCGGGTTGCTGTAGCATTGCAACTTCACTGTGTGGGCTAAGTTAATAAGACCTGCAGAGCTAAAGTGCTCTGCTCATCCTTTTTAATGGCTGTGTGCTTTACTAGTAACTTCTGTTCATTGGATGCTTGTGTGGTAAAGTAACCAAGACTGTTTCCTCTTCTGAATGGAACAGAGTTTTATAATATTCTGAGTAGACTTGATTGATACGATTGGGAAGTGTCTATTCGCTGTCTCCTCTAATACAGGAATTAAGGAACATGAAGTGAGATGAACAGGTAGCAGCAATCAAAATGTTACAGTTCTTCACAGTGTGCTTTGACCAGTCTTGAGATCTTTTAACTTTGGTCTTAACTCCAGCACCAGGGATGCAGATTTTAAAACTTATGTTAGCTTTATGCATATAGGTAGGTACTTGAGAAGAATCTAAATGATAGACCAATGGACAAGGTAAGTCTCATTTTGACACAAGTTAGGACGGTCATTCTAAGATCATTGCCAAGGCTCTAGTTAAAACTTAGGGAAGTTAGGGACGATTTCTCCCCTAACAGTGTAGCTCCCTGTGAATGGTCTCTGAGATACAGTCTGGTTTCATCCATTGAGGTTTTCTTGCAGTATCTGTCAACTCACTAATTTTCTGTTATTTGTATTATATTATTCTTTGCAAGGTTATAGTATTATGTAGTTAAGATTTTAACATTCTTCCTGATTTCCAGGGACATTAAAGTAACTTCCAGCTCATGTCTGAGGATTAACTCAGTATAGTAAAATTCTGTAATTTCTTGCCAGAATGGTGTGGATGATAAAACTTAAATTGGCTTGAATATCTGAATATTTTCTCCATAGA
Source organism: Phalacrocorax carbo (assembly GCF_963921805.1). Classification (NCBI taxonomy): domain Eukaryota; kingdom Metazoa; phylum Chordata; class Aves; order Suliformes; family Phalacrocoracidae; genus Phalacrocorax; species Phalacrocorax carbo. The sequence goes on along the minus strand of NC_087513.1, from coordinate 15,323,054 downwards.
AAAATAACCTACCCAGGTATATTAAGTGTAGAATCTCTATTTTAGGAAGCCCTTGAACCACAAATCACTGGATGTTCCTACATCTTGGTTTTTCCTAATACTTTTCCCTGGTCATCTACCATTGGCCTCTGTTGGTGGCCAGCACTAGATGCTGGGTCAAATTAAACTTTTTGGCATTGTGGGTTTTTTTGCATGTTGCTTCTGAGTTCTGCATTTTCTTTGTTCCTGAGTTCTTTGGTAATTGCCATTATTCTCTGCAGTTAAAACCGTAGGTGGTAAGAGATCTATTCTCTTACTACTTTACCTTTTGTTGTCAAGTGATTCTTAATTGAGCCTAATCAAAAGTTGTTTAGTATGGTTCATTTTCTAAAACACTGTTGCTGTAGGCTTTTGTTGTTAAAACCTTCTATTCATATAATTTAAAATTTATTAGAAACTAGAGATAATAGGCCAAATCACTACTTTTAACTGTTTCAAAGAAAACAAAAATACATTAGTTATTTTTACAATTACCTATTTCATTGTTCACCCTAATGCTATCATTAACATGTAGAAATAACTGACAAGATTTGCATAATTAAAGTGTTTTATTTTAATTTGTTCTACATTTGGGTACTGTTCCTGTATGGTTTTTATATATAATTGAAATGTAGTACCAAAGCATATGCCATGTTCTGCTCATTTGAGGGGGAACTGTTTTCCCTCTAAACAGGGTGATGATTACTTTAGATGGTTTGCAAACAAATACTTGTGTTAATCTCATCAACAAGTTTATTTGGAAATTATCCTTAATTAAATCCCAGATGTCTGTATGGTCTTCGAAGTACTTGGACATCATCTCCTAAAATGGATAATCAAGTCCAATTATCAAGGCCTTCCCATCCGTTGTGTGAAAAGTATCATTCGACAGGTAAGATTTGTTAATGTTTTAATTAGGTTTTTCCACCATTGTTAATAGTTTGAACGTTAGAACGGTGATATTTCAACTGAACTCTTACTAATGAATATCTAAGATAATTATATTGGTAATCCCAGGGGGTTTGCAAGAGCAGCTTTCTGGATAGCCTGCATTTCTGCATGCTTTTTCCTTTTGTTTTGTTAATAATCAAGATTTCCCACTGATATGAGAGTTTCCTGAGCTGCTTCAGAAAATAGAAAGTTGAAGCAATGAGCCTTTTTAATAAATATAAAGATAGTAATATTCATTTTCAGTTCATATTAATTTCAGTTCATATTCAGTTGCAGTTTTGGTTGACACATCATGCTTCTTCATAAAACCTCCTGGAAAAATAGAACATCAGAACAGTGGGAAATAATATATTATTATAAAATGGATCAAAAATTGTATCTCTCAGAAAAATAGGTTCTGAAGGAAAAAACTGTTCTTTGAAAAAAATGTCTGTAAGCTTTTGTAGAGTCAGGGTTAACAAGATGTAACAGTTCTGAACATTTTGCTGGGACATGTTCTTTTTAAAAAATGTTCTTTTTCTAGACTGTGAAAATCAAATTGCTGAGGGTTGATCCTAAGAAGAAATAGTGTCTCAGCAAGGAAAAATCATATATATCTCTCTGTGGTTTTGTATGTGCTATTAATCTATGTGCAGTTAATATCTAGAAATGGTGAATGAAATATTTTGGCACTTAGGTAATTTGTCTTGCCTTTCATCCACATTACCTCTATTTTATTAATAAGTGATCTGTCAAAGTAGTTACTTTCTTTTTAATTATTATTGTATGTCGACTGGTGAATATCAACATATCAACTTTTTAATCAGAATTAGCTAAATAACCTGATTGATGCAGTTGTTAGTATACAGTTGAAATTTTAGGTCCCTTAATTTCTTTACAGCTAGGTGGCTCAGATACTAGAAATAAGGAGCTGTTATAATGCAGCGCTCCAGCTGGAATGAGCTGCCTGCTAAGAAATGGGAATGTGTGTATTTGTATTATACATGCATATAAATATCCACTGTTTTCAGTAAACTCTGTCATTTTTTTTTTGTTTGGAATGTTTTTGCTTTGATTGCACTGTCGTCCTGGAGTTTGGCCAAAACTTGAGAAATTACGATGTAGTTTCTTGATACACCAGGTTCAGCAGCAAAGCCAGGTTTAGGAGGTCCCTGCTTCAGTTTACTCTTGCCTCAGTTACACTGCCTGTTTGTAGAAACAGGCTGTAAACCAGACCACTGAATGGATCCAAGCTGAAAACAACTCCTTTTTGGAAGGAAGGTGAGAACTTCTGAACCCAGCTTCATAGCATCTTTGCCAACAGGCTCCTGTAAGCTAGCAGAGGAGGACTTTCAGGTGGGATCTTCAGGGATGGTGACCACAATCCAGTGAGAAGTGGGGTCAGCAAGGACAGAGGCCTGAAGGACAGAATTATGGGGGAGGCTGTCAGTGCTTTCTTTGATCATCATGACTTGGGGACCTGACTCAAATGGCATGTGCACATGCATACAGCATGTGGAACAAAGGGCAGGCATTAGAAATCCAAATGCGGTTGCAGAGCTATGACCTCATTGTGAGCGCAGAGGTGTGGTAGGGTAGCTCAGATCCCTGGAGAGCAGCAGTAGCCTCATAAAGCACTTTAGAAAGGATTGCAGGGAAAGAGGAGTTGAGCTTAAATGTTTCAATCTTTGATGTAGAATGGGTCAGGGTCAGAGGGGAGAACAGCAAGGGTGACTTCGTGGTATATATCTGCTACAGGCTGCCAATTTCAGAAGTAGATGAGAAGCACCTTCTTTAGACAAATAGAATAAGCTGGTTCTTAAGGGGAACTTCTAACCACCTTGATACCGGCTTTGGCTGGGCACATGCAGTCAAGGAAATTTCTAGAGTGTGTTGAGGATGGTTCCTCAGCATGGTGTGAGCTGTGTCTCAGCAAGGAGGCAAGCTGGAGATGCACCTTGCTGAAGTGGTTACAAATAAGGAAGAGCTAGTTGAAAATGTGAAGGCTTGACAGCAAGCTTGGCATGAGGAGTCCTGGTAGACAAGCTGAATGTGAGTCAGTGGTGGGCTTCTGTGATGATGAAAGCTAACTGTGTAGCAGGCCACACTAGCAAGAGTGTAGGCACCAGTATGGGGGCTCTCTTTTAGCACTTCGGGACTCTCTACAGTTTTGAGCTCCAAGTATAAGACATTGGCTTACTGAAGTGAGTCCAGTGAAAGGCCACAAAGAGGATGAGGGAGCTGCAGCATATGATGTATGAGAGGTCTTGGGAGAACTGGTTTATTTGGTTTTAAGAAGAAAAGGCTCATAAAGGGGGAAACCTTTCATCTCTTCAGCACGGATAGAGAAAATGGAGCCAGGCGTCTCTTGTCGATACATAGAGGTAGGACAAGAAGCAATGTACACGAGTTACAAAAAGAGAAATTCTGGTTACATGTTAGGAAGAAATTATTTGTGGTGAGGGTGGTCGGGCACTGGAACAGGTTGTCTACAGTGTTACACAGTCTGCATCTTAGGAGATAGTCAGAAATTAACTGGATAAAGGCTCTGAGCAGGGTGGTCTGATTTTAAGGTTAGATACAACTTTGAATTCTGGTGAGGTTGGAATGAACTGTTTGGACTAGTGAGAGTGGCATTGAGTGGTAAGACTTCCAGGTTGTTCATCTCATTAAATTTAATACAGATTCTTATTCTTTCTTCCACTTGGCCAAAACTTCTGCTACACATGTTCTAAAACCTTATTTATGAACCTTCAATATGAAATAATTTATTATTGCACTGGTGTTATCGTACAACACACAGTTTTGTTTCAGAAAGTACTATAATTCCATGCTACAATGAAAAGTATTTTTTATGCTATGATATGGATTTTTTTTTTCCAGTTTTTCAGTACTTTTGAGTATTGGGACAAAATTAGGTTTATTTTAAAACGCAGCTGAGAGTTGAGTGTCTTAATAAGAAACTTCATTTTGGTTTCAAGCAGTTTTTTTTCCCCTGGGGTAGAGTTATGTGAGCTGTCATGCAAGAGAAGACCTTACAAAATTGAAAAAAGACCTAGTTGCTGCAGTTTCTTTTGTGCAGTAGAGATGATTGGAATTGTCCATTTATTTAATTCCGGAATCCTTACTTTGGGTTGTAAAATGTACAGCATCAGTCTCTTTGGAGGGGATCATGTCCTGAAACTGATGCTGAAAAGAGCATTGCGTATTTGATGAATGAAAATATTCACTTTTGCTTTGATCCACAATATAGTAAATCTGTTTAATGGGTCAATATGATGTGACTTGAATGAAAAAGAAAAAGAAGTGAATGTTAATTAGAAACTGCAAATCATGAGTTTCTTTATGTGAAATTAACCATGTGACCTTTAAAAGGGAAAAAATGCAGCCTTCTAATTTACATTTTTGATGGTAGAACAGGATCTGTGGTAATTTTTCACGGTCACAATACATTACCCATTTCATTTTTTTTCCCTTTTTCAGGGATAAATAAACTAGACTAGGAGTGTTTTCCTCATTCTCCATCATCTCAGAGCGTGGTGCAAAGCATGTCCATGTAGTATACATTTCCTTACTGGTTTAGTGGTATAACGTACTTGCAGTTTTTAGGATGAAGCAGTATGATCCACATTTTGAGACGGCTAAGAACACTCTTTCTAATTATAAAATCCTAGCAGAATGGTCCTTATGGTAACTCATGGAACTGATTGGGATTCTAAAATAATTTTTTTCTTACTTTCCAAAAAAGCTTTTCAGCCAAATTAAAGACAAAGCTGTCACCCTAACACCCTTATTTAAAAGGGGGAAAGGCTATCTTTTTATTGTGGGAGATAGCAAATATAGTTTCACATAAATTCAACTTCTACACATTGCAGTGGAACAGATATTTTTTCTTCTGAATATGGCTTTCACTGTACTCTGGAATTTTTTTTCTTGGCCTCAGAATTAGAGACATTCAATGGTAGTTTGTAAAATGGTCTGTAGTGTAGTGGGGGAGGGAAGAGACTATTATAATCCATCTTTATGTTGCTATTGCTGTTAATGCCTCTCTTAAAATTTGAAGTCACTTCACCACTAACTACCTTCCCAGTATAAACCAATCTTTCTTCACTATTTCTTTCTTTGAGACATACTGTATGTTCTTTCAGTCGCTTTGGCAAGTAGTCAAAAATATTTTGGATCTGCAGGAAAAAAACAGATTATCAAGAACACAGCATTTTTTAGGTGTACCATTGGCATTGATGCTGAGTCCTGCTCAAGGGAACATACAGTTTTTATATATGCATACAAAGAAAGCTTTTCAGAATGGTTGCTATTCTAGTTAGCTCCAGAACTGGAGAAAGCAGAGCCATGCACTTAAGGTGTTTCTAGGATACATTAGCCTGAGTAAATATTATATGATGATGATGCTGCTCTTCTCCTGAGCTACCTTCGGTGCTAGATGGATGTACCAATTCTGGTACTAGCTCAGGACTGGGTGGTAGACTAATGTCTTCGTATTTTGTTACTGGTATTTTGAACCAACATGTTTTGATTTTTAAAGCTCACCATAGGTAGTTGTGTCTTAAAAGATCCTGAGAGCAAGGAGCTTGCTAATTTATTTATAAAATACCTAGAATGGCAGGATGTTCTTATAGCTGAAACTCATGAGTTTGGAGGTCTGTTTTGTGCTGTAGAACATTCTCTAAAAGTTGAAAGTAGTCTTTTAAGTAGGGTCAGCTAGGTTTCTGCTTTTTTTTCTTTTCTTTCTTCCTGATATTTTTCTACAGTATTTACCTAGATTATCGTAGCTATAGGTTGGTTTAGCTGTTACATTTTTCTGTGCTGTATAATTGTAATAGACTTCCACAGTTTATCATACCTAGGTTTTACCTAAAATACTTGTAGAATGACGCAAACTATTGTATTTCTGTTCTAGTTAGAATTTGAGAAATTTTTTCATTGTATAAAAATCATGTTGTAATTTTTGTCCCAGAACGCATTTTTAAGACTTCAGATATGCAGGCTTGCTATGAGCTAGCAGAATTTAGACTGCAGAGAGTATGAAAGACCAGTGGAAATAAACATGTGACAAATACAGGTAGACAAATCCTTATGTGACGACTTGGTGACATTAAAACTTGATTTACTATTGGCATTCTAAGGAAAACTGTAGTTAGCATTTCATCCCAACAACACATTTCCCTTTTTGCCTTTTTTTATAATCAATTGTAAGATGGTTATTCACAAACCAGACTTCAGTTACAGCAGGTAGTACTTTCAGTAATTTTTTTTTCCCAAATACCTATCTGTTAAAGAGTGAACCAGGGAGGATCAGCCTTTCTGACTGAGCACCCATATTCCTTTATCAAAGGAAGATGTATCGAGTTTTTTACACATGTGCAGGTCAACTAAAGAGCACTTGGGTAATGGAAGTCTGAGAGCAGGTTGCTGTCATCGAGACAATTCAGCCAGCCAGCATCTTACTCATGAAAGTCTCAACAACTGAGTTTATGAGCTACATAAATTATCCTGTCAGGTCACATATGGGCTGCAGACAATCAGCTGAACATGTCTGTACTGCTAATAAATACATTTAGCTTGGTCTGGATGATCAAAATAAATTTTTTAAAAAATCCTTTCGTAATTAGGTACTTCAAGGTCTAGATTATCTACACAGCAAGTGCAAGATCATTCATACGGATATAAAGCCAGAAAACATTTTGATGTGTGTGGATGATGCCTATGTTCGTAGAATGGCTGCTGAAGCTACTGAGTGGCAGAAAGCTGGTGCTCCTCCCCCCTCTGGCTCAGCAGGTATGATAGTGTATTTAAATGCAATGTAGTAAAGTTCCATCAATATATTAATGCTAATAAAATTTTGTTTAATGAAAATTAACATTTTAAATAATTGCATGTGAAAAATGCATGTCTAGTTAATTCTTACTAATGCTCTGGAAACTATCAGGGAAATGCTTTCTTCTCAGTTTTGCACGTTCAAGTTTTTGGGGTCCCCAGATACAGAATATGATTTATTGGTATAAACTTACTCTCCTCCCACCCCACAAGCTGTAATGGCTGCGTTTTAGCTGCACTGGAGCCTTGCATCTCTAATATTGACAATAATAAATAGTTTTATCTAAATTATGTGTCTAGTTCCATTACAAGTTCATCAGTGTCCTTGTGAAATTATCTGCCGCCTTGTCAGTTATGACTTATTCTCAGAATACAATGAAAAGTCTTAGAGTCCATAGTTTTTCACCCTTGAAAATGGAATTTATTGTGCCTAACTGAATTTGTGATAAGCCTTTCTTCCTAGCACTGTATGTGAAATGTTTTATGTTAAACTTGCCAGGAGTTTAGGTAGGAACTGTACATTATGTTTAGCTAGGAGAAAGGGAGGTAAAGAAGTTCCCAGCAATCAGTGAAGACAAACAAGGAGGAAGTGTAGCTTCTCCTAGTGATCTTTAGTACCATAGTGGCTATTTATTTTGCAGTCGAGCACATCAGCTACAGGAAGGAGAAATAACAACATTTAAATACCTTTGTACTATTGTCAGAAAATGTGTCACAGATTAAAATCTCTGAGGTATAATAAAAATACCCGCTATATCAGGAACAAATACAGTCGTCAAAATCCATAAATATTTCACAGTATCATATATGTTAGGAAAATCTTACAAGTCATGAGTATAGTTATTGAATTTTACACGATGTGTAATCACATAGCTAAAGACTGTGTTATTTGTGTGGGAGGTAACTTGATTTTGTTCATGCATCCTTTATATTGTTTCCTGATGTGAAAATAAATATTATATTAAGAATATATTGATGGAGTTCTTATCACACTTTGTTCTTAGCAAATTGTAATTAAATCTGTGGCTTTCCACACAGGAGCTGAAGCTGTGTTTTCTTTACAGCATTTCAAGAATAGGTTCTGCCGAATTTCCCTTTTTAGAGCAGTGATGGTACTCAAGTTTAAGAATATTTTTGAAAACCTTGCCCTTTCAGGGGCATACAAGCCATTTTTCCCCTGAACTTAGTAGCAGGAGCTGAACCTATAAAAGAACTCTGAAGTCTCAACTGTCTCAGTTTTTTATTTTGCATTGTTAATTGCCATATGCCTGGGTGTCTGAAGAAGTTAATGAGAGATTCTCCTCCCCCGTTCAGTTCTGCTTTCTTACTTCCACTTTGCCTTTGTCTCCTATATTTGGTTATTTCTGTTGGGTTTTATTATTGGGGGCAGGGGGATGGCTTGTATTGCTGTCCTGTGCATTTCCATGGTTAGTATTTTAGTCTAATCAGACATAGTTATTGATGGTATCCTTCTGAGAGATGCTAGGAAGAGGTCCGTGCTGGAGATGCTTTTTCTGTGGTGCTGTGCTTTTTGCCATAGGCACTTCATGCCACCAGTCCTAGCAGTCAAACTCCCTTGTTTCAGAATGAGTGCAACACAGTAGTCATCTTTGTTGATATTCCCTGAACTATTTAAAATCTATCTATATGTGCTCAGTCAGCTGACTACATACATTTAATCTGTGACAACTCTGCAGTCATTTAATGTTTTCTGTCCACTCTTTACTGATTCAGACTTTTGTTTCTGACTTTCATTAACTCTCCACCAACCACAACAGAGTGAACAGAAATTGAGGGTAGCTCCTTCCAATTCCAGATGCTCTAGTGGAAACATCAAATTGTTTCAGACAGCAGGTACTTGTAAAGAGTAAAAAGTCTGGTTAAAGAAGAGATCACTACCTTATATTTAGTTAAGAATATTTTTACTAAATTTCTACTACTTTCTGCTTTTATAGAACTGTTTTTTGTAAAAATATATCTTCATTTTTTCTTTTTAGTGAGTACAGCTCCACAACAAAAGCCTGTAAGTATTGTTATGTAATTCAAATTAACCATCTTCTTTTCTGTGTTTCTGTAGGTATTCATAGCTATTAGACTGTTGGTAGTCTCTACCCTTAAGCTTCCTTTGAATAAAGCTTTTATCTTTCAAAGAACACTTTTTAAAATGTCTTTGGATTTACCAGTTTTAAGCATAATATTTCTCTGATGGAAACTTTCATAGACTTACAATTCCATAGCTATGTCAAAGGAAGTTAAGCACTGCCATTTTTGTCTCTCGAGGAATAATCCATTACATTCAAATCCCGACAAAAATGGGTACATGCACTAAATATCATGCATTTCAGATAGCTTAGGGACTTCAAGGCCTTAATCATCAAGGCCTTAAAGGAGAGGCTTTTTTTATGACATTTGAAAGATCTTTTTGCCATATACTTATAGCAAATAACCACTGATAATACAGCTGGTTAAAATATCGATGGTCAAACTTGCTTTCTATGTCTGTGTGTACAGAATGTATAGAATTTCCATGTGCATACAACACAGATGAAGATTAATAGGATTGTCCAACTAACTGTCTTGTTTTGACTCTGTCCCATAGCTCCTTTTGAAGGTAACAGGATTTATGGGTAAACCTTTGAAAAAATATTTCCCTTTGTTCCTTGTACTTTAGTTTTTAATTATATGAGGATTTCTTACTGTGGTATCTAAACAATGAATGAAAACTGGTTAGATCTCCTTTATCAAATAGTAAAAATAGAAGTCAGAATTCAGTTAAAATGTAAGCAAGTGTTTCAGTCCTAGCTCAGATGTGTTAATTTTTCTTCTCCTTGTTACTGTACCTGAGTTTTTCAAATCCTTATGTTATATAAAATGTGAAACTTTTTGTAATGGCCATCTGTTGTTTCTGATTCATATGTGTTGGGCCAGAAGTGAATAATAAAAATGCTTTCCTTTCACAGGGAAGTAGCTGAAAAACACAGGATTTATTTAATTCTTTACCGTTTTCAATCTCTTTGGCTTTCTTGTACTGTTTTTCTCAGCATACTTTTGCTGGTCATTACTTGCCTTGTACAGGCAGAGAAAGCATGTATAAAATTTATTTGTAAATAACTAGATACTATAGCAAACTGTCTTCCACATACAATATCATCTGTTAATCTAGACTGAAGTTTAAGATTATTGTGCCTAGTCAAGATTGTAGGATCACAGGAACTTACTCTGGCATCTTAGATTTATTTTGCTATTGTATCTAATAAACAACCATGTATAAACGTGAAATTATGTAAAATTTTGATAACTTTTTTTGCTTCATATAACCCTGTATCATTCTTGATTTGAAGTAAAAAGGAAAAAGCAATATATTTACTACATTAATTGCCCTCCAGTATTTTCAAATAAAATGAAATAATAAATTTTGGGTTTTTTCATTTGTATTAATATTTCAGGTTGGTAAAATATCCAAAAACAAAAAGAAAAAACTGAAGAAAAAACAGAAGAGACAAGCTGAGCTGTTAGAAAAACGCCTGCAGGAAATAGAAGAACTAGAGCGAGAAGCCGAAAGGAAGAAAATAGAAGAAAACGTAACCTCAGCTGTACCATCAAATGAACAAGAAGATGAGTACCACCCAGAGGTAAAACTAAAAACAGCTGATATAGAAGAGGTAGTAGATGAAGAACCTGGAAATGATGATGGTTAGTATTACCTGCTTTTATTGATCCTGAATTTACTATTTCAGCAGGGAAAGTAATTGCAGCATTGCATCTGATGCAATGAACAAAGTCTTCAAACTTTGCTAGATCAAGTTTCATTTTTCTCCTGTAGGTAAAACCCTAACTACAAAGTCTAAAAAGGAAAAGTCAAGCTTACTATAGAAGTGAATAAAAATATCAAAAGCAATCTAGCTATTGAATCCCACAAAAGAGCACACAGATAATCTCAACCGAACAGTCAGTTGTCCTACCACATTAAGTGGCATAACCAAGTATCTTGGTGAGACAGAGGAAAATACGATGAATTTGTATTCTGTAACATTAATGTAGTTATGTTACAATATTTGTTGTAATGATCTATTCAGGTAATAATAATTGCAGCTTCTTCACTAAAATTTTTAAGATGTCTTGTTAAAATTCTTGTTTAGTCTTCCCTGGTTTTCTTGCCAACCCTCTCCAGTTCTGATAAAAATTTAACTACTGAAACTGTTGTTTGGTTTCGTTTAGTTTTGTTCTGCTCTTACTGTGAATTTTCCTCCTTCTGTGGGGACTCCCTGTTTGACACATATTGAGTTATATTTGTAAAGCTTGCTTTCAAGACCTCATGTATCTTCCCTTCATAACATTCTTCTCTTCTTAATTCTTCCACCCTGAACAACTTCCCATTGTTTCTTTTTTCCAACAGCTTTATTAGTTCTTTTTTTCACCTTTACTTTAGATTTTTAAGGTTTTTGCATATTTCAGTGATACTAAACAGGGAAACACTGAATATGTGAGAAGTCAAGAGTTACTGAAGAGTTAAAAATTATGCCTAATTTCAAATGCTATATTGATACATGATCTAATGTGTTGCTCACTGAAATTTTTCAGGTGAAGCAGAGGATCAGGATGAAAAAGAAGATACAGAGAAGGAAAACACTGAAAAAGATGATGATGTCGAGCAGGAACTTGTCAACACTGACCCTACAGACCCTAAGTGGATAGAATCCCCCAAAACAAATGGCCATATTGTGAATGGCCCATTCCTATTGGAACAACAGATTGAAGATGAAGATGAGGAAGAGGAAGAATGTCCAAATCCTGAGGAGTATAATCTTGATGAGCCAAATGCAAAAAGTGATTACTCTTATAGCAGCTCCTATGAACAGTTTAATGGTGAATTGCCAAATGGACGTCATAAAATTCCTGAGTCTCAGTTCTCTGAATTTTCAGCTTCAGTGTTCTCTGGGGCTCTAGAGTCTGTAGCTTGTGGTTCTGCTGTTTCTGAAGGATCAACTGTAACTGAAAGAGAGGAGAGCAGCCCATCTCACGACAGGAGCAGAACAGTTTCAGCTTCAAGCACTGGGGATTTGCCAAAAAGTAAGTGTTCCTCATAGTGGCATATGCCATGCTTAAAGTCTCTTGGAGCTGTAGGAGATACCTTACATGGAATGAGCAGTGGGGTTAAACCTCATACGTTTTATCTGTGTTCAGTAACATGTGTATGCAGATTTTACTTATTGTTTGTTTGGGGTATTTTGGTGAAAATTCAGTACCAGGCCTTCCGGGTAGGCTGTCACACACTTTCAGTAACACAAAGGGACCTTTCAATTACATAAAAGAACCCTACCACACCATTTCACTGACTTCAGTTGAACACCAGGTCTTGCACTTCTCAGTGATTTTGACTTTACCTACAGGCGAAGTGTTTTAAATGTTTTCAGTTTCTGGCTTGGTGCCAAACCTGCTAATGTCCTGGTCAGCTTTGTGCTTGAGTCTGAAGAGTACCCATTGAAAAGGTGGTGTCTGTGTGCCAGCCTCTGCAGTCAGGGAAATCTGTGCAGACTGCTCCCAAATGCTGTCTTTCCTAGGCATTCCCCAGACTTGGGGAGGGAGGTGGGATATGGGGTCAGATTTAACCATAGCTAGGGTTGGGTTATAGCTGCAGCCCACTACTGGGATTCCTTTTTTCAGTAATGGCTGGTTTCATCTACACTGAACATTCTGCTCATTGAATTGCACATTGTGTGAATGCAAAATCTTAATTATTTTAAATTTAATATTCCATCTTAGAAGACTTTTGGCAAAAAGGCAGATCAGATATCTAGAAATGAAGAGGAGGCTTTTAAGTTAGTTTGGTCCCAAAGCATTCTGGTGAATCTTGATCTCCTAGGGCCAGGTTTCAAGGAGAAGCAAACATATTAGTTTTGAATGGCTTTTAGAAATAGAGGGGGGAAAAAGCACTTTTGATTTGAGTTGATGGAAGACTTTGTCTGGTAGCATGAGTGTGTATTACATTTAAAAAAGGCAAATAAGTAGACTAGAAAGGTAGTGGTTAGGTTCAGAAAAAACTGTAATAGTCTCATTAAAGGCAATAACTTAGCTAAGCTTACTTTAAATAAATTGGATGATTTTTCTTGCATTCAAACCTGGGAATTTGACAAATGCAGCTTGGAACACAATACAAAAACATTCTTGTTAAAGTCATACAAAACTACCATCTTAAATTTTAAGAGGAAAGCAGAACTGTGATTTATTTTGTTTTTTTCCCCCTGCTTTAGAACTTGTTTTTAAGGGTGTTAAGTTATTGTAGATGAAATATTTGCATTGACAGGCCAGTCTACAGAGGAAAGAGAAAAGTAAGTTTATAGATGCAACTAAGCATTGTTCCCATAGTTAAAGGGCAGAAGGTGGTCATGAGATCATGTAACCAGATTTCCTTTTATAACAAGCCCATAATACAGCATCTGTTAAGCCCAGTTTGGCTTAAAACACATTTTCCAAAAAGATAACTGCTCTTTATTTGGACAAATGAACTGATAAAAAAAAAAACAATCTAGTGTGGTTGAAGTGTGTTCCACTGGTCAGTACTCAGAAAATTGTAGCAAGTTTAGATTTGTCTGGCTGCAGCTCCTAGCTATTACTTCTTGTTGTATCTTTTCTCGCTCATATTCAAAATTTCTGTGATATGCTGTATTTTAATTGATTAAAGGTTCTTTTCAGTATCAAACAGTTCATCTCTTAACCTTTTATTAAAACTCAACTAAACAAACTCTTTGTAAGGCATGTTGCCAACCCTCAGCTTATTATGGCTTTTCTGTGTTCAGCGTGGTTTTGGACCTTTAAATTCTGGCCACCAGAACTGCCTAGATCCAAAACTTCTGCCTGTAAATGCTGTTTATTGAAGACATGGAAGTTATAGTACCAGTGGCTAAATGATAAATATATGGGTTTCAACTTTAATAACAAGACTATTGAGACACTAAATCTGTAAGTGGATAGAAGAAAACGAGATAGCTTAGAAGATCACCAAGTCTGCATCAACATTGTCCCAGATGAAGTTACTAAATTTAAATAGAGATGTATTGAAAAATACAATTGAGTGTATTTCTTGGTTTAAGACTTCAGAAGAGCAGATTCACACAGTTTATTACAGAGTCTGACAGATAAGGTAATCTGCAGGCAGGCAAGAAATGTGAAATAAAATATAACTGAGTAGAGCTGTATTTCTGGAAAATGTCAAGATCCAAGATAATAAGTCTTCCAGTCCATCTCATTACACTCTGTACTCCCTTCAGCAATGTACAGGAGGTTCCTAGATGCCTGGTAGCCTCTTCCTTTGTGCTGCTGGCCATATTAAGCAGAAGGCCTCTACTGTTGTTTTTCCTGGGGTGATGTGTAAAATACGCATGCCTCCAGAGAGTAAAGCTAGTTTTGTCATTATGGGAGCAGGTTATCTCCATAGCTGAAGAAACAAACCTACTTGTTACCTTGATGTTATCTCATCAGGAGAAATTTACAGACCTTTTGTGCAGAGAAAGAAAGATAGCAAAGTCATATCAGCCATATGACTCACTTCTTCCTCAGAACAACGAAAAGCTGAATGTTAATAATATTAATGGCATCAATAATAATGTTGGGTTAAACAGTAATAAAACAGATTAAGGTATTTAGAAAGAAGAAAGATAAAAAGGTTGCAGGCTGTTCAGTATTTTTTAATGGTGCTCCTTTTTCACTATAACTTTAGTGCCCTTTTCTTACATAAAAGTAAGCTTTATTTGTTCCTCTTTGTCTCGACATTGCTATACATTATTAAGTAACATCAGAAGTGTTATCTTACTAAAAATAAGAAATAAGTGTCGTCTTATTTCTGGTTTTTTTTTTCATGATATTTGCTTCATTCAGTGCAGATACCAGTTTGTGTTCAGTGGATGAGCAGCTATTAAGTTTTTATCCTTTTCAAGTTTTCATTGTGTGAACAAACTGGTCTTAAGACAGATCTATTAATTTTCTCACAACTCTCCTCCTCATTCCAGTATTTGAATGTTTACTGAGTATACTATCCTGCTGAGACTGTGAGAAGAGGAGGTGATATTTGTCAGTTTTATGGAACTAGGACACACAAAAGTGAAAATCAGAAGTGCCCGCTAATTTTGTGCTCAGGCTGAGCTCCTTTGGATGCTTTTTTGAGAGTACTTGCTAAAAAGTACAATCCTTTTGAATTCACTTTCAGTTGTGAATGATACACGTTTTTCATATTCAGAATCCAAGGTCTCAGATTAATCTCTCGGAAAATACAGGACACAAACTTCATGAGTTCCTCAGGAAAACACAAAAGTGTAGGTGCTTGCCTATTACCTTTTCAGGTCCCCCTATTAGATGAAGTTTGACAAAAGCTGTTTTCTAATGTCATATTCAGATGTCTTACTGATGAGGCTTCCCCCCCCACACCCTTCATTCTGCTTGATTTACTGCAGTCCTTCACCTTCAAGACGTGTGGGAAGGATTTATTTAGCACTATGGTTTGTTTTTTTTTGCCAGGGTTACTGAATTGAGAAAGGTCCTGTTATTTCTTGTATAATGCATGTGATTGTGTTTTAAAAAAAAATAAATAAATTAGCCTGTACTATGCAGCAGGCTTGTAAGGGAAGACTAATATTAAGCTCCTGTCTTGAGTGCTGGCTTGCAACCTTATTCTCTCAGTGTATTTTACTTTTATGCCCTGTATTGTTGCTTTTTTTAAACTTGATTCTTGGACTCTGTCCAGCTTTTTTAGAGGACTGTTTTGTTGAGGTCACTGCCCCTTCTGTCTTCTGCTGTTTAGCCTGTCTTTTCTTTCTTTCCCCTGGTGGATCCTGCCACTTTTCTACTTGGCCAGTATTTCGGTGCCTCCATGGCCCATTCAGGTTTGCTGTCCCAGCAGCTAAAGATCCTCATCTGATTTCAGTCACTCCTAACCCACCATTAGACATCCTGTATTTTTTTTCCTTCTGCCATGTCTGGTGTATTTTCCTTCCTCTTCCAGGCCTTATGCTAGTTTAACAGATCGTTGTATACCCATTGGAGTTCCAGGTGCTTTTTGGATCTTATCTCTTTCTTATCTTACCACTACTAGCTTTGGGACAAGGAAACTGTGATGAGTTCTCTGCTACTATGTGATTTGTGATACCTGGTTCTGTCTTCTACGTTCAAGTCAATCTCTTTTCTTTCCAATGCAGTTTAGGAGCTAGCAGGTTGTATGTCAAAATGAAGAAAAGCAGCAGTCCTCCAGGGTTGTATGTTAGGGTCATCGATGTCCCAAGAGTCTCTAAAGATTGTAGGGTTAATTAAAGTTCTGCCTTTTCTAGTCTGGATCATACTTGGTGCGAATAGGACCTTCAGAGAACTTTGATTCAATGATGAATTATCTGTGAAATGGAATGACAGTCCCCTAGGCTCTCAAATTAGCCAGGTTTTGGTGAGTTGTTTTCCCCTTGGGACAGGTTGTTTTGTTTTTGGTTTTTTGTTTTTTTTTTTAAAAAGAGAAATCCAGCCAAATTTTATTTACCTTAGCCAAGACTGGAAGTGGAGAATTCATTTTCTCAGCCAGACTGTTCCAATAACATATCTTTCATGTGGCATTCTTGGAGTCTGAATTTTAACATTTTCTGTTCAAATCTATTCCTGGAAACACATGCACTGTTTTTGCGTAGAAGCTCCTCTGGATATTCTAATAATAGGCATTTGACAGTTAAAAAAATGCAGAAAATTTGCACTTGAAATGTTAAGAAATCCTATTGATGTTGATTTAATTTCTCATAACATTCAGATAATTATTTTGATGCGTTCAGTGCATTACAAGGCTGGATAAAGTGTCAAGGCAAAACTGCTTAGAGATAATTAATAGTATGTTCAAAATACTAACTGTTCTGCATTTCGCTTCTGTTAGCAAAAACTCGTGCTGCTGACTTACTGGTGAATCCACTGGACCCAAGGAATGCAGATAAAATTAGAGTTAAAATAGCTGACTTGGGGAATGCCTGCTGGGTGGTAAGTATAACTACATAATTTTAGCTATTTAGCCTTTAGAACAGGCCTTTTTATCGTTCGCTTTTTCCATTAATGTGGTTCTTTCTGTTTTAGCATAAACACTTCACAGAAGACATCCAGACAAGACAATATAGATCCATAGAGGTTTTAATAGGAGCAGGTTACAGCACACCTGCTGATATCTGGAGTACAGCATGTATGGTAAGAACAATACAATGTGTATTTTACAAGAATAAACCTCCTAAAAATAGTTGTTTATTTAGGTTTAAACCTGATGAGGATGGTTCTTACATTTTGATACACATTATCATAAATTATGTTGCATCAGATAGCTACTGATGGTTTTTCTTCTTAATTTCAATTTCTCAAGCATTCTTAATCAAAAGGAAGTATTTTGGAGAACATTTCTAATTTTCACGTGATGCATTTTAAAATTGCAGTCAAAAATATGTAAGTTTGGAGGGAAATACATGTATATTTTAAATGTCAGTCTAACTGACATAGTACAACTGCATGTTTCTTTCCCATCTTAGAATCTATGCAACTGTTTGCTGTGTTTCTATTTCTTGCATAAAGTAGCAAAACAGTGAAATACTTCGAATTCTTGCCAAGTGCAGTGAAAACATTCATCAGATTAGGCTTTCAAATCACAGCTTTAGATTCTAAACTTTGAAGAGAAGGAATTTAGTTTATTAGTAAAATATGTGGTAACATTCTGTAGAATTAATTTTAACATGGTAAAACTGAAATTATATGGTTTTAGAAATCTTTAAAGAATAGAAAAGGTAAAAACGTAATCATCCAACTTTCTGAAACACTTATTCTGCTTGTTGTATCTCTTTGGGGACAAATAAGCTACGTGCATCTTCTCATTAAAGATAGTTTTGGAAATATGTTTAGAAATATCTTTGTCTATTTTAAAAGTGAAAACTTATTCAAATCTTTCTATTTTACAAATACATGTCTGAAAAGAGTAAGTGTGAGGAGGAGGAGAAGGCTCAAATACTAGACACAGTTTGCAGGCGTGGGTGATGAGAAGAATTGCAGAGCTCAGAGGGAGAGGAGGAGGACTGAAAGGAACATAAAATCCTACAGATATTATAAGCTCAGCAAGCCATGTGTTGGAAGTAACTAACCCATAAGTAAAATTGCAAGTATGTTTTCTCTGGAGTTTAATACTAGCTTTTGGTTTAGTACACAGAAAAGAACATCCATTTCCAAATTTACTCGTCCCTCTGGGGGCAAAATGTAGAATTTTTCCATTGGATTGAGAACAAAGTATAGAATATATTCCACAGTTTTGTTCCTTAATTCTTTGAATGATTCTTCTCTTAACTGACTACAAAATTACTGTAGAAAGTGTTCATTCCTTTTACCTGATATTTTGTAAACCTCACTTGAACTTCATACGTTTTTATAGTATTGGATACCCTATATTTCTCTTCCTTTAAAGTTGTCCCTACCCCCTGCTAATTTTATATACAGTCTTGTAGCTAAAGCCACATAAAAGGGGCTGAGGTCTATCTAGGATTGTGTTTAAATAAAGTGGGGTACTTAATAGCAATATCACACCTAGGGAATATAGTATTACGGTAGTTGAGGTCTTCCAGCCCCATACGCTTTAATTCTTTTCCATGTTATATAAGCGTTACTGCTTCCTTCATGCAAGTACTTTCTCAAACTCAAGGGGAAAAATGCCTCAAGAATCTCTGCCACTAGGGGTAGCTTAATTCAGATTCACAATTATTTGTGAAATTTCAGTGTGTTAATGAGAAAATTATACTTCTGCTCTTTTGCTATGTAGGCTTTAAAGATAGTGAAGTATTTGA
This sequence comes from Phalacrocorax carbo, assembly GCF_963921805.1. Classification (NCBI taxonomy): domain Eukaryota; kingdom Metazoa; phylum Chordata; class Aves; order Suliformes; family Phalacrocoracidae; genus Phalacrocorax; species Phalacrocorax carbo. The sequence continues at coordinate 15,304,443 of NC_087513.1, read as the reverse complement.
GGCAGAAACACTGGAATTCTGTCTTCTGCCACAGACTGTTTTTTGCCCTTAAAAAATGTAGAAAATTGTTAATCTTAGAGCACTGATATTCAATTGTTGAATTGTTGTTGTCATTGTATAGTCATGTAAAAAACAGGTGAGTCTCAAGAAGTCTCTCCGCTTTCATTCCTGTATGGCTGAGAAAATGGGTCAGAGCACTGTGAGTGCTGATCCTGATTCAGATGGAAAACAGCTCTGAGGAAGGCACGGGCTTGAAGACCTTAACGGCTCTTTCTGCAGGGGACTTGTAACAGATTATTGGCCAGGGAAGCGTTCCTGATGTGGAACTGCAAACTCCCAATTAATGTATTTAGGCTGTCTTTGGAAATTATGATTTGATTCTCTGCAACCCCTAAAGCAGCCAAGAACTGTGACAGACCAAAGTGTTTTAATGCCATTGTAGTCCCACTTGCTTTCTCAAGTTTGTATTCCTTGGTCTACCTAGATGTGGCTCAGAAAATGCCTTTCTAGGTTACCTTGCTCTTGTTCCATACTTAATTATCTTTATTCCATGATGTTTGCTGTTAGGTGTGTTTTCAAAAGGACTGTCTGATGGAGCAGAAGGTGGTGTTTATTTCCAGCCGAAATACAGCCCAGATACCCGCGTTGTCCAAGTTTCTCAAAGGAGAATAGGGAGACTTCTTTGTCATGTTGCTGTGCTTGGACAACAAGTCCAAAGTCATTAAGGACATTTTTGGAAGCAGTACTATGTGAAATGAGTGGTCCAGCAGTATTGCCATGACTTTTCTTCTAGGCAAGTTTCCATCCTTTCATGCTTTGCCCAGTGTGACAGTACCAAGCACACATGGTGTCCTACCAGCTGACTCTGTATTGATTGCATATGGTATTTTTCATTTCCTGCTTGTTTAAAATTAAAAAAGGGGAAAAAAAAAAGAGGGGAAAAAAAGGAAAGGTTGTCAATTAAGGGCTAGCTCTATGTTATTAAGTGACCTAAGTTTGAGGTTGTGTTCAGGTTAGGTAAGTAATTGCTCTGATCATATCCACCTGTCAGAAATACTACATTTGTCAGTGGGTAGGAAAGGTGCTGTGTGGCTTTGCGGTGGGAGCTGCATTATGTAATTACAGATCCTGTCCTTCATTCTGATCATGATTTTGTCTTTGGATGAGCTTTCTTGTCTCAATTTATCTACTGAATGATAATGCATGTCTTGCGAAAGTGCGTGCCTAATGTGAGCGATGTGAATGAATGTGAATGCAAAGTATAGTAAGTTAGTATCAAAGCAAAGACGTTATGCTTTAAAAACCCTTGCTTACAACTGGATCACTGAGCTAGTTCTCTGACTGGTGCTGAAAGAGGGTGCAAAATACTTTGATCTCATTTGGATGGAACTGTGTGCAAATACGTTTTGTAGATCTGTATGTACCCATGATTTTCAGTTCTCACAGAGACTGAGCCAGGTGTGCTCTTCACTCTTCCGTCTGTGTAGCTCTTGCTGACAGAAGACCTGCTGCTTCACAGTCATTGTCAGGTTCTCCATCTCAATGGGTGTTTAAGTTTCACAACGTGGCTGCCAAACTCTCCTGACTGAGCTTGCTCACAAGCAGTCCGGAACACTCTGCTTAGTAGTAAACAGCAACAGAAGACTGCTTAGCTTGCAAAATAGAAAAGATTCTTTATCTGTTATATATCCACTACTGTGTCAGATACTCTAGACAATGTCTTCATTTGAAAAAAAAAAAAAAAAAAAAAAAGTGTCTGCTTTTACTGTCTTTTTCTTTGAGTTAGCTAAGGGTCCATAAAATTTCCATTTCAAATGTTGACTTCCAGATGCGTAGATGAAACACGTCAATCTTTTCATGTGTCCTGGCTAGTAGATCTTATGAAGGATTGGTCGGAATGCATGTGACCAGGATTCACCCGAGGTTTTAACTTGGTCTTGTCCTTTCTGGATCTCCATTTGAGCCTAAGGTTTTTTACTACCTTTTGCTTGCTAGTGAAATAGTCTTGCTCACTGGGAACAGCATTGATTATGAAAGTAGTAGAGCTACTGGTTCCTGTATTGGCTTGTATTTATGGCATACAGTGTTAAGTCAAACTCAGAGGTGGTGTTGTGTCACAGCAGCAGCAGACTGTCTTTTTATCATCTTTTTTCATTTGCTCATCAATTTTACTTAGTCTTTAGTAATGAGGATAGAGATTGTGATGTTTTTAAATGTCTGATAACTGTGCCCTGAGCATGCAAAGCATCTGTGCTCATGTGTGCACAGCAGCTTTCAGAATACGCCTTTGTGAATCTGGCTTTTGGTACATTGTATGTTGTGTTTACCTGAAGTGCTCTCCTCAGATGGGCTTTGCTAATATGGGTTGTCTTTGTCTAGCCACCAGCCCCATGTGTTTGATGCAGCTTTCAGGAAAGGATAGTCTTGTTTTATTTGGATTGTCTTTAGTAGGGGAGTAGCCATAGATTCTGGTCAGGATTACTTGTGCTGGAAGTGTACATAAACAGAGCCATGTAAGGACTCTATCCAAATAGCATTTAATATAAGAGAAGCAGTGCAAAAGAGGGAGAAATAACTCAGTGCTAATAACCTTACAGTTCTGTTTCTTTTGGTGTTATGTCAGTGAATAAGTGGCATTGTAAGCCAGCAGCCTGAGCGCTGCATCTTCTAATTTTAGGTGATTCAGCATGGCCCAGTTCTTGTGCCTCCAAACAGGAAGGGTACCTCTTTGAATCAGATATAAAGGATCAGAGGGAGTATCCTCAGGCCAGTACCAGTCCTTTGCTCAGGTGATCGAGTCTCAGTTTTTAAGGAAGAAAAAAAAAAAACAGGCAGGGGAAGAAAGCAGATGATCCATATCTTTGGAGGCTTATAATCAGTGCACACACAATGAAAGAAGTTAGATGCCAGCAGGCTTTTCCAGACTATGACAGAGTTGTTTGCTTGTTCTGTGCTTAGGAAAGGATGCAACAAAGTGTAACTTAATTTTTTTTCCCAGACTTTGGTGCCCTAGGTCTGAGATGTTGTTGCTGTTGTTTGCTGGACATTTATAAGTTTTGCGAAGTAAATTGCACAGTGCCCTTTCATTTTCTTTTAACAACGTGGCCTATTTAACTGGTATACTCAGCTGCTCTCATGGAAAGCTAGACACTGGGAATCTCTCTCCACATCTGTTAAATTCTAGAAAATTCTGTGTTCCTTTGCTGTACTCAGTCCTATTTTAATAATGCCAACAGTGAGGTGGACTTCTCATTATCATCCGAAAAAAGGAACAGATTTGGAGCCACCAGTGCCTTTGACAGGATTGAAACCACCCTAGATCATTTAATTTTATCAGGCTGAATTTCCACATTTGCAGTATTCAGAGGGTTGTTTTCTGTAGAGCAGAAACTGAACAGGCACTGCATGATTTAGCATTTCCTAAATCTCAAAAACCATGGAACACAGTACTCCACTGCTCCTGCCAAGAAATCCTGGCAAGATAAGGGAGTTAGTACTGGCAGAGGGCATCCCTTTGTATTGCTTCTAGAAATGACTGCAAGCACCATGATTCCACTGCTTTTCATTGTTTATGCTCTTTGGATTGGAGACTGCAAAAGCACCTGAAATGATGAATCTCATCATCTGACTTTTGTTGTTCATCATGTACAGTCTTGTTTGAGCTGCGGGGAGGAGGTGACTGTGTCACAAGCTGGGACATTAACAGGACTGTTTTTAACACTTATCTGAGGTGGCTTTTGTGGTGAGTTGTGATTCCTGAAATATCTTCTTTATTATAATAAGAAGTAGCAAATAGATCATAGCTGTAGATCGGCAGGAAGCCAGAGGAGAAAATTGTACTTGGTGTTTTATCTACCCAAAGAGAATACAAATGATGAAAGAAAATACTAGTGGGGTGAGAAGGGAAGGGGGCAGGCAAATAACTTTCAAAATGAGGGAGCTGCTACTACAAGGCTGGCAAGCTTACGGGGTGGTTTTTATTATGAGCATTTCTATTCATGTGAGAGGACTTGGAGGGACAGAATGAAGAATGAACAGAAAATAGTGACTTATGATGTTAAAAATTAAACCTACATGTAAGTGCTTGTAGTTCAGCCACCAATTTACTTCTTTGCATGATATTCTCTAATGTGGGGTGGAGAGGTAACTGTCCTTAACTACTCTTCCTGTGTTGTAAGCAGGGAAAAAATAATTATGTCTCCATGGGATCACGAGTATCATCGTGCTAGTATGTGTGAGTGGCACGTAGCAAAGGTGTGATGACAAGCCTCAGTCTGCAGTGAAGCAGTATTTTGAGGAAAAATAGAAAATCAAAAATCTGGTTGAGAGAAGAACTTCAAGTCGCTATGCACATATTTTTCAGTAGGCAGATACAGTACAAAATGCTGTTATTAATCACTGTACACCCTTTTTGAACGTGGTGGGTGGACAGCCTGAAAGATTCACAAGAAAATTATTCTCCAAAGAAAATGACTTTCCAAAGCAACCACTCAGCATGTGCACGATTCTGAGTACAGCAAATAATGGAAACGTGTTTCCTTTTCAAGCATCCCATGCATGGCTGTGTTTTGTATATCTGGCCTTTCTTACCAAGCACTAGCCATGCAAAATGCCTTTTATATTCTTTCCATTGGCTGGCTCTTTAGAGGGAGATGTCCATGGAAGAACAAACTGTGAGCTGGTATGCATATAAAAGTTTTTTCCCTTCTTCCCATGCTCCCACTTACCTGTGGAACAGTGTTCTTAAAATTAAGCCTATTTTTAAAACAGGTAAAATCCTCTCATTCATAGCTCTTCATTTCAGCTGGGGCAGAGAAACTCTGGCCAAGAGCCGGACCTTGTCTGTCAGAATAATAATTCTGGCCTACAGCTTGTTGGCCTTTTTCAGCTGGGGCTTCATAAGAGGAATTCAGGGGGCCTGATGCATTCCAAGCGAATTGTTCTTCCAGTCCTCTCCTAGACAGCTTTCCCTAGGCATGCATCCATTTTCAATCACCAGATTGAGTGCACAGCTGTCACACAGTGAAAATGTAGCTATTTCCAATTGTGTGATTAGACATGGTTCTATAATATAGATAGCAATGCCAAGAGTTTAGTGTTGTGGTAGGTTCATACACAGCTGTGTGGCAGGCAAGGAATCGTAGCCTCTCCAGAGCCTACAAAAGCAGTGGTATGACCATTTATGTGAAAGGTTCTCCATCTGCAGATAGAGAAAAGCAGTCTAGACTGTTTTTCTGCAATAACCTTAGGAAAGTGATAAGTAGCGATTGCCAGTACAGTCAGTAAGGATGGATGATTGCCTTGGGCTTTTGTGCCATATGTTGAATGTGCTGTATCTCATTTGTTATCTTCATATAGTAATTGAAATGCTGATTTCTGTTGAGGTAAATGTCAACATTAAGTAAAAAAGATGATGGTAATTCAAAGTCAGAGTTTCTGTCAAGAAACTAGTTTTTATAAATGAATACTTTCCAAGGAAAGTTAGTAAATATGTTTAATCTGTATTTATAGCATCATAGAAATTATAGCCAAATTTAGGTTGAAAGGCATCTCTGGTAGTCTACCTCCTGCTTGAATCAGGCTTAATGTCAAGGTTAGATGAGGTTTCTCAGAGCCTCATGCAGTTGAGGCGTACATATCTGTCAGGATGGCATTTCCGCAGCCTTGCTGAGCAGCCTGTCCCAGTGCTCCGCCAATCTTGTGAAACAATTTTTTTCCTCATATCCAGTTGGAATTTCCCATCCTGCTGCTCGTTCTGTTTCCCATCTTGCAGTCTGTTCTCTGTTGTCCTTTCATTGAGAAGAGTGTTATCTTGGCCGTCTCTGTTACTGCTTTTCAGGCAGTGGAGTGCAGCAATTAAATCTCCCCTTCTCCTTCCCTTCTCCAGCCTGAACAAGCACAGCCTCACCAGCCAGGATCTCTCTCATACTGATGGCCCCACACTGGTCACAGATCTGCAGGTACAGGTGTGAGTGCTGAGGAGAGGGGAGGTCACTGCCCACCAAGGGCTGGTAACATGCTTGTTATGTACAGCCCAGTATGTGGTTAGCCTGCATTGCCACGAGAGTGCACTGCTGTCTGTGCATTCCCTTGCTGTCCGTCGGGGTCTCCACCTCCTGATGTTATCACAGAGTGCCAGCACCTTAGGAATTGGAGACTAGGTGGGTTTATGTACCTACAGTTGGGTGCAAAGTGTCAATAAGTACTGAAAAATGCTCAGGAAGTCCAGAGCAACACTGCGTTGCCAAAACGGTAGTTCTGAGTACCGGCAGCAGAGATCTCTTATTTCAGTGGCATTGACCGAGTAACGGGACTGCGCGTGCTTTCTGGTCCACCACACCTCTGGACGTCAGCTTAAAGAGCAGAACTGACTGACAGTCCAGAGGTGTCATCGTCGTCCTTGCAGTTATTTACCTGCTTATTAATGCATTTTTAATGCTAATTCTTTTACTTCATGATAACAACCTAGGTCAAGGATTTATTCGTTTTCAAATGAGGCCAATTAATTTTATTTATCTTGTGCTATGTAGCCAGTCCATCCTACAGATATCTAGGGGTTGCTACAGGTGGACCTGTGAGACATCGTCCTGCATGAATTCTAAGAAGTGTTATTACAGGTATTTATTGCAGTACCCAAAAGGCAAGGCTGTCTCTGGGCTGCATCCAAGTCAGAAGTTTCTTTGTTCTCGGTGCAGAGTACTTTAAGGAAAGTCAGGAAATCAAATGTCTGAGATGGTGCGGCTCCAGCCCATGCTGGGCATGGAGTCAAAGCTATACAAAAAGGAAAAAAGAAGCAGCAGCAGCATTTTCAAAAGCTTTAGTTTCTCTTCAGCAAAAGCGTGGTATAAATATCCCAAATCTATGGGAGCTTGCAGCTCTTGCTATATACAAACAGATCTAAAATGCAGTGTATCACAGTGGTATGCTTACTTCTTGTACTTCTCTATGAAACGGGTTTTACAGTTTTTCCAATTTAATCCTTTTAGCCCCATGCAGACATATTGAGCTATTAACACTTCATTTTGGGGGACAGAAGCTCTATTCTTTTTGAGTCTACCTTTATGGCCAAATTCAACTACATTTCTGTTGTCCTCCAGGAACCTGTGTTAAACAGTGATAAGTTTTAGTGTCCTCAGAAATCAGCCCCATCAGCACATGTTCTCCTAGGAAAGCTGGTCCGGCTCTTCCAATAAATTTATTCCCATGAGATACAGAGGGGACACGTGGGGCTTCTCAGTCTCATCTCAAGAGAACAACGATATTCCCCATGTTGTGTTTAGAGACCTTACCAGTGATCTCGTCTGGCTACTCTAAAAATTTCTTCAGTTTAAATACGTGGTAATTTATTAAGTCCTTAAGATTTTTTTTTTTAAGCTGTAAAATGAAGACTTTCAACCTTGAGCTTGAAAGTAGAATGTGAAAAAAGTGAGTAACTGTTTATTAGTGATAGTGGCTTTAGAAATTAAATGCCCTTTCATAGGATCATCAGAAATGTTGACAAGGGGCATTCTTGCTTTCTTGGCTGCTGTGTGTGATTGCAGTGAATTACTTTGGCTATAGCCCACTTGGATGACACTGCAGTTCACAGCTTGTAAACGCCAAATGTCTATAAATAGGCTAAATTTACAGGTGATTTAACTCCAGATTATGAATTGGAACAGAAGAGTGTATAGTTTGCGGGAGACAAATATTTTGTAGTAAATGTTCTAACGGAGTGAAATCCCTCCCTAGAACAGTGGCAGGAAGGTTCTGCCTGATTTTTGGAACGGTTTTCTAGATCAGATGTTTTCCCTGGTCTTGGAGATGGAAAATAGTTTGATGCTTGAACCACCTGGAAAGAATTAGATTCCTGTGGCTGTGTGGGTAATTGGTGATCCAGAGCAGAAAGAGAACAGCTTAACAAATTAGGCTAGATGAATCCATGGTTGCACAAAAGTACGGGCTCTCATAGTTTGGCGCTTTGTGGCTTTTAATATGTGTTGCACCCATAAAGGGAAACAGTGTTGTCCTGACCTAACATGATGTTAGGATCCCTTTGAAGCATTGAAGGGGTCAGTCATCACGGTGTCTGCTCTGGATTCCTTCATCAATGCCAGTCACAGTATTTTACCCCGATTGCAGTGTTTACTTTGATGACTTCTGATTCAACAAATAGACCTTTTTAAAAACTGTCCTAGATTTAGTGTCATCAAGGAAGCTCACCCCATTTGCTAATTTCAAGTGATTAATTACAGTTATAAATGGATTTTGTTTCTGATTCAGACTTTATTTCAGTCCCCAACATGGAATCTCTGACACATAATTAGCCTTCAGATACAAGTGTAGCTCTTCATGCGTTTAGAAATACCTCTGTCTCAGCTTCATAAACTTACACATATTTAACATGGTCAATGGACAACACATTAGTATATAAAGACATGTTTAACATCGGCTTATGCTGATACCTACTTCGCAGCCCTATGTAGCCGATCTGTTCAGAATTGCTTCCTCTGCAGCAGATGCTGTTGGCTGCCTTCCACCATGGGGGACTGGTGCTGAACTTCGCAACATGACCGAAACACTCCCTGGTCAGCCCGTGGAGCCCCAGGGGTTGCTGGCTGGGGAGGGACCGCAGTTCCATGCTCCTTGCCCATCTCCTTCGTTCATCCTCGTTGAGTATGCGGGAACAGCTGGGCTTCGGGTGTGCTGCCTGTTGCCAGCTCTCCAGCCTCTCGTACCGAGGGGGTGTGCTTGGGGCTGGATGTGAGGCTCTCCGGAGTCTGGGGTCATGCTGTCATTGCACTGTAGGAATGACGGGCCCCAGGTAAGTGGCCTCTCCTCAGTCGAGGATCCAGTTGTAGGCCTTGAGCTTTGAATGTTAATTTCCTCTTGGTTCTAAGATAGCTGTGATGTTCTGCTGACATCTTAAGATGAAAACCATTATTTATTTCTCAAATACCCATAAACATGTCTGTTATGTTATAGGCTTTTGAGCTAGCAACTGGAGATTATTTGTTTGAACCACACTCTGGTGAAGACTATTCCAGGGATGAAGGTATGACTCTCTTGAGATATTCTATCAGTTTCTATGTATTTTCACACTCCTCCTCTTAAATTTCCAGTGAGCTTACAGTGGGGTTAAGTTTTGTATTTGAGTGAACTGTTCATCCACATTGTTTTCGGAATATAAATACAATTTTTTTCTTTTTAGTTTTAAGTTCCATCACTAGCAATGGGTGGGCAAAAACTCCCTTCTGCAGATACTCATCTACTTAACAACTGCCTGAAGGAATTAAACTGCCCTTCTTGTAAGATTGCATATGTGTGGAAACGTGATTGAGAATAACAACATTGTAGTTTAGAAAAGAAACGACAAATTTGAACTTTATAGTATTTTCTCTTTAAAGAGTGACACTGGAATAATGTTTACATTGTGTATTTGTATTTTAATTAGGCAATTACTAATTTTTTTTTTTTAAATCAGAATTAACTCCTGCTTCCATCTGTATACCTGTCCATTTTCATGCTTGTTTGCTTGTAAATGCTCTTTGCAGTGGTAATGTGGGCATCATTCATTGTTCCTAAATGCTACTAATGATGCCAGAGCTCTGCTGATCCTGGAAACCTCTGCATGGATTTGCTGCAGACATTGTTGATTTGAAACTATTTCTGATTTTTTACTAATTCCAGTTTCTTTCCTCTTCTTTTTTATCCCATCCTTTCCCTGCCCCTTCCACTCCCGTATCCTTTTTTTCTCTCCCTCATAGACCACATAGCACACATCATAGAGCTGCTAGGCAATATCCCAAGGCACTTTGCTCTATCTGGAAAATATTCTCGGGAATTCTTCAATCGCAGAGGTAGTACCTCTTCTTTTTGAAAGGTGCCGTGATGCAGACAGAAGTGGAATTGCTGTTGCTGGTTGTAGCATGTCCCACTGAGGAGCATTTCCTGAAATCACTCAGCTAAATTTTCTTTTTGCAAACCAAAATGCTCAGGAATCTGTGACAAATTTTCCTCTCTTGTTTTTGTTTTTTTTACCTGATTGTTCTGAAAAATACCTATTGGTACATTTTAAATTACACAGCAGAATGTTAGTAGCAGCTGATACTCAAATGTTGTTTTGAGAAGGAACTTCTGCTGAAAGCATCTTTCCAAATTGCCACTGAGCAAGTGTGCACGTGTCTTTTTTACCAGGATCAATCTATTTCTGTCTGTACCGGGCCAGTGTTAGTGTGTGCATGCAATGTACTGATTAAACTGTTGTATGTTTCTGTTTTGCTGGCAATGTTCTCCAATGCAGACCACATAGCATTGATCATTGAACTGCTGGGAAAAATCCCTCGAAAATACGCTATGTTGGGGAAATATTCCAAGGAGTTTTTCACCAAAAAAGGTAACGGTATTTATGCAACACTAATTTAAAGCATAATACTATCCAAAAGGAGAATATTTTCATTTATGGGTACTGAAGAAATATATCCGTTTAAATGGAGAGTTCTTATTAAAGAAGAATTTTGGTGTAAACTTGGCTTTCTGAGAAAAGCCACAATTTGCAGTATTCATTTCAGTAGTTCATTTAAAATTTCATTTTGGGATGTACTCAACAAAGTGTGGATGTTTACAAATGTCTGTGTAACTCTGTTGTCCTGTGTTCATGTAAATGCAAGGAACCAAGTGATGCATAGCTTGTAACGTGATGGAAAGTCATCTGTCAACTATTTTGGATCGTATGTAGTGGTCCAGCAGATGCTACTGATAAGGAATAACCGAGGTGGGAAGGGAATAGCTGGGTGATGGACACGCAGCTGTGTGCAGTCTGTGTGCACCATGCTGCCTCACCAAACGCCCTGAGGCACCAGAATGCCTGCGATCCACAGCCATAGGTGGTGGCTTAGCTATGTTTGGCGTTGTACAGAAGCTCAACCCCTCTAAAGTTAAAACCCTTGTACGTTGCTGCAAGAAGGTAACTGATCTGAGCAAACATGCTGGGCGTTATGGTTCTTTCATCTTTCCATACTTTGTCTTTGCTCAGGCTGTACTTTGAGACAGGTTTTTGACACGTGAGGGAATGTGGTGATACCTTGTGTCTTTTGTCCGGCTGCGTTGGGCATGTGGGGTGCTGGGGGTGCTGAGGTGGCGGTGCTGTGCTGTGCTGTAAGGGGTTGGGGTTGGGATCACTAGGCAGGAGACAATCCAGTGATTCTTCTCCCCCTTGCGTGAGAGGTGCCTGCTCTGTGCATGGGTATTTCTGGTATGGCAGGGACCTCTGCGTGCCATCACTGTCTTAAGGAGGATGTAATGGTGTTAAACACAGTGTGAAGAAGGGCCACAGTGATGATCAAGGAGATAGACCAACTGCTGTGTGTGGGAGTCTAAAATGCCTGGGTTTTTTTAGTGTGGAGGGGAGAAGGTTGCTGGAGGAATAATAAAGGCTTACAAAATGGGAAGGCAGTGGATAAGCTGAAAACAGAGCTGTTGTGCATGAGCACCCACCATGTGAGAGCTGGGGGACACCCAGTGAAACTCACAGGGGGTGGCTTAAAACAAGTGCTTCCCTACGCAGGGGGCAGTGAGCGTTGGGAGCCTGCTGCCGCAGGCCTTGGAGAGTGGCCATATCAGCAGCTCCAAAACAATCTCGGGTTAACTGAGATGAACAAACTCAGGGCTGACAGGTCTGTAAATGTATAAAGCAGTAAAAGGGCTGGGCAGGAGGTACTGCCAGCCTCTCTGGTGCCCCCAGGAGGGATTTGCATTTGATGGGCTGGCTTCATAGTTGGCCAGCAAGCCACTGCATTTTGTACTCATCTGCCTGTGGCCTGAGCACATCAGAGGCCATGTAGCACAGGCCTGAAGCTCTTCCGAAAATTTCACGCCATGGGCTAAAGGTGGGCTTAGGAATCTAACTGCAGGCTCCTATTTTTGAGAACATCAGCCATGGCTGAAAATAAATAAAAAAAATAAATCACAATTTGGGTGTTGGTTCTGTCCATGAGCAAGTTCAACCTCAGAGAGAACTCTTAAGCATTTGAATTATTCCACTGTAGTCACAGACATGAAAGGAAAGGTGTTATCAACTAATGAGTTTACAGGATTGAGTCCCCCCTTCTCAGTAATTGCCTGAAGCAGTTTGTGACATTCAAATAGGAAGGCGCATTTAAAAAAGGAAAAGCATTTATAAATTACTACTTAGTCACTCTAACACAAATGCTCACATACTTTGAATAGGGTCTTGTAGTGATTGAGCCCAGTAATAACTCCAATGAGCCCGTTTCTCCAGGGCCTCCATGGAAGCAGTTTTGTCTGTAAAAATGATTAATGCATTTTGGCACTAAAACTTAAAACCCTTTTGCTTTTTCTAGACCGTGGTCCCTTTCCTTTTTCTTCTGGTACTTGATAGCCATGTTTCCTGTGAGCTAAACTGTACAAGATGCTGGCTAGGCACTGGCTTTGCCTGTTGGAAGTTGTACCAAGGAAAAGCATTGCTGCTTATTTAACATCCTGGAAGGGATGGGCTCTTCTCCGCCTCCCTCACAGCTGTCTACTGTACCATGGGGCCGTACCAGCAGTTCTTGTGTTCGTTCTTCAGAGCATGTCCTCAAAATACACAGTAGGAGATTAGAGGTACTTAAAGAGCTGGCTGGTATCATAGCAAGACCTCTCTCAGTGATATTTCAATGCTCTTGGGAATCTGGAGGCTGGCAAATGTTGTCCCAGTCTTCGAGAAGGGCAACAGGGGTGATCCGCATAACTACAGGCCCATCAGTCTCACTTCTGTGTCTGGCAAAATTATGGAAAAGATTATTCTGGGAGTTACTGAAAAACACAAAGACAATGCAGTCATTGATCCCAGCCAGCACGGGCTCACGAGGGGAAAGTCCTGCATAACAAACTTAATTTCCTTCTACCACAAGGTCTCACCTGGTTGACCAAGGGAAGCCAGTCGATGTAATTTTTTGGATTTCAGTAAAGCTTTCAATACTGTCTCTCACAGTCTCCTCCTGGACAAAATGTCCAGAATACAGCTGGGTAAACACATAATGCAGGGGGTGAGCAACTGGCTGTGATGGGTTGGCCTCAAAGAGTCATAGTAAATGGGGTTACATCGGGCTGGTGGCCAGTCACTAGTGGGGTTCTGCAGGGATCTGTCTTAGGGCTGGTACTTTTTAATGTCTTCATAAACGACTTGGATGTAGGATTGGAAGGAATACTAAGTTTGCTGGTGACACAAAATTGGGAGGAACTGTTGACACTCTTGAGGGCAGAGAGGCCCTGCCGAGGGATCTGCACAGACTGGAGAGCTGGGCAATCTCCAACTGTATGAAGTTTAACAAGAGCAAGTGCTGGATTTTACACCTGGGGCACGGCAACCCTGGATGTACAGACAGACTGGCCTAACGAGAGGCTGGAGAGCACCTGTGTGGAGAGCAGCCTGGGGATCCTGGTCGATGGCAGGCTGGACATTAACCAACAGCGTGCCCTGGCAGCCAAGAGGGCCGACTGTGCCCTGGGGGGCATCAAGGCCTGCATTGCAGCCAGTCGATGGAGGGGATTGTCCTGCTCTGCCCCGCGCTGGTGCGGCCTCACCTCGAGTGCTGTGGGCAGTTTTGGGCACCACAGTACATTAAGGATACCAAGCGACTAGAGAGTGTCCAGAGAAGGGCCACAAAGTTGTTGAAGGGTTTAGGGGAGAAACTTCACAAGGAGTGGCTGAAGTCACTTGGTTTGTTCAGCCTGGAGAGCTGAGGGGAGACCTCATCATGGTCTGCAGCTTCCTCATAAGGGGAAGAGGAGAGGCAGGCACTGATCTCTTCTCTCTGGTGACCCAAGGGAATGGCAGGAGGACGTGCCAGGAGAGGTTTAGGTTGGATATTACAAAAAGGTTCTTCACCCAGAGGGTGGTGGAGCACTGGAACAGGCTCCCCAGGGAGGCAGTCACGGCGCCAAGCCTGACGCTGTACAAGAAGTGCTTGGACAACACCCTCAGACATATGGTGTGAATTTTGGGGTTGTCCTGTGCAGGGACAGGAGTTGGACTTGATGATCCTTGTGGGTCCCTTCCAACTCAGGACATTCTATGACTCTATATCCCACTGCTGCTTCCCCAGTCCTTCACATCATCTGCTTCGTACTGTTCAATAATCCATCCTCCTCTTGCGTGGTGACACAAATCTGTCTTTGACAAATTTCGTAGACTAGCTCTGGGTCTTTTTATTACAGTCAGCAGAGAAGGCTTTAAATAGCACCTTCCCCCTCACAGGACCTTCAGAAATTTCTTTAATAATTTCTTCTGACTTACCATTTCATTTTCAGAAGGTGCGTTGCTGCCTCTGCTTGGCCTTAGGGGTTTTACAGTTCTGACAACTCTGTTGTCCTCTCTGGATATTTCCTGTGTGCTTCTCTATCAAAAATCTAAATAAAGAGCTCTTGTTAGGAAGTTTTCACTCTCTGTTCGCTTACACATTTCTGGCATTTCTTTGAAAATTCATTGTAATGCCCTGAATACTGATGGTGTCCGACTGGTGGGCCTGTGCTTTTAATTTCTCCCTTAAATATAGGTACTGCCTTGCAGTCCTCCAACTACATGTTAACAAACCTCATGAACTAGATGAAAATACGTGTTGCCGGGCACCTCCATTTTCTGTGCTGCTCTCCAGCACTTTGGGATGGAAGTGAGATGGACCCACCACATCAAGATAAATTCTTAGAGTTTTTCATCCACCTCAATTGTGTTCATTGCCTTTTACTTACCCTATTTTGAGTCCATGGTAAGCATCATGATCTTTATTGAAAACTGAAGCACTAGTTTAATTCCTGGCCCCATCAAAGATAATTTTTACGGTATCCCATCTTCTTAAATGCTTTTACAATCTTCATGGAATTCCTTGTGGAAAACTTCAACTCATAGTGCTAAAATAGCATGTTCCTCAGCAGAAGAACACTGCAGACTGTCGTGCTGCCCAGGGCGTGCTCGTCTTAACTTGGGTATTTCAGCCTCCCCTTTACTGAATAAGAAGAGTATCGAAACAGCATGAATTCAGCTTACACAGCAACACCAGGAGCCTTATCTTGCAGTCTTACTTTGTACAACCTGAGGGAGGAAAGATGCCTAAAACTACATCATTTGAATACAAATGTGAAGACAGTGCTGCGTGGAAACACACACACGCGCTTTCCCAGAGTTAGTCTAGTTCGGTAAATGATTATGGCAACCCTTGCAATGAATGCTCGAAGCTGGAGAATCTATGGACACAGCCTGATTTCCCCCCTGCCAGCCATTTTTTTGCTTGCTGTCAGTAACAAGTCACTATTTTCTGTCACTTTCTGGCAATACTTCAGTTTATGGGTTCTTATTAGAAAGTTTACTACCCGTTCTTATTGGTAGTCACCAGTACATGCTTTTGGAAACTTTCAAAAGGGTAAGATTTTTGTCACTTAAATTTCAGAGTTGCACAGAGATTTTAAAGGGCTGAGAATGAGCCTGGAAATGACTGCACCACTTCAAGATGTGCTCTCCTTTTTGTGCCTTCACACCGTGGGGCAGTACGGGCCCAAAGCAGAGCCTTTTTTTTGTTTGACTGGCGGGTACTGATGGGACACGCTTGTACTGTAAGGGTACAGACATGAACCGGCAGGATGCGCCCCCTGCTTTCATTCCTCTCTCTCTCAGCACCCCTCCTACCCTGCGAGGTGGAAAGGAAAGAGGACACTGGGCCAGCTCTGGGCAGCACATCTTGACTTTCTGTTACCAGCAGGTCTTGTCTCTTGCGGGTGATCAGCTGTTTGCACACTGGCTCTTTTGGGGTTTTTATAGTAGCACCCGGAGAGCTGCTTTTTCAAGTGTTGCACCCTGTCTGGAACCTTCTGCTGTGGCCTGAGGTAGCAGGAGCGCATCCTGCTGGGCCTGTGGTGGTTTTAATCTATTGCATTCAGATGCTCATAGTCTCAGGGGCAGTCTGAAGGCATGGGTTTCTTCTGCCCTCCTCCAGCTTCTGATATTGGGTGAGAACCCATCACCCCCCTCAGCAGCCCGGGGGACATCATAGAACCACTACAGGGGTCTCTGAAGGCCTTTTTGTAGCATCACATGGAGACTGTCTGGCTCAGATATATGACTGGGAAGAAGAGAGAGGGCAGCGGAGGAGCAGGGAGCAGCCAGAAGAGTCTGTCTTCCCCATCACATGAGGTGACCTGTGGATAGACCTGGGTAACATTGCTGGTTTGAATGGCAGAAGGGTTCTTGCCTCCTCTAAAACATTCGATTTAGTCTGAAACACATTGCCAGGTTGGCTGGATGCCCCCTCTTTGACGGAACTCAAATCCTGCAGCTGCTGCCACCGCTTGTGTTGGTGGTGGGTGAAAGGAGGTGTAGGCAGCAGCAGGTGCTTCCTTCTCAGGAAGGACTCAGACCGCCTCTCGGGTGCGTTTGCCTGGGAGATGGAGCAGAATCTCCGGGTGCCAAACCTCTGTGCCTGCCTTGGCTTGCGATGACTCGCTGCGCAGCTGCGTTGTCAGCACATGGCATGTAGCGAGGCAGTGACCTGTGTTGCCAAGATCTCTGTCCTAGGATTGGAGCGGTTTTTGTGAGATTTGGGTTCATTGGCCGACTGAGGAGGACAGGCCTGCGGTGTCTTTGCGTAAGCATATGTGTGATGGAGTGCCTTTGCGTGCGGAGGCAGAACAAAGCAGGAACAATCAGAAATGATGTGCGCAGCGGATTCTGGGTGTAACAGGCAGTTTGCTCTAGGAATGATTTCTTGGTTTTGACATCGGACTGACTCGTCTCCTTTGAGGACCTCAAGCAAGCTTGCTATGTGCTGCCCTTCCTAAATAATGATTCTCAGCCTGGTCAAGGTGCTGTGAAGGCAGAGTGGAAGAACAAAACAGGGATTAACAGGTCGCTAACAGGGGTAACGAGATGTTCTTCTAATGCCCGTAATATTTCTGTTTGCAGGAGAACTCCGACACATTACCAAGCTGAAACCTTGGAGTCTTTTTGATGTGCTCGTGGAGAAGTATGGTTGGCCTCATGAAGATGCTGCACAGTTTACAGATTTCCTGATCCCCATGCTAGAAATGGTCCCGGAAAAACGTGCTTCAGCTGGAGAATGCCTTAGGCACCCGTGGCTGAATTCTTAGCAGAATCTCCCAGCTGTAAAAATAAGCCAGCAACCACTTTCCAATGCATCGGACCTAAGTGGTGACTGTCACAAATTCTTTAGCAGGATCACACGTGAGCTGGCTTCAATCCTCAGACCTTTATTTTGCTTGAGGTACTGTTTGACATTTTGCTTTTTGTGCACTGTGTTCTTGGGGAAGGGTAGTCTTTTTGTCTTCAGCTAGTAGTTTACTCACCCACTTTCTTCAGAAAACACTTAACGTGTCTTTAAGCATTGTTTCTTGTGTTGTGTGGCATTCAGATGTCAGATTTTTGAACAAAGGAAACTTCCCCCCATGTGTTTTGGCAAGTTTTGTAACTATTTATGAAAAAAAAAAAAAATATTTTAGCTGACGCATATTATATAATTTACGAGCGTAAGAAATTTATCAAGTCAGAACTGAGTTACAGCAAGGAATTGTACAATTTTATCTTCTGGCAAAGGGACATCATTCTTGTATTATAGTGTATGTAAATGCACCCTGTAAATGTTTATTGCCATTTAAATATGGGACCGGGGACTCAATTTCAGAGTAAAGCGACTAAGTTTTAGAGAGCTTTATAGCAAACCAATTGCATGTAGTGGACGTCAAACTGCTTTAAGGAATTGTGTAAACTTTCTATTCTGTAGCAGTTCCCATTCATTGGATTTTAAACAAAGTGGCTCTGGTTTACAGGATTTCATTCCCCAAACGGCACTTTAAAGGAAGGCTAGACTTCTTTCTAATAAAGTATGCATTATCATTTAGCACTCCCTTTTAGAACTTTTGCCTATTTTAAGTGCTTTTAAGAAAAGAAAAATAGCAATTTCCCTTACAATGTGATAGCGAAGACTTGGTACCATATGGTGTTGCCTTTTTATAAGCACTGTAAGTTGTGAAGAAAAACAAAAAAAAATTAAAAGCTGAGCATGAGAACCACTCTCTGTGTAGAATTACTGATCTTTTATAATAACAGCGTGTGCTAGGAATCAGTTAGGGAAGGATAGAGCTGCAAATATTTACAGTGCGGTGGGTAAAACAATCCAAGAAGCAAGATCATGCTCATTCCATTCATAGCTTTACATGTTTTTAAAACAAATTGCACTAGCTTTGTTTTTTCCAATTACCCGTTGTCAGTTGCACGCAAGGATTACATGTTTCCTAGGAAAAAAAAAAGCTGCATAGGCTGAAGCTTCTAGGCAATACAGATTTTAGAATGTACAGTACGGAGGTGTGTTTTGGCCTCTTTTAGAAGTCAGTGGGATGAATGTAAGCTTACTTCTGATCTTCATGTAACTACGGTGCCACTTTTTCTTGACTTTGTCCATATGAAATTTATTCACATGCCTTTGCAATAACTAGATTGTGAGAAGATAGCCCCATACTGTAACAATAACCAGTTGTTTGAGGTGCTTGCAGTTGTCTAATTAAAGTGTTTTGTTTTTTCAGACAGTGTGCTGGTCATTGGACTCTTTGCTAGCTGTGCCTCCAACCCTTTGTTTGCTCGAGGTCCCTGGCGCGGGGGGCGGGGGGCCTGGCCACAGTGAAAAGCCGCTGTGTTCATGTATGAAATAAGTCGCCTGGTGTTGATCAGAGCAACCTGAAGGGTGCGGTGGCACGAGGGGCTCTAAGTGGTCGTTAGGTGACATGTGGCAAAACCGCAACACAGTATTTCATACAGGGTGTTTAAGTACCATAAACAAGCAAGCGCTTACCCTGTCCCCGATACGCCGGTGCGGCCACTCATCCAAAAAGATGCTGCAAAGCCACCGCAGAGCGTGATGCACACGAGTGGGACAGGAGAAATGCGTCATCGTGCTGAGGCCCTGCCAGCAGCTGGGTTCTGGACCGGGTGCCTTCAGCCTCTGCTCCCCAGGCGCTTCTCATGAAAATAGCTTTTAACAGCTGCAAGGACGACACCAGTGAGAGGGACGATGCCACAAGGGACTCCAGAGCTAGAGGTAAAAATTACATTGGGCTTCACACCCGGACTAGCCACCGGTAGCACCCTGACGCTGCAACTAACCGGAGTTTGTTCCCGAGTACACAGAAAATCCTAGGGGTTTAATGATGTGCCAGCTCAAACGCAAGCCCAGCCACAGCGGCACAAGGCAGCGTGGGTGGGACCCTGGCGTGGCACCCGTCCTGTTCTCCAGCCTGGCGTGGCAGCAGCAGCTCCTTGTGCTGCGCTGAGGCCTGCCACAGGCAGCGTGCCCCTTACATGCTCTCGTGTATTTGAGATGATGTCGTGACCAACATGGCAGAGGGTCAGGCCCACCAGGTCTGAACTGGGGCCTGTAGAGATGGCAGATTTTTTCCAAATTCAGCGCCTGAGCAGTAGGACAGGGCAGGTTGGCTCCGTGTTTCTGCTGTGGTTGATGGCCTGATCCTGCCCCACTGCTGGCTATTGCAAACCAGAGCGGCTTCCACACTGTGGCTGCTGGTCACAGCCAGCACTTGTCCTGGTGTTTCTAGGGCACTGTTCTTACTAAAAATTTTTCAATAATTACAGGCAAATTACAACTTACAGTAGCCCCTATTTTCTTCTGTGCTAAAAAGAATTACCACCTCCTTTGAGCAAGTGGGAACAGCCACTCCCCCTCCTGTCCCAATCCAGGTTTTCTTGCACACTGCTTTTCTTCTCTGGCTGTGAGGTAGCGCCTTCGAGCACAGTCCTGTTATGAGAGCAGAACTTAAGAGCGGTCACTGCTGAGATGCAGTGGTGCTGTCACACTCCAGCTACGGCCTAACTGTGCTGGGTAAGTGTGACAGCACCAGCTTAGCAGCTGCTCGTCAGCAGCAGGAATATGCTATTTATTTCCTTCAATAAAAAACAGAACATTGCTATGTAGTTCATAAGGCCCTGTACACCATTTCAGTGCCACTCAGCCCTCCTTCAGTGAGGGAAATAGCTGCAGGGTGGGGCAGGCAGCCATGAGAATGCTAGAGGAAGAAAACAGGGAAGTACTGCAGCGTACAGCTGCACTGTGGTCTGCAACCAGGGTCAGAGTAACATGCCTGGTAGGGGTACTCAGATACCGCGTGTAACATGTCACTGCCCCCGCGTAGCCCATCAGCCCCCAGCATGAGCCCCTGCTATGCTCGGAGTGATTTTTCCTCACCTCTGGACTCAGCAGGGAACATAAACCCCCTCCTCCAGCCAGTTCCACATCTGACTGTGCTACAGCGGTAAAGCCAAAGCTGGAGGTTACAGGGAAGGTTGTTTCATATATGTAAGGCCCTTCCCTGAGGACATACCACCCTTTCAGGACAAGGAGTTAAAACTGACATAGTTTGTGATTTATTAACATGAATTAAAATGCCCAACCAGTGCTGCAATGTGACAGTATATTAAAAAAAAATTAAAGATCATATACTGTACTACTTTCACAAAGATCACACGTTCTTTTTGCAAAAGAGACTTATATACAATACTATATCAAATGAAAGAAGCTTTAAGCAATTTTACAAGCAAAAGAAATACAGTATTTACAGCACTTGTCAGAGACATTAGAAACAGTCTATACATTAAATTACATTTTCTGCAAATAACTGATGAAACAAAAAGCCATGTCCACACCAAAACTATAAAAATTTGTATTGCATTGTTTTCTATCTCTATGCACACAAAGAACTGTTGACAGAAGAAAATGGAAGAAAAAAAAAATCGTTAGTGCCATCACTTAGCCTGTGTACTTGCTTATTACATATGTATAAAAGTAACATAGAAAACATTCACTAAATGAATTTAACTGCAACAATAAAATTTTAAAGATTATGCAGCATCAAACCTACTGCCAGAAAAAACAGCTGGAATGTTCACTTACAAAATAAAAAGAAATACCTAATACTGGCTTAACAGCACATCTTCAGGAATTTTAAAAAGCAAAAAATGGAAAGAATACAATGAAAGAGCACTGGTGTTTGCTTTTATACAAAGTATCATGTACAAGCTTTAAAAAGTACCTCGAATAGGTACATATGAAATATACACAGTTTATCTTACAGAACATTTTAAAAATGTTTAGAATTAAAGGGACCAGTGTTAATGCCACCCAGAACCATGGTAATTGTTCTGAAAAGTGGGTGGCACCTGTGCTCTGTGAATGGGGATCTGTCCGGGCACCGGGGAGGCCTGCTGCGGCCCCTGCACGCCGTGGGGAAGGGCTACAGAGCCCGGGTGCGGGCAGAACCCTGACGCGGTTGGCGTTGCAATACTGTTTGGTCCTTGAGGTTGGATGTGAGGACCCTGACCAGGGAGCGGGCAATGAGGTCCTGTTCCAGCAGGCTGATGTTGAGGTCCAGGTCCTAATGTCGTGTGATGGGGGGCTTGGGGGGAGTAGGAGGACACGCTCGTGTGTGCATTTGAAGGAAAATGGGGGGGTCCTTGGTGAGAGGGGTGGTGTAACCCTTGTGCTGATGCGGGGTGGTGCCCCGAGCCTATAACGTTGGAGGGTGGGGGGGGAGGTGGGGGAGGTGCGGAGTTTACAACATGCTGGTGTTGTGCTTGCAAACCTTGGTGTCCAGGTGAAGGATGGGGAGGTTGGTGGTGGGGGAGAGGACCCGGAGGCGGAGGTGGTGGCGGCAAATGGTGGCCAGCAGCTTGAGAATGAATGTGCGATCCAGGAGCTACTGCCACAGCGTGAACTGGACCGACGACGTGTGCTACAGAGTGCTGCTGATGAGTACTTTGCTGCTGTACGAGGTGAGGTCCTGGAGCAGGGGGTGGCGGAGGAGGAGGTGGGGCAGCAGACGCCGACGCCTGGTGATGAATACTGGGATTCTGAGAGGGCAAGAAATGCCCTGCAGTTACATGGTGTCCTGGCACCGTTTGCTGACCCGCAGTGCCAGGAAGTGCTTGATTTGGTCCAGATGAAAACACAGTCTGTTGGGGTATGCTGCTCTTCAGCTGACTGTAACTCTGAAAGTTTCCAGAGGGCTGCTGGTTTTGATAGTAAGTGGAAGAAGGGGGTGGGGGGGGGCGGGGGAGGTGGTGCACTGCTGTTCAAATTTTGTTGGTTAAACTGGCTGTAAGAAGCTGAAGATTGTCCTGAAGTTGTCTGGCTAAAGAGAGGTCCGCTAGCCTGCTGCTGATTACCAGGCTGAAGGGTTGGCGCTGCTGGATAGAAGTTTCGGTGTGTTTCCCTCTGGGGCGTGGCAACTTGAGGTGACTGTGGATGATGAGGTCTGTACGGAGATCCCAACTGCTGAGAGGGAGGCTTTGGTGAAAGATAACCATGCTGCATGGGCGCGTGAGGGGTAGAGGGCTTCGATGGGTTTTCCACGTGAGGCGAAGGGGGGCAATGCAGCTTCAAAGGTGCAGAAGGCAACTTCTGTGAATGTGAAAGTTGCTCAGCCGCAGAACTGCGCAGGTGTGATTGAGATGGATGGTTTTTTGAAAGTGCTTGGACGTTGTTTGTCAGCTGTTTTTGCTGCAGCTCAGATTTCAGATGATTCACACACTCGGCCTCAGGTGCACTAGCTCCAGCTTCCCAGTGCGAATCTGGTTTTGTGGGTGTTTTCCCAAGCGACTGCGTTGAAACTACAGGACTCGGTGAAGAGGGCTAGAATGAAAGTAATCACGTCAGTGCAAATACTCAAAATATTCAACTACGCCTGCATTAGAATGAACAGAACTCCTCAGAACATTGTTCTGTCCCCGATGGTGGAAAAAAAAAGCACCAAATATATCCTGTGCCTCAACGCAAGAAAAACAGCGACAGTAGAAAGCTTAAACTTAGCACAACACTACTTTTAGCAAGTATAAATCGTTCTTGAGAGTCAAAGACCAGCAAGTGTATTTTAAAGTAGGTAACAGAAATGTGACCCATCAAAGTCATAATGCGTTATCTATTAAAAGTTTTACATTTCTGAGTCTAAAAGAATTCCAGACAAGGCCATTTACAAAAAGAGTCATGTTTACAGTGATTTAACATTTTAGAACCAGCACAGTGTAAGCAAACAGACTTAAGCATTACACCCTGAATTACTTCATTTAACACTGCACAGGCAGCTACTCATCAGCTTTCTCTGTATCAGTGCCGCCACTGACAAACAGTGCCAAGTCCTGACGCGGCAAGAGCAAACTCCTGCTAAGGTGAGAAGTACATAAATCACATTACTACTGCCAGTTCTTCAGCATTCAGCCTGCAGAACTGTGGCGATACTGAATCTACCGATACAACCTCTTCTGTGTCTACAGAATGCAAGATCATATATAAATAGGCAAAGCTACTCCAAAGGACAGAACAGAATCCAAGTTTGTAGCACATATGGACTACCGCAAATATGTTCACCTGTGTTAAATCACTGCACGGGTCGGTTACACACTTACATGCTCATCTAAGTAGTAAATCACAAGATTAACGTTTTTAAGATAAATCAGAGATATATTTATATATTGATATGCATGTTGTACACCACACATGCAAACAGATGCACCTGCATACACTGTGCATTACCTTGCTTGCTTTTGATGGACTCTTACACGTCTTTTGTGAAGCATCTGGGGACGGACATTCAGAAGTAGGCTCTGGATTTTCAGGATCAGGTTCTACAGACATAAAGCAGAGATATATATAAACATGGGGAAAATCCAAGTCTTCTGCCAAGATTGCTAAGCACTTTATATTTGACTTTAAAAGAGCTATTAAAGCTGTTGTAAGAGACTTCAATGTCAAGTGTCATACAAGGTCATCTGCTTACTGACCTTCCATAAATTCAGTGAAAGAAGGGACTTTAAGCTGCAACTGGGAAATGAGATTTGAATGAGATGAAGGTGGAGACTGAACATGAGACGGTGAGCATGGGCTACAGGGTGATTCTCCCCCTACAGACGAAGCAGACCCAAACACAGCGTTAGAATGATTATAGACTACCATGGGGGAACTGGTTAGCTTTATCTACCTTCAACATGATAAATCAACTCACCACTGTCCTTGTCTTTCCTATGATCACTGAGAAGTAAAGCTCGCTGATAACTTCGTTCTCTCACTTGTTCCACGGAGGTTGATGCAGTCCTGGAAGAAAGAAGCACGTTTTAAATTTAAAAGGATGTACTCCCACAGGCCAAATTTAGGACAATTGTATGCAAATACTGGGTCAGAGAAAATTTACAGTGTTGACTGCATGTAAGAGCCAAATAACTGGTTGTACCTAAGGAATGTGATTTGTTAAGTATTTTGTATCTATTTTCTCCCACTTTAAATATACCGATCTCCTGCAACCGTGTTACGTGGGGTTTTTCCCTTTTCTGAACAGCTGAACAGACAAAAACTATACTTTAAAAAATAAAGGCTGCAGGTACTGTTTCATATTCTCCATTTGTAGAAAACTGTCTTCTTCCAAAGCTGGAAACAGTTTGTTTTTTTTTTTAAATTTGCTCTTTTAATAGTGTATCTATACTTGTAAATACTGCACAACCACAACTATACCTGTTTAAGCCTCTATGTTTAACTTGCCAGGTAGTGGGGATGAAATGACAGTCAACTCTCCTCTCTTATTATCAATTACATCTGACATTCGGAATCTGATCAAGGACATCATAAACAACAGCGCTCCACAAAACTCAATTTCTCTTTCAGGCAAGAATGTATGGCCTTACTCCACAATACTGTTGTACTAAAATAAATTTCAGTGCTGTTTGCAGGATTACTGCAAAAACTTACAAATAAATTCTTCACTGTTGAGCCTGTTTTCCATGTTCTTTGCTTACAATATAGTACCCTAGAGTTTCTGCAGAGCAAGCTTGTAGCCCCTTTTCAGTGAAAGTTTGAAGACTGCACTTACGTTCTCCCTTCAATTGGCTCTAAAAAAATCCTTCTGTTCTGGAATAGCTGGATCATCTGAGCAGAAAGATGTTCAACTCCTCAGCCCATGTTCATCCCCAACACTGTTAAGCCTTCACTACAGCATAAAGAATGCCTGCAGGGTTCAATTTGTGCTAGTAATATTTTGGAGACAGCAACAGCAGAGCTGACCATCTACCTTAAGGCTACCAAAAACATAGTGGATAATGTTGTGCAACCTTTATACAGACTTAAGTCACTCTGTCTCATCCCTCTTCGCACTGTATCTCTCCCCAGGATTTTTGGTTGTTGGAGTATCTGGCGTGGCATCCAACAGAACATATGGTCTGCAGACAAGGGAGCCATTTAATGATCAAACAACGCTGCAAGTATCACCACATGCTCTCTACCTGAGCAGGAGGAACTGTCGGGCAGACTGCAAGCAGTCCTGCATATTGCGCTTAGGCAACAGCAAACACCACTAACACACTCCAGCCAAATCACTGAAAAACAGACTTCCTAAAGTCTTCTAGAAGCTTTTGCCATTCAATACAGATTATTCTCCTGTTCTACCCTCCTTCCCTACAGTACTTTTGGAAAAGTTTTTACATTTAAGATGAAAAGTGTTCTCCTCAGCCCACAGACAAAGCAGTGGAGATAAAAGGATGTGAGCGCAGAGCAAAGGTCATGCTGAGACTTGGACCCCCATCTCTCTCAGCCATTACAGCATCCTCTCCATCCCACTTCTGCTCCCTCCTCCACACGCCTTTGCAAGCACGGGCAGCCCAGCACGTGCAATGGTGGAAGGAGCACGCCTACTCACTTATGCCATTTTCTACAGATTTACAACTGTGCTTTACCTACGCAATTTTATAATCTACAGAACCAGGCAACTTGTCTTGCTCAAACCAATACCTATTTTGTTCTTAGAAAATAAAAAAGTAAAGCAGAATGAAAATAAGTTAGCCAGTAGCTTATGGGTAATTTCTCATATTTTCTAATCTTTTTGAGGTATCTACTATATTTCTGAGGGAAGAGGTAAGACAACTCTTCAGTAATCTGAGAGAAGGGCTTCCAATCAGTAATCTGCAACTGCACCTTTAACAACAAAAACTAGATTTCTGTGAATAGAACAGACTTAGAGTTAAGTAAATAATTCTTCAGCACTTTAGTCCTATAGTTTCATGGCTTACCACTGAACTTCTGGTTCATTCTTCTCACTGGAAGAAGAAGATTCCTTCATTGCACAGTTGCTGCCAACATCATCTGGAGCTGCATTATAAACAGTAGTTGGCAGTGGTAAAGGTAGGCTTGCAGTGTTATCAGTTTGCTCCCCATTTTCACCACTGTTGTTATACCCATCATTAGCACCGTTGCTACTACTTATATTTCCTCCACCAGCAGCATGAGGAGATACAGTAACCAGGGGAAAGTTCTCTGTCTTTGAGCCACTTTTTCTAGCTTCTCGTTGTCTCTTACGGTATTCTAACAAGGATACCTATGGAGAAAACAAAACAAACACACCAAATGAAACATCAGAAGGGAACTTCACTTGTTTCCATTCTGACACTTTCGATCAAATGCATTCTTTCAGTAAGACACAGCATATACTTGGTTCTAAAAAGAAAATGGGGATAGATTGAGGATATTTCACCACATCTGCAGTGAATTTAGGGAGTACTGAGCAATTAATGACTGTAAGGGAGATGTAAAGAAAAGCTTCTGCCAAGAGAAGGAAGTATGTGTTTTGCCTCAGGGAGGAAAGAGATGATGATGCAGGTCAGCAGAAGATTTGCTACTGAAGTCATACCGTTGGATGAAGCGACAAGGGACTTCACAGCTTCTCCTGGAACTGCAGCATTAGTAAGAGCATACTGATACAGTAAAGCTAATTTTAAGTGATGTCACATCCAGCTCTGCCTGACTCCCTCGTAAGGAAAACCCACCACACTTCTGCTTCACTCCACTGCCTAAGTTGAATGAGTCTCTAAGCTCTTCATACATTTTTCTTAACATACAAAATTCACAATTTAAACTTTCAATCTTTTTCCAGTTTGTTTTGAATTTGTATCTTTACTACACTCTAAAAGAGACTGGTTTAGAGCATATTTTAATGCTGAATTCCAAGTAAAATTTATTACCAAAAATGATGATACATGAAGGGAAAAGTGATTTCTACTTTATAAAGTAGAAATGTATATATGTATATATTCCATATGTATACAGAATCACTACTCAGAAGTTCCTATAGAATAGAAGATAGTTTAAATGTGTGTAAGTTACCTTCAGCAAGCAAAATAAATTTTCACATATTTTTGCTATGTATCTTTGGGATTTGAAGCAAAAGGCTGAAAATTAATAAAGTAGGTCTGAAGGTATAAGGGAACTAGTTCTGTGGAAATGACATTTAATGTCTTCTTTATTATTTAATGTCTTTTAATTATCAGCAACCTACTCTGAACCATATAGCATCCAAGACAAGAAACTAAAAGTGCAATAATAAAAAAAAAATTTGTTTAACTGGCTTAGCCCTCAATAAAAGCAGACATCCATGTCTACAGAGCAAAACCAAGGCTGCCTGCTTTGCTTGCAGTCCTTGTTCTTTTGTTTGTTTTTAAAACAGTTCTGTCCGTTGAAGACTCATCCGTTTGTCATGGCAAGAACAGTTAAAAACACTTGATTTTTCATAAAGTTTGGGTTAAGAACTGATTTTGCTTTGAAGCCATTTATATTATTTCCATGCCACAAGACTGGGATCCCTTAAAGAATTTAAAGGCTTATGTGTTAAGAACAGATGAAATCTATGCAGGGTGGCCACTACAGACAGGACCATATTGAAATGCAATGAACTTGTAAAATGGAGAGAAAATAGAGGAACAAATGAAATGTTGAAATATGGAAAAACCTCCTTTAACAACTGCACAAAGACGCTCATATCTTATGTGATCATAGGGAAAGGCTTCTAATATTCTCTTACAAAATTCCTGAATTCCCACCTTCTCCTAAGGTGAGATTCCCCCCACACACACACTTTTTACACTGTAAAAGGCTGCCTTTTTTCTGTGTCCTTGGAAAGCCTAAACCCCATTCTTTCAGGGGTACAGCTACAATTTCCTCTGTTTGCTTCTCCAAACCGAGACTTTTAGACAGGAATCCTAGCAGGGGGGTATGTCAGGGGAAACCACACCTTTTTTCATTTAGGGATTAGTGTAGCCTAAGACCTCAGCAGTAACAACCTGGAAGAAGCCTCAGCAAGAGAAAAGGGGCAGGGTTACTGAAGCATTAAGTATTGCTGGGGTTTGAAAAGAATTTAACCTTCGGATGAAGAAAAATGTGAAGCTACGAAAAACACAGGCTTTTATGTTTTGGGTTTTTTTTTATGGCTTTGCCAAAACAGCAGGGCTACAGTAACACACACGGGATCTATAAAATTCCCAGGGTCAGGACCAGGTAGGAAGAGAGCTCTTACTATCTTCCTTCAGTTATGTCTCAGTTTGAAGCAAAGTAAACAAAACTCGAGTTCTGATGGAGAGCTTCTGAAGGAAGAATCCTGCTAGGGAGCACTCATGAGGCCCCTAGAGCACAGGGGATCAGGCATGTATAAGGGGGTGCAATGGGACCAAAAAACCAGAATCCCCTTGTGCCCAAATGTACACAAGGAATACGCCCCCAACCCCCCATATCATTACTTCCATAAAGAAAATAAATCCCAACTTTCAACCAAGAAAAATTACTTGGAAAGGGAGTCTAATGTGACAGTGAAGTGCAGTCAGACAGTTATGCAGCGTAACTTCCAGTTCTGGCTTGAGTTGCCGATGACCACACGACTTGCCTACAAGAACTGTTCCACAAGGGTAGCAAATCCAGACTGTGCTTATTTTTCAAACATATTATTTTATAGAAGAAAAAATAAGCCATGAAAAAGTTTTCTTGGAACTAAGGACTGCTGTGTAGTTCTAACACTGAAACCAAGATACCTTAAGTATATAAAAATTGGAAATTAAAGGCTCAGCCTGTTAGTGCACTCTTCCAGTAATTCATTACAGATGTTCACAGTACATTATCTCTATGATGCTAGTATATGTTCTGTATAATAGAATATTGTAATACTTGGTGGCATAAGCAACCATTTTCAAACCTGAAAAGCAATTATTTATTGAGCAATCCATTTAAGACTCCCATGAAATAAGTGAATTTGTAGCTATTATTTGGGGAAAAAAATTTACTAATGGGTGTATTAAGCTTTACTCTTTGCTCTTCATTATTTCCCCTGAATAATGTTTACTACGTTGTAGCATCTGAAGATGAGCCAGCAGTTGTTTTTTATTGTATTATGGTTCTGTTATAGAAATCTTATTAGCAGACTATGTAAGACAGACCAAATGATTCTTAAAATTACAACCTTTTTCTTTTGTGGAGGATTCTGGGGCGTGCAATTTCCATCCACCGAGTTGTCATTATTGACAGTCCTTCCAAAGCCAGATGCAATTCCATCTTCTGAAGTACAAAAAACAGATGCTTCCATGAACATGCCTCTAGCATCGTCTTGAATCAGGCACTTTGACTCGCTTATTCTGAATCCACCTCCTACCTCCAACTGATGTGAAGGGGTCAAGTCCCTCAAATTAGAATTCATTGAGAAATTTACACCTGTCCTGTCGGGACTTTTTACCCAGGAAGAATAAATTGTGCCCCGTCCACAATGAGCAGTTTCTAATTGGCTGTTTGAATCAGTCCTATCATGTGTGGGGGCTTCCAGGTTTTTATGCAGTGCACTTTGCTCAATTACTTCGAGTCCAAGCTGGAGGTCTGACACAGATTCAATCTCTCCAGTACACTGCCGTGTGACGTCAGTCCTATTCCTTGGACTGGAATATCCAATAGTCTTTATTTCTTGCAGGCCCATTTCTGTCAGGCTGGAATTTCTGAAAGAATTCAGTGCTAGAATCGATGCTCTGTCATATCCCTGTGTGAAAAAAAACCCCACATGTTAATTATTTTTCCATCCTGCAACAAAACTGCAACTGACACTCAGTTGTGCCTTAAAGAGGGATTAAAGGCCTTCCA
Organism: Phalacrocorax carbo; assembly: GCF_963921805.1. NCBI lineage: Eukaryota > Metazoa > Chordata > Aves > Suliformes > Phalacrocoracidae > Phalacrocorax > Phalacrocorax carbo. The sequence goes on along the minus strand of NC_087513.1, from coordinate 15,274,471 downwards.
GTACCATTAATTTATTTATTTTAAAGGGACAGTTCTACAGCCAGACACCTACTTCTACTATTGCCATGTATTAAGTAAAAGCATTTTAATAAAAGGTACATTAAGCAAAGCCAAAATAAACTTTAAATGCCAGGTTTTATTTACGACTGGCAGAGAAAGGGGAGGAGCTTCAACAGGAGCAATTCCCAGGCCAAGAAGTTACAAAGCACTTGCTTCAATTCAACATAAAAGGGATCCTCAGTGTCAAAACATTTATTTCAAGGGTGGGGGGGAGTTTTTCCAAGACACTTCAAAATTTTAAGACTAGCATTCTGTAGATGGAAAAGAAAAACAGTCTTAAATTATAGAAACTAACTTTTGTACTACTTAAAACTGTATTAACTGTGAAAACCCAGCATATATCCATGGCTGGAAGCATCTTTTCTAAACCAACATCTTTTAAGGTTTTCATGAATCCTTTGTAGATTAGGTGTATTACAAAGCTAAAGTTCCTAAGTAAAACCCCTCTTTTTGAGTCAAACACTGAAATATTCAATTACAGTAGTTTAGAAGTAATCGTTAAATTCAGTTGACAGCTATGATTGTATGAAAAAGTTTGTGTATTTCAACATTTGTTAAGATTTTAACCTTTTAATAAAACCCCAAAACATATGTGCTTGACTCCCAGGGGCAAGTAACTGGATCATTCATTTACACGACTCACCAGAAGTAAAAGTCTCCCTTGGTAAAAGTAAATAACAATAAAAAGATTCAGCGAGTTACACGTATTCCTTTTGGGTGCCATTAAGTTTATAGTTCAACACCTTTATGCAAATTGTGTCATTATCGCACCAAATTTGAGCTCCAGGTTGGTGTGGAATGTTTCCTCTCTGTCGCCTGCCCAGCCCAAGGATCCCTGTGGGAGTTCTTGATGTTCCAGAGCCACGCTGCCCTCCAGAGCCCAGCGGGACACATCCACCCCCCAAGGCTGGGAGCACTCAGGCACATGCCAACAGCATATGCTGCACGTGAACAAATCCACCTAAACCCATTTATTCCCCTTCTGCTCTGCTCTCTCACTCTGAGCATAATTACGCTCAAAAACAATTAAGCGATGCTGGTAACAAGTGAAAAATGTAAATTTAAATCTATCTGCAGCCTGAAAAGCACAAGTGTTGTTTTTCTGTTCTTATCTATAAATCGCAGTAGCTGATCCTTTCCGTGACAGCCATCAGGGTTTTTAAGTTATACAGAAAAAGAGAAAAGCCAGTTTAGAATAGAAAAATAAATAGATAAAGTGGAAATATACAATTATAAGCAAATGAAACCTGTAGGGAAGCCACCGTTTACATTCCAGGAAACTTGCAATGGCTAGCAAAAAAAACATTTTCTAAGAACAGGGCAGCCATACAAGTGCAATCAAGATACCATCTGCAGTTTTCAGCAAATATCCTTACCTCTTGACTGTAGGCTCGCCTTTTTACTTCTGGGGAACTGTCAGGTGAGGAAATATTCTAAACAAATAAGAAGAAATTGCAAGTTAATTTCTTTTTTAGCCTAGAGAAATGTTAAGACTTCCCCTTGTACAAATAATGACTTACTCTAGAATGCCAAAACATGTTTTCTGAACACACTAAAATTCATTATAAATCTCACCTCAAAGTGCATGGTATTTCCATGTATACATGGAGTTACAGGAGTAACTGGCGAATATATGGGTTTGTAACCATTTCTACAAGCTTCATCTTCTGTTTTTACCCTAGGAGGAGTAGCAAACAACGATGGCTCGGAAGCAGTGGTGTCAGTATGAGTTGGCGTGGCATACGGTGAAGGAGTAGGTGTGGAGGTTTCTGAGAATGCAGACTCCAACAGCTGATACAGTCTTCGTTTTTTTAGTGGTGTGGTTAGATCTGTGTTAAAATTAGAAAAAAGCTAGAAGAGGTCTAGATATGTTGTTTAAGTACTTGATGTAATGAAATTATGAACTCCACATTAAAAAAAAAAATGAAATCAGTAAGATTAACAAAAAAATCTCATAAGGGCAGGCTCCCTGAAAGATGAACTCTTCATAGCCTGAAAACTTCCTGAAAAATAAACTCTTGACAACCTACAGATATATCAGTAACTGAAATTTGTGCGCTAGGATGATGGGAAGCACTGTCTAGGTTTCTAGAAAAGGTAAAGTCAACCTCTATGCATTTTTGAGACTGTTTAGCTAAAAAGTGGAAATTCCAAGTTCAGGACCATACACAGTAATACTGATACACTCCATATCCTTATAGAAGCGTGTGTTTAGTTTTTAGTGAGTTCCCATTTTGTACTATGTCTAAAAGATTACACTGCTTCTTCCGTGTGCAACACAGACCCACTGAATTTAAAATGAATTTTGAATATATAAACAGCGTGGAAAATGAATTTATAATCTAACCTCTTAATGTTCATGGTAAAACACATTAGTGTCAACAAAAGACTATGAGATATGGTGGTTACTTATCTAGTATGAATTATATATTAAAGGGGAAAAATATTCCAACCACTATGCAACTACGCATTTCCTTCAAAGAAAGTATCAGAAAACAGTGCAAATACCCCTAGAATTTTCATTAACTCGTCACTTTAGAAACCACAGTCTTCCACATTTAACTATTTTGACATAGCCCTTATGTACTGTATTAGTAAAAGCTTCACCTGTTAAGGAACAGTTCTCATTCAGTAATAAAGGACTTTTATTTTCACCATTGATGGCTGGACTTCTAGACCTCTCTTGCGACAGCGAGTTAAATCTATCAATCATTGTTGAATTTTCTTCTTCCAAAGCCTGCTTCAACCAACGCTGCAATAAAACAAGCTCAAATCAGTGACTTAACAGCTTTAATGATAAATGTTCCAAAACATGTTACATGTGACAGAATTGTTTTGTCAAACAGCTTTTCTCTGCTTGAATTCCTGCTAGCCAGCAAAAACGTACATTTAATCAATTTGGGATGGGGAACCATAATGAAGGGAAGCATTACCTTCTTACAAGAGCCAGTAATGTTTTCCACCGGTTCTTTTCTCCTCCTCTTCTCTGAAAGGAATGGTGAAGTAAAACGAATATAGTGCTTTGGAGTTGAATATACATGTGGACTGTAAATGAGACCTGGTAAAGAATTCAGCTGAGTAGCCAGAACTTCAGGGTCAGTAGATATGCGTAGAGGCCTTTCTGATAGACTGTCTGTAGGCTTCCCTGTTTTATCACTCTTTTCACTTAACCATTCACTGACCAAGTGCTGAACAGAGAGAATGAAAAAAAAATTAGTGTTTTGTGAGTGTTTTTATCAGTGGCTTTTAGAAATTTTTCAGTCCAGTTATTTACCCAGTCAACTGATACACAAAGCAGAAAACAGCCAGTTTCCAGGCTGTGAGTTTAAGAATACACAGGGCAAGAATGAGGACAGTTTTACTGAAATAATGGGGACAGCAGAAGAGACCAGTATAGATTCACTCTACATACCAAATTTTTGCGTGTTTTGGGTTTTGGTGTTGGGGTGTTTTGTTTTTTATTAAAATAGCATTTCATTCTTACTGAATGTACTATACAAGTGCCCACATTAACTATACTTATTGATGCAAATTGAGTAACAGAATTCCAAGACAAATTTTAAGCTTGTGCCTGAGCGTCTCAGCACCTTAGCTAAAGGGAAATAGCATAATGTTAACAGAACAAAGTTAAGTGAACTCCTCATCCAATTTCCATGCTGTCAGGAATGTGCCTTGGTCAACATGTCAGACAGAAACCTTGGACATTCTTCACTGCTGTAGTTGTATTAAATTACAGCACATTTACTACGGCACACTTGTTCAAAATAGGTTATTCTTTCCTAGCTAGTTCAGTGTTTTTGAAAAACATGCCAGTGGATTTCAGTTCCTACTAACAGGGACACTATCCTCCTAAATTTTACAATGGTTCAAAGTTAAGGACATGCAAGAATAGCACATTAAATATTAATAATATGACAGTAAGGCTTTAATACAGATTATCATAATGTTTAAGTTGCTCATCTTTTATAAACCTATTCATATTTATTAATTTTAAAAATTCACTTTAATTTTACTCCTCACTTAGGGTACACTGGGTACAATGCAATCAGACGTTTCACAGACGTTTATCCTTAATACTATGTAACAGCAAAAAAGTGCAGTAGAATTCAGACTTCTGGGATGTTTCCCTTCTTTTTTGCTATGCAACATGCAAAAAAGGAAGAAAGATTCTAGCATCTCCCCTCTGACAAGAATTCAATACTGATGCAATAAGCAGTGTAACAGGATGACTCAGGTAATATATTTTTTTCCAAAATGCAAGTATCTTTGGGGGTTTAAGATAAAACCATCTTGAAGTTGCTACTGTTCATTTGACAAGAAGTTTCAGCCTATGACTTCCTCCCCCCTCCCTTCCACACCAAATAAAACTTTCACAAGTAAAGTGCGCTGAAAAAAGGTCACTTTTTAATACAGTCTGTAGAATTTTAGAGCTGAAAGTTTTACCGCTTTATTCACTCTTGCAGATTTAAGATTTTTTCAAGTGTCTTTAAATATTGTGACATTTCTTCAAGCTTTCTGCAATGCAGTCCAATGAAAAGAATTTTAAAACAAAGCTCTCAAGAGTAAAGAATCTCCATTCCAAACATGCACATAAATTTCGAGTGTTTATATCTATTCACTTCAGAACAGACAACTCAGAAGTACTAGAAAATTAGTTTCCTTTGAGATATTGTTTGCTACCATTAAAATACCTTCTAAAGCAAATTATGAACAAAGGAAGGAAAGGCAACTTTTAGGGTTTTTTTGGTTATATATATTATTTCAATCCATTTACAAAGCAGTCCCCTTAAAAAGCATTTGTCCCAAAATTGTTCTGGATATGTATTTTGGAAGTCTCTTAAAACCCAGAATAACTTCTACCAATGGATGTTACACATACCTTTTTTAATCTCTTAATTTATTAACAGTGAGTGGCTGTGTAATGGTGACTTTTAAAGAAATGAGTCAACATTTTTTAAAAAAAATCTATATATAGGTTGCATACTGATGCAGCAGTCTAATTTTTAAAAACTTGGTTAAAGTCTATCCTCTTCTCCCCATCCCTTAAGGAGGCATACCTTCTTTGTTTTAGGATATTTAGTAGGGCATTTATTAAGTGCTGGAGCTTCCGTTTCCGTAACCATTTCTGTAACAACAGTTTCTGTTTCAGGCTCAGCTACCAGTGCAGCATTCTCAGTTTCATTATGTTGTGAAGTTACTTCCACATCAGGAGAAGATGGCTGGATATCTGAGCACATGCTGACAGTTCTGTGTCGTCTACGCTGTTGTCCAATGTGAGTTCTACTTCGTGAAAAGCTTTTTCGCTGTTTAGCTCTATTAACTTTGGCTGGGGTAGGCTTGGTGGCAGTTTCTTCTTTTGCTGGTTCCTGGTACAAAATAGAAGTCTAGTAAATGGATTCCATGCACATGTAAAGCTATGTATCTTTTTAAAACAAAATGTCAGTTCCCCCTTCCTTTACAGGTCTGAAAAGCCTCTATCTCATTTTTATTGTTAGAACTAAAATACTTCAGTGGTAATTTCTATCCTTCTTCAAGGCAAACTACAACATTTCCTGTATTTTTCTCCCAAGCACCTGACACACCATTGGCAGAGTATTCACACACACCAGTCACTAGTCAGATCACCACAGATTTGTGCAAGAACTGCAGTACCACCTTCATTCATCCCTAAGCTAGAAATCAGCTGCTTAAATCATGATGTCTTTCAGTTCAATATCGTTTTTGGAATTTTAGTTTCCTAAGTGGTTAGCATTGTCACAAAAGGTACTTGTCAGCATTCTGACAGATACTATCCAGGGAACAACCTGAACTGAGAATCTTCAGGAGTATTTGCAAGATAAGAAGCATACTAGCGCCCAGCAACGATAAAGAAAGAAATTGTTTATGAAACGAAGTATCATCTGCAAGAACTCAGAACAAACTATGCCTTAATAATTCCTTTCCTTTAAAAGAAAGGATTATATATGATCTGTTCCTGAATAACTCACTAAAGCAGCAAGTTGTTCTACACTGGTTATGGAGGGTGCCTAAGGAAAACCAACTCCTGTCGCTAAAGTCAGCATTGGTCAACACCTCCCATCCTGAACTTCAAAGAAAGATCAAATTATACAGCTGGGCTGTGTGCGTGCACATGTGCGTGAACTAATGTTAACCAAAATTCCTCATGAACGAATTTTATACATATTTTATTGAGAAAAAAATCAGGAGCTAACATAATACAAAGTCAAAGAACTATGTGGATTTTGGTCAAATATATTTGAGTTCCGAGGGAAAAGTATTTCATACATCTTAAAGTGCAGCTTGACATCCAAACCCAGAAAATATGCCACGTTAAAAAACTAGCCTTAAAAAAGACAAAGTTCCATATAGCTACCTGGATAAATTCAGCATCATTGAGAATCTGTGCTTCCTTGCATTCTGCTTTAACCTCAGTTTTTGCTGTGCTGATTCTTTCCAAAGCCTGTTCTCGTCTTTTTTCTCGTTTTTCTAGTCTGGCAAAAGCTTGCAGTATAGCTTCCATTTTCCGTTCTTCTCTCGTCTGATGGATTTAATAATAATCAAGTTTCAGTCATAATCCTTCACATATTTAAATACATAAATAATTTTAAGCACTTCAGAACACCTTCACTGCGTGTTGACATGCAGATCAATTTCGGCTAAAGCTCAGGGGAAAGGGAGATGTTACAATGACTGCAATTATTACTGACTTCTGATGAAAGGCTTGCATTCATATTAATCCTGACAAACAAGAAGAGGGTCCTGCTTTGGATTTAAGAATTTGCTAATAATAGTGGTTTGCTAGTAGATCGCTGGCCTATAAGCATGAAAAGAACACATAGCTCTGAGCTGCTTATTTGCATGTACAGTATTTAAAAAGCAATGAAACACTAATGACCAGAAAGATATGAAATACTAATATATGCATGAAACAACAACAGAAAGCTCCATTATCCTCTGACCCAATTTTCCAAGTGTCACAAACTACATCAAAACATACAATCTAACATCACTATTTCAAAGTAAGGTAACAATAAGTCACACAGAGTAGCTAAATTTTAGTCTGTCCGTAATTCAGGTCCTAGTGCTGCACAGAGGCAGGTCTCTTCATCTACACAGAGCTCTGCTTAAGGACAATACAGAGGTGGCAGATTTGGGGACTTCTGTTACAAACTTTTTTTTAACTAAATGCCTGCAGCTGAACAGTGCTACTGATAGCAACAATGTGCTTATATCAAAGGAAGAATAGCCGCAAATATATTGCTCATCTGAGTGAATGAGGAACCCAATTCTGTTTTGCCACTGAACCTGCCTTTGCTTGGTAAAATACAGGTAAACTTGCAGTTATCTGCAATCCTTGTGGAGCTAGAGTAATAATCACATCTTTAACTACTACAGCAACTCTGTGGTAAGTTAGTTTCACAGAGAGCTTTGCTTTAGTAAGAATACAAATGTAAAGTCACACGCACACACACACAAAAAAAACCCCAGCACATCCTCTGGAGCAAGACCAAAACCCACACATCCACCAGTGATGAGAGTCATTCCTCAAAGGCATGACAAGATGCTGTTATATGTTAATATCAGAGCTCATGCTGTCATTCTTCAGGTTTCATATTAAAATATAGATTTTCTTTGAGCAGATTTTGCTGTCTGATGTCTAATAAACACAAATATCATCAATTTTGCTGACAGAATTGTAGGAAATACTGACCAAAAGGAACATATACCCCATCCCCCCTTATTTTTCTAAGGTTCAGGCAGATGCAGACAGTTTCGGTCCACCTCAAACTCTACTTATCAGAAGTTCTGTGAGCACAAACAGTAAAATGAAAGTTCCAAATATTAGTATTTCATTATAAAACTTGGCCAGGATTTTGATTTCACTAGTAATTTCAAGTATCTCACATGCTGAACACCTAACAAGAAAAGCTTATTTTAAAATGCCAGTTTTCATAACACCGTTCTACCAACTTCTGAAAATTAGGATTTCTGAGGCTTTGTTAAGTTGGGAACTCAAAAAAACAGTCAGGCAAAAGTCCTGACTCCCATACTATCTATAAAATAGCCATTACAAATAGCATGCAATAATCAAGTGCAGAGAAAATAAAATCTAGATTATTTCTATAACGTCTTTTTTAAAGGCAATATACAGTTATATAGGTTTGAAGATAGAAGCAGGTTTTAGTCAGAAAGCAATGATCAAGCCAGATGAAATGCTCTCAAATATCAGGCCTTGCATTTTAAGTTGAAGTTCATGTAATGGTCTGACTTCACATACACTCAGATTCTACAAGCCTACAAAAAGGCAGCAGTTAGCATGGGAAGAGCAGATGTCACTAAGCCTTAGTGACAACTTTAAGCAGCTACTTGCTTCCCAACTTACCATCTTCCTTTTCCTTTCTGCAATCTGCTCCTCTGATTCCATTTCTACTTCATTGCTAATGGGAGTTTTTTCTTCTATATCATCAATAAAATCTGGCTCCTGAAAGATGGAAATGACTGCTTTACAGAAGCTCTACTACTCTTGCAAACTAGGGAAAACTAAAAGCTACACAGGACTAAGAATCCTCAGATCACTACATCAAAAGTAACCAAGCCAATAAATCACAACAAAAATGTAAAGAAAAACCTAATATCCACCTGTACCTTTGTATAAACCTGTAAATATCATTGCCCGACTACATCTTTTCCATTCTGAGCTTAGACATACCTGTATCTTCTTTCTTTAGCATACTGACCTTACTGAAATTTTGGGGTTCCATCCCCACTCCCCACCCACCAAAAAAAAAACCAGAATTAAACTTCTGAACCAATGGAAAATTTTGGGCACTAACACTGGCCACTGATTTAGCCACATTACAATCAGTTAAAGAATTAGAGCTGTACACACCCATAAAAAAAAAAAAATTAGTTTTAGTGAAATAGAGTGAGTGTCAAAGGAGATGTTAACAACGATTACATAGAGGTTCTTCTCAGCTCAAAAGTAGATTCTAAAGTCACATTTTCCATTTAAACATCTCATTACCGAATCTCATGACAGTGCCATAGCATAAGGAAACACAAGAGTTAGCTAACTAATACTAGTCTTTTTCTGCCTAAACAGAAGACCAAACAAACAAAAAAAAACCAAACAAAAACAAACCAAAAACCCCAACCACCAACCCACACCAGCAAAACACCACAGCCTACGAAACACTAACTTTGAAGAGTTAATTGTTCACTAGTCCTATATGCGATTTTACTTTTACAGAAAGGACCAAAGTTGGTTTTGTTTTTTACTTTTTTCTTAAAATTACATTTACCTTTTCCCATACGCTTTATTCATTTTAGCACTATATATTTCACCCCAGGAAAAAAGCTATTAATTGACTGTCTTCTACGTTTAGATATACATTCTAACAACTTCATTCTTTTCACAATTCTTACTGTTTTAAGTTTTGTTTTGAAAAACAATGCGTGTTCTCCTGTAACTGTTCTATATAAGCACTGTGTATTATGTTAAAAGCTTAGGAAAAGGTTCCAAATACCAGTTATCACTTGTTAAAAACAAAACAAAAAAAATCACTTAGGGTGAGAAAGATTAGATGTTGCCTCTAAAGATCATAATTTCTAACAGCCACATGCCATGCCTTCTGGACTTCCAAACATTGTTAAGCTTTTATAGCTAGTATTTTTAGCTATCATTTAAAACCCCAGAACAACCTGACCATCTTACGAAAACTGGGGGTAAATATGCTCATTTTCAGCTTAATACTTTCACTCCTAAATGATGTTAAAAATTAAGAACTTGGAAATGGCTCCCTCCCAGAATAACTCCTTTCTCTCTGCCCCTAAGTTACCATCCAAAACCATCATATAAGAAAAAAAAAAAAAACAAACCACCACCACCACCACTCCCAAAAAGAACAGATAAGTTATGAAAGTAACAATCTTCCCATGTTAAATATTTATCTTTAATAGCTCCTCTGCAAAACTAAGTTAATAATTGATCTCATGGATCTCTCCCGCTAGTTCTTTCAAACTGACATATTAAATGAAAGACTGATTTAAAATTTATTACCATGGTATATTATCAGGTAGCTTTACCATACTATCCACCTATTATCCAGTATTTAGCTTCAAAGCACACCTTCCTCCTCCCAACTCCCAAACTCTGTTTAATCTTCTACACAGAACTGCAGCCAAATTTAATGTTCTCGATTGCAATTTTGCTTGTAATAGGAGCAGGGATACTTACTGCTATGTTTAGAAAACTACGCTCCTGAGTAACATATGCAACTAACCAAAAGACACTTCAAGATGGACTGGAAGCTCATGAAAGCATGACATGAGGCTTTCACATCAGAGATCCACAAAGAAATTCAGAGGAAAAATGTAGAGTTAAAACTGGTATGGGAACCAACATACCTTTGAATACAATCAAATATTATGGGACAAACTTTTTAGTAGGGCCTGTAGCAACAGAACATGGGGCAATGGTTTTAAACTAGAAGAGGGTAGATTCAGACTAGAAAAGACAGCCTTTTTTTATAATGGAGGTGGTGAAACACTGGCACAGGTTACCCAGAGAGATGGCAGATGCCCCATCCCTGGGAACATTCACGGTCAGGTTGGACAGGGCTCCGAGCAACCTGATCTAGTTGAAGATGTCCCTGCTCACTGCAGGGAGGGGTAGACTAGGTGACCTTTAGAGGTCCCTTCCAACCCAAACTATTCTATGATTATGGAAAACTGAAATTAGTATTAAAAAAAATTCTAAACAGCTTATCATGATTCTTGATAAGTCTTCATACCCCTTTCCAGTGACTTGTTATAATTCCTTTAGTAACTACAAAAGGAGTGTATAACAGCTTTTCTTTCTGATGATCTTTGTGTCAATACCTGATTATTAGAAATCGACAGCCTGAGGGGAGAGAGCTTCCTCTGCTTATTATCTGTGATTTTCATTTTGGTGGCTGCTCCTTCACAGTCCAAAGTGATATTCTGATTCTGGGTCTCCTTTTCTCTTGAAGCATCTTTTTCTTTCTTTCCCTTTTTCCTTCTGGTTTCATATCCAGTATTGATGTTTTCTGTAGGCTCAGAACGTCTGAGAACTGGACATTCAGGATTTTCTTTGAGGCAAGCACAATCCACTTTGTATTTACTAAAAGTAATTAAACACAAGATGATGTATTTTGATTAGGCTGTACAGAATGAGACTTTTTCAATACTGTATCACACAAGCTGATACATTTCACATTAAACATCCACTATGATGTAAACCAACCATATTAAGAGCAGTTGACTCACGTCTTCACCAAGATATACAATATTGCTACAATTCAAAAATCTCATCTACTGGTTAACAGAATTTGGTTAAAAGATGGAAGACATCTAAAACCTGAGTATATCCTGGGTGGAAATACAACTATCACATTAAATAAACAGACGCGTGGAAGTAGAGGTCTTGCTTTACACAAAGATAGCAGACAATTTACAGAATAAGCACACAAAAAAACTTGGGAGTCACTTTGCACAATTTTAAGCTCCGCTTGATAAATAAGAACTGTTATTCAAACACATTCGACTTGCGCAGGCTGTCAGCTGCAGGTACTAAACACAACTACTACATACTTTTGAAATAACAACACCCCCCACCCCAAAACTATCAACCAGGCAGTTTCTCAGGTCGTCTTCATGTGAGGGATGTAGGAGTATGTCTATAACATTTAACAATGCAAGGTATCTTGAGCTAGTCTGAATCAAAGTTAATTAATAGAAGCAGTACTCTATGGCCATGACTAGTTTGGATCCAGAACTAATGATGGCATGTCTGCACAGCACTGCACCCAAGCTGACTTATGAGTAGACCAAAGAAAATCATATTACCTTGGTGTAGCAAAACCTGAAACAGTTGGGACTACTTCTGGACACAACCAAGTGCACATACAGAAACAGGCTCTTCGATGCTTCTGTTTCCAAGGTCAGTATTGGCCTAGATGTTCCTGCACAATGTACCTATACCCAGGAATATTTCCTACTAGCCAAGGGAAATGGTTAGTAGGTGGGATCACTCAAATGCCTTATTTTGTCATCAGATTTCAAAGAGGTGTTTGAATAACAGTTCCTACATATGTGAGTGGAACTTACCGGTTAGTTCCTTTACCATTTCAAAATGATGCTAATGATGATAAAACAATGGTAACGGCAACAGTTTATTAGACCTTTCCCCAGTTCATGAAAGGACCAGCAGTTATAGTCCAGAAAACGTGTAATAGGTTATATAGAATCTAAGGCACTGAACATTCAGTGTACTTGAACCTTCTGAATCACACAATGAACAAACATGATTTATAACTAAATTCAACAGACACTGTCTTCCTGAAGTTATACTAAAGAGGCACTCCAAAGTAAACAAAGTGTTACCAAATAGTTCTATATTTTCTTCCTCTACTCTCCCCACACTATGGGATGCCTATATACAATAAAATTTCATAGTACATCTTTATTCATGTTCATCTACATTTCTATCTTTTCCACATAATTTACAAGTAACTGCAACATTGCTGAAATTAGCAACAGATATGCAGTAATAAAAATAAAGAAACCCTGCTCCCACACACACACTGTTCATTGTAAATACAATGCTTAAGGAGGCCTATGTTATTAAAGCACGCAAGAAAGTCAGCGATATAAAAACCAAAGCCATTCTGAATCGCAATGCAACTCAATAAGCATTAGATATATTTTAGAAGAGTATGCTGAAATACTCACCAATTTCCATAATCAAAATCAAATGCTATAGTAATCTCTGCTCCCTTTGGAATGTTATGGATGGAGTAAATATAAAGATGAATTGTTCCATCTTCAATTACATGCCTCACCTATATTGAGGAGAACATTATAATAGCATGCATTACTTTGGGTTTGTGGTGGTTTTTTTTATTGGTATTGTGTTTTTTAAGTACCTGTACAAAAAATGGTAGAGATTGCTCAAATTGCCAGCTAGGAAACTCAAGGAGAAGGAGACGTCTAAGTAAATAAAATTTAACTTTATGTAGATGCTCACCTCTGCATTTGGCGTACATGAACGCCTGATGAATCGAGCTTCATTTCCGAAAGTCCTTGCATCAACACACATTTCTAGCCCATGGAATTTGGAATAAAACAAAACAAATGGGTATGGCCTGAAAGAGATACAAGGAAACCAGAGTTTTGTAATTTTTAAAGATGCTAAATATCACCTATTTTTCACATTAGTTAGCTTTGTAACATGATGTTTGGCACAACACACTAAATTTCTGGATTAATCTGAGAACGACATATTTGTATTTAAGCTCATGATTCTTGCTGGTATGTTCTCCAAATGTATCCTCAGAACATCAAAACTCTGAGTTACAGCCCTGCATGTAGCTGCTCTGCATAGGACCTAAAGGGAGGAACACTAACGGAGCAAGCACTAGACATGGAAGGTTAAGATTCCTCATCTTTCTTATGAAACTTGAGTAGAAATTCAGGTGCCTCACAGAAAAACAATAAAATAAAATAACATCTCTGCATCTCTGCCTCACACCTGCATTATCACTAGCACCCAACTCTCCTGAAGAAAGGGGGCATCTGAATACTTTGCCAAGACATGCTTTAAGTTCTGCTATTACGAGTGGCAGGGAGTCCTTCCATCTTTACTTAGCAAAAGTTCTGTGTTCTCTCTCCTCAAAGAGGCCTCTTGCAATTTCCCAAGTAGGTGTGGCTGGGCAGTTAATGGCAACACTGAAAAGTCTTCCACAGGAAGGACGCAGTCACGCATTGCTCAGTAACTTAACCAACTAGAGAATTCTGGCAGTCAAAAGGTTCCAAGCTGACCTGTGTCCAATTCCATTCTTGGCCTGATGGACGTAAAAATCTAATTCTCTCACAAAAGAGCCTGTCTTTGTCATTACCTTCCGAATTATTCTGGTATGGTAGAACCTGCCAGTCTCTGGTTAAAGGTGCACAACTACCTAACTGAGGATGCAGGAATCCTGTAACCAGGGAAGAACAAAGAAAGCGGACACTGACTCCTGAGTGGATATATAAGGATATCCAGAAAAGAAGGGAGAGAACAGATTCCAGCTGCAGTTATTTTTAATCATACAACAGTAAAATGCAAGGAACTGCTGGTAACTTGTACTTGAGGCAAGAGTTTGGCAAAAGAGCATTTTAAAAGTTACCTTATTAAAACATTTGGAATAAACAAACCTTTTAAAGAAATATCCATTAGCTTCAAATTGTTCTCTCAGCATGAACTTTCCTCTGTATTCAATAATCAGTGCATCAGGAGGCAAGTCTTTGGCAGCTTTTAAAATTTTCTTGTTTTTTTGCACGTAACTCTATAAAGACAGAAGTTAATTTATGAAGTATCATCTTCTACCATTTTTCCTTTACTATTAACTGCAGATTATACTTTTCACAACTACTAAACAAGTCTATAGGAACTAAGAAAACCCTCCTTTTTGTAATTAAACCTCCAGACTGATTTGATCTTAACTGTCCCGTTCCCCTACCAATGCAACTAGTTCTGACTTTAGAATCAAGGAATGCTTTAGACCTACTTCTCCAGTATGTGGCTGAAAACCAACATATTCATGTTCTCACAATTCAAGTACTATACCCCTTAGTGCTCTTAATTCTCACCACTATTAGGACAAATTGCTACATTATTTTGCCTAACACTTTCAAAAGGCTTCAATTCCTTCAAAGAAAAAAAACATGCAAACATAAAAGGACATTCATGATTCATTCAAGGGAAAACAGAACAGGAAAATAATGACATAATAAAAAATAAGAATCCTGAGAGTTTCAAAATTTCTTATTTCCGTATCTTTAGATGCAAGGATGGCTTTTAATTAAAAACCAATACATACCCTGACAATTAGTGAACTCACACCTCTCATAACTGCCATCGCCAATCAAAAAGGAAGTAGCCTCTATGTAGGCAAAAGGCTCTGTAAGCAGGGATATTCCTCTAAGGAGGGTGCCCCATATGCCATGATGGTCTTTGAGGAAAAGAAGCAAAGATGCTTCCATTAATCTGCTACAGTAACCACTCCTCAAGATTTCTGCTACAAAATACTAAGGTCTGTTATATGGCTCTAATTTTAAGCTGATAACTAACTGATGTTAAGGACAGAAAGAAACATTGCACAATTTCTGCATGAAGTAGAAATTACAGGATCACAAAAGTAAAAAAGAAATCAGTATCAGAATATCACCTACCATCAAAAGAATTCTTCATGAACTGATAGAATAGGATTTCATTTATCTGAATACCAGACTTACCGTATATTAAAAGAAATGTGGACAATTAACATGTTGATACCCAAAGCAGGAAAAAAAAATATTCCTACTTCAATGCTTCTGTCTACTCTAACCACTCCTGATATTCCTCACAGAGCAGAGAAACAGTATCAGCGAAGTTTACTGCGCTATGCCCACCACAAAACACAGTCTAAGGACAATCCAAGGTTCAGGCTAAGGCTCCACCTTAGTTATTTCTATGAGAACTTATGTGCAAGTGCAAATATAATCAGAGATGATAGTGGATATATTGAAATCAATCACGAATTCTGGAAAAGCTGTTAAAACTCTGACACTTAGACCTGGTGAGACAAGATACAGAAAATGAATGTGAAGTCCCTCTTTTTGGCTATCTATATTTGGCATGCAATAACACACCATGGCACAGCTCATTACCTCAACTGGAGGTTTGAAAATCAGATTGCTGGTGCTGACTTCTTTTTTGTCATTTCCATTGCCTAATCTCAGAGCTATTTTTTGTGCCTCCCTCTGGACACCCTCACTGTACTGGTTATTATTTGCTTCTTCATAACGATCCATCCATGCCTTGATTTTCGTTTCCCATCCGAAGTTTGAACTGTCAGTAGGATCAATCTCTGGAGCTGAGCCCTAAAAATGAAAGTGACCAAATATTACAAGGCAAGAAAAAGATACTGAAATAAAAAACCAAAACAAACCAAACTCTACAACAAGACACAAAATGAAGGGCAAAGGTATGCCATTCATTTAAGGTGTTTTTCTTTTTAGGAAGTCCAGTATAAAATTCTGTATTACTTAAAAGCACTGAGCTGAATTCAATAGCATTACATTTGTCCTCTTATGAATTTAATCATTTCATAAAAAGCACTCAAGTTCAGGAATACATTCCTTCAATAAGAATTCTAGCTTTTAGTGGGATGAGGATGGAGACTGACATTGTTTCCTCCCACAACTGCACTGCATCATGAATCTATGAGTGCAGGAGTTGCAGAGTCAGACCTCCCTTCCTCCTCAACTTTTGTGAGCATATGCAAATATAAAGAACTCCAGCTTCCACCCTACAATACACAGATTTGGTTTTCCCCTTTGAACTTCAAGGATCATGCTCTATTTTTTTCTTCTTTACATCTTACTAAACTTTACTAATCCTACACCTACTACATTAAGGTTCCAACTCTTAATGTTACAGGCTTTGCACAGATCATTCTCCTCCCCTTATCTGTTCCTCATGAAACAGTTTTCTTCTGCAGTGCTTCAGATCCTTTCACTTTTAAAGAAAGTGCCATTGTACCTCCAGACCTCATAAGCAGCAGGCAGGCTGCAGCCAACCAATGCTCCTTACGGACAGCAGCAGCCAACCAACGCTCCCTTTTCTATCCAGCTGAGCAGAGACACTATTAAACATTAATAAAACAGCAAGTAGTTCAGCAATTCAATTTACCTGTTACTGATTATGTTTCTTTTGTGCATCAGGAGAACCATACACACAAACAGCATTAATAAAAGGTGTGATGCTAAGAAAACCATGAAAACACACAATGGAACCATATAAACACCATATTAAAAAGCACAAAGATTTTCTTTCCCAATTCTGTGTTCATTATAGGCAAGTCACATCTTATACATTTGAAGTGTAAAGTGTGTCCCGCTTGTTTTTATATATCCCAAGGATGAATAAACTATGGGAAACACCTAGTTTTCACACCATGAATATTTTTATCTCACAGAAAATGTAGAGACTGCTACAACACTTACAAAGCAGACATCCCAACACAATCCCTTAAACTATGCCAGCACTAGCGAGTCCCACCAGATAAATACATGGGAGTATCGACAAAAAAGAATCACTAGTTTAGCTTTCAAATGCAGTATAGCCACTTTTTTTTTTGCTGCTTAGAGCTATGAAAAACTGGAGCCACTAAGTTCAAATGAGGTGTGCACTCAACTTTACTCCCTTGCATAGCACAAACAAGCCTTAACTCCTCCACTAGCTCTTGAAAACCAAGTGTTCTCAGAATACAAATTTACACTCTACTATATCTGTTAACTTTGCAGGACATAAAGATGTAGTGCTTATACTTTATTTTAAAATTACTATGATGCATATACTTAGTACATTAGTTATGAAGAGTATTATAGTACTTAATGTACAGCCCCAATCGCACTCTTGATGCTTCATATTAAAGTAATGTACAATTAAGGTTTAAAACAAAATCACATTACCTTTACTCGTGAAGATTTCCTGGATCCTTCTCGAAATGCCTGAAACAAAATTAGGTATTTATACTCTTTTGAGAAAATAGAAAATCTCTTAAGATATTTAAAATCTATTAACGAGTTAACAACTTTTTGACGCTGACCACTCTCGATAAAACATAGAAGTCAACAACAACAGAAAAAAACTACACTGAAATCTCAAGGAGGCAACAGGTTACATCTCACAAAATATATTTTAAAACACAATTCAGCATTCCAAGCTAAGTGCATACTGGATGTCAAGAGCTAGTAGTCCAGGTACCCTTAACCTTTTTCTCATTTTACAACATGACTCTCTAGAATTTCAGAATTCAAGGCAAAGTAACTGAAAAGTTACTTATGGAACACTCCATACTCATCAGGTAAATCTGTAAATTGCCCACATCCTTCACCACAGTATTTGTGGAAAGAAAGGAGGGGAAGCAAGTGTTACAGCTGTCCTATAATGTTAACTTACCAAAGAAGTGTGTCATTCTACAACAAAACCGCATTTTTTAAATCTTCTCACACAATGTTGGGAAATAACAGAAGAATATGTGGTAGTAAATTTATATTCAGAAACATTAATTCAAAAGGAATAATTTTACTCAAGATATCCAAAAACATATCAGTAACTAATTCTGACTTCTAGCTTTAAAGGACAAAATTCTCATCCGAAGTGAAAAGGAACTGCAGAAAGGAATTTATTAGTTTAGGAAATTCCATGTACTTTACTTCTTCACATATAACGTTTGTATCTTCACATATATTTTATTGTTGACACCTGTAGTTCAACAGTGTAATGTCAATACCTTGTTTACCAGAGGTGTTTAATAGCTAACCTTCTTACAGCACACTTCCACACAATTTCAGATCAATAAATAGACATAAAGTCACATCAGGACAACTGACACCAAACATTTCTGAACTTAAAACAACCACAGCTGAAGACTTTCAGGCACAGAATTCTTTGGGTTTCCAAAGCCTGTTCTGCCCCACCTCTAACTATATCAAGTGGTCCAGTAGACGCAATTCTTCCTTAGAAATTCTGCCTCAATTATAAAATTGAACTTTTATTGAATTAAGGGGGACAGGGAGGGAAGCAGTGAAGACTGCATCGTTTACTGATTTTTAAAACCAGTGTCTCTTGGTAAGAGATGTCCCATAGCTCTAATTTATAAGAGAGTCATAAAAAGAGAAACTACATTCACTTACTTTTTTACATTTTGCTATATTCTGTTCTTTCTCTCCACTTTTTTTCCTTTTCTTATCATTGACTTTTGTAACTCTTGTAGCAGTTAAAGTAATTGTAGTTGGTGTATGTTGAAAAGCAGTATACAGTTCCACAGGAACCTCATCACCACTCTCTGTTGCGCTGGTATCCCCATCTTTAAAGCAAAGAACATTCTGTAAACAATTAAGTACTGTAGAAAGAACATTCACTAGTTACTCTACACCTGATTTTAAAAAACAACGTATACGGGCAAATGCGTCTAAGCACTCACAGGCTAGATACATCAGCAGTTGCAAGAGTAAGAAAATGAATGACCAATGAGAAGCTGATAAGTAGCAGATGTTCGTAATGCCAAGTAAGAAAGATACCAGATTAATTCCACTCAAAGAATGGAATTGTATTATCATATTCCATTATACACAAAACTAGAATCAAAACAAATATGGTAAAAAAGTATTTAATCTCATTCACTTATATAATACTTTTACTTGTAATATGGCTTTAGGATTCTCTCAGATGACTGTATTCTAGAGGGGATTAAAATTAATGGCTGCCCAGCATTTCTTGCAAAGCCCTATTAATCAGTCATGTAAGCCATAATCAACTGTTTCAGCTTCCATTTGCAGTATCAAGTGCCTTTTTCAGGGCAAATATGTCAATTTAGCCAAAAGCCTTCTCTCCTCAAAATCCTCTAATAACAACATTCTGCTACTCAGAGAAGAGAAAAGGGAAGCCTATTTTACTCTTTAAAAGATCATACACAAACTGACATTTTTTTCTTTGTGCTATGCACCTGCACTAAAAGACAAAGCCTGCCATTTAGCATACATCAGCATTTATGTCAGACAAATACATTTCCTGACCTGAAACAGGATTACCCCACTTCTGTCAAGATCAAAGGCTGTGAAGTATGGGGAGGATTGGAAGGGAGATGGTGCACACAGATAGGAGACTGCTTGTTCACATGTGCTTAGTACAGACTTCTCAGATTTTAGCAGCTTTTCCAAATATTCTGCCTTCACTAAACATACCTGACACTAAGCAAGACTTTTTCTGAAACTCCATAGATGCAAGCTTTACAAATACTTAGTAAGAGCAGAGAAAACATTCCTCCTGAGCTCAGAAGGATGTTGCCTTAATCAGTGCACTCAGTCCTAATTGAAACCTTCTTTACTAAATAAATAACTCCAGCTACTGGTTACTCTGGATTTTTCTTGCTCACAACATTCCTTAACAGGATTCTTCTGTGCATAGTAAGCACTCCAATGTTACCATCTTGGTTGTTCTTTTCAACAATTTATTAGGCACATAATTACACTTTAGATATTAGTAGCTGATGATGGTCTCTGAAAATGGTTACATTTCTGCTGGGACTATGTTCTGAAATAGCATAAAAAAGCACATAAAAAAGAAGAAATGTCTAATCCAAGAAAAACTAATAGCGGAAAAACTAACAATCAAGAAATGAAAACCCAAGGCCCTCTCGAAATTGTCAATGTTTGTAGTCCATGCACTAGTGCCTACAGAATCTAAATATGTCACAGCCAAACGCCTCCCCGCCCCCAACCCTCCTCAAAAACCCCACAAAACACTGTCTTCCTTAGGCAAGCAACATTTCAATATTGTTGTCTACACTGTGCCCTAACTTACTGTAAAGAATAATTACCTCAACTGAACATATAATTACAGACTTGTTTTGAGACACTCCTTCCTTAACCTACATAACTTGCTTTCACTTTAGAGAGCCTTAGTAATGCACACTAAGGTAAGATTTTGCATCTTTGAAGAATCAAACTCTCCAAATTTCACGAGACGTTATGAGCCCAGACTCATTTCCCCATAAAGCAGCAAACGATCTCACCAGCACCAATTTCAAGACCAGACAGCCTGAAGCACCATCCTTGAACAAGTTACACCTCTACATACTGTACCTTTAAAAAAAAAAGAAACAAAACAAAAAAAACCCCAAACCTCAAAGCATCTAGGATACAATTGACTAGGAGCTTAACAAAGGTGCTCACTCCACTGAACCACAGTAAGCAATCCAATGCACCGTAAGCTGCATCAGAATTACACTTTTATACCAGAACAACACAACCAGCACCACCACACAGAACCACAGGCCCCAGAACAATGGGCTATAAACATTGCCAGGAAAAAAGGTGACACCTTTATACATAAAAGTTTAAGGCTCTCACCAAATTTCATATCCTGTGAAATGTTCACTTAAAAGTTCTTTCTTTGATGCAAACCAACTGATCTACTACTTGCTCCCCACTGATTAGCTCTGGATGCAACATGGCTAAAGTAGCAACTCTTTAGAAGCCTTTACAGTAAAAAACGTTATACTGTAAAGTATTCTTTTATCTAAATGAAAAGCCCTATCATACATAAGCCTAAAAAAAGTGCCCTAAATACATACTAACTCAAAGAACATCCAAATAATGCAATAAAACACCTGTGTACTTACTACTAAGTTATAAGTAACATTCTGCTGCAGTTGAATACTTAAAACATTTAACAGATTCAAATTGATACCACTTCTGCTTTTCCTACTTGGAATCATTTATGAAAACTGGCCATTTTTACTAATGTCTCATGGTAGATAGCATATGCAGAATTACCTTAAGTCTGAAGCATGTAGGATCAGTCAACATACAAAAAGTACATTTAGCCAAGCAAATCTATTCACTAAATTAAAATTAACTAGAGTGCAAGCATACTTTTGTTTCAAGGTATGTATTATAAATCATAATAATTAGTCTAAGACTCAGTTGAAGTGCAATATTAACAGGACTAGAATTTATCTTTTGTTTTTACTCTGTTTTGTACTTTAGTATTTATTTTAAATCTGTTCTGTGCATTCAATAGGAAAAGACTGATCATCAGGATTAAGGAAGGCTGAACACTAACTTCAAGTGTAAAAATTTCTTCAGCTCCTGCTAAGATTTTTACTATCTCTCAAGTTTATAGTAAATGATCAGATAGTGTGGCTACAAATCCTAAAAGATCACTTAAATAGCTCAGACCATCAACTTCCCCTATCCTGTATGTAATTTCAAGTTCATTCTCACAATATCATACCACTTAGTACAAATTTTTTTTAGAATTTAAAATTAATTTTTGCTGATTCTATTAGAATAATAGAACACATACCTTTATACTTCATTTGGAGTTAACAATTTCACTATCTAGATGGTCAACCAAAACTTTACAAAGTAAGTTTGGTTTTGTTACAATGAAAACAGACAAAACAAAAACCGTTCTAAAGAAGTCATTGATGGCTTTAAGGGACTTAAGGCAGCTTAGCACTGGACAGCAGAAAACGTCAACCGCACCAAGAAGCACTGTTAAAGCCACACACACTTCTAGTCCACATCACACACTTCAGAATTTTTCTGAAGGCATATGAAGTAGGCAGCAAGACCTTATCTACATGGTATTTTTTTAAAAAAATCCTAACACACACACACTCTCGCAGGTACCCCCATACTTCAGAGACATGATTTGAAAGTAAAACATTACGTTTAGGAGGATGACTTCCTCCCATATCATGACTTCTGTAACAGAGCTTGAAAGTATCACTTCTCATTCAAGAAACCCACGACATGTTTGGGTACTGGCTGGACAAAACTCATGACACGGTAGGCCAGCTGAGTTTTGAAATTCTGAACCGTGGGAGAGCTAATTTCTTAAGATACAGACCCTGAAACAGATACCTGCACTACAAGCCTCATCTAGTTATCAGAGGCCAAAAACCCCTCAAAATATCATACAATTTTTTAAACTAAGTTTAGCAATTTTTCTTGTCAGAACAAACCCAAAACATACCAATACACACACCCAAATCCACAGCTAACAAGTCAGAATTAGAATTCCCTCTCAAAACTGTGTTACGTTGTTTTAAATCACAATTATGTAATTCTTAGAGACAGCAATATCATCTGTAATGGAATAGCTTTAAGAGGTTGGTACGAGGATATGAGTAGTCTATACTACGAAGGGAAAAGAAGGACAGGGCTGTGAAATAATTTCTTTCCAAAAAGAAAGCAGACTTAGTAACCCTCTCACCACAGAAGAGACCTGAACCTTTTCCATCTTATCTTCAGTTGCTTAACGTAGTCTAGTTATTATAAAAGCTACATTATTATGAAACTTTATGTTCAGATTGAATTATTCCACAGATGTAAGAAAAAAAGACAGTGATGCAACCTTTAATAAAACACATGAAACTGCAACAATTCTGATGTAATGTTACCTTAGTAACAATAAAGGCAAGTAAAAGGCATTGATTTGCCTTATATGCTGCAGGCTATCAAAACTGCAGGAACCAGGTATACACTCTTAAGTCTATACAGTTGATCTATACTTACTTTATAACCTTTACTAAGGAAAAAACTTTAAGATTTACTCACCTGACATATTTTCCCTTTTCCGTCGTTGTAACAGTACTGCCCTTTCTTTATCTAAACTCCTGAAATGAAAAAAATTTTTTTTATTCCATTCTTCACTTATGCATCAACACATCCAAGTATTAAAAGTGACCTTTCCATAGTTACCATTTTCCATTGACTACTACAGAACAAACAGTAGTCTAGCTGAACGTTTAGATACTTAGCAAAACATCAGTTGGGCACCGTTCCATTCCATTTTAACGCAAAGCACAAGCATCCAAGTCACTTAGAAACATAAAACTTGATAGCTCAGAAGAAAGACTGACAGGTGCCCAGCGGATTACAGGTAAGCAGGCCTTAAACCATTTTCCCTGAGATTCTTCAAGACAATCGTCACAGTACAATACAAAACAAATTCTACAACAACAAGGTCCAAACTGCTTCTCAGAAATAGAAGAATCACTTTTTGGTAATTAAACTGTTCTGAACACACACATCTTTTATTCACTAATTAACAATCTGCAATGTAAATAACAGGTAGCATTTTATATACTCTACATCACAGGACAACTATTAACAACAGTCAGATATAATCTACTTTCCACGCAGTCAGAACAAAGGCCCTCTTTGTCTTGTCATAACTTGGAGGGGGGGGGGGCATAAAAATACTCATTCCAGAGCAAGAAATAGTACAAGTGAGCACTGCAGAATTTTGGAATGGGGCACATAAAAGACACTGAGAAATACTGATGGGACAGCTGACCTGAAAACACTGCTGTTAAGGGTTCTCAACATAAGACAGCCATGAAACAAAATGTGGAACGGATTGCCTATGTCTCGGTCAGCCTGAGAAACAATCCAGGAATCACTACTATTTCGGTAAGCCTTTCAAGGGTTTGCCCGTGCTGCCTAGTGAGGTGAAACAATGACTACTGTGAACATGGGGAATGGAAACTGGTAAAATAATCTGCATTAGAAACGTAGGTCCTTTAACTAGGATTATCAGGATTATGCTACATGGTCTCTGTTTATCTGTTGGTTGTTCCTGTACCTGCTCTTTTTATATTCTCCACTCAATCTAGTTTGTATTCAAAAATCAAAAACTGTATTCAAATTCAAAATCAACCAAACTGCTCACCTCGGCTGACAACGTTCACACAGATATATGTCAGGAATATGCTGCCTGTCGATCCCCATGCAGTCAATGTGCTGCCAGACACTTTGAAAAAAACAGAAAAACACTTTCTTATTTCAAGTACAATTTTCAAAGTTGTGTGAATATATAACACACACACAGAGACACACAGAGCAAGTGGTTCTTTTTTTCATCATGATCTTTACTCAGATTGAGTACTGCCTAAAACTACATCTCAATCACTGTCTTCGCCACCACTCTGCTAGCTGATTTGCTATTCCACTGATTACTGTAATTCCAATCTTGTGGCTGTCTCCTGGTGTCTCTCTGCTTCTTTAGACTCATTTTCCCTCTTGGAAATTTTTCTATAACACTGGAAATAAAAAATGGTAAATAATCACAATAGAGAACAAGGTAAGACAAATACCCTCAACAACAAGATTTATGCTTTACATAGTAACAGGAGCTTTGTTTTTAAACTAAAGGATTCAATCTCCTTTTAAAATATATCCATAAAGTATTACTTGTATTTTCTATATAAAAATATATATGCAAATATATGGGTTTATGTACTTATACATTTCAATAGAACATGTATTTATGTTTTTATACGCACACCCCTCATGACTGGCAGCACTGTTGTGCAGCACAGGAAAAGCTTTAACTGCTTTCCACAGCCAGGGAAGAGAGGCTGCTTGCTAGACTGAAGGCTACCCTAGGACAGCAGTATATGCTCATCCCCACATTGCTAGAAGGAATGGGAACACAGAAATCCTTGTTATCTTCCCACCTGTGAGTTTATCACAACTGTCTCCAACTCCTCACAGAGAATCTTTTCTTCAAAAGAAGCAGACTCTACCTAACTGGTGACTGCCTACAGCTCCACTGCTGAAAGAATATCTAAATACATTTCAATGTAAGGGAAGCGGTCATCAGAATCAAGGACCATCAAAAATTAATAACCACCTTGTTATGTAAGCAGACAGAAGAATGAAGCTCAAATTAATGTTTTGATTAGCCATAGCAAGCATTTTAGAAATACACAACAATCTCATAAATTCAGTAGCGTTCATTAAGTGTACTGAATGTAAAAATACAGGCGAATGTTGTCCAGAAACATGAGATTTGTCTTCTCCTGTTAAGTGTATCAGCTCTAGAAATTTCTAAGCTCCTTTTCCCAAGTCCAAGTATCTAACAGCGCCTGCTTATTCTACTATGATCAAGTAGGTGCTTAAAATTCTTAAAACTACATCCTTTGAAAATTAAGAGTTCTTATCAGAAAGATCATGGAGAGAAACCAATATCTGAAAAGTTCCTTTCAGATTATTCTGTACCCTGCAAGTTACTTGATTTACCTGTACACAATTTACCAAGATGCTTGGTTACTCAGTACATGCAGATTAAGAACCAATCCCAAGGTCTTTATTTCACCATACTAACAAATAACTTGGACAAAATACCAGAGAGATATCCTTTTTAGATGGGAAAAAGATATACCCTTATTAAGCAACAATGCATAAGTAAAGGCATGAACAAATTAACGAGTAGTCAAGACAGACTGGAATAAAGTATAAAATACTCACTGGACTTAACCAACTACCTTGCCTATGAGAAAGTCATACAACCTTCAAACACTTTCAATGCAAAGAAATTTCCTATGACTCAAGATACTTAAAACACCATTAAGTTATGCTTACTTTCAGTGCAGCTTAAGTTTTAAGTAATTTTTATCTTTTAAATTAATATTTGTTACCTGCATTTGTCACAACAGATCATATATCCATCATCATGTGTAAAGCCACAAATGCATCTGGTAATATCAGTTCCATAGCTTCCATCCTCTGATGTGCTGATGGTAGTAGCACTGGAGGTTTCATCAAAGTTGGGAGTGGTAAATATGCCTACTTCATTCTTGCTTATAAGCACTGATGGAGGAGGAGAAGCTGGAGGCGTTGGAGGAGGCCGAGCACCATAGTTATGGTCCTAGATTTTTGTGGATAAGATAAGTTAGAGCTCTTAAATTCATGCATACACTGATGGTTATTTAAGCCAAAGCGTAAGAATTAACTTTGGAAAGAATTTCAGAGACTTCTTATTTTTTTAGTAACAGTTTAAATTTTTGTTTCTGTCACTGCTGCTTCTTGTTTTTTACCTTCTCAACTATGTTTTACATAAGTGCACTATGTTCTGTATTCTGCTTCTAATCAACCATCATTAGTCACCTTACACAACTCCCAGTAAGATATGAATACGTCAGGATGAATCAGAGTTTTTTCAGTTAAGAACAGACAATTTTACATAATCTATTTTATGCAGAATACTTAACATGAAACTTACTGCATAGGGCAAACCAATGTAACTGTGTGAATGTGAGCTGCTGGTATACAACTGGTGTGGATAACTGTTCGATTTTTCAACTACCACAGGGCTAGCTTCTACAGATTCTGGTCTGCAAGGCAAAAGACAGAAGAATTACAATTAATATGCAATTTATAGTAACAGATTACAGATACCTGTTGCACAACTTCAAATTCATTGCCTGCTGCTCCTGTTTAAAGGAATATACAAAAAGGGAGTATGTGTGAGAATAAACTCACAGAGCCCCAACTGCCCCCTCACCCCAAGGAAAAAAAAAGGAAACCGAACCCTCTTTCATTTACAATGAAGCTTCTAGAGTGGCAGTGAACTTATGCCTCTGTAGAGTTACAAAATTTCTCAAAAAAGTGCATGCTGAATCATGTGACATAAGCTGCAAACCTGGGACAGAAAAGCATGTTACACACCATGTCAGGGAGTCATCAGTCCATATGCCCAAGTCTACAGGGCTGTAACAGAAGCTGCAGAAAGGACTTCAGCTCAATTATGACAAAAGATAGAAGCAGTAATTCAGAGAGCTGCACAGTGGCATCGCCCTGCACTACCAATGCTATTCGATTCTGCGATGACATCTAGTGGTAGCATTGGTGCACCATTCGCACCTGTCCAGCGAACCAGGACTCAACGCAGCACAGTACTGGTTCTACAAACAGAAAATATAAGTAGGGCAAACCTATCTAAAGGCGGCAGTTGATCAATTTATTTTTAAAAAGAAAGAAAAAATTATGAAAGTTTGCAAGAGGTTTTGTAGTAGAAGGCAGTGCCTTCTTTAATACACAGACTATGGTTTGTTTACATGCACTAAACCAGAACATGAAAGACAAGAAAGATAAAAGGAATACTAAAATAAGATGATCTTTTTGAGCACAAGAAATTACACCTTCATTACCTTTCCTCAGCAGTTACACTCATGTGTGCACACAAATATATGTACACTCATGACTGACACACTTTTAGTCAGTAACTTGTAGCTTTTTCATTGCACCATATGACTTAGTCACACTAGGACAAACTTCAAATGAACCCAGAGTTACCTAAAGTTGTTTCCTTTCTAAACATCATAAGGCAGGGCAAAATATCAGTATCTAAAACCAAAGTGGCTTTTGACTTGCATCACAAATCAAGCCTACTTCACTTTTCTAATTTTAGTTTTATTATGCATAAAGTCTACTTCTCATCACAAATCTTAATAATTCATTGAACTGATTTTTAAATAAAGTTGGTATTTCTGAATCTGAAGTTAAGAATAGATATCAGTGCTCGCTCTTAGACATTAAGATATTAAGTAGACACCTTTTTGTTATGCCATGAAGTGATACTAGTTTGATTTAAAAGGACACCAGGAACTTATATTTACTGGCACCATTTTTTGGTAAGAATATCATTAATTACTACCTTTCTGAAAACAACATACTGTATTTTCAAGTCTATTTGAAAGTGTCCTATTACTGTTTTTGGTGGCCCATTTCCTCTTATTAGCTTTTCCCCATGTGACATTACAACATGATAAAATTGTTTAAAAGAAACAACTAGTTAAAAAAAAACACTGGGTGAAAACTTTAGCTTCTAGAGTCCAAAGAAAAAAAAACATCTTTTTTAAAGCATTAATGTCTCTTAACAGTCACCAGCTGCATTTTTTTAGAGAGTGAGCAAACATGCGAATGCACAAATCATGTGAAGTACAAACATTAGAAATACAACTTCTGACTAGCATGAGAAAACAACTCTGACAACGCCTGCCCCTTGCTACCTCATCAACCCAGAAAAATCCTCATTTACTCTCTTATACCGTACTCCTCAACTTGAAAATAACTTTATTCAGTTTGCTGGAATTATCTTCTAGAAGCAGATCAGAATTTGCCAGGTTCAAACCCATGACTAAAAATCTGTGCCTTTCCAACAGATTTGCCTTTACCTATTTACTGACATAATGCATTTGTGCAGTAATCATACACCACTAATGTCATCCAGTTAATCTTTCTGATGATCTAGCCAATCAAAATGCCAATGAATGAGGCACTGACTACCCATCCATCATGGCTAGGACAGAAATTAACTTATCTTTCTCTAGGTCAAGGGGGTCTTGACTACTGTATTGCTTCTGCCATTCTTCAACCTTTATCGAATGGGACAAGCAGTAGCACAGTTACTCTTAACCGCTATTGGTTCAATGCTCAATCTCTGTATTCTTTGCTTTAGTATATGGAAAATACTCATTTTCAGAGCAGGAAGGCTTACTGATGGGGGGGGGACGACGGGGACACATGACAGCAAATTCAGGTACAACCCATCCTTCAGCAACACCACAATTAATTTAGGAGAGTTTCCTTCATTACAAATAAATATTACCATGACCTAAATACCAGCTACTTCAACATGGGAGCATTCAGTGAAAGATACCCAGAATGGGAATGTCCTAAAAAGAGGTCACATGTATTTCATCAGCTGACTACAAAAACTAAAAAAGTGTTCCAGATCTCTTACAAAATATGAGGCACAACAATACCACCCTACTCCCTAAATCCATTTCTACCTACTCCAGCAATTTATAAACCATGTAAGAGAACCAAAGTTTAATATTTAGAGGCATAACAGTTGTGGGAAGCAGAAGCATTAGGCTTCCAGAAACAAATGCATTTATCCCCACCTATTTTAATGCTCATAAAACAGATTCAGAGTACAGGGTTAAAAATGCAAAAGCACAGCTTTACCTGAGGAAGAAAAGCCAGAAGACAGGTGGGAGAAAATTAGGTGAGACACAAAGACTATTAAATCTGTCTTTTAAAAGTTTTAACATAAATACAAAATTAGAGCAGAATCAGTTTTCAGCAAAGCTTTTTTTTTAAAATGCTTATCCACTGGGGCCACAGATACTTCTTGAAATTATAACAGATGCTCACCAGAGCTTTATGCATAACTGTTAGAGTTCCATTTACCCAAATGCTAGACTGGGATGGGGAACTGTGTGGAGGGGACTGAGAAATATGGGAAGGACGTGGTGGAACATTCACTAAAGCTAGAAATTCATCATCGTAGGTGTCCTTTACAGTCAACAGAAAAGTGATATTCATCCCATAAGCAGTACAGAATTGGTATCGTTTCTCCACAGAACTACATACAACCTTCTAACTTTGGCAGGCAGGTCTGCCAACACCCTTTCAATGGTTCAATGTGCCCTTCACTGAACTCCTTCCCACCCCTCTTCTGCCCACCACGTGCATGACCCTGACCTCAAACAGGAAACACACCCTCTATAACATCATTTGTGCAAAAAATCAAGGCCACCTTCTCAAATAGGCATCTCAGAATTGATGAGTTTTGTGAATAACGCCTCTTGGTAATATATTTAATTGTGCAGCCAGTTAAAGAATAAAATACCACTTAATTTGAAAATCAGTTTTTAAGAAATTTGTTACTCAAGTAGCAAGGCACTAACTACGGTATTACAGACACCCACCCTAATCTCACCGTTGGCATTCTTATGGGCATGCCAAACCCCAAGTTTTCAGGATGACAAAGTGTAAGCATTCAGATCTCAAAGAACACTGTGAGGTTGTCCTTGCTTGTATTTTTGAACATAAGCCAGTTCTGTAACAGACTGAGGTACTAAGCTTGCCAGTCTTCTAAGCAAACCACATTTTTCAGCTTCAGCTCAAACAACTGCACCCTTAGTGTCTAACTAAGAGAGATTTATGGTATCTTTAGTTTTCATCAGAACTAAAATGTTTGTATTACAACATGGTATATTTTAATGTAGACCAAAATCCTAATATTATGACCGAAAAATAAACAAATATTACCATGATAAACTGACCATGACATTTTTCTAAAATATCATATATATTTGTTAAGTGTTGGGGTTAGTAATTCAAAACTGTGCAAAATATTAATAAGGAACAAAACAAAAACCACCACAGAAAGCTTCCCCCATACTATGATTTAATCCATTCCTGTAACTTGAAAACAGGAACATAGTATTTTCTCAAATGTATTTAAAAAAGCAAAGATACTGGTATTTTTAAAAATCCTTCAAGTGATTTTCCTTCTGCAAGTGAAACAACTCTCATTCCTACTGTTCATATTTAAAAGTACCATACAAACTGAAAATATTCTGCATGTTGCCAGCAGATGGCATTAGTGAGAAGTTAAATAAGCAACATATGAGATCAGATAGTTCACAAAAACTCAAGTCCCTACAAGCTTATAGTTAACCTATATTAAGGAAATCAACTATCAACTATCAACCATTCTAAGCAATAGTCAATCCTTCTTTAAAGAGTCCCATCGCCCCCACCCCATTCCTTTTAAATTCTGCTTTGTTTCTGACCACATAACAACAACTAAGGAAGAAAAAAAAGTGGCAACAGTTTTTGACTAACACCCAAATTACAATCAGTCCTTGGAATTTAGGGCCACCAACCACTTCTATAAAAATGTATGTATTCAAATTGGAAAGAAAAATCTCACTAAAACTAAAATTTTCAAAGGCAAGTGGGTATCCAAGCTTTAGGTTATGAAAACTTAACTAACAGTACTTCCTGGGAACATTTGTCAAAGCTCCACATGAAACCTCGTGCTTCCAAGCATGCTTCAGCAGTATCAATCTGCCATATACCAGTTTGATAGGTCTAATTTTCAAGGGGTTCAGGTTTGTTTTCCCTTTGCATCAGTACACCTGAGCAGTACCTGGCTGAAGGTCAGCTTAGATAAAGGAATGCAACATATGTTGCATGAAACTCAGTAGTTTCTATTTCAAGACACTTCATCTAACCAAACACATCCGATGGGCTTCACTACCTAGACAACAAAGAACTCGGCACTACTTCTCTACCAGAGTGGTTTGCTACCTCAGAATCTCATACCAGGCCCTACAAGCATAGGCTGGCCTGATACCATCTGTAGGAAGTGGCAAGCTTCCCATTGTCCCAAAACCCTTAAAAAAATATCCGTTTCAGCACCAGTCATGGGAGGATCAGTTTTCACTTATTTAAGACTATAACGTTTTTCATAATCTTTTCTCCTGGATATTGAACTCAATACAATGATCCATACAGTGTGGTGGTTAGGTTCATTATACAGGCCTTCTCTCTGAAAAATACATACAGATACCAAACAATGCCATTTGCCAGTGTGGCTTATACTCACACTCTAAACTAAACTAATGCTCTCAAGTCAGGAACCGTACTTCAAACCTTCCGAAATGGCTGGCTCTGCTCACTATTCCAAGGTCTTTAAAAGAGAAGTTGCATATATTAATCTTTAGTAAGCCTTTTACAAATAAAGGCAAAATATATGTGTTCTGACTACTATGGCACTATGGACATCAATCCACCACTGGAGAGCTCACTCAGGTACAAGTAATACGAGGCAGACTATTTCACCCAATTTTTAAAATGTTCAAACCTTTTTTAAAAAGAATTATTCTCCACACAGCTATTTGCTACCATTATTAAAATAATATGTGATGCTACACAATCACACAAACTATCCACCTTTTTAATCAGCTTATCCCTTAGTTTGAAGCAAAAGGAAGAAAAAAATCTCTCAGCACTAAGAGATTGCAATAAGCTAAGAGTTTTTTCCTGGGCCCCTTCCCTTATAATTCTTGTGTTTGCTCATGCTTCAGCAACTGATGAAGCAATATCAGACCCATCACTCAGAGTGAAGAAATTCCAACTCCTCCCTCTTCAGAAAACCCCAGTCCTTGCTCAAAGACGATCTATGATCACTATCAATACAATCTATATCCAACATGCTACCCTCTGGAAAAAGATGCACAAAAACCATGTAAATCACACAGATGGTGATCAAAAAGGCTCAGAACTGTATTAGCTGGTAGGTTAGGGACACACCTTTGTGTCACATCTTTAGACAGTGACAAGGCTTTTAAATCAGCATAAACCAATCATGCAACTACACATTTTTTCAGTGTAATTATTAATTCTTGTCATCTTTGCCATCTAATTGGTAACAGTCACTGAACATCTGAAGAAAAGCATTTCCTAACTGGGTTGTCATGCCACAGTATCAAGCAAATAACACACTGTGAACTCTATCTTGTTTATACTGACAACTATATTTATTTATTTTAATTTCAGCATGGCATGCTGTGGCTTAAGGAATGTCAGCAACCTCATGAATCATGACCTTCTCTAAACATAATAAGAAAACCACAGGAAAAGATAATGAAAAGAGCTGTGAATGGGTCACTCAAATCTTCTGCACCAAGGAACCTAGTGTTCATGATATGAGAGATCAACAGAACACCTCTAAAAATTTAATGTAACAAAGATCTTCAAATGGCAAATTCTTGGTTTTCTTCAGATAAATGTCTCAAAGTTAGAATAGCCTCACATATAACTGAAAGTGCAGGAGAGAAACATCCCTTTAAAAGCTGTTCAAGAGTTCAAGAGCTCACAGTGCGTAATATTTTTTTCAAAGCTTGGAAGGAAAGCCATTTGCTTCTTAAATAAAGTAATATTACTTAGCACACATTCTCAGGCAAAGACTGCATGTAAGCTATTTAAATTTGTGTTAGTTACTCAATGCACCTGTTAAATAAAGGACCACTTTACAAATTTTATTTTTGATAGACTTCAAGCATGTATGTAAAAGAAGTCTAATCCATTGTTTCAATATCTAAAACAAGCAAATATATTTTTGTGGTAACCAAATATAGGTAAAGTCTAACATTACTACAGAAAGGCTCAGAGGAAGGCCAAGAGTAACAGCATCTCAAGTGGTTAAAAAAAGGCAAACCAAAACCCAATTTAATATAAATTAACATTTTTTGTTAGATCTAAAAAATTAACTGAGTTTTTTTCCCCTGTATGTATATGCAAAGAAGTATACAAGATTCTTGGCTTACAAACTCTCTCAATCTTTACTGTCTTCTGACATCCATCTCATTCAAAAAAAACTCACTTGTCATGTGTTCTACTAATGCAAAACCAACAGAAAACAGAGGGGGGGAAAAAAATCCAGATGCTATTCTGAAACATACAGAGTTCAATGGGATGACGTACCTATGCG
This sequence comes from Phalacrocorax carbo, assembly GCF_963921805.1. Classification (NCBI taxonomy): domain Eukaryota; kingdom Metazoa; phylum Chordata; class Aves; order Suliformes; family Phalacrocoracidae; genus Phalacrocorax; species Phalacrocorax carbo. The sequence continues at coordinate 15,240,711 of NC_087513.1, read as the reverse complement.
CGCTGGTAAAAGTTGTAACACCTTCTTCTACCTCTCAAACAACTAAGATGTCCAAAATGCCATTTCTCCTCTCATAACATTTGACAACCAGGTAGATACTACATACATGGAAAGATGTATGTTTGACAGGAGGAGTCTCCAGTCAGAGATCAACAATACCTAAACTCTAGGCTATTGACACTCTACAGATTCAGACACCACTGGAGGGGAAATAAAGAACACCCACACCCCACCCCCCTCCACCCCTGAAAAGCCCCCTCCCAAAACAAACAAAAAAACCTGACAAACCACCCCTCCCCCTCTAAACCCCAGAAACTCACTATGTTTATTTCATACAAGGGAAGAGTTTCTTGATTTCAAGTTTTCATTGGCTCTTTGTAATCCTTTATACACAGTCACCAACTGGAATGATTACCAAGTGAATTTCTACTAGCTTTTAAATACAAAAAACTTTGTGAAGACATGGTATTAGACTATTAAGCTAGGCCTTCAACTTCCATAAAGAAAGGCACCCATGCCTAATTACTACCACTTTCTCAAAATTTACCACACCAAATGAATTTACCTTTCTAACATCGGAAAACAAAAATTTTTTTTACATATAGTTAAAAAGGAAACTGAAATGGCAAAATATTTTAAGCATGAAAAGCAAACCAGGCAGCATCTGTATTTCTCAGTCTTATAAACAAGATAAATATGCATCTGTAGAACAGCTTAGCTTCTCCTTTGCTCTCCCTGAAGAGGAAGAAACTGACTTAAGAATGAGTGGGTTACTAATTTAAGTAATTAAAGATTTGAAAAAAACTAAGGAGACTCCTAAGTCCTCTCCAACTGTATTCAAAAAATAGTAGAGAAAAAAATTAAAAAAGAAAAACTTACAAATTATGTTCATATACTTACTCTGAGCCTGCAGCCATTTCCAAATAAGAAGTATCTGCTGTATCAACCCCCAATGGGATCACTATGCTCATGACGTTCGTTTCTGATAAATTCGATTACTACGGAGTCCTATGCATTGGTATCCAAAACACTGGGGCATGCCAGCCACAGTGCTCATTGCAAACATCTAAGTGCATCCACAAACCCTGTCAAAAAACAAACAAAAAACCAACAAAACAAAAAAGCAGAAGACTGAGTCAGTTCATTTTAAAACCAGACTATTTTAAATCACCTTTTTTTTAAATAATCACTTTTATCTGTCACAATGAATTCATTAGTTTTATTTTACACAAGCAAAAGGAAAAGAAAACATTCAATCTTTAAAAGTTAACTTCAAATACACTTAGAAGAGTCTGATGATCTTAAGGCCTGAACTTAAAAGTATTACAAACTGACAAAAGTATTATCATTTAAATTGGCGGTTAAAAAAAATAACATTCATCACATTCAGTGAGGTGACAAAGATTCACTTTATGGCAGACTTACAGAACGTGAAGTACATTTGCTTACTGCTCTACGTTGTCAGAGCCCAGTTTCTGTACCTTTTAATAGTAACCTGATTATAGATTTTTTTCTAGTATTTCTTAGACAGCATTGTTCACTTTTGTTTTGCACTTCAGAAAAAAAACAGCTTTAAACATCCACAATACAAATTAAGGATGTCAAAAGAAACATCATAACTTCCATTCAGTATTTTTTTAAAACCAAAATCTTTCTAATGATTCACAATAATTATATGAAAACATTTCCATCTCATTTTAATAGATCACCTTCAGAAGATATTATATCTATTGGGTGACACTTTTAGAAGTGATTTTTTTTTTTAAAAGTAGTAAACTAAAAAGAATCAGTAGTAGTTTTTTATTGTAGAGTGAAGCTACAATCTGCTTGATTCTCACAAGTAAATACAACAATCCCACCTCTATGGCAGTTACTACTAGTCTCCCACTCCTCTTACCAAGAAGGACAAAACACCCAACCAAATGTAGGACAGGAGAGAAACACAGCACCTCAGCTCTCTCTATTCACAGAGTAGCAAACTAATGCATTTTTTTAGCCTCGTACAGATAAGGTTTTCCACAAATGACTAGATAATTGAAGCAAAATACCCCCACCTTTAATACTAGCATTATGAATATTTGTAAACTCCTTCCAAAATGTCAAAATTGCAAGAACCACTTCACAATGAAGCACACAGTGCCTAATAAAAGCACTCCTCCCATCTGACAGAGTGTAATATCTTTAGTTGAAGTCTACAAAAGCCCAACAGTTTTGAGATCAACACATTTTAACACACTCCTCCTTGCCAAACACTAGACTGCTGAGAAAAAACTAACAAGCCTCCAGTAAAAAACAGGGTACTTATAAAAAGGACTTCAGAAAAAGCATGTTGGACTTAAATCTGAATTTTCTCCTTTTATTGATGACGTCAGTATCTTCACGATAATAAAATAACCTGTAGGTGCCACGTCTGAGGTGTGAACTGGCACCAAGTCTTCATCTAACTTCTTATTTTATTCCCCTGCTGAGGTCTGGCAATTAACAATAAATATCTTGGCATGCTAAGTGCCTAAACCTTCTACATTCTACAGTTCATTCTCCCTCTAGACAGTAAAAGTTGTATTTTGGTCCCATTATATGAGTTGCCAAATACAATGAACTGAAAAGCAATCAGGCCAACTAGCCATTGCAATATCTTGCTTTCTGCATTTAAACACTGATAATTTTCTTATCAAATACCACAAATGTCAAACTACATCACTAGCTATGCATAGAAGTGAGAAAAACATACTATGTTGAAGGATAAGCAGCAAGAAAAGCCTGTTAAACCAATAAAATCATAAAAGAAACCCCAAGCCCTTTTTACGCTTTAAGTGAGCACTCATTCTGCCACAACATAGTTTACTCATCGGGTAGAGCTTTTAATGGCCTCATCTACAACCTACAGGAAACGTTGGCTTACTGTTTAGTTCTCTTCTGAAAAAGTAAAAAATTTAGATTAATTCCTACCCAATAGTTGAAAGGAAACCATCAAATTTTTTTAGTCCAGGTAAATTGGCTATCACAGGTTAAGTGTTTTTCCACTACCAACTGCAGTTTCACCTATGCTAAAAAATTATGCTAATATATTTTATTTTAGACTTGTAATTAGATAATTCTAAAAAAATTTTACTATGGTTGAAAGTAGGTCTAAAACACCACTGCCTGGGATCAAGATCCTCACTAAGACGTTTCTCGCACTTGAAACTGCTTGTGGTGGTGTCTTTTTTCTAAATTGAATTTTCTTTAAACACTTCTGACCAAGTAGAGTAACAACTGGAAATTAACATAGACAAAAATGCCCAGGAGGCTGATGGAGGTGAAGAACCTGCCTTAGCTGCCTCATGGGCATCTGCAAACTTACATGAAACAACTGAGGTGACCCAATCATTATATATTCAAGCAACCTTCATTGTCATCACAGCCAGAAGAGATGTGGTTACCAAATCTGAGAATCAAGCAAAATTTGGGGCTTTTTTTTGTTAAGTAATGCAGAAAAAGTGTGATCTATGTATATGTTTTTAGAACTATGTGTAGATAGAAAATTAATTGCTAATACATGGCCCAATTAATGCCATCTCTGACCAAGAAAATACATCACCAATCTTGTAAGAAAAAAAGGGCGGGGGGGGGGGGGGGGGGGTGGTGAGGGGGGGAAGAATGACAGAGCCAAGACAAACTTCTTACCCTACTGCAAGCTACTAAAATACACCTTTATGCCTTAGAATTCACTCAAAAATTCTACAAGATTCATCTACACTGAATAAAATCAGAGACTTGAGGAATTCAAATTTATTTTGTCAAACAGCATTAAACAGAAGTTGTTTCAACTAAAATGAAGCAGAACATGATAGTAATACTACCTCATTATTTTTTACCACCTTAAGATTTCACATCTTCGCCACACACACACAACCATCCAATGCTTTTCCTCTGCCTATAGTTAAGCATAGAATGGAAGCAGTCACTGGCTCCCAATACCCACAGACAAATTAATTCAAACAAACATAGCCCATTATTTATGAGTAGCCATCCTCAACGAATTGCCGTAATGGGGGTGGGGGGAGACCCACGATAAATTCATTACACTATGCCCACTTCGTAACACAACTGTGACCTTATAGGCCATCCAACAATGAACACCAGTGATGTCAAATTTGAGATGAAGGAAAATAATTATTTTCTGTCATGTCACAACAAGAAGTATTGTCATGACACACCGAAATGGTCTCAGTATTTTTACTGGATTATACTACAAAAATTGGAAAGTTGAGAATGGAAAATAATGTAACCACTAGGGAACTTTCTTCCTTATCCATCTTAAAAGTCATTGCTTATCCTCTGAAGCAGTCTGAAAATCTGTCATCCATGCCCTTCTAAGAAACTGTTTTCATAGGTGCACTGCATTTAAATAAATAGCCGAGGAGGAATGGAAAGAGGGGTACTAGAGAAGTCATCTTCCTACAACCCAAGTAGATTATACACATTGTTAAGGAAGTCCTTCTTCAAGCAGTACATGAATTTGAAAGTTAGAAAGACCGTACTGGTTTGTCCAGTTAATTTCAGGGTCACATAGTTAAAAGGCACTATATAAAAACTGCTGGTCCAAAGTTCAATGACCGGCTCTTTATTGGGCAACCATGCCTTAATCTCAACAGTAGAGGACCTCCAATTTTGTTAGGGCCCACTCCATTCTTAGAGTGATAATACACAGTAAGCTTTGGAAGAATTTTGGCACTTTCTTACATTCATAAAATTTTCTTCATTATCACCCTACCAACACAGCTTTATTGTATAAAAACACATTCGTTATTTGAAGAAATTTTGCTTTTATTTTATTTCAGTTAAAAAGTTCATCTTGCCCTAATAATATGATTTTCATCTTAACAAAAAACTTTTTTTTTTCCTATTTGGTTAAAGCACTTGTCTTCTGCAAGATCAACCTCCTGAAAAAAACTTATCACACTTTACCGTTCAACCACATTGGTTTACATTTTCTATGGCAATTCTTTTTCTCTCTAGAAAATACACAGGTGCTTTTTGACTTTGTAGCCATATTCAGTCTAAAATATTTGAAGCCTCACCATACTTCTGATCCACTTTGTACAAAGCCACACAGATGAATAATTTCAAATGTGTTGTGCTCTACGCTTCTGTTAGAGCACAATTCATTAAAAAAAAGGTTCTGGTATCATTAACGAAGAACATTATTTATGCATTAAACAACAGAAAATAACTTATGTATTATCCCTGAGGTATTCCACTTACACATTATTCTGTGGTCTAACAAGGACCACATGTTTCCTTTCTGCCCTGTCTTTCTAAGATCAATTGTGTGAGAGCGAAAGAAAAAACTTAAGTTTTTCACTGGTACACAAAGAAAAAAACAAACATAGAGGGTTCAGCTCTTGAATCAGAAGGTAAGTGGGTAATGTCCTGAAATTACATCAGTATTTTTGAACCTAATCCTACAGGGTGCAAACATTCAAAATGAAATCAGTTGCTGGCAGAAAGAAACGCCAGGCCTACTTTATCAGCATGTCTTTTTTCCCCCTCCTTCCACTTGCTTCTTGTAGGACCACCAAAAGCTATGTAGAATAGTTTCAGGAAACAAGCAGATAGATGATAGATCACCTAGATAGAAAGTACACTCAAAAAATAGGAACTTGAAGTCTAGCCAAACTGTCCAGATGACTCCAGCAAGGTTTCATAATCCCAGCTATCAATCACTCTCTAAGTGTCAAGAGTCCAGACAAATTCTTCCATGGCATTTTCCATGAAAATTTCTTTCTTTCTTTTCCTAAGAAGGTAGGAAAAATTTTTTTAAAAAAACCATTTAGCTACTTTTACTTGTGTTTTCTTTTATAGATTCAGAAACTGAGTTCTCAGTACTTATATTCAAAGTAACAATATAAATCCCAGAGAACTCTGACTTACCTTTATTATTAATCATGAAATATATTTTTCAAGCCACAAGAAACCAAACAGTACTTGCTGTACTCAGAAAGGTACAACTCAGAGTTACATGTTACATTGGTAGCTCAACTCTAACACATTTAACCTATTTTAAGAAGGAAGAGGAAGAGGAAATAGGACTAAGAAGCCTGCTAGAATCTATGCTGTATGTATGACAACACTGAAGCTCTCATCTGAGTGCACAGGTGCAAAACTTCACAGATAAGAGATGGCGACAGCACCAGTAACAACTTCTTTGCCTTAATGATAAAAAATTCTACAGAGAAATTAATATATCAAGATAATATCAAATACTTATTACAACAAGGTAGGTTTAATTTTTTTAAACTATATTACCCCTAACACTACCAAAAAAGAGAGTGAAAAAAATTAATGAAATCTGGTTTTACTGTTCTTAGTATAGCCAAGAGCTTTTTACACAGACAATATCATTGTTCCTTGCTTTCCTTCCCCATAAATCAACTTCTGGATTCTGTTGTCATGTGAGAGATACTAAAGACAAAAAAAGCATTTAAAAGTTAGGGAAAAAATCTACTATAAAAAGTCAGGAATAGAATTCAAAGCAAGGTGCAAAACAACATTTGTATTCTAATTTATAAAGGGACATCAGAGAAATTACTAATTAAGCTTACAATTAAATTATTTCTTAGCTCAAATCTAAGAATTTTCCACATATACAAAACAAAACACTAATTTTAGTAAGTTGATCGCTAAATCAGTTCAAGTTTCTCACATCACTAGGCATTACAAAAATATTGAGTCTTTGTTCCTGTTTTCATTACTTCAATATACACCTGAAGTTCTTCAATGTTTTTTTTTCTAGCAATTGCCTCTATCAGTCACTACCAGTTGACAATTACAAGATGGGAAAAAAAACCACCCCAAAACCCAAACCCCACCAAAAAAACCTTAGTTACATAGTTTAGATGTTTCAAGCCTTGGGGATTTCATCACAGAATGCCTCTGCAGAGAGAATTACCAGGGCCGCCTTAAATGCAGAGCAGAAGTTTAACAAAGAAAAACCTAATTATTATTAGATTAGCCTATAATTAGGCTGAGTATTTGATGAGAGGAAACAGTGCTGGTTAAGATAAATAATTTTTTAGACTTTATACCGATGCATGCAACTTCACCTCAAAGTCCTTAACTGATGTCACTGCAGAAAGATTAATATACTAACCACATCACCATCTCTATACTATGTCTGCTCTGCATCTTCACAAGCTCTATATACAAAATATACATAACTAGAAGGAAAAAAAAAATCAAAACCTTCCAACCTATCTACATATGCCAACTGTCCTTCCCTAAAAGCAAAATCATATAAAACTTTAAATACATATTGCAAAAATATGTAAAAGGTGAAAGTGATAATCCATCCGTATTTAGTAAACTGGGTAACTGAAGCATCTGAGAATAATTATCACTCCTGAACATTTGAAAAGTAACAGCCTGTTTCCCAACTTATGGAGAAATGGGCAGTTCACCCCATGTTTAAGCAGAGCTTATTTCCCCGGAGCACAAGCACAGAAGAGGCTCTCTTTTGCTAAACTAAGAGTAGTGGTAAACCCACTGCCTCACACCCATTAAATACAAGCAAAAAAAAAAGTAACAATTTCCTGGAGCAGTATTTAAGTATTGGACTACACATAGTATACATAAAGATTAATTTTAAGGGATGGGTACAAGCCTAAGGGAATTACATTGAAGCTTTCTGGAACAAACATGAAATTGCTGAAACAAAGTGACCTGTACAGTTGATTTTCTACTCATGTGTGGACCAATGAAGAAGAGAAGAGTTATCAAATTTACAGATAAAAATGATTCCAACATAAAATAGAGAAGCTAGCTGCATTATAGTCTTGAGTCAAGCAAAACCTTTCAGTTCAGCCAGCGCACAATGCTCATCTGGTTGTAACTTGGAGTCAATTTGAATGTAAAAGCAATCTACCTGTACCCATACAGCACTAAGCCCAAACCAGAACTCCAACTTCCATTTGCTCCTGGTAGAAAATTTGGCTCCAGAGTCACACAGGATGACTCTGAAACTAACTACAGTTTCCCATCTCAACAGGGTCTTTCAGGCAAGATATAAAGTTTTCCAAGATCATACTGCTGTTTGCAGACCTCTGCTGACTCCTACCGATCTTGTTGTCAGTTGTTTATACAAGTCTTCTCACGGAACAGAGACAGATGACCAAAAAGTACTACTATTCTGTTTGATTTTCTTACCACACCCGGAAAAAGAGTCTACAAGGTGTGCTGCTGCTTTCCTTCCCCTTAAAAATGCTTTCTTTGTAAGGGGAGGTTGATAAAAACACATTTGAAGTGCTGGTACTCAGCAGAGCACACAGGAACATACTTATAACCTTAAAATTGAGACATGCCAAATCAAGCCTACTACATACACTAGAAAAGGGAAAAAACATAATTTAGAGGATAAACATTTTAAAAACATCATCTATGCATAAGTTGCCTTTTATTGAGCATGCAATCTAAACATTTTCCTCCTCCCTCCCCCCAATTACATCATGTGTGTATACATATTTTGCAATCGTTAGCAAAAGCAACTGTCATGCCTGCCTTCAGATTTACAGGCCAACAACCTGTGGTCATGGGAACCACCCTTCTCACAAAGAAATCCACAAGAACAGTTGATATACCTATGACCTAGCACAATCTGTACAGGAGAAATTTCTAAGTAAAAATGCACCTGTCAATACAGTGTGTCATAGTCCACTAATCCAGTGTGAAAACTACGGTCCTGAACTGTCACAGAGCCAATAAACTGAGCTTTCCTACTTGGCTTCCCTACCTACAGACTTTTTTTTTTTCGTTGGGTAGGGGGTTTACAGGCAGAAGAAAGAAGAAAACATTAAAATTTTACTTTAAAAATTATGCTTTGATGTTTTGCTAACTTCTAATTTACTACTGCTCTGAGCATTCATATCTTCTCTCTACAATAGTTAGGTTATTTGAAAAACTAGTGATAGAAATTGATTTTTTAATGGTATAATCTAGATATCCTTCAAATAATGAACTACTGTGTGTGTATATATATACATATAGATATGTATCTACAGACAAATCTGGAAAAAATATAGACAGTGCGTATATATACACGTAGCATAACTACATACATCAAGTAATCTGAATATTTATTTATTGTCAGCCGTTTCTAAGGAGATAACACATCTTTAATCAGACCTAGAAGCCGAATATGTGAATAAATGACTAATCTCACTCACAAGGAAGTTCTCTCTCTGTTTCCCTGACATGTTCCACCACGGTATAGATTTTGCTACAAGATTAGGAGGGATATCCAACTTCCAAATGTTACCCCACTGCAGTTGCACTATGAAGTATGCAGGCTTACAAAACAACCGAGAGTCCAACTTCAGGCCTTTGCTACTATTTGCTGCTCTGTCTGGTAACCTAACAGAGAAGTTAGCAGCCTACTTCAAATTTGTGCTAAAAAAAAGAAGGTAGTATGTAAAAATAAGACACAGTAGGCACACTCAAATACGATATACAAATTAGGACCCATTAATGACCAACTGCAAATCACATAGAAGAAACAACTAATTCTAAAAGAAATCAGGTTTCCTATGTATTTGTAGTTTGTGCCCAAACATTACCACTGACCTAATGTTCTCTATATCCCCCTCATAGCAATATCTTCCTCATCACAATATTAACTGGTCCCGGCCTCACTCACAAACCCCTCAACCTCCCGTGTTATCCACACTGACCCATGCACTGTCAGTAATCAGGTCCACCTCACCTCCTTCTCACAAGCCCTGTCAGCCAGCCAGAAAAACCCAAACCAACTCAAACCCCAAACAAACCACAAAAAAACCCCTACACCCTGCTATGGCTGGTCTGGAGGTATACACACAGCAGACAATGACTACAATCATTATGCTTCCTCTCCCTGCTTCTCCCAGAACACTGCTCATAGCTGTCCCTTTCCATCCCTCTTTTGGATCTTCACTAAGCTTCAGAGATCTCAAGGGTACTAAGTTCCTAACTGTATCAAATTTTTGTTTTTTAAGTTACAGGTTGTACTGACAGACACGTAGTGATCATTAGACCAACTTATTTAAGAAACATGACTATTACAGCCAAACTACTACAGGGTATGGCTGCTCCTCCTACTTTGCTTTTAACCCAGTGTCAATACAGAGTAAAAACAAGCATGGTGGAGACTTCATTAGCATAGTTATAAACATCCTGACACAATAAATACAGGACTTTACATTCAACAAAGACCTCAGTCATGTTTGGAATGACAGACAAACTTCATAAATTGGTCTTGAGTTCGGGATCTAGAACAAAGAAGAAAAACCTGCCTCCTCCATGGTATTAAAGATTCATACATAAAAAACTTGAGTTTCCATCATGGAAGTATCAACTCCTCAGTATACAGGTCATTACATGCATTACACCAACTCTAGTCAGTGGAAAGGAAGCTGCCCTTTTAAGTATAAACTGAGAATCAGTCTGTCAGTTAGCAAAGTTTCTGCCATACAGAAGAGCTAGTTTCCACTGGCCGTAGGCTATCTTCCCTTTACTATCTGGTCCAAGGGTGCTTTTCCTGTGTATTCCTGAAAAAGTGGTGGAAAGCAATCTCTCCTCCTCATATATTTAAGCCAGTCCATTAAAACATGGAAGACTTCCCTTACCTCTTCTCTCTCTTCACTCCTTTTCTTCTCTCAGTGGAAGTTAGACAAAATATGGGACTGGGAAGAGAAAAAGAATGAGTGGTAGAAGGGAAATAAAGGTAAATGCAGTTACAGAAAGAAGAATCAGCTTATTAAACAGAAATCTATCAAAGAAGCAATAAGCAAAGCTATACAGAAAAATACCATGCTTACAGATTTTAGTTTCGATATTTACAGACATTAACCCCCAAAATTGAAAATTAACTGCCAGTCACTTGATGTCTCTAAGTTTACTAAACACCTGCCATACTTCTTCAAATAAACCACATGCAAAAAAGCCTACCCATTCAAAAATTATCAATTATTTGAGCTGAAGAGTCAAAGAACTGTAAAATTCAAGACAAGTACAGCACATGAAGAAGAGTAAGAGAAAAAATTACTTTGATAGCAATATTGCTTATTGCTTGGAGAAGTATATACCACCACCCTGACACTGTGTTATACTATATCACTGGGAAATGTGAAATTCCTTTAAATAGAAATTCAAAGGTTAAGAAAACAGCTTCCCAGTAAAAATGCTTTGTCTTTAAGTCATTCTTTATATCAGCTGTTTTACTGCAAACATTTTTCCGTCTGCCACAAAGTGGTAGATAACTGCTGATTAAACTTATACAAAATACCTGTGACTTACCAATTATTCTCCAAGAAAACATAATTTACAACTGTTACCCAAAGTTGTTATTCTTCACTAACATTTCAAAATATAAAGTGTTTCTACAAGTACATAGAGTCTACATTCTGTGAGGATACTCTGTAAGTCATGTCTACAACTGTAAAGCCTAAGTATATTTAATTTTTATTAAATATTACAGTATACCTTATGGTGATTCAGTCACTGGGAGGTCTAAATTCGAAGGCCCAATACTCCTCCCAAGAAGTAGCAAGGCTTTTTTGGGGAAAAGCATGTGGCTACAAATACATATTGGTATCGCCTTCAACAATCTAAATATTTTGCTGCTTTCATGACATCAAATAAAATAATTCACTTATTTTTTCTATGCTGCTTAATAAGACATGGGAGTCTACTGTAATTATTAGATACCTACTACACAAGAATTCTTTTTACTTATTTGAAGTCAAATATTTCAGCTAAGCAAATTTCTATTTTGAAATGTTTTCACTTAGACAGAATTAAAAAACTAGACCCCCTGTTTTATCAGTGGCATTTGACTTACATGAAAAGCACAATAGCATTTCTACTTTTACTTGTGGAAGCAGTTTGTAGACATTCACCTAACTGCTACACTTACGCCTAGGAATCTAAACACAAGCAAGTCAGAAAGTTGCACTCTTTCAAACAGAAACTTTAATTCTTTCTAAGCATTAGAAGAACTGTTATGTAATTTTGACCACAATTCAACCTGGACTATACTTCTTGGTAACAACTGGTAAGATTTCAATGCTCTTTACTATGATTTTGGGAGGAAGAGGGCAAGAGAGGGTGAGGGAACAGATGGAGGGGACTATGTCATGTTCAAGGACAGCCAAATAAACACAGAAGATCGAAAGATCCTTCCTACTTTCAAGAAAACAAATCCATTTCATTTTTATTGCAATTACCTTGCAAAACTGTACTGACTGATTTGTGTTAAGAAATTTTTATTCCACACATTTGTAACTTTATACCTTTGTGTTTTCAATGGAGATCTTAGTATGTATTTTCAATTGTAGTAACAAAGATATGAAATACATGATCTTAGAATAAACACAACAAGAAATTCTGCCCAGCAATGGAAGCACAAAACACAGCTTTTAACTTCAATTCTACTGCCACACAGAAATGGAAAAAAATATGCAGAGTTTGTCTTTTGTCTTCCAATAGAGAAGATATGATAAGAAAGTAAGAGACAGTAGAGAATGGCCATTATAAAAAAACACTAGTCATTCATAAAAACCCTGTATAATGATCTTAAAGAATAAGATTCCCAGCAAGTGTTTCTAGCCTACGCAAAAAAAAGGGCAATTAGCTGGATTATTTGGTAAAGCATCTAAGGGAGGAACCTTATCTTTATAAACAATAAGATAACTATTGTATTGTTTATAAGTTACATATAAAAATATTCATGTTTCTTCCACAGTTCTAGAACGATAGATTTGTAAACCAAGTGAGAGGCGTAATCTCTCTGTGATTTCCCCAAAAGCTATAAATAAGTTGCTGTAATTCTCAGGTCTCCAGCTTCAGTTTAAGTAGAACCTACTAAAAACATTCCTCATTAGAAAAGTTTATTTAAACAAACAATTAAGACAGGATTAACTGTCTAGACTTGGAATATCATCTGTCTTGTGATATGGTTTTAAACACAGCCCCATTATAACCATACTAGTTAGGAGTTAGCTCCTTTGTCTACTCAAGGCAAGTTGAGAGTATCTCATGCTGGTACAGAAGAAAGCATCTTTAGACCTAGTTAAGTTAGAAGAGTTAGAGTAATGAATACCAAATGAATTTGAATATTCAGATCTAAACCTACCATCCTGTACACATTTTAAATTCTCACTTTGTAAGTATAGGATATTCATTTAATTGCTTTCTACGACTGATGAAATAGCCAACAATGGACAGAGTATAGATACCCCTTAAGTTGTAATATAAAGCACAATAATGTCATTAAAATCTAGTCTTATCATCTTGCCTTTGAACTTGATGGTAATTTATTTTTGAGATAAAGATATAAAAGTGAATGATTACCTAGACTATGATGGCATAAAACAATACACAAAACTATGAGTGAGAACAAAATAAAAACCTTCTCTAAACTTGAGCCTGCACTATGACATTTTAATATCTACACCTACTTAAAACTAAATTCTGAAACTAGGATCAATACTATTTTAGCATTCCCATACTTAGCCTGATCTGCAAAACTGCTAGTCCTTTCTAAGTCTCACCCAAGTTTTACATCTCTATCTAGAGCAGCATATGAACAGGAAAGGAGAGAGAGCACTCTTACTTTAAAAACGCAAAACTAAGACGCACATTTTTCTTACACTGGATGCAATCTGTGTGCTACTTCAATATATTCATTTGTACTTCTGGAACACATAACTTGAGTGCACACTGTGATTTACCATAGTTCTTACTAAATATTTTAATTTAAAAAATAAAAACAACAAATGTTAAAAAAATTATATACTTTGTACAACAAAACTGTCTTCAAACCTTAATTATAAAAATTTGCTAACAACCAGCAGAACTTAAAATCTTGCCTGTTTCATTAATACCACATGAAGATTTCTAAGAGGAAATAAAAATAGTCTCAATATCTCCTAGCAAATATACGAAACCTTGACAAGGCTTCTTTTAAATAACTTGTTTCTTAAAGGTAACAACAGTTTTGCCTTTGAACACAACTATAGCAATAGTATTTTTGTGGTATGAAGGTAATGAGCAGAATTTTGCATCCTCAAAGAGATCAGGTTAACTTTTGTGGGTACCATTATTTGATTAGTAAGGAAAATGTGAACACTGATATAGTTAGAAATATTCATCTTGCACCATTCAAAAGCCCACTACAAGTAATATTTTAAATAATCCAGAATTTGGAAGAATGAAAAGTAATTTTTTTCTTAATACACATTCTACATATGCTGAAACTTTTTTTTTTCCCAGAGACACCTTAAGCTTGATTCTTAGCAATAAATCAAAACTACTATTTGCACAGTGGAAACATTTAAACACTGTACCTGTTCCAAAGACACTGTCCAGCAAAATTTGCTTTTGAGAGATTCACAAATACGCATTTGTATAGAAGTCACAAGGCCAATAACAGAGATAGACTTCTTTAGGATCTCTCCAGAAGCCTGAACTGAGTTTTACTTCATATCTTCACCAATATACACCCCCCACCCCACCCCCCCAATTCCATTTTGTTATAACATTACACAAAAACAGCAAAATACATTCATTAAACCTCGTTTACATTAATCTGTTTAGAACAATGCCATGGTTCTACAATTACATACACCACTCCTTAACTAAGTCCCACAAATAGTGCTTACTAAAATTAGTATTAGCATGCATGCAAAACTAAGACTGTCCTTACACCAAACCGAGATCAGGACTAGAGAGATATTATGGCCTTCAGTGTGACAGCAATTGCTGTTGCTTTCCAACAGAATATTAAACAGTTGTGTGTAGTGAAACTGTACCAAAGACATGAGGTAACGCAACTCCTAAAAGTAATCTGAATTTTAGTGCTAGGAGAAACTTTCCCTAGAGATATAATCTAAAAAGCTGGTATTATTTCCTCTCTGAAATTTCCCAGATGGCAAAAAAGCTCACCCAAAAGGCTAGGTGACAGTTAAGCAGATTTTTCCTTCAGGTACTAAAAGCTTGAAGATACATAAGCTGTTTTAGAACTACAGTCCATATTATTGCATTTGTAACATAATGTTTGTAAATCAGAAATGTCTCTTGAAAAAAAAGGAATTTACAATTCAAATCTTCCCTCTCTCAGTAAGTTTTCATTAGTTTGGGGGTGGGGAGGGGTGTGTACTTCATTTTTTATGAATGTATTTTAACATATCAACATCAACGGAAAGGTAGAATTTACTTTGTAATGTTGTCTCCTTAAAACAAGTCACAGATCTGTTTTTACAAATGGAGAAACTGAGTCACAAAGGCAAACTGACTCACTAAAACTCATACAGGAAAACTCTGGAAGATCTCAAAATTCCCAGGAGGTTCTTAGTCCGTAAAATCTGAGCATGAGTGTTTAAATCTTTGAGTTTATTTCATTTCCCCCCCACCCCAAACACTTTTGTAAAGTGTATGACATTATTTTAATTTTGAATCATATGTCTGCTTGAGAACATGACTGAGGCCAAGTAGTCAGAAAACATAGACCTCCAAGTCATACTGTTAAAAAAATCATTCACAAGAACAGGAGCTTTAAACCTAGGGAGAGGAAAGAAAAAGGCAAAAGGTTTCCAAAGAGGACCATACATACACTCTTTAGAATCTTATTCATGTACTTTTTAATAAACAGAGTAAGACATGGCTTATTTAAAAAAAAAATCAAATCTATAGAAATAAGGAAGGTATGATGGGAGCATGCACTACCGGACTATTAACGCATCACTTGGTGGTTGAAATCACTCAGCCTTTGGCCTCAAAACACGGGAAAGGCATGCATTAACAACACTCTAAAAGTCTTACTATCTTATTGTTCAACTTCAGGTACCTTACATCACACATCGGTGCTTCTAAGTAGTATCTAAATTGAAATTCTTTAGAGACTAAAGACAGTTTTGCCATTTCAATACCTCACTTTTGATTGTTTAAATCCAGAAGGTTCCAAAGCTATACTAGACTAGGAATTCATACCTCATTAAACCAACGACAACATTAAAGACAGGCACACACAAAAAAAGTGAAAAAAATAATTTCTTTTGTTGCTTAAGATGGACAGTTTGCAGCCTCCATAGTTTGTATCAGAGTACACTCCACCAACTACCAAATAATAAATCCTTGTGACCTCCCTTCCCCCCACCCAAACATATTTATAGTGGTGATACTAAAAGGTTCATATTTCATTCAGGAAAAAAATTAGAGGTTAGGAACTGCACTTTCCCTCAATATTTGTATGTCTATTACCGCATATATAATTTATACAGCAATATACAAAATAAATTGAAGAAAAAATATAATACCAAAATTACATGGTGGCAGAAGAAATTCCGTGTCTTAATAAAGTAACAGGTTATAATCTTGCATGCATTATTTCTGTAAGTATTAAGTTCTTTTAGTATTCTCAAACTACGAATATGTGGAATTACTACCCCGATGTCCAGCAAAGGTATTTCCTGGAAGGTCAACATGACGTTCACAAATGTGATTCCACAAAGAATTCGTTTTAATGATACTAATCCGCTGCTTACTGTGATAAATATTACTGCTTTTATGTCATTAGTAGGATGGACAGAGGTACAGTATCCATCACAAACGCAGGAGCTTTTCCAAATTATTAAGCCGACATACATATTACCTTACAGCAACCTATACACACCCCTCAAAGAAGCCGCTTGAGTCTGCTGCCTCTTTCTACCCCCCTTTTCCCCGACAAGAGTGGTCTCGTTCACTTGCCTTTCACACACATAACCAATAAAATTAATCAGCTGGAACACAGCATTTTTAAATCGCAGTAAAGTCAAGAGATGTTTTGCACGTTATTTGAAGGGAACAGTCTTTTCATTTAAACATAATAAGACTCTAATATGCTGCAGACAAACGCACTGCATGGGGTGTGGAGGACCCGAGCTGATTAGATTACCACAACATCAGCCTGAGGCCGCCATTTTTAGAATCTCTAAAGGACAAAAGAGGGAAATTAAAAAATTTCCTCCACATTTTTTAAAAAGTAACTTTAAAAGTATGGTAATTATAATCAATCAATCATGCATGGTAAGTACAGCCTTGGATATCTCTTTCTTTTCTCTGACCTGATCCCTGAATAACAAAAACGTTTCGTTATTATTCCTTTAAGGTACTGTAAATAAACAGACTAAAACATTCCTAAATCTAGATCCAGCACTAAACTTCTGCTTTTAACGACGCGTAGTATGTTCCATTTTGAGGACCTCAGGGCTTTTGGCCACCGAACACTCCCTAATGGCTGAGTATAGGGGAATACAGGACCTTTATAATCAGGCTATATTATGCTTCTCTACCCTATAAGTACTACACAGTGAACCGTTTGTTTCTCCCCCCCCCCCCCCCCCGTCTGCAGCAATAGGGTCTACCCCACCAATATTTATTTAAGAAAGAGACTGAAATATGCCACCCAAGGAACACGAACACTGGCTGCAGAAACTAAAGGAAGAAAGGGATGCACCAATATAAGTACTTACACCCTCAAGAAAGGGGGTGGAGAGAATGATCCCCTTTTAAATTGGCACAGAAACTCCTGAGGACTGCTTTCCGTTTGTCCAGGTTACACCACGAAGGGGAGATATTAGCAGGGAGGGAGGAAAGGAGGCGGGGGTGTGGAAGGCAGAGAGATTAGGCCTATAACGAGCCATTTTAGTGCCACAAAGCAAAAATATACAGGATGGAGAAATAGAATAGGTTTCCCCAAGCTTCATAAAACTCAATACGCAATCCCAGTAACACATAACCCATTCTTAAAACCACCAGTCTAAGGAAGCCCATGTTGTCACATAATAGCCCCTTTTGGCTCTTTTTCCAAGCATAATGCATAAATCTGGCATAACTGCCAAAAAATTCTCCTCAGCTCCTCTAGTTACAGTAACCCGCCATATTCACAAGATATACCGACAGCCTGCCATTTTTTTAACCAAACCCCACAAAAGGAAATACAAATTCAAGGCAACTTAAAACAGAATTTAAATACATTTTAGGGTAGAAGGGAGTTATACTCGTACCGAGGGTAATGAGACGTTCCCGTCGCATTTCACCCCCTTTCTCCCACCCCCCTCCCCAGAGCACACACAGCAGAATACGCTGGTAATAACCAAACACTCACCTGTTATGGTCACAGGCCAGGCAGCAGGACCCCTCAGCTGAGCCCCTTCTCTATCCCAACCAAAACAATGCAACAGCCCCACTGCGGATATCCCTACCCTAGGCAGGGCTCAACCCTCAGCAGGCTCTGGTAAAAGAAAGAAAAGGGAAAGAAAGGAAAGAGGAGACCCCCCCCTCCCCCCAAACCTAGCTCAGTGCGCAGAACCCTGCAGGGACCAGCTCGGAGGCGCCTTTGCCTTGGGACCTGTGTACAAACCCCGCTGCCGCCGCTGCTCCCGTGTCTCCCTCCTTTCAGCCTCCTACGCTCCCTTCTATGTCACTGCCTCTCTCTGGGAAAATGGCGTCCGCTCTCCCCTCCCTCCCACTGCACGGGGCTCACCAGCCCCGCCTGGCAGGGGCAGGGTTACCAAGGCGAAGCCAAACAGCCGCCATTTTGCTTACGGGCTGGGAGCGCAGGCTGCGCTCGCCGAGCCCTCAGTGTCCATTTTGCAACAGCGCTTTCCACGTTACGCTGAACGGCTCGGGGCTGGGCGCGGCCGAGACACCAGACTGCGGCAGGGGCTGGGCAGGGGGGCTGTGAGGAGGTGTGGGGGGAAGTAGGGCAGCGGAGGAGGGGCGGCCGCAGCTGGGGCTGGGGCTGGTGCTGGGGGCGATCCGCAGCCCCGGAGGCGCAGATCGCGGGGGAGGGGCAAGGGCTCCGACCTGGGCTGCTGTGGAACCGAACGCGGGCGGGAGGATGTCTGAGTCAGAACTGCATCCTCTGAGGCAGAAACGCCAAAGCTCCCTCCTCAGCTGCTCTCCGCCCCCCCGCCACCTCCGGCTTTCTCCTCACCACCGTCCCTACTCTCAGCATACCTATTCTTTACGAATCTCAACCCGAGGAGTAAATTTTCGCCAGAAAGTACGCGAAAAGCTGGTCAGACCCGCCGGGTCTCACACAGGCAGAAGAACTTACTGGAGGAGCGGGAAAGAGGGGGGCGAGAAAGGGCGGGGGGGCGGGGGAGCGGGGGAGCGGGAGCTTTGACTGGTACCCGGTCAGGGCGATGTGGAGGTTTTGGCTGAACCTCTCCTGTCAGTAAGAGACTTGAGGCTGAGAGTCTTCCCCGAAGCGTTTGAGGCTCATATATGAAGGCAAGCAGGAGGGAGACGCTTTTCTTAAAGCAAGACCGACAGCGCTAGCTGAAGGCATTTCTTTCCTGCAGTGAAAGAGAGGAGCAGCGAACAAGCTTCCCCTCTAGGGAACGGCTCTTGGGGAGCAGGTACCGTCTGTTTTTATCCAGACCAGTGGGAGCGAGCAAAGCCGGAGGCTCGCTCATAGTCGCGGGGCAGGCGCAGCCTCGGCCGTTTGTACCGAGCTCCGCTTCCTTTCGCCATATCCCCTCCCAGCGCCTCTTCTGCCCGCGCACCGCCCTGCCTGCCCAGCCCGGCTTCAGCCCCTCTAGCGATATGGCTGATTGAGGGAGGGGAGGCGGCGGCTGGGGTTTCATTCGACGCCCACCAGGGGCTGAGCGAGCCTCCTTCAGTGCGCAAACTCGGGGCACCAGATAAAAGCTGGGCTGGCAGCTGTTACCCTGCCTCGATGGAGCCGCCACAATCGGGTGACTGGAGAAGCAGTTAGCAGCAGAGCGCCATAGACTAGCGTCCCCCCACACCTTGGGCAGAGAGAGTTTGGGGCTCTAAACAGCTGCTGCTGCGGCAGGAGGGAGCCGAGGTGAAGGGATCTGCTAGCTGGTCGGACGCAGAGGAGGCGGCTGTAATGGGGCATTGAGTCTGAGGGAGGAGGGGGGCGATTAAACGTCTTGTGATCATGGCGGAGTCTATGGGTATTTTTTCCTGTCTAACTCTCCTGTGCGTGTGTCTCTGTTTCTGTCTTTCTCTCTCTCTCCTTAGGGCGCTTGGCTGGGGCTGCTCGCTCGGGTTCTGCCTGTTGTTGCGCGAAATGGCGGCTGGCGTCTTGGTGGGTTTGGTTGTCGGTTTTTTTGTGTAGGCTTTTTTTTCCTTCCCCTCCTATTCCCCTCCCCCCACTTGTGCCTTGGCTGCTGCTCCGCAGCGAACCGCGGCGGAGATTGAGTCAGGAGGGGGGAGGGGGATGCGCGGGAGCCAATCGCCAGGCTGGCCGGGCTAGCCCAGCGCGCCCTGATTGGCTGGCGCTGACATCATCCTGCAGCAGGGGCAGCCGCAGCTGGGCAGGGTTGGGGAGCTGCCGGGGGAGGCTGGTGCAAAGGGGGAAAACGGGCGCCATGATCCCAGCGCGAGGGAGGACTTCGCGGGCGGGGGATCCCCGAAGAGCTGGTGAAAAGGAAAGCAGGAACGGGCCTTGGCTTTTCCTTCCGAAACAGTGCCGGGGCTGTGAGGAGAGGAGCGGGGGATGAGCGAGAGAGGAGCAACTTGTGCCTGCTTTTATAACTGCGTCAGTACAAGATGGCGCAGGGTCTCCCTGGAGAGGGAAGGGAGTTGCACGTCCGCCGGAGGTCATGTGACCGCGCTGCATTCTTGTGGGGTTTGGCTGCAGACCAAGCTGGCTGAGGCGGCGGCGGAGGCTGCCCGGGAGAGTCCGCGCTTCCCTCCCCCTCCCCGCACAGTACCGTCGGTGCCGCGTTGGTTCCCATTTCCCTTCCCCCATCACCCTCACGCACGAGGGTGTAGCTGCCGCTGAGGAAGGTTCTCGCTTCTCTCCGTATTCCCCACCCCTCTCCAGGGTGTAGCTGCTCTCGGGGGAAGCTTTCCATCCCGCCCCCTCTCTGCGTAAAGCTTTGCCCACCGCAAGGGAAAGTTACCCCTCGGCGCCCACTCGCTCCGCCCGAGCGTGGGAGCCGGCGGTACGCGGCTCCTGCCCGGGGCCCTCGGGTGTTCCAGCCTCGGTGGCACCCGCTCCCGCTCGGCTGCCCCGCTCGAGTGCGAGAGCACTTGTATCTGTAAGTTAGGTTCCCCGGCATCACGGAATAGTTCTTACTGAGTAACTTAATGAAAGAGTCGTTTTAAGCGATGTTTAAATGACCTCATTAAAACAGCTGAGGAAAACGTACAGGCTATGCGGAGTTCCTCTTCTGACGGGGAGGTCGCCAGTGTTGCTTTGCTGGGGGTGGGGGGGCCTAGGGGAGAATCTGCAAGCTATTAATGGCTTTACTCTGTTCGAACAGAACTTCGTTATGGAAAAACGGATCGATATTCTTTTATTTGTATGTTGTTGGATCCTGTTCTAGGAGTTGAGCCGCTTTTCTGTGGGGCAGTGCAGCGTGTGTTACAATTAGGCCGCGGATGGCCTGCCTCTTTAACTCGGGGATTTAAGTGTATACTTAGTGCAAATCAAAACTATGGTATGCAAATATTGTGAAGATGCCCCATGTCTTACTTTCTGAGGTTCATAGGAAAATGAACTTGTCAAACAAGTCTGGATAGGCTTGGAAGCTTGGCAAATACATTTTCTGGGTCTCTTTATTTCAATATTCTGATGGGGGAAGTGAAAAATGTATGTTTTCCGATCCTAACAGGTTTTTTTTTTTTCTTTAAGGAACGCAGATCTTGCTACTGTTTGGGTGGGGTTCTCATGTTTTCAGAGCAACTCGATGCTAGTTCCCATGTTTTGTTCTTGTATGAGCAGAGTGTAAATTTAGCCCCAACGGTCAAATTAACAGTTAAAATTGCTGATACTTTAAGGGTGGTGTTTTGTTCCATTTAGAAATGTTTCATAGCGCTTCTGCTGTTCTCAGTCTGTTCCCAGATAGGAATTTCTTTTTTTATTTTTTCCTCCACAGCAGTAACCTGGTGGGGGATAAAGCTTTACTATTTGGTGAATGTGTTGTGTGAGAACTACTGGAAGGAAAGTAACTGAGTATATGACTAATATAGGACTTCTGTATAATAGATGCTACTTAATATGTGTTACATAAGTAATATGGTGAGGTGGAGTCTAGTTACATAAGAACTCACGGGGGACTTGGGAGCTTCTGTAAGTAGTCCTTATTAGTTGCAGATACAGCCTGCAGGGTCTCTGTGTGTTGTTGGGGGAGGGGTAGAACAGGATTGGAAGCATCTAATAGTGCTACATTTCTCCTTTGTAGGTTATATAAAGGATACCAGGAAAGAAATGGAGGAGACAGTAATTAAGGATGACACAGTGTGAAAGGTCTCGAAAGTTTAGAATCTCATTTGAGCCTAGCTTTTAGGGTATAAGCTCTGCTTCCTAAAAGAATAGCCCCCCCCCCCTTTTTGAGTGTCAGGTACTGGCTGTTAGCTAAGCATTGCACCAACCAATTTTGTTCTGTGCAGACTACTACAAAGAGTAGGGTTCCTGAGTTGTAGAGGTTGTGAGGCACTTTTTTTTAAAAAAAAAACCAAACCCGTACTGGAAATAACCATACTGGAAATGGTGTTATGAGGAAGCAGTTGGTTTGTTGACCAAACATTTAAGTGACTGGATTGCTGATTTTTCTTGTGTAGGCATAGTATGACACAAGGTAAATACTCCCTTTGTAATGGAAGCTTCCAGAGAGGCTTTTAGTGTCCAATGATTCTTTTGATACAGGACAGATTTATTTGGGACCTGACACCGTGGATATTTCCTTGCAGATGTGTTAAATG
Source organism: Phalacrocorax carbo (assembly GCF_963921805.1). NCBI lineage: Eukaryota > Metazoa > Chordata > Aves > Suliformes > Phalacrocoracidae > Phalacrocorax > Phalacrocorax carbo. The sequence goes on along the minus strand of NC_087513.1, from coordinate 15,217,971 downwards.
AAGAACATTAATTTGAACTGAAGATTAGGAAAAAACACATTTTTATTTTATTAGTACCTGCATTTAGGCATGTATTCCATAATTATGAAATAGGGACTAGTTGCCTACCCCACTGTAAGGGAGCAGTTTGCTTATGTTAGCGTAGTTTATATAGAATACCTGGAAATGAAAAGCTTAAAAAGCGTAACTATGGCAGCTAGAGCTTTCATTCTTAAAGCACTCTTCTAGGTAGCTCAAATTAATACTGGATTTTGCTTTGAAAACCAAGAAGTGCACTACTTCAAAAGTTCTATGTGCAACTGGTAGCTTATTGCAGCAGTACTTGAATTGAGGTGTCTCTAAATATGCTTTTATGAAGCTATAGAAATGAAGGCAAGTTTTAATGAGCTCATAATTTTTTTTTTGTTTGCTTGTTTCAAGTTTATTCTAGCTGTTTTCAGGGAAGCAGTATTAGTTATCTTCAAAGAAGCAGTGACTCCAGAAGTGTTGCAGTGCTGTCTCAGAACAATGTCTGATGCATTTTGAATTACTTCTGCTGCAGGAGATGAGTAAAAAACAAATGTGCATACTGCTTTGAGACAGAAACCTCAGGGGAGGGGATTTGCCCAAAGGCCGCTCTGATGCAAGCAGTGTCTTAGTCTGGAAGGTTAGGGGAAGGAAAAGAGCTGAGGAGAGGGAGACTGAGTAAAAACAGGTATGTAGCTTGAATTTATGGTAGCCTACCAGGGAGAGAAACCGTTTCTTCTGACCTCTAGAATCCTTTGCTTTTTAATAAGGATATTTCAATTGGTTGGATGTTCTCCAGCAGTTCAGACTTCTGGTTCTAACTTGCCGTGACAGCCTGTCTATACATGTACGTGTGGTCTGTGCTTTTGCTAAGACCTGTTATTTAAACAGTGTTGTTTACCTTAGCCTTACAAAGGGAATGACAGGAGTTCAAGGGTATTTAGGGGAGAAGGGAGAGAGATATTAACAGTGTAATAGATCTGAGTATGCATTAATGCCATAGTTGAAACAGTTGAAGTGGTGCTCATGCTGAAAGATGATCCTGCACCTCTTCCCAGCTGTTCATTCTTTCTTCTGCACCACCCCTTTTTTGATGGTGCAAGTGATCATGTGGGATGGAGACGGGAAGAATGCATCTAGCATAAGCCTAATTGTAATGGATAGTTTTCTAATGTGAATGTTCATTGTGTGGCTTCACAGGCATTCCAGCTTGAACAGGAGTAGGGAGAAGCAGCTGCAGGGAGAATGGAGATGTGCAGGTTTTAACTGTTAGTGAAATTAGGTGTGTTTTTTCTTAGCAAAGATAGAGTTCTTAGGGAATTTTGAGAGACAACTCTTAAAGCCACTTGGCTAGTGCATCCAGGATCACTGCTTAAGGAGTCAAGCATACTCAAAAAAAAATCAAAACTTTTTAAGAGTATGTGAGGTAGTGCTAGATTGACTTGCAGTTGTAAGTGGCAAGATCATTTCAGATTCACTGAAATGATAGTCTGCAAAAATAAGTGAAATGCTATTTCTTCAACTGTAGCCTAGTTAAGCATTCACAGGATTTTGGACTTAGGAGCTTATTTTGTTGGAACAGGGTAAAACTTGAAATAGGTTTGGTTTTTTCCAGAAGTGACTGATAGTATAATAGCTGGGGTATTCAGTAAAGAATAACTCTTACTGGATGAGTGCTGAGCTAATATTAAAAAATATATATATACGCGTGTGTCACAGAGGTCACTAGTCGAATGAATATGAATTATTTGCATGTAGAAGAGCAGGTCCACTGACTGCCAACCGATCAGTTTATCCACCTGGATGAGGAAAGACTGTTCAGGACAGGGCAGGAACTTGTTTTGCATGCCACTTCAGGCTTTGGGTTATGATGAGCTTTTCTGAAAAGGTTGGCACTAGTAAGGTTTTCCTCTAAAAGGAAAAACAAGTTATTGGCTCGTTCTACAATTCTTAACAATTGAGCTCCTCACATAAAGAAGCAAGTTTTAAAGTAGTTGTGTGTCCTGTTAATCCCAGGATTAGTGGGAATTTGCACCAAGACCAGCTCACTAGTATGACGTTTAGGTGGTGAAGTGGGGCAGTGGTTTGTTTTCTCCTAGTGTGACCTTGTTATTTGAAATACTCACTGTGATGAACTTGTTGCTTTTCAGAGCAGTATCAAGCTCTCGTCCTCAGACAGTGTTAAGATGCAGGCACTGTAAGCACAATGGTGGTTCTTGAGGATTTCTAGGAAGAAAATGGGGCAAAATACTGCCACTTCCTAAGAGCTGGGCTGTGCTAGAGTCAGGAAGCTACTGAACTGTGGGCTCCAGCATCCCAGAACGGCAGCTGAAGGTGTGTGGTCCTGTCACAGAGAAAGCAAGTGTTTGTGTTGCTTGTAAGCTTGGGAACTAACAAAACTTAGCTGCTGTGTTTGTGTGGGTATTAAGTGTTGGACAAAAGAGGTTCTTCATTTCTGCTGAAACTTCTTACTGTGACTTGTCTGGAGAGAGCTTGTTAATAGGGAGGTAGGGAACAACCACAGGTTCAACAAATGAATTTCCTGCACTCCTGTGGTTGAAGCACTGTCTGCTAGCATGTTAACAATGCACAGTCATGCAGTCGTTCTTGTTCAAAAGTAGAAATGCAGCTGTATGTCATGTCTCTTCAAAGGTTTAGCTTCTGAAGACTGCTGTAGTCCTGCTAAATGTGGCCTATTAGGACTCAGTTTCAGAAGTACAGAAGTCCCACAGCAGAATGGTATGCTTGGAATGAGTAGCTTTCTGACTTAGGATACCACTGGCTATAGCAATGTATTTGTTTCCTGCAGACTTCAGTAGGTAACAACTAATTAAACTTTGCATTGGTGGAATTCAATTCTGAGTATCTTCATCTATGGGAATTAGTATGTGTCTTCCTGTCCAGTTTGTTGTCATGTGACAGCTTTTTGATACCTGCTTGATCCAGTGTTAGTACAGCTGCTATAGACCAACCAAATACAAGTCCAAAACTGCCCTGTGTGGCAGATCTGGGGTGTGTCAAAACTAGCAGGGAGGGCACAAGAACAACTCCAGCTGAAGAACTAGCTGAAAAATAAGCATTATTGTCTAATTTCTGGAAATTCAGGAAAACTCCATTTTTCCTTGCCTCCTGTGTTTCTGCCTTTCCTTATCAGGTTAGATGACTGTTGTGTGATTTTTCTCCAAATTTAAGTGTAGTGTAAAAATATAACACACACCCCCCACACCCTCCTGAACAACAACAAACAACCCAAAACCACAGAAACCTGGAGTTGCAGAGCTGTGCTGCTTTATTAGTGTAGGCAAAGCAATCCCTTGAAGAGGAATAAATCTGGTAAACTTTGCAATGGTTCTGCTGCTTCTGTTTGGGCTGCAAACACCATGGCCCAATGTTGTCAGGCTGATGATTGCTTGATGTAGTCATACCTGCTGAGACAGGGTAAGTTGTCTCAAATTGCATCCAGAAGAACTATAGACCTTCTAATTAGAAAACTTTATAGGAGCGTGTTACTTAAAATGTCAGTCACGACTATCCTGATTTAGAAGACTACTCTTCACAAAGTGAAACAATTTATCAGGGTGGTGCTACACTTTGAATTAATCTCCAGAGCTGTGCTCCATTACCCCAGCATTCATATGCTGGACCAAGCTCATAAGCTTATAAAGGCATGCTGGGCAGTTGTCAGATCCTATTTTTAAACTGTTTCTGAGAAACACTTCTGTCTCCTATCTCTGCACAAGCATAGGAAAGGCTATACTTCATGTAGGAGCCACGGTGTCTGGGCTCATCTAACAGCAATTTTTGAACTTGAGTGTCTCCTTCAGAGATAGTAAAGTTGAATCTGCAGTAACTTCTGTTGGTGAGGGAAAATGATGATTACTAGGAAATAGTGGCAGTGGGCTATTGAGTCCTTGGCTATAACTACCTATAATAAAAGATACAAGTCTATGGTGCTTGACAGACTAGCCAAACTTTAAGAGGAATCCTGATGGCTAGTGTCAAAGCACCTGCTTTGCTATACTTAATGGAGTACAAGAAGAGTTGCAATCTAGAACACTTCAAATGGTATTTCTCCTGGTGAAGCTTAAACAGCAGTTTTGCTTGATAATCTGCTACTTATTTGCAGTAACCCATTTACTACAATTGTGTGATACCATCTTTAAATTTCCACTAATGTTGGAAAGTTGTATAAAAATGCAACTGCATTCTGTATGCAAGTAGGGTTTGTGTTTTAAGGCTTTTCCTCCCTGTGTCCAAGATCATCTACTTCAGACTAGGCCTGAAACACAAGCACTGGATGTGGGTGTTAACATACTCTTGCTATACTGGGGAGGGAATTCCAAAATTGAAGGACCACTTCAGAGAATATATATAATATAGCTTTTGGCAAAAATAAGGAATACTGATGAAGCATTTAGACTTGGTTCTGTCTTAAAACTGGCAGGGATTTTTTGAACTGGGCTAAGTCCTAAGAGCATGAAGAGAAAAATCATGCTGCTGTGAGATGAATTATACAGTGCCAAATCAACATACTGAGTTCTGCATGTCTTGGAGCTCTTTCAAGAGACTTGTCAAACACTGCAGTTGCTGGTATACACCTAATTGATGGGAGGGAATAATTGTTTCAAAGCATTATTAGGGCTGTACCCTGAAGGCTGTAGCTAAGCCTGCACTACTTCTAAGAGCTGGCAGTGTAGGGTCTTATGGGTGGTTTTTTTCTAGAACAGGTAAGCTGCTGCTCCACACTTGCCTGGAGATTGTGCACTACAAATATTGGCCTTGGAAGTGCAGCTGTTAGCTAAATTGGTTTGTCTTGTCTTCTGTTTTAGTGGCATGACTAGTCCTGATTCCATTTAAGTAAATGGGAGTAGTTAGCTGCTCTTCTCCTTGGTATTTGTTATCTAAATTCTGCCTTGTATGCCAAGTGTTAGTGCTTGTATGAAGGAGGAAGATTTATAATTGGACCTGTTGTAACCTCATCCTGCAGTTAGCAAAGCAAGGTAGTCTGTTTGAGGGGTATGATACCTCCTTCTGCACTTCATCTCCTGTTTAAGTCTGTCTGCTGAAACATGCCCTTTAATTTCAATAATGCAATGATACTGCTATGTGTGTTCTAGAATTGTTTCCTCATTTAAAACTCACCCTGAACTCCCCACACTTCTGTAACCTAGCAAGAATTTTCATATACTTGAGTCCTCTGCAGTTAATGGCTCTGCCTTACCTAGTCTGCTCAGAACTATAGCCTTATTTCTCAATTGTCTCATGACTAATCCTCATATCTTGTCAATGTATTTTGTAGATAGCATATCACAAGTAAGCAGGAGTTGAGCTGTCTGCAAATGCTCCTTCTGTCTAGAAGTAACTTGCTGGAAGGTACTTGTGCATGCCTGTAGATGCTTCATAAAGCTTGGATTTTTTTCCTGTGGACAGCCTATGTATTTAACAGGAAACTCCTTGCTCTGGGTGCCTCTTTTTGCTTGAATAGTGTTGAGCAACAATTATGTACTGATTGCACTCATTACAAACAAACTCCACATCCTGTTTAGAATAGGATGTACATACTAACAAGTGTAAAACATCTGTTGCATCTTCCTAGAAATAGCATGTTGCAGTCTTGGCTGTTTCAGCTTCACAGCTGTTCAGAAGCCATTCCATATTTAAAATCCAAAGCCTTTAAGGGATGTCTGAAATAAGTTTAAAGTAGGTAGTAGTTTTTTCTTACGTGGTGCAAGAAAAAGTACTGGTTTGGAGTTGGTACTCCACCCTTCTGCATCATCAGTCCCCACTATAGTAATAGGCCATCAAAGAGCAAAAAAACTGAACTGGGTGTCCAAAAACGTAAGTCCAGTAGACCTTGTTTTTCTTTATGTGCCTTTCTGAGATTCTCGGTTGAATCTGAATTTTGGATATGCGTAGTTGGTACTGGAGTGGAGGAGAGGTTTCTTTACTGCTTAGGAATACTTCTACTGTAGTTCATAAGCTGAAATCTTGTTCTACTTGTCATATGATAAATATGAGATGCTTTGTTAAACTCATTTGCTTTTCCCTTACACAAGTTTAATGTAAGCATTGATTTTTTTTTTTTAATATATATATATTTTAACCTCATTAAGTAGGATCATGTCTGACTTGTGATGCCACTTTGAAACTCCCTTACTATCAAATACTTTGTGCTCAACTGGAAATGCTTGGAGGGGACTCCTCGTGTTTTTGATTGTTGCAGGAAAAAATAAGAATTAAATACATTATTCTGTAAACAAGCTTCACAACATATACCCAAGACCCATTTAGCCTGTTTAAAATAACTGTTCTTCAGTATGTGTAAGATAAAACAGTCAAAACCCCACAAAATATCAGTATATGTGAATGACCATGCTAGCAATTACAGATGACCAAAGGGAGGATGATGGAAGTCCCTAGAGGTAACTGCAGCTCTTTAGAGGGAGGGATGGAAGACTAGATGGGTTGAAGCAAAGGCTGTATTACTGATGTTAACCAGAGAATAGTTACTAGAAAAGTATTTTCATCAGCATTTGTAGGTTTTCAAAGCTGTTTTTCACTTAAACACATACAAAAAAACACTAACACCAGCCTGAATTGTATACATTAAGAGGTCTTGCCCCTAACTGGAGCAAAAGGGTGGACTGTAAGAAGGAAACCTGACTGAAATCCAGCTGTCTTGGCTGGAAAATAAGCAGGCCTAACCTGTAGCAAATGAACAGCATAGAACTTCTGAGTAGCTTAAGGCTATGTCTAGAGTGGATTATAGAAATGATGAAAACAGAGGCATTGTATGCAACTGCAGAGTTCTGAAAGACCAGTTTAGAGGGGGATCTTCTGCATAGGAGTAACATCCCTATTTCAAGCAGTTGTGCTGTGTCCTACATCACATGATTGCTAGCTGTTGTGTAATGGGAAAGCCTGGCTTTTTTTCCATTCATCTTATGGAGCTCGTGGAGGGAAGCACAGATTGGATTGTATTTAACTATAACTTCCTTCCTGTTGGGAGCTCATGTCTGAACTATTACGGATTTCTGGCACTTAATCTGCCATGTGGAATGCTTTGGTTTCCTGCCCATATGTGAAATTTGAGTAAGCTTTGGAGTCTCAGGATGGAGGGGGTGACTGGGAGCCATCTTTCTGTGGGATAATAAAGTCATTCCATGATTGTCTCCTTCCCCAGCTTTCTGGATGGGTATAACCAGGTGTACTATGGTATGTCATGGACAACTGGTAGTATGTGTAAGCTAACAATATAGCACATAGACCTATTTAAGCTTTTTTTAATTCCTAAACTTAAGGACTCTCATTTTCAAAACTTAAGATAGTTTTGCTGTCTGAATAACAACCTGTGTTATTTCTGAATGCAAAAAGAAAGTGACTGAGCTGGAAACTAGATCAAAGAATGGCAATTTTATGCCTAAATTTCCGCCTGCCTACCAGGCTTCTCCAAAATCAGTTTGTAGGTTTCCTATGCAACAAATGCATAGGAAAGTACTGTACTTCTTCTGAAGTACAGAAAGAAGCCACCAGCTGAAGAATGAGGAAGATGGCTCAAAAACAAGCAGCACAGAAAGGAAGCTAATTTCTTTAATTAGGTCTGCTTTTTACTTTTTTCCTGTTTTGGAGCTAAGTGTTTATGCCCAGTCTCCTTTTGTAGCTTTCTGAAAGAGAAGAAGCTCCAACCACCAAATCAGTAGCCTTGTTAAATGCAGGAGGTGGAATGATGAAGTCTGTAAGCATGACTCCAAAGACCTGCAAATGCTATGCATGACTTAAATTTGTCTGCTTGGCATAATCAAGCTCTTGCTTGTAGGAATTTAACTACTACAAATTCCTATAACTCTGTTTATAGGAATTTAACTTCCATGTTTGTAGATGGAAGTAGAAAAACCACATGATTTAGTGAAGTCTGATTTTTATACTGTCATGGAAAAATCTGTCTAGTGGCAGCTGGCTGTATCTAATTTTTTCTAACTTTTGTGTTTGTTAGTGATTTCTTTCTATTCATGCTGTATTAGCTTTGCGTGTTCTCCAGAAGACTGTACTCAACTTAAATACAAAGGTGTTTGTTTCCTTTGTTTTCTAATATGAAAGAAACTGTTAAATGTGCTGATCTTTCATGACAAAGAGGTGCTCAGAAGGGGTTAAGCTAACGCTTGAGTTCACAAGTCAGAATAGTCTTGTAGCTTGTAGTTGCTGCTTAACTGACTTCTAAGATACTGGCAGAAAAAGAGCTATAGTTTAAAAACACAGCTGGCAACAGTCTTATTTCTACCCTCAGAAAAGTAAACTTTTCCTGCCACAATCTCCTGATCTGTTTGGATAGTATTAAAGAGACACTGGGCAAAACCCGAGAGTTCTGTGACTGTTTGCCCAGAGTATAAATATTTCAGGCATTATTGAGTGCTTGTGTGGCTTAAACGTTGCAGCAGTACTGTCTCAGTTATTTTTAGGTTTGGGGAGCAGGAAGAGTGCTTGCTTCCTGTCTTCCCCTCCCCCCAAAACCTTGGGTTCCTTAGACAAGGTGAAGAAAAGTAGCAACCCTGAGCCAGTTTATCAGTTCCAATTGAACTGTGTGAGTACATTTCCTGACTGTCTTCCTAGGAGTGCAGCCTCTGCAGTTACATTGCAGCACTTCAGTGCTATTATTTCTTTTCGAATGCGCAAGGGCATCAAGCCTCTCAACTGAAACAAGAATGCAGCTTGTTACTTTTATGTGCATAGTCCCCAAAACATGGCTATTAAAGCTCATAACTAGAATTATTCCTTCTCGAGTTGCTGTCATGGGAACTTTGATGCTATGCACAAGCATGACTAACATGAGAAATCAGTGAAACTGAATACTCTAGTGCCTCTTAGTCATTATAGCATGAATATATTTAGGTAATAACCATTAATGTCTTCACATCAGCTGCTACTTCTCTTCTTATCCATAGCTACAAATTGCTCCTACTTGTAGGTTTTGGTTGCATGTTCACACTGTAAAGCAAAGGAGTGTGATAACTTGGTAACAGTACCTGTCTAGTTTGAGCTATGTGAAACTGCTTTCATTTAACAAAAATAAAACTAAAAAACACCCTGAAATTGCTACCTTGATACATAGAGGCATAAAGAAATCCATAGCAGTCCCTTGGATTTTCTCCTAAGGGAGAAACACAAAAAATGCATGTGGTCCTGGTTACTGTGCTGTCAAAACTCTATTAAGGCCACAGGTTTTTTTGTTGCATGAGTTTATTGGCTAGCGGTATACAGGTGTTAAATTTGTGAGGAAAAACATCTGGGGCTATTGTGTGCATCTCATTACATTTGCAATCGTAGTGTACATACCCCTAGTATAAATAATCTCTCTTCCTGACAAACCAGGCTGCAACAAATCCACCTAAAAGTAATGGAGCAAAGCATGTGGAGAACAGGCCTGGAACCACTCTGGCAAGAAGCAGATAAATACTAGCTGTGGCATGCTGAAGTGTCCCCATGTGTGGAGCAAAGATGGAAACGGCAGGCTTGCCCTAGCATGCTCCTCCAGCAGCTACACAGAAACGTCACTTTGTAGGGAAAGCACAGGTCTTTACAAGTCTTCCGTGTAGCTTCCACTTAGCAGCAATGGTCATAATCTGTTTGGGGATGTTTGTTTGCAGTTTGGTCTGGGGTTTTGTTTCATTTAAAGTTAGGATTTTAGAAAAGTGAACAGATCTTAACTGCTTACTGTGATTCTCTGCTGAAGCAAAAATTTCATGCTGGTATTACCTGCCTTGGAAAACTAGCTACGTATGAAAGGATACTGATTCAGAATACAATTTTCAAAATCTTGAACTGTGGAGGGGGGGAAAAAACGGAGTGTCTGCTTACAGAAAGACTTGCAACCTCTTGCATCACTACTTAGATGCAGACAGTAAAACCTTAGTCTCCTGATGTCTGATTCATGCTCATTCAGTTAAAAAGACATAGCAGTATGGTCACTTGACTGGTGAGAAAGTTGAGCAATTCCATTTGTCCTCAAATATATTTTTAATTTGCAGATGAAAATCAATAATTTTGCTGCTAGTTAAACTTTTTAATCAGCAGTTCTGCAGGCTGCTTGTGCAGCTTGCTTTTCAGCTCCATCCAAGGCGATCTCATTTTAAGAGAATAATATATAAATTTAGTAATAAGCGAACAACTGTGTGAACATTTAGATAGTGGTAGAACTACTATCAAAAGATAAAAGGGACCATTTTTTATTAAACAGTACATAAATATAAGCTAAGGCAGTGAATCACATGAAGGACAGGGGCTTAAGCAGTCGTGTCCCCTTCGACAGTCGTGTCCCCTTCGACAGTCGTGTCCCCTTCGACAGTCGTGTCCCCTTCGACAGTCGTGTCCCCTTCGACAGTCGTGTCCCCTTCGACAGTCGTGTCCCCTTCGACAGTCGTGTCCCCTTCGACAGTCGTGTCCCCTTCGACAGTCGTGTCCCCTTCGACAGTCGTGTCCCCGGGTCTGTATGTAAGCAAGGCTAGTAGCACCACCTGTTGTTCTCGGTGTGCTTTTAGTTTCCGTAAGTTCCATTGCTGAATTTGGTAGTAGAACTTGGGGGGTGGGGGGGAATCATACTCTGGTTCTTGGTTTTATGCTGTAGAATAAAACCTTTTGGTGTTCATTTGAGAACTCACCAAAATCTTGTCCTAGCTGTGATCCTTTCATGGGGAAATAGTGTATTTAAGTAGTGGGTGGGGTTTAAGAAGCTTATGTTTTAAAATGAGCCTTTCACAATTGCTGATGCTGGTCAGATTATAAATACCTTAGACGTGTGAAACAGATGTGACTTAGCCATGCATAATGTAGCCTGTTCACATGCTTCTCTTAGAGGCTGAGCATAACATTAACTAGATCTAGAAGACTTGGGTAGATTCTTCATGTAATGGTCTCTGTGGACTTCTCTGAGCTGGGTATATGAGCATGTATTACTGTTAATTGCTTCTAATTACACTAACATCTGAGCAGAAGAGAAGAAACCACTTGGTTAATGTTTTTTGTTGTTGTTGAAAGATCAATAACAACAGGAAGCAAGTGGTAGATTGACATATGTACATAATGCATTCCCTTTATCCTTGTTAAGATGGCGTTAAGGCCTTCCAGGAATGGAGGCAGCACTGAGAGCTAGAGAAAAGGGAGGGGGGGAAGGAATCGATGAGGTTAGAAGATGTTAAGCAGAAAAGTGTGGTGAGCAAATCTGAGAGTAAGGGAAGGTCCTATAATGAAGAGAACCACCTTTAGCAACAGTGACAGAACAGGAAGCCTTACATGAGGGCCTGCTGAAACTTAATGGCTGTCATCTAATGACACCTGCCGTCAAGAAGTCAATGCAGAAGTCTGCTGGCTCTGGAAGCATGGGACTGATAAAAACAGCTCTGAGGTAGCTGGTGGGGCTATCTTGGCTTAGGGGCTGGAGGAGTCATGGAGGTTTTGCAGCTAGCTGGAAAGAAAGAACAACTAGTTGGGGAGTAACCCAACAAAGTAAAAAGTCATAGCAGTAGGACCATGTTGATGGTGACTGAACAAGTTCATCTTAATGTTGGAACACTGCCAGCTTCTTAATGAGCCCTAACTAGGAAGCAGTATATTGGAGCCTGTTGTGGGTACAAGAGGCAACAGCGGCTGAAGGCATTATCTCTTGTTGCTCTGGGTTATTGCTCTGACACCAGAGCATAGTGTTTCATTGCCCCAGTTGTGTTGCTTACTTGTTGAAAGTATGCGGTGAACAAGAGGTTGGCCTGTTTAATGAGGAGATCATTTTCTCCCACCCCTGAATTTCATTTTTGAGCTGGGACTTTTTGTGGATCTAAGATTCATCGAAATGAAGGGGGGAGCTATTGTATGATGTGAAACAGAATCCCTCCAGGCCCATATTGCTGCAGAAACATCTATTCTTCCTTTTTTCACTTCTATATAAACTGTGTAAGTGAATTTTCAAAGCACATCACGGCCTCATGTCAGGGCATAGGTAACCAGAGTCTAATAACTGGTGATCAATGAAAAATTTGGCTTGAGGAATTTTGTTATATAGGAAGTCTAAGGCAGCGATGGGGGCAAAGTCTCATCAAAGGCATATTGTTAAATATTACCATGAGACACTGTTAGCTGTAGTCGCATTAGTTTGTCACAATTTAACAAAACTATTTCTGCAGGAAACGAAGCAGGGATCTTTTACTGATAACATGAAAAGAAATAAGTTAGGCAGCAGCGTGTGGCCTGTAATTGCAAGCTTTATAAAACAAGGGTCCAGTGGCCCAGGCAGTCCGTTCTGACGTTTCTCAACTTTCCCGTTAGATTTCCTAATGTTACAAAACATAATGGAAATGAATAGAACTGCATTTTCTGCAAGTATGTTTCTTCTGAGCATCAAACATATTTCACTTTCATTTCATGGATTAAAAGAATGCAATTAGATGAACGAGCTTAATGACAGAGCAAGTCTTACTTTCATAGATCTTCTCCCACCCTCCCCCTTGCCTTTCCAAGGTAACTCCAGTACCTCACGAGTTACTAGTAATGCTGGCAGAGACTAATGTTTACAACTCAGTCTGTTTTTTGAATACAGGCTTCAGTCTTCTCTAGCAAATTAAAAACAGATGGGAACTGCAGGGAGCAGAATAGAATTTAATTCTGTTTTGTGGCTTGTGATGTTAGCAAAACTCTTTGGGTATTTTCATTGTTACTTTGCCTAGAAAATGGCTTGTACCTTCCTCCTGTCCAGTCATTGTAATGCGCTGTCTTCTTCCAGCGTGCTGGGATAACTGCTGTAAGCCTTCACTGAGATACATTGCTTTACTTCCACTACAGTGACAGACCATGGTATAAGCATATTACATTGATAATTTTTTTTCAAGTAAAATGATGAAAAACTAGTAAACCCAGCCAGAAAAGTTTTTTTTATCTGCTCTTCCTCCACAGGTGGTGGAGGTGAAATGCAGTTGTTTTGCAACATTTAATAAGTCTTTCTCCTTTCTCCCTTAAACTACCCTAGCTGGAAGTACGCTAAAGGAATACTTGGTGGAATTTGAGGGAGACAGGCTCAGTCACCCAAAACTGAAGTGGTTCTAGGATCTGTAATACAGAAAGGATAAGGACATTTTCATGCAGTTAATGCTGTGCTTTTTACACTGGTTGGTGCCATCTCAGAGGAAAAAAAATGTGTTGAATCACACAAATGTTGCTTCTTGCTGGGGTTTGGGATTTCCTTGCAGCTCTCCCCTCGTAGCTGTGGGAGCTGGTTTTGCGTAGTGCGTGTGCTCAGGCAGGAACTTGCTGGAGATGAAAACAGAAGCCAAACAGTTCTGTGCAGAATGTAATAGTTTCTGACTCAAATTGTGTGGTAATTGCCAAAATATCATAGGGTGTGGTTGGAGCTGCTGTGTTTAATGTTGCTGAGGATTTATCCCTTCATAATTTGTCTAAATGAATATCATATGCTAATCTCAATTAACATACGAAAGTGGAGGAAAGATTTGATGTTTTCTAGCCATTTGAAACCTGATAGTGTGCAAAAATTTCAGTATGGTGGAGCATTGGGGTTTTTTTTCCCTCCTAACTGCTCAGTCTTAACTTCCATTCTTTGTTTTCCCGCAGAATGAAAGAAAAGCTACTTGCAGAAGAAAAAGCTGTAGCCTCAAAAAGATTAACTCACAAAACTGTGAGCACTGGAAATATGATAAAGCTTCAAATCATTACCTAGTTTCACCAGGAATTAAAAGTACATAACCCTGGAAGTTCCAGTAGTAAATCGATACAGAGTATTTTTAAATACATACCTGCATCATACAGCTGTTTGCTTCCTAGAAGAGAAGTATTCCTAGCAGTTTGTTACAGTACCAAATTTTAGTGTCAAATATAAGATCTGTGGTTTTACTATGAACACAAACTTCAAGAGAATTTGTATGAACTCTACTTCTTCAGTAATTGTTCTTGATAAACTAGGCCTTACGGCTTCAAGAGGCAAACAGGAAAGGAGGGTGTAGTCAAATTTTTGGGCAGATAAACTTCAATAAATTAAATGTTTAAAAGGAAGAACATAACTAGTACTTGTTCCTTCTCTTGGTGATCACTCCAATTAAGTGTTGCACTTCTGGTAATGCGGTGGCATGCCTTCCAATGCTTAGAGATATTAGCCTGCTGTTTAATGGGGAGCATATTCCTCTGAGGCCTAAGTTCAAGGCCCAGTCTAAAGACTCTAGTGCCTGTATTATGCCATCTCTACAGATGGAAATATTTCTGTGGTGGAAGTTCTTCCTTTTTTTCAGGCAATGTATTAGATAAATGGGAATGTTTTTGAAATAAATACAAAACCTTTTCTTAAGCTTTCTAAATGTGGAATAGTGTGAAACAGTGCATTACTCCTGTATGTACTTTTTAAATGTGCTACTTCAGATCTGCTGTCTTTTTACCCTGCAGTGCCAGAGGAGAGCTCTGCAGGAAGTAATTTCTCTCCCATGTTTTAATCTCTGCTATTCTGGGTCCAGTCCTTGTACAGGAAGCAGTTTCTTCTGGTGGACTGTCTTCTGGTGCTGCTTGGGGGAAGGGGGAAGAGCTGATATTCTGGAATAAGGGACTTCAAAGGGTTGCCTAAATTTGTTAAATCTCGTGTTGTAGAATCAGAACATCTAGAAAGGCCTACTTCATAGGATAATCTGAATATGTTTCACTTTGTCAGTCTTTCCCAGCACATTTCATGAAAATGTTTCCAGTGCCTTTGAGTTGTTAACTCTGGGCTCTAGTGATTCTAGGACATGAACTGGCACCTAAAGCATTACCAGAGATGCAACTCCTGCCTCAATTTTAAGTCAGTCATACTTCTGTCACTGAATAAAGTTCTTGCTGGGATAAAAAGGGCTATATATTTTACTTAGATAAGGTCCGTGTACTTTATTTGAGATAGTAAGATTTTTTCAAGCATTTTTAAAATGAAAATTTTCCTTAATAGTGAACAGCAGCCATGTAAACTAATATTAGACTCTGTGTGTGACTATTTGCTAAAGGAAAAGCATGTTTTCAGAGTGTGGTTTTTGGACTTCCAGACAGATTACACAAGCTCAAGAAGGCCACATCCTGTGCAGAAAACCAGCTCACAGAAATGCCTATTGTTCTTCAGGATTATAAGTCACTGTATTTTCAGCCTGCCTTCTTTTTCAAAGAACTATATGGAAAATACTAATGCAAAGGAACCACAGCAGCTTAACAAGTGCTTGGTCTTGCCAGGTACTGAGCACTCCGCTGTTACTAAAAAGGAGGGGTGGGGGATTAAAACATTAGGCTCCCTGGCTAGAGAACAAAGGCATTGTGTTGGTAAAAGCAGCTGAGAGTGTTTTATTAGTTATGTGGTGAATCAATTGATAATTGATGTACTTTAAGCCTGAAAGTTGGTTCTATGCAGCCATGCCAGTATTTATTGTCTTTAGGGGTGGAAAAAATGTTACAGGGTATGCAGTTTGTTTCAAGCATGGTGAATTTTCCTTGACACTGCTTCATCCCTGCTCAGTCATTGTTGCAAAAAGACAGAATGGGGTATCTGAATCTAATACCCTACCAAAGAGGTAGGGTGGTTAGTGTTTCTAAATCTCTAACCGTGCTTATTGCTGAGTTGTGTGCCATTCCACTTGCAAGTTAATGGACCTATCCATAAAGAAGGGAGCTATCAAGCCAAAAATGTAAAACTTACTTGCTCTTCCTTTTTTGTTTCACCTACATTATCACTTGGAGCTTATATTTTAAAAAGCTGAGGTGCTATTTTTCATATATCCATTTTCAAACCAGAAAAGAGTGTTTCAGTGTGAATTTTAAAACACTTGTATTATAGTTTTCTTTTAAAAAGCAACAACTTACATTTCTTACTAGATTCAGTACCTATTTAAGGCCAAAACATTTGTTATGGTAATACATATGTAGCTAAGCACAAGGCTGCTATGAGAGTATTTGAGGCTGTATCCTGCTTTTCTGCAGTGCTGTGAAAGGAACCACCTCCCTTTAGTCACTGCCAGTCTCCTGACCGTGCAGCATTACCAAAACATGTGGCCCATAAAATGGGATTATAGGGAAGGCATTCAAGTAAACAGAATTTCCTCAGGATGAGATTTGCTTTTTCACGCGGAGCTCCTGTGTGCTTTAGCCTGGTGCTGCAGCCTCGTTCCGTAGCCATGGACAACTTCTCTTAGTGACCATGAGGGTGTGAGAGCACCTAGGCCATCCCTGTGTTTCAGTGATAGTCTGCTCCTAGGCTGGCCAGCACAGTAGTCCCCTTCGCAGTCAGTGTTTTTTGAAGGATGCACCTGATTACAAGTTAAGGCAAAATAATAATTTCTGTGTCTCTTCAGTCTGTATGTAGCAATAAATGCCCAGTCCCATGATGTGGCTATAGCTGCCAAAAATCTGCAGTGAATGTACAGCTGTATCTGTCATCAACTCTACAGTATTGCTCAAGTGGCCTGGTGCTTTCATGAATTCCATTCAAGGATAAGTAGCTGCTTAAAGCTAAAAACCTCTATGCTTCTACAAGCACACAGTTATCTGGGTGGTTAATAGTGTATTTCTATGATTGCATGGTCCTGTCCAGCCTGTTCTGTTGAAAGTACACAACTGGGGACAGGCTCAGTCTGCAGTTCGAGTTCTTCATTGAGATTAAATCACATCGTCAGCCTTGGTGAGGAGTGTTTCCAGACCTGCTCCCTGATTCCAGCCCTGGCCTTGGTAATTCAGGCTGTCATTGCTGCTCCGCAGCATTATGCTGTGTGGGAAATCAGGGTACAAAGCCTTCAGACTCGGGTTCCTTTCACCATGTCTCATACTTTTAAAAAACTCAACTCAGATGGCTTTTGTCCTTCTACCTTTCCAGTGGATGCTTGTCACCAGGGGAACAGTTCAGTCAGTGTCCCCTTGTGCTGGTAGCAAGGCTTCAGGTGCTGATGGCCTTGTCATGGCCTCCTAGAGGTGCTGCTGTGTACCACAGCATGGAGGCTTTCATCCACAGGGAAAGCCACAATTGTAAATATTCTCCTTAAAAAACAGGAATTCATAAATTCATGTGGCTGTGTTCCAGACTGTCCAGTGTTAGTCACACTGTTTGTGCTACTGGGTGTTAGGGATCTCTATCATACTCCTCACTATGGGATGGGACACTGCCTGGTGCCTTTGAGGCAGCATAGCCTTACTTTTATTGTCATTACCTTTCTTTAGAGGCAACTCTGAACAGAAGGTGATAAACTTCTCGTAATTGGTCTTGGTATTTGAACAAATAGCAACACTGGGAATTTTCAGTTATCTGAAGAAACATAGGCCAGAAACTCTCCTTTTTTTGTTTCTGCACCTGGTACAAAGAAGTAGAAAGAACAGCCCTGGGAACGGGGGCACCAACACGGTTCCTGCCGCTGTCAAAAGCAGCAAATTCATTCATTTGTGTACCCCCCATTGTAACTGAAGCAAAGAATTGTTGCTGTGGGTTCTAAATCAGCGGTCGCTATTCTCTGGTTGGTTGGTTTCTTTTCAAAGCATTTACAATGGGGACCACATTTACAAAATTAAGGGGGGTAAATTCAAGGCCTGTAGCTCATATCACAAGTAACTGCACTCAGGAGTAATGTCATTGTCACAGCTGTACACAGCTTCCGTTTCTAGAGGGTCCAGTTCTCTGCCCTGGTCTATAGGGCGGGTGTAAATGAGAGCAAGCAAGCCACCTTAATTTGATGGCAGTCTGCTGATGAGACTAGTGGTTATTATAAGACTGCTTAATCCTCTTTAAGGTTGGGATTTTTTGGAAGGTCTCTGATTTCCAGGCATATTTTGTACAGAAGCTCATTTAAAAGCTGGGGCTGAATGAATCCATCGTAGTTGCTACATAAAATGGTGATATTTTAATCATATTTCAACTGAATGAGAGTTTAAAAAATAGGATTATTAAATCAAATTTTCCAAAGCTTAAAGAGATTCATTATAAACCTGGAGGTATTAAAAATATAGGGTCTGATGTTGAATTATGAGGGGAAGTAACGACACATTTAATTACTGTATTTTCCAAACATTAGGTAGATTATATAGATACAACAGCAGGGAATGGAAAATGTCTTGTGAATAACAGCAACACCTGCTTGTATTTCATTTAATTTCTGTGTGGGGTCTTTTATGTTGTAGAAAATACATTTTACAAACAAGCTTTTGATGGGAATGATACGTTAAGGCTGCAATATTTTGTATTATGCGTTTCAGATTCTGTATTGTAAATCAAAGAAGTAGAGCCATATATGCATGACCTCGGGACCAAAAATACTGCAATTACTAATGGTTTAAATTAACATGATTTCTATGGGAAACAGCTTTTAGAAACCTAGAAAAGTTGGAGTTGTGTTTGATTAAGGACCTCTCAGATGCTGCCCAGCACTGAAGCACTAGATCTGGCTGCTGTGAGCTCCCCCATCTGCCTTACCTGGTCATCAGTCCCATGGTATTAAAACTGAAACCTGCGAAGTGGAGCATACTAAGTGGAATAAATATAATTTCTGAGTTGTAGAGTTGTAAACTCCAGAGAGATGTTTGTACAGGGGTCTTTACCAGTGCACTTCAGCCTGGTAAGTAACGTAGTGCATCACTCAGTGATTCAAACAAGCAGGTCGCATACCCTGGTCCACGTGAGCTTCCTTCCCTCCCCAGTACACCCACGTACCAGCACTGACAGGCAGGGGAACTTGCAGTGAGCTGGATCAGCAGAAAAAAACGATTGATGCCAGTGTGGCTCTGTGAATGGCTTGTCGTGGTGTCAGATGACTGTCAGTGCAAGGGAAGCAGGAGGGGGAACCTCCCATTTTGACAATAGTCAGTGATGAGATTGTCTTTATGGTTTAATGAAATCATATCTGTAAGTTATATGCACATCTATAACTTTCTGGAAAGCCATGGCTGTTGAAGGCATCGATTCCCCACAGCTGAGTGCCACTCCCTCTCCTGAGTGCTGCCGCTAGGTTTGTCAGCTGCTTGACACAGAGGCAGGTAGGGGACATAAACTTGGCTGACTATGACCCTCTAAGAGCTTTCTAGAAATTTTTAAGATTGATGGAGATAAGTTGTGTGGATAAAGTGTGATTCAGATGACCCTGTTTATATGTTCACATTAATATGAGATGCAATAGGTGACTGAGGGGACTAAAAAGTCTAGGCTCAGACTTGGGCAGCTGCAGTTAGACAGGTGAGCCATGATGATGGAGACTGAAGACCTCAGTGCAATTTTCTGGAAAATAAAGGAATCCACATAGTAAAAAGACAAATGCACAAATGGCTAATTAAGATCATTGGTAATGAACTTGTATAACTCAAAACACACAACCAAAAAACCATGAGGGGGAGGCTTGCAAATTCCAGCCTGTTTATGTGGATCATCAGACTGGTGTCAAAGTACTGAATTCAGTGTGTGGACTAGGGTAAGACATTAGAAGGTCACCATCACGGGGGGGGAGAGAAAAAGAAAACTTAATTTTTCCCTGTAAACTTTAAAGGCCCTGAGCAGTGTTTTTACTGCCTACTGTTACAAGTGACATCTAGAGATTACTAAAACCGGAGGAAGTTAGATGAACCAAACCTCTTCTCATTTTCTGTTTAGTGCTGTCGTTAGTGTTCTTGACAGCACTTCATAGATATTCACTTTCAGTGGTTTTTATGCATGGTTGCACTTCCTGTCTCATATTAACATGATGATGTCATTCTCGTGCACCACTGTGGGGAGAGCATGGTGGTGTGCTTTGCCCGAACTGCAAGAAAGGCTTTCTCACTCCTACAGAAAGATTTTGCTTCTGCTCTGAGGGCTAAAATCCAAAAGGAGGGGCCCTTTTTTGAGCCTCCTCTGTATGGAACTAGGAAGCAGAGTGGGAGGAAGAGGCAGTGGGAGAAGTACCTTCCTCATGCCATATTCTGTAGAGAGCTACTTACAGGACTATCCATCTTCACCTAGTGTGGGTGAGCAGCTGGAGCCTGTATAACCCTGTCTGTGCCTCCATAGCCCTTACAGAGCTGTAGAAGGGAAGGAAGGGGTAGGGAAGCTGCTTATCCCTAAAGCAAACAAAGCAATGAAAAGGGAATGGGAGCTGCAAATATGTCCCTGCTCCTCTGGCCATCACCACGGGTCATGGGAGGAGAGTACTGAGAAAGTCCCATCTGCCCTGTGTCCCTTTCATGGGCTGGGAGAGCAGCAGGCACTGACCTGGGGCTGCAGGGTTTGTTTCTCTGGTTCTACTGTGTGTCCCAAGAAGGCAGCAAGGGGATGTTGCTGTAATAGAGGGAGGAGTGTGGCTGCTAGGAGGGAGCAGGCAGCCCCAGCACCTCTGGGGAGCAGCCGGAGCCTGCTGCTCTTCCTGCCTCATCAGATCATTTGGTGCGCACCAGGCCAGGCGCTGCTTTGCAGGCAGCAAATAGGCAGAAAGCTTTAAAGTGATAGAAATCAGCATGTTAAAATGAACTTGGAAAAACTTCTAGAAGACTTTGTCCCCTTAAATCTGTCTGAAAGGGGCTCTTCTAGCATGAGTCATCTGCAGCTGTAGAGGAACCCTGGGCAGAGCCTTCCTCCACTCTGCTGAATGGAGCTGTCAGAGTGCCCGGAGCCAGGACAGGGAGAAAAATACCCCGATTCATTTCCTAACGAGATATGCATGGGAGAATTCCCTACGGAGCCACCAGTGGGGGTTTGTGGCTTTGTGTTTTTCAGTCACTGGGCTCCACATAAGCAACACTGTGCAGCTTTGAGCTCCCACATGGAGGACCGAAACCCCCCAAACCTGTCCCCAGGAAGCAGACGATAACGTTGCTGCAGAGGAAGTGGCTTCTGATACAACCAACAAGCAATTTGCCAAAGTCCACCGTTTGGGTGGTTGCCAGGCTAAATTTGACATAAAATTATTTAACCTTTTTGGCTTTTGTCTTACTGCTTTCTGGAGATGTCTCTCCTGCTTCCTACCATTTAAATCTCACATATGGCAGGGTTTTTTTCTCCCCAGAAAAGTTAATGCAGGCTTTTTTAGAAAACACAGAATTGTTAACAGAGTATCCACTCTATTTAATAGGTGATTAAAATATTCTCAAATACTCTTAGTAGGTTAGCAAAGCTGAAGCTAAACCATATGCAGCTAAGGGGTTGCTCAGGGCTTCATCATGCCCTTTCCCATTCCACCTCGCTATAATCCAAATTCCTAATTGACATAGGAAATACATTATTGCAGAAAAGATGGTATGTTAAAGTCAGACTTCAGATATTCGAGGCATCAGGCGCCCTCTTGTGCTCTTTCTCTGGGAGCGTCGCAAGGTGAGCAGCTTCCCAGGAGCAGAAGCTGAGCGACACTTTGGCCTCAGTTTGCAGGGAGGCCAGGGTGTGCTTTGGGCACCTACATCGCGGTCCCACGTGGTTTTGATGTGTAGGAGTTACTTGTTGATGGGTCCACAAACTTCACTCCAGCTATACAATGTGACCATGCAAAATGAAGCTTTGGATAGAAAAAAGTTACTTTTATTTTCCAAAAGACAAGAATAAGATTTTTAAAATCACTCAACAGCCCTCATGGGCCTTTGGTGGCTTGCTGCCAAAAGAAATAAATTTCACTGTTTTATATGCTCAAAGTTGTTCAAAAGGCATAAATATATTATTTTCCGGCCTGATGCAAGGTCCTAAATTTACTGATACCTCTAAGATGCAAACAGGACTGAGTGTAACATGTGCAGTGAGCTCTTCCCCTTGCCAGCATTTTTGTCTTCCCTTCTCTTTGGGGATTAAAGGTATTGCTTATTTCAGGCTTATTGACCCAGAGCAGTTTTAGACTGGGCTACCTGCCATTCTGTGATGGCATTTCTAGCAAAAGAGCAGTTTCTATCAGTGTACCTCTCAGCCTGAAAGCTCCTGAGGATTGTGATCGTTTTGTAGAGCAGTAACTAGAATATAAAAGAAGAATGGTCGTACTGGGCCTAGCCGAGATCCATCTAGCTGATACTGATCCTGTCTTCAACAGACACTGTAAGTGGATGCCTTGATAAAAGCCTAAGAACAGAGCAGGTATAAATGCTTCTTCCTTTACGGGTCTCCCAGCCTCCAACCATCTTCACATCCTGAGCTGAATATGGGGGTTTGTACATTTAGCAAGCCTTGACAAATGACATTTCCAAGGTTGTCCAGTCTTCCACTGACTAGTAATAAACTTTAGCATTCACAGGATGCTTGTTGTGATCTCTGTTGAGCACTGAGCTGATACCATATGGAACTTCTATCATAACTTGATTATCTCACTGAGTACTAATGGTCTGTGCTGACCACATGTGAGCACGTATATGTGAAGTTAGAATTGCTTTTCTGCCTATGCATCATTTTACATTTACCTGTACTGAATTCTGTCTATTTTATTGCCCACTGACTGATTCTTTGTGTGTCTGTCACCCCTCATTCTCACCTACCTCAACTTACATCATCAGCAAAGTCTGTTGCTTTCTGGTTTGCCCCCTTTTTCCAGGTACACTGAACCAGAGAGCTCCATCACAGATCTCTGGGGAACTGCAGTGGTGAATGATGTCCATCGTGAGCACTGACCATCTTGTGTTCTGTTTCCCATCTTCTAATAGTTATTTACCCCTCAAGGATCTTACGTCTTAAGCCATGGCTGCTTGGTTTCCTTTAATAGTCTTTTGAGGGATGTGGTTGAAAGCTTTCAAGAAACTCAGATACACTTAACAACCAAACCATCCTCGTCCTTGTGGTTGCTGAGCCCTTCTAAGAAGTCTCATAGTGCTTGATGCAGATTTCCATTTACAAAAAAAATTAAATTAAAATCTGAGTTCTTCCAAAGTATATCATGTTTGCTTAATAATTCTATTCACAGAACCACAGAATGGTAGGGGTTGGAAGGGACCTCTGGAGATCATCTTGTCCAACCCCCCTGCTTGAGCAGGCACACCCAGAGCAGGGGGCACAGGAACGCGTCCAGGTGGGGTGTGAATGTCTCCAGGGAAGGGACCCCACAGCCTCCCTGGGCAGCCTGTGCCACTGCTCTGCCACCCGCACAGGAAAGGATTTTTTTCTCCTGTTTAAGTGGAACTTCCTGTGTTCCAACCTGTGCCCATTGACCCTTGTCCTGTCATTGGGCACCACTGAAGAGAGTCCCATCATCCTGACATCCACCCTTCAGATACTTAGAAGTATTGACAAGATCCCCCCTCAGTCTTCTCTTGTCCAGGCTGAACAAACCCAGGTGTCTCAGCCTTTCCTCATAAAGGAGGTGCTTCAGTCCCCTGATCATCTTGGTAGCTCTCTGCTAGACTATAATATTCTGTATTATAATTTCTACTACTTGATCATAGGTGAAGCTTTGTACAGAAATATGCCTCTGCTGATAATGGCATGACTTTGGCAGTGTGACTGTGTTTTGTAGTACTTTTCATGTTCTTCATAGAATGTCACAAAAACGTCACAGCATGGTATGTTTCTGTAGAGGGCAAGGAATATCTGTGAAGTGTTTTCAAACAAAAAAGAAAATCCTGTGGAAGTGCACAGAATTACTATTGCTGTTTAAGTTAAACCTAATAGGAGTTACCACTCATCATAACAACTGAGCAGGTACAACAAAAAAGGATCAGATCAGGGTTTTTTACATATTCTGAAGTTACCAAGAGTTACTTGCCTGTACCTGACAGCATACTTGAATTTGACCCAGTAAAGACTAGAAATTCCTTTAGCCACAGGTAGAATTTTTCAGGGTCTCGGCTGAAAACTTTCCACACTTGAGCAGGAGCAGTGTCAGGACACAGGGATTGTTTCCAGCAGAGCAGCTCCAGCCCTTGGAAGTTTTCTGGGGGCCATCTATTACGAGTTAGCTACTTTGTTCAGTATCAGGGACCATCTCATAACTGTACCTGATACTCTCTGAAAAATAATCCAGACAGGCATTTGGGAATCTGCAGAGTACTAGAGGAGGGTCTGAAAAGTGCCTTTCTTTTGCCCAACAGAGTCTCTGTGCCTCCTTTTTCCTTTCATGAGGAAGATGGGGAAAGGCTCCAGGCAGAGATGAATAAAGGAAGTTTTTTCTGAGTAGTTGGGTCTTTAGCAAAGTACGGGGTGAAGCTCTTCAAAAGGTGGCACAACTTCACATTTGTGGTTTGCATAAGTGAAATAGCTAATGTAAATTAATTTAGAGACAAATCTCCTTAGCAAAATCAGCCATTCCTGAGCACAGAATGTTGTCATTAATAATTTGAGCAAAGTGTGTGGTCATTGTTGTTCTTTCGTTAAACCTACCTACTTTAAAATATCAACAAAAGGCTCCTTGTGTCTGCACAGCTTAACCTCAGTGTTTGAAAACCTGACAGTGCCAAGTTTGATGCAGCTGCTGGTGAAAGATAATTTTCAGATTTACTCCTAAATTATCCAATGAAAGAAAGCAAAATACGAGAAAGGGGAAAAAAATCCTCAGACAAATCCAGCAACTTGGGAGTAAATTATCCTCTTAATTTTACTAAGCATCTGAGTTACTGCTCAGTGAATAATGCAGTAACAGTTTCCAGAGGACTAGCAGGTATATTTTAATGTTTTGATAAAAAAAAGAAATGCATATATTAGCATAGGCCTATTAGGTCTGTGAATTGTATGCACTCTGTGTGTGTAAGAACTGATGCTGCTGAGGTACAAGGACAGCATATACTTTGCAAAAGGCTGAATCCAAATTGACGCTTCGCATCGCATTCAGCTGCTCTTTCACAGTAAGTGTGAAAGTATGCTTTTCCCTATAATATCCAATAGTACGTGTGATATAATTTAAAAAGTAACATGTCTTGCATTACAGGAAGAAGGGAGGGGGCAGGTAAGAGTGTGTACACAGATACTTCCTGCAGAGCTGCTGGCTTGTGGTTACTCACTTGTCCATCCATCCTTACTCAGCACTGCAGCAGTTAACTCCTGCCTTTTAAAAATTGTTTAAATTAATATAAAATACTTTCCTAGACATGTCCAGGGGCCAACTCTGAGCTCTGACTATTGCTACGTTCTGCTCTTGCGTGCAAGATTATCTTTCCAGATAAGCATGAATTGAGTGAAATGAATCTATCAATAATCAGTGGAAAGGATGTCATAATGTGAGGTCTGATACTGTACAAAAAAATACACACGTCCTCGAAAATGTGTTTGGAAAGGAACTGCTTTATTCTTGACATAGCTGCAGGTCTGGCAGCAACAGCTCATGAAGAGGTGTGGGAATTAGCTGATAGACTTCTTGTTGGCAAAGAGAGCTAGGAGGCTACCGATACAGGACTGACTCCTCATTTTTAAATTCCTTTAGGTAAAGGAAGGTAAATTATTTTTCTTAGCTGATGAAACACATTGTGAGGCAAAGCCACATTTGAGAAGGAAAATGTAAAGCGTTTACTGGAAATAAAATTTTCGAGTCAAATGGAATATGGTGTCATGAGAAATTTGTGATTTCTTTTAGTTTGTCATAATCTTAGATTATCACAATAAATGTGGCTAAGAAGACAACGTATGAACTGGGAGGTGGGGAAAGGAAGAGATGGCTGAAGATGAAACGTACATTTTTAATTACTTAACTGCTGATTCTCTGATTTGGATCTACTTTTAATTAAGTTAAACTATTTTCAATGGAATTTTTCTTTGTAGCATTTGCTGCCATGCAGTGTATGTGTGGTACCGTGCTGAGTCTAAGGAAGGGGCAATCAGAAATACTCCCTTGTCCTGTGAATGCCACAGTCCCTGTAAGGGCACCCATGACTATTAACTGACACTTTTCCCAAAAACTACTTCCTTACAGCATCAGTTAAATGAAACTTAAAAAGCTATCTATAATGGTGCCCTCTGGTGACTCCAAAAATTTTTACACTAGAATGAAATAAAAAAAAGATGGAATTGGGCCTGTGTTAAATTACCCTGGCAAGTTGGACTGTTCATTAAAGATTAATGAACAAATGAGAGCTCCTAGAGCTCAACCAGGCCATATACACAAGCTGCGCACATACAGAAGTCCAGGACTAACTCCAAGTGTTGCAGGACCAGAGCCGTGATGAGTAAGTCTCTCACCTTACCAAGCAAGTAATCTCTTGTATATTCACAATAAAAAGAAGCCTGCCTTTTGCCACTGCAAACTGATAATTTATTTTTCTAGTCCCTAGAGAAAAGAAAATCGAAAGATGTCTTACTGAGTTGGTCTCAAATAAACCAGCTGTGCAAAAGAATGCCTTTTGTATATTCTGCAGTTGGTGTGGCTGCCACACAGTCTCTGGAAAGCTGATCTCAATGCACTGTTTCCTCCCCTGGATATTGCTTTTTATATGCCCAGTCTGTCCGCAGCATCTGAAGTGTCTACATTTACTGCTCATCGTTTCCCACCATACTGACATACATGACCTTCTTCATTGCACTGACTCTAGTGCTCAAGTGGCTCTTACTCTGTTCTGGTTGAAAAGGAATCTTTTATTGGCAGGGTTATGCTATTCTACAGCCAGATCCATGGTTGTATAAACACCAGAGCTGAAGGAAGCGAGTAAGTGTGTGTGGCTGGGGGTGGATGGAATAGGTGTGGGTGCCCCTTTCAGCATGACTTCTGTTTTAAATCATGACCTCAAAGCTATGTCCTAATCAATATGGATGCAACACTGGTGAGGTAATGAGAGTATCACACTCCAAGGCAATTAGCCCAACAGAAAACCACCCACAAGCAGATACAAGCAAGATAATGGATGGGGGTAAAAGGAAAAAAATAATACCTGTGTTAATAGCTTTGTATGAAGTGGGAGCTATTATCTAATGATTTAATCGTTATTTACTGAATTTCCAAATTAGGCACGAACTCCCAATAACTGTATCAGGGTAAGTAACTCCTCTGCTTTTAAGCAGTATTTCCCCCATGCCATGCCTGGGAGGGGATGCGTGTCCTCCCATTCATGTCCTTTGCAAAACAGCCCCTTAGGCACAGTGTAGATCAACCAGCTTTTATGCATGCATTCTCTAAGAAAAACTCAAGGAGTAAATAAAATACTTGTTTTGACAAGATGCCTACTTTGATCATAAACGTTAAGGTGAGGAGGTACAAGTATGATTTTATTCTCACTTCCCAAATAATACAATCTGTAGAACTTTCTCCACTAACAACTTCATTAAGTCAGTAATTTCCCTTTCAGCTGCAGTCTGTATTTTAGGAAAATACCTAGTCTTGATTTTACAGGCCACTTAGTATTTGTCAAAGGGTTTGTGCTGTCATTTTGAGGTCTAATAATACATCAGGGAAGCATGGTTTTTCTGACCTAGAACTTGCAGCGTTTCAGTTTACATGCCTTGTGCTCACACAGTGCTTCCTCCTGGCCTGACCAGTTAGCTGGGCTCTTCTGGGGGGAGAATAAACCCATTGATAAATTCACACATCTTTAGTGCAGCACTATATCTCTGAACATTGCAAGAACACACAAAAATGAGTACTTTTCTCAGTGACCTTGAGTTTCTAGTTAAGCTGATGTTTCAAAGAGCCTCTGCTTCTTTCTTGGTTGAAATTATTGCTGCTTACTTTCTGCCTGCTGGCCTGCTGATTTTTTCTCAAAGACTGTAGCTCAACCGGTTGTCTCCAAGCTCCTGCTACCATTGCAAATCCATGTCCCACCTGGTGTACTTGGGCAGTGACTTCTGCTGTGCTCAACCATCTTCCTCCATAAAGGAACTTAACTGCTCTTCTATTTAGCCTGAATGAAGGGTGGCCGTCAGGCTCAGTGCCCTGTGTTTCATCAGCCTGTGATGCCCTGTGTTTCATCAGCCTGTGACTGATCAAAGACACGTGTGATGTCTTGTGCTTCCCACGGTCTGACAGCCTTTGGCTTTATAAAAACAGTGAAAGGACACATGGGTTTTGGTACGATTGTAGAATACTGTCCATTCATACATGTCTTCCCAGCTGGACAGAATATCTGTTACGCAGTCTACTATCACAACATGAGGAATGTGTACAATAGAGCTGATACGATTATCATGCCTATTAAATGGTTTTTGCATTCATTTTTCCAGCCTTCTCCATCCATGATAAGTTATTCTGGCTTGGTACCTGGAGTAAGACCTAGGAAAGGAACATGTATTCTGTAAGGACTTAGGCAATAGCTCTGAAGCTTATAAGAGTTTGGATAGAAACATGCTTCTTGCACAGGTCTTCTTTCATTACCCTATGGAAAGGGAACAGGAACACAGCATTTTCAGGATTAGGCCTTTGGGAAAACTAGTATAGGAGCTTCTGATATGCAGGTAGCTCTTCAGAGGAGGCTGCCAAAGGAAGATTTCTTCCTCTGAGTCAGATTATTTGACATCTTTCCTGTTCAGAAAATCTTTCAAGTTTGTCATCGCATCAGTTTCTCTACTGTTATGTGCCTGCTCTGTCTGTGGCTTGTATTGTTATACTCACTCACAAGAGAGTTGGGGCGGTTTTCATAGCAGCTTCCACCAAGCTGAAGAAGCTTCTTCCACTGGTGAAATGGCTGCCACTACAGATTGTCATCCTGGGCAAGAGCAGCAGTAACTTACCCCAGGACAGGACATGGAAACACCTTAGTTGGCTGAAATTGCAGTGAAAATTGGGTAAGCACAATGCACTAATTGTCTCTGTGCCTTATTATGGTAGATCTAAGTACTTTGAACAGAAAGGTGTTGGCTACAATAGAGGAATTTTAGAAATACAGAGAACCATGCAGAGCTACAGGGAAATTTCACACCCCAGGTAGGCGGAGAATTATCCTTATCTCATTGATGAGAGGGAGTCTCCAGTCAGACAGCTCCTCCACTGACATGTTGGGACAAATGACTCAGCTCTGCAGTGGAGAAGAATGTCTCTCTCCAGTGCTGCTTTCCTGGAAGCACCTTCACCTGGAGGTTCTCATTCAGGAATTAAATTGCATATGAAAACTCATCTGTTCACTGGGGTGGCACAGCTGCAGGCAGATTGCACTCACTGGATGAGGATGCACAGCTGTAAGCAAGTCTAATTAAGCCCTCTGAGGAACTTTCCAGTATAACTACACCAGTAATTGTCAGGATCTATGAAGTAAATAAAGGTTAGTTGTTCTCTCAGTCCTGAGAGTTGCACAAGTTTGTAATCATCCTATCTTATTAGGAATGAAATGCATGAAGTGTATTAAAGGAGGCAGTGGTTGCTCTTCACTGGTGAGTTACAAATGAAAGCTTTCAGAAACAGCACTAGACAGGTCTGGCAGCAGTCAACTGACCTGTAATTTTAAGAGTGGGAGAATCATTAGAAAAAGGAAGCAGACCATAGCAGAACTTGCAGCCTGGTAATTTCCATGAGCTTAGGTGGAACTTGAGTTACTATCACAAGTGAATGCCTGAGTATCTGAATCTCCTGAACTGTATGGGTTTGTACTGAAAGTCACCCTTCTGGGAAAAGAAAAGGCATATGTATTTCTGACAGTATAGTTTTATGAGCTGCTTTTTTTCTTGCAAGACATCAACCTTAGCAGCAGCACTGATACTAGGGTCTATTTACTCTCTATAGACATTATCTCTCAGTGTCTTATTTTATTTAAAGGGTAATTTGGCTGGAGAAATCAATCATTGCAGGGAGTGGCTCAGTTATGTAGATACTAGGGCCAAATCCTTAACTCCTGTAAACATGTTTTGCCAGATTCTGGCAGCGCAAACTAGTTGTAAGCCTGGTTTGAAATGGCTGGTGCTCTAGAAGTCCTGTGATTGCACATGGCAGTGGACTGAGGGGGGAAAAAAAAAAAAGGCCCCAACCCAACAGGTACCTGCTAGCTACATAATGCTGGTAAGCATTATGTAGGAGAAGCAGTCTGGAATCAGCACCTGGAAGCTGACTTCCTATGTGGAATGGGAAATTGTTGAGCATCTGGGGTATCTGCTTTATTTGTTGTCAGCTTTTCAAACTCCTGAACAAGATAAAACAAATACGGTGACACATGGAGTTTGTGGGTCCCTGCGCTGGCATTGTGAATGCTGTTCTGCCTAGGAGAGGGTGGAGAAGCAGAGTAATTAAAGCATCCCACTGTGCAGCCAGAGTTGTAAGTTTATGTCTTATTTTGTTAACCCCTCCCCAACTCAGGTGAAAGAGATCTTTTGGGATCAGTTAAGTCCAAGGAAGCCAGGTGGTATATTAACCTCTTTCCTCCAGGATGGTGTTAACTGCAGAAATGGAAGTGTCGTAGCCATGTTCACTACTCTAATCCAGCAAACCTTTGAACTCTTCTGCCTGGATTCATTCAGACTCATATGTTGGTATAGAAAAATAGGTCTGATCCCATGCATCCTTAGGATGCTGTTTTATTTCCCAGGACTGGCTCTCTTACAGTAATACTTTCAACAAGTTGACAGCTTCAGAGCGAGGCACTAACCCAATGTGATTTGCTAGTTGTGTGACTGCAAAGGCACGTTCCTCCTTCCTGGCTCTGACACATACACCTTGGGGAGTACGTAATTTATGCATATCGTGAGATATCAGCATGCATTGATTGAGTGTATTCAAAAAAAGAGTTTTCAATTGCTAGCATAAGGAAAAATTCAGCTGGTCCTCTTGAAATATTCTGGCACTGTTTGGACACAAGAATTATTTATTAGAGAGACTTACAGTAGGATGAAAGTAAGAAATCCTATGAGAAAAAGTTCTGTTTGTTTCTTACATTTTCTCCACCCTTCCCTCACCCTGGACTGTTCCATATGGTTAGAAGGAAAATCTTTTCCAAACCCTTTCAATCTAAAGTATCGTCAGTTGGAGCAAAAGGAAAGTGGAACTTGCCCCAGAAGCATTCCCACATTAATGTTTTAGATGCACCAGCCCCAGAGCTTTGGGTACAGGGAAGCAAGATGTCCATACTGTTTGAGGAGGGGTGGATCACAGTGTGTCTCATGTCTCTTTAGGGAACTATCTGGCAGAGCAGAAGTCATCCTGCAATGTGATGATGTGGGGACTTTGGTGGCAATACCAGCTCACAGGCTTCTTCTTGTTCTCTGTCCTTCCTTGCCCATTCTCATGCCGTGGGGCACCATACTTGTGGCTGGATGAACACAATTCCCTACAAATGTCACTGAAGTCCAGAACACTTGGCGGGGGGGGGGGGGGGGGGGGGGGGAGCAGGGTGAGGTTGTCCTTTAAAGACAGAGAAGCCCAACATTGATCTGATTTACAGCACAACCCCACGAGCATGCAGGTGACTGACCTCACCCATCAGTGGTGTGGAAAACAGTTCACTTGCCCTGTGTGCTGAATAAGGTCCTTGATCGGAGGCTCTAGGTATGCTGTGGAAGGCTCTGCTCCAGCTTCAGTTCCATTAAATCATGACCCATGAGACTGAATGAAGATGACCTCTGGGACATTGTCTGCTCTGAGTGATTACTGAAAACTTCAGGGCCCACAGGCAAGACTGGGAAAGGAGCATCTAGTTATAAAGTATGTTGGGCCTCAGCTGCATTCAGTGCTTTCAAGGCCAAGGGGCTTGTAATTAGGATTCCTGGGAGGTCTAATATCAGAAAATTTAGTGTCTCTGTGCTTGGAGGAGCCTTAGGGAAATTTTAGATATAGGTGATAATTTATTGCCTGAGCTCCACCAAAGTGGGCCAGTGGATGTACTATGTCACCTCTTCTATTGGATAACACTGTCACAATACTACATTCAGTAATGGGTCTTTGAGGAGAGTTTAAATTCAACAAAGATGGAAATATAGTCTACTAAACAGCTCTAACTTGTCATACTGGACAAGAGAGGAGACAGAAAGAATTTCAGATATCATAAGAGTAGATGAGATAAAACTACCTCAAATTTTGTAACACAAATCTGGATTTTTGACAGTTTACTAAAAAAAAAAAAAAAAAAAAGAAGAAACAGGCCTTTTCTCTTACTGTAACAAGTCAACTGTGAGTAAAAGCAATTACCTAAAAGCTGCTTTTTCTATGACATTTATCCTTAAAAAGAAACTGCATGCCAACATTTGTTATAATTTAATTAGGATCTGGGTAGGTCTAATTTGTGTGTGGGTCCTGTTTCCAAGATGAGGAGCAAATGAATCTCATAAACTTTACATCAGAATTCTTCTCCAACAGAATATGAACAAGACACATCATTTAATAAGGTCAGACATACAATAAGGAGCTGAATTATGGCAGGGTTCATCAGTCAGCAACACATATAGCCAGACCTTCTCAAACAGTGCAAGTTAGCAAGCAGTAAAGATAAAGGTTTAAATTAACCCTATTGTTTTACCCTCTGGGCAGTGGAACTGGGAGCTAGAGGAAATAAGTTTATAAACCATAGCAGTAATAAAACTCTGTGCAGCAAGTTACAAAGATTTTAATTTCTCCCAAGGACTTACAGATTTTTACAGTGTTAAATACCACAGTAATTATGAAATCTTGCATGAAGAACCCAGGGAAACAAACTATAGCATAAATGCAACATTTGAGACTTAAAATTTATACTCTGGGAACTGACAGAAACCACACAAGCAGCAGATTCATGTAGCAAAATGGTGAAAGGGCATCCCTGCTAAATGCCTCATGGAAAGTGCTAAGCAAACTGGAATAGTTCCAAAATACGTAGGTGGGATTGCTCTTCACAATGCTGGGATTTACTCCATTATTGTCCAAGTGACTCAGCTGAAATTGCCCACAATATACTAGACATATTTTACTGTCAATACATTTTGCCCTGGCCTTTCGTCTCCATGGCTACATGACCTTAATTCACCTAAATTTCTAAAATGGGGTGGTCAGGTGGTTCTGATAAGAGCACTGCATTTTCCATATCCAAAAATGTTGTAGACTCATCTACATATTCAGGAGGGCAGTGTGTCATTGCCTTGTATCAACATTTTCTTGAGTAACCTACTGCCAAGAGAAAGATACTGCCTTCCCTGCTATTGGACTGAGCTCTTTATCTTCTGTATATGACACTGCCAGTTGCTAAATGACCTTGAAACCAATTCCCAAACACAGAAAAGCACCTATTTGGAGCCATGACACTTAATTGAATCAATCAATCAGTGAATCCTGTTTGCCCCTACTGTGGCAGAGCAAATGGACCTTTTTTAGATTCAGAGATGGATTAGGGCTAAATGGGCTTTGTGCAGATAAAGCGAGTTTTCCACATCTGTATCTAACATCTGTGTCTGGCAGGATGATATCCCCTGATGCTGTAGTCCACCACTCTTTCTGACAGAAAACAGGCAGTTCTTCGTGCCTTTTTATCTAGAATATTGTTTGCCTTAAATATTGGATCAGGATTTGTTCAATCAATTCACAGGAGTTGCTGTAATCTCAAATGGAGATTAAAATCCAAGCCAATGCATGGGATTGCAGTATCTTGTTTTAAAGCACCAGTACCAGCTGTTTCAGAAGAAGGTTTAAGAACCTCCTTAGAGGACAAATATGAAATAATCTTGAATTCTGCCTCTGAGCATTTAGTGAGGGACTGGGCTCTGAAGCATAGTGGTTTTATATCTCTAGCAACTTTTCAATCCTGTCTAAAAAATGTCAAACATCCTCACTACCCACTTACCTGTCCAGTAATGTTTTGGATCCTAAATCTCAAGAATACCTGTTGACAAGAAGTTTGTAGCTTAGCTAAAGGTGTCACCCTCTTCTGCTCTTCCAAACCTGCCAATTGCAATTGGCTTGCCTTCAGTTTTCCTGATTTTTCCCTTATTCTCCTGTCACAGCAAGATATGAGCTGCAAATCCTAAACACTTTGCAGCTTCCAGTTCTAGCTTTTTACTCCCGTGTGCACTAAATGCTCCCCCTCCCTCTCCCCTGGCTCCTGAGAGAAGGAACCCCAGGCACGTTGGTCAAAAGGGAAACGCTTTGGCCAGGTACCATGCAGGTCAGA
Organism: Phalacrocorax carbo; assembly: GCF_963921805.1. NCBI lineage: Eukaryota > Metazoa > Chordata > Aves > Suliformes > Phalacrocoracidae > Phalacrocorax > Phalacrocorax carbo. The sequence continues at coordinate 15,184,098 of NC_087513.1, read as the reverse complement.
GCATCCATTTCTCCTATGTCTAGACACAGCTCTGGTGCCCTTTCTCTGTATTCTCTTTAGATAAAAGTCTCTGTATAATATTGTACTTTAACATATAATTCCCTGTATTTATCTCCATTTTAACTAACATTCATTCTCATTTAAATGCCTTACTGTGCTCTTTAAGATGAAGCAAAAACATACCATTGCTCTTTATTAAGTCTCTTTATGCACATCGGATATCCTACAGTGCCAAAACAGCTGCTCTTTGTTGTTGGATGAGGGCCATAGATCCTAAAAGCTATGTGAGCACCTAATTCCTTTAAAAAATACAGACACTAGTACTGCTCCTAAAGTACTTGACCAAGTGTCTCCTTTCCAAAGTGTCCTGAGACTTGGTTCTCAGGTTCTGGATTTGCAAGACAAAACAGGACGATCTCTGTGCTTGGTTCCTGTTCCTGGCAGGGATAAGGATGAGGCCCTCCTTAGGGCAGGTAGCCGGGAAGAGATAGGACGCAACAGCTGATAGGGAAAGAAACCTATAAATTGAACTCCACTAGTGCTAGCAAGCCAATTACAGAGGCTCTGGGGATTACATGGGGCAGCAGGAGGAAGACAAGAGGCTGAATTTTGAGTTATGGGAGGAAATTTTTTAAAACTTAAGATCTCTGTTTAGGACACTGAATGGAACAAAAGAACTATTGGACCCCAGGCTAATGCATTTCAAACTACTCCTCTACTGACAGCATGTCATAACCAGACCAGAACACAACTATAAATAACAGTAGGAAACCTGCCTACATCATGGCAAGACAGTGAGTCAGTGTTGGTCTTTTGGTGCTTTTTTTAATAATTGGGGTTTTTGCCCAAATCCTATTGAAAATCACTCTTCTCCCTGTTGTGTAATACCAGGGGGTATTTGGTTTATATATATGTTTTCTCAGATTTCGTGCCATCAGCTTGCCTGCCCACAGCATTTAACAAACTTCTTAGCATCCTTATTAAAAATTAAACCTGTTTATTAAAATAACTTCCCTCAGAAGTTTTTCAGAAAAATGTCTCAGCCCTATGCAAAGCGCAATTAACACACGGGATGGAAAGCTGCGTGGAGACAAGGGAGAACTTGTGCTGTTCCAGTGACCTTAATTCCCTTCATCTTTATACCTGAGTAATCGCTAGTATACAGAAAGGGTGTTTAATACTGATATGACAGCATCTTTTAGTATTAAAAGTATGCTGTACACAAGACAGTGAAGACTCAGTCCTCCTTACATTCTTTATCTTTTTCATTTCAGCCTTTTAAAGCACTTCTTTTAAAATTTATAACAACTGACTAAAAACTATCAATATATTTCATAATTCAACCCACTGCTAAGCTAAGGATTTCAGTTTCTCAGCATTCAATGCTTTGAATGAACGTGCTACCACTTGAAATAAAATAGAAATAGCTTGTGTGGAGGATTTTGCTAGAAGACCCATCAACCAACACTTGTGCCTTGTTTCAAAGTATTAATCATGCCTCAGTTAAAACCAGACTTTCCTAATGGGTAACTGTTTTCTGCAGGGTTGATGCTACTTTTTCTGAAAGTGAAGTCCCACATGTGGGGAGCTACCCAAGGGATAGAGCAGTGTCCAGAGGGAACACAGGGCACTGTGGGGCACTCTCTGATCTGCTATGGCAGGTCTGCATTCCCAGGGACTGGTTTCTGGAGAAACAAAACAAGGTGTGAGTTAATAACATACTTTATAGGTCAGCTGCAAACCTCTTTTGTCCCAAATGTGGAGAAAGCCAGATGGGCTGTTTTATATAAAAGAAGTATCTTACAGGAAGGCAAGTTTGGTCACACTGATTGCTTAAATTGGATTTTTTAGGACCCAGGTTGATCTGAGAAATCCACAAATAACATACCTCTATGGGAATGTTTTCTCTGTGTTAAGGACAGTGAACTAACAGGGTCATCTCCCACTGGATTCAGGGTCAAACCTCATCTCTGTAGGCTTCATAGTCCAGTATGGAGATAAATTTGGGTGGACAAATGCCCTGTGTCAAACTAAACAGCATCAGGGAACTTTTCTGGGGAGTGAAGCTAAGCCACCTATACCAACACCGTGGTTCCTAGCCTGGTTTTGGCCTGAGGCAAAGATGGTGTCCCAAACAAGGCTGGGCTAAGCTTTGGGAATTAGCATGTGCCAGGCCCCCTTCCCAGTGCGCAGCCTGGGTGAAGCCACATTGCTTTGGAGGCTGTGACTTCAACAGTGAGGGTGTGGGGCATTCTCTGCCAAAGAATGCTCTCAGACAAGTTTCATTTTAACGTGTATACACAGAGCTGTGGAGTGTGGGTGAATCCTTGGAGGGACAGGGCATGCAGCTGCCTCAGCACTCCTCCTGCCCCAGGGGATTCAGATCTCCTTGGGGTTCATGGACACTCTGCTGCCGCATGGCATGGCAGCAGAGTGTCCCCTGCCCCTAAACACCTCTGTGGGTCCCAGGTACTTCAGCATAGCATGGTAGCAAAGGAGGAGGTGTGAGGAGGCAGGGTGACCATTGCAGGTGTCATAGGAACACCCAAACGCATCAGCATTATCCTGTGGTGCTGGTTGCTGCAGGAGGCCCCTGCTACAGATCAGCTTCTGGGAGGGAGGGGAAACCTTTCTGGAAGGAGGGCCTCATGTAGATACTCGCTGTCCTGTCTCCATCTGCTGATGGGGACAAGCTGTAAGCCAGACAGCGATGGCTGATGAAAGCCACTCAATAGGCATATTTCTGTGTTACTGCAGGCAATGGGATGGTTACATTTCAGGTTTTTTTCTGTATTGATAAACCTGTCATGACTGACCCACACAGGCTGACAGGTTGGGAAGGATTGCGGTACCTATGGCTGCATGCCCTGCGTAAGCACATGAACTGTTTGCCAACTGCAAAACCCTATCTGCCTCCCTCAGCTGCACCTTTGCAGCAGCTGTTTTGAGGCAGGACTAAGAAGTCTGCTGAGGATTAGCACCTCTTGGGAAAACAAACATGCTTGCAGGCAGGTACTGGGGCCCTATCAGAAAACAAGATGACTGGAAAGATAAGGTACCAGCATTGTCTTGAAAGAGCTGGGTTTGCTAAGAATGCACAGCTTCATTAAGGAGGTTTTGTGGGTTAAAGCATGTTTGAGCTCGTAAAAATAAATGAGGGGTGGGCCCTGGTGCCCAGGCAAACACCTGAAATGGCTGTACTCCTAAGGCAAGATCTTGGAGCTGATGGAGCTCCTACAGTGTGAACCTGCTGAACAGAAATTGCTAAAATGCTTTAATTAAACCACAGAGGGGAGCGGGAGAAGGCAGATGTTTCTCGGGAAGGAGAGCATCTTGTGGCGGTTCCTCGCAGGACCCAACCGCAGCACATCAGAGAGTGGTGGTTCCTTCAGACAGGAGCCGTTGCCCAAATGCCAGCCCATGGCACCTTCCTGCAAAGAAGAATAAACATGCAAATGTGTTACAACGAAACCCTACCCAGAGGAATGTGGGGCTTCTACCACTCTCTCGCCATGGCAGCCCCTGTTCTTGCCATGGCAGGAGCCCAGCCCAGCTGGGTAGGTGTCCCCACTGTCTTCAGCCCCTGTTCTCTGTCAAGTGTTTTTTACATGCTTAATTTTTTCATATTAAATTGATTTAAATCAAGCATCAAGGAGGTGCAAAAATCAAACAAGTTCTCAGCAGAAGTCCTGTGAGTTCCCACTCAACCATTCCCTGCTGTGGGCAAAAGGGGTGCCAGGGGGTGCAAGAGGGAGATTTTTTAAGCTAATAATGTACTGTTTTATAGACGTCCAGTTATTTCAGCCTGGCAGGTTTGATAAGGAAACCTGGCGCTTCAGTGAAAGCAATTAGCACAACTTCTACGAGATACCACTGAGTAATTGTGCCATTGTTTACTTCCTGTAAAGCAACAGGGTCTACTAGAGAGGGGTTTATGTTTTCAAGTTGTAGATTATTTGTGTCAGAGTGGATGCAGTCACCAGGAGGATGGCAAGTAGGAGTAGGAACACTACAAAGACTTTCCCTGCGACTGTGCAAGGACATGCACATCTTGTCCACTGTCTGGTATGTCTTCCCTTGTTTTTTTTCTGTGGTGTTGATAATGGTGATGATCCTCAGAGCCAGGTTTATATTGGTATTATCCTGGCCTGGGAAGACCCCGGGGGGGACAAGAGTGCCCTGGTTTAATGCCATGCTGGATAGGCAAGGGGACAGACCATGGGGCAGATGCATGCATCAGCAGCCTGCCTAGCAGGCTGACAGGCACGTGGAGGTGTCCATGTTGATCAATATTGAAGAAGACAGTGGAAGAAATAGCAAAGGTTGTGTTTCCCTCTGCTTGCAAGTAGGTTTTCTTTTCTAGTTTATGTTGCTTCCTGCCAGGCATGAAATTGAACCCCTTTGTATACAGGAATAATTCAGCCCACCTCGAACCAATTCCTGTCCACTCTGAAAATGAAACATGAGAACTACTAAAAATAATCGGTATCAGGGCAAGGAATAAATAGTCCACTGCTTTGTCCAGGGAGAAATAATTTCTGAGTTGGTCATCAGCAAGTAGTTATCCCTGCTAGAACTGGCTAAGAGGTTAGCATATCTGGGGTACATAGCTGACCTTGTCTTGGGGAAAATGGTGGCCTGGGATACTTTTTGAGGTAATTTCCAGGTATAATTTTAAGAATAATGCTGTAGAAATTATCTAGGAAGCCTCTCCTTTCAGAAGGGAATGATTTGTAATTTGGCTTTTTTCTGGAACTCCTGAACTTTTGGACACTTAAGAGTTTTCAAGGCCAGTGGTGAATTGTTACAACTCTTGGAGGCGTTGTGAAAGACAAAGACCAATGATCTGAGGATGAATGGGAAACATATTTTCTAAAATGCTTTTGTGTAAACAAATACTTAAAATCTTTGAGTACCAGCACAGCCAGAAAACAAAGCAGAAAGGAAAAATTTTATACACAAAATACTGTTCAGCTTGACATTAGAAAAAACTGGTGTACTTGAGAATGAGCAAAACCATCTGAAACAAGCAGGTTATTCCTTTGAGAGAATACCTGAAGTCTTTTGTAATGGAAAAAAGGCACTTTAGGTCTTGGGGAAATTAAGTTAATATGAACCAACAAAGACATCCCAAGGATGGGATGCAAGGAAAAACATAAAAACTAGGGTCTCTCAGGACACTTTTGAAGTGATGCAAATCTGCACTAGTGAAACCAGGATTGCCACAGGCAGCGCTGACCCTACAGTCAATTTCAACACTTACACTTAGGGCTTTAATTCCAGAGTTTCTTGAAGCTTGAGCAGACTGAATGGCAAAAAAAAAAAAAAAAAAAAAAAAAAAGTATTTTCTGCACTCCACCCCTGTGTGACTGAACCTCAGCTGGACTAATTCTTTGCAGCTGCCCAGGCAGAAAGCCAGACCCTTCAGGTGGAGGGTTATGGGCAGAACAGCAGAAGGAGTTCTGGCATCCTCACAAACAGGACACCCTTGGGCAGGGGAAAGCCCAGAAAACATCAAAGTGCCCAGTACTGCTCTCCCACATGGGCTTTATAAGAGCCAGGATAAAGAGCACCAAGCAAGGCAGTAGAACATAGCAATGGGAGCCAGGCCATGGGGAAGGGGAAGGGATGTGGCTCAATTCCACTATCTTCACCCAGGAAACGTGGTTCTATGTAACTTACATAGGAGCAGAAAGTAGGAACCTTTGACGCACATGCACAGTAAAATCAGCATAGAGGTTAAAAACTTCTATGCCACAGTCCTGCCACTCTACTTTATCCCTCCATCCTCCCTCCCACATGGTGACTAAACCTCTAAGCCTCTGCAGTTTGAGTGTTCCTCTCATAATTTTATTTTTTCTGTTTGAAAATAGCTGGAACCCTTCTGATTTATTTGTTTTACTATTATATTTCTTTTAAAATAAGTGCTTTCTGATGGAGTCAGTCTTTGGCACAACACCTTCCCTTACCCTCACAGATTCTGTCTCATAGAATGGATTGGGCTGGAAGAGCTCTTCAAAGATTATCTAGTTCAAGCCCCCTGCAATGGCAGGGTCATCTTCAAAAAGATCAGGTTGCTCAGAGCCCCGTCCAACCTGACTGTGAATGTTTCCAAGGATGGGGCATCTACCACCTCTCTGGGCAACCTGCCCCAGTGTTTCACACCCTCATTTTAAAAATTGTCTTCCTTATATCCAGTCTAAATCTACCCTCCTTTAGTTTAAAACCATGGCCCCTTGCCCTGTCACAATAGGCCTTGCTAAAGAGATTGCCCTCATCCTTCCTATGGTCCCCCTTTAAGTACTGAAAGGCCACAATAAGGTCTCCCTGCAGCCTTCTCTTCTCCAGGCTGAACAACCCCAACTCCCTCAGCCTGTCCTCGTAGGAGAGGTGCTCCAGCCCTCAGATCATTTTTGTGGCCCTCCTCTGGATCCGCTCCAACAGATCCATGTCTTTCCTGTACTGAGGACCCCAGAGCTGGACACAGTACTCCAGGTGGGTCCAGTACTCTGGTGGGTCTCACCAGAGTGTAGTAGAGGTGCAGAATCGCCTCCCTCAACCTGCTGACCACACTTCTTTTGATGCAGCCCAGGTTGCAGTTGACTTTCTGGGCTGCAAGCACACATTGTTGGCTCAATGTCCAGCTTTTCATCCACCAATACCCCCAAGTCCTTCTCTGCAGGGCTGCTCTCAATGCCTTCATCCCCCAGCCTGTGTTGATACCAGGGTTTCCCCAACCCAGGTGCAGGACTTTGTATTTGGCCTTGTTTGAACCTCAGGAGGTCCCACCTCTCCAGCTTGTCCAGATCCCTCTGGATGGCATCCTGTCCCTCAGGTGTGTAAACCACACCACTCAGCTTGGTGTCATCTGCAAACTTGCTGAGGGTGCACTTAATCCCTCTATGTCATTGATGAAGTATATGGTACTGGTCCCACGGCTTCTCACTGATCTCCATCTGGACATTGAGCTGTTGACCACTACCCACTGAATGTGACAATCGGACCAATTCCTCATCTGCCTGACAGTCCACTCATCAAATCCATATGTCTCCAATTTAGAGAGAAGGATATTGTGGGGGACTGTGTCAAAGGCCTTGCAGAAGTTGAGATAGATGGCATCCATAGCTCTTCCCTTGTCCACTGATGTAGTCACTCCATCATAGAAGGCGAAGGCCAGTAGGTTGTCAGGGAGGACTTGCCTTTGGTGAAGCCATGCTGGCTGTCCCAAATCACCTTCCAGTCCTCCATCTGCCCTAGTATAGCTTCTAGGAGGATCTGTTCCATGATCTTTCCAGGCACAGGGGTGAGGCTGACAGGTTGATAGTTCCCCAGGTCCTCCTTTCTACCGTTTTTAAAAATGGGTGCAATGTTTCCCTTTTCCAGTCTCTGGGGCCTTCACCTGACTGCCATGACTTTGCAAGTATCATGGGCAGTGGTTTGGCAACTACATCAGCCAATTCCCTCAGGACTCTGGGATGCATCTCATCAGGTCCCACAGACTTATGAATATTCAGGTTCCTCAGGTGATCGCAAACCTGATCTTCTGTTACAGTGGGAAGGACTTTGCTTCCCCAGTCCCCATCTTGGGATCCATCCACTTGAGAGGTGTGGGAAGAGAGGTTGCCAGTGAAGACTGAAGCAAAAAAGTTGTTGAGTACCTCAGCCTTCTCCTTGTCCATTGTTACCAGTTTGCCTGTTGTATTCATCAGTGGGGGTGTGCTTTCTCTGACCTTCCTTTTCTGGTTGACATACCTGTAAAAGCGTTTCTTATTATTCTTTGCATCCCTTGCCAAGTTTAGCTTCAGCTGCACCTTGGCCTTCCTGACCCCATCCGTACACGACTGGGCAGTGTCCCTGTACTCTTCCCAGGATACCTGTCCCTGCTTCCACTGCCTGTGCATTTCCTTCTTGCCCTTTAGTTTGACTCTTGCCTTCCTTTCCTGATTTCTTACACCTGGAGATCGAGAGCTCTTGCACTCTATGGAAAGTGTCCCTAAAGATCTGCCAGCTCTGTTCTGTTCCCTGTCCCTGAGGGCAGTTTTCCAGCGGTCCCAGTGAGTAAGTCCTTGAACAGCTGGAAGTGTGTGTTCCTAAAATTCAGGGTCCTGACTTTACTCTTTGCCTGACCCATATCCCTCAGGACTGCAAACTCCCCCAGTGCATGATCACTGCAGCCCAGGCTGCCTCCCGTCTTGATGTCACGGGTTAGCTCACTTGCGGTGGTGACTATCTTGTCCAGTAATGCATCCCATCTGATAGGTCTATTACCTGGCTTAAGATATGTCGTGGTTTAGCCCCAGTCAGCAACAAAGCACCATGCAGCCGCTCGCTCACTCCCCCTTGGTGGGATGGGGGAGAGAATTGGAAGAGTAAAAGTGAGAAAACTCATGGGTTGAGATAAAGACAGTTTAACAGGTAAAGCAAAAGCCGCTCACACAAGCAAAGCAAAACAAGGAATTCATTCACTCCTTCCCATGGGCAGGCAGGTGTTCAGCCATCCCCAGGAAAGCAGGGCTCCATCACACGTAACAGTTACTTGGGAAGACAACTGCCATTACTCCCAATGTCCCCCCCTCCTTCTTTTTCCCCAGCTTTATATACTGAGCATGACGTCATATGGTATGGAATATCCCATTGGTCAGCTGGGGTCAGCTCTCCCGGCTGTGTCCCCTCCCAGCTCCTTGTGCACCCGGCAGAGCACAGGGGGCTGAAAAAGTCCTTGACCAGTGTAAGCGCTACTTAGCAACAACTAAAACGTCTCCACATTATCACCGCTGTTTCCAGCAAAACTCCAAAACATAGCCCCATATTAGCTACTATGAAGAAATTTAACTCTATCCCAGCTGAAACCAGGACAGATATTATCCTCGATGCACTCCAGGAGTCTCCTGGATTGTCTACAGCTCGCTGTGCTAATTTTCCAGCAGATGTTGGGGTGGTTGAAGTCCCCCAGCAGGACGAGAGCCTGCGAGCACAATGCCCGCTGTAGCTGGAGTTAAGAAGGCTTCGTCAATAGGCTCCCCTTGATCAGGTGGCCTGTAGTAAACAGCAACCACAAGGTTCCCTTTGTTGCCTCAGTCTCTAATTCTTACCCATAAGCTTTCAGCCTGCTTGTGGCTATTCTTTTCCCTATGGGGTAGACCCTCTACAGCACATCTGCTCAGGTGCCAGGGCTCACATGAAACCTAACCCAGCTGAAAACTTCTCGTCCATCTCATTCATGTCTGCACATCAAGAAATTATCTTTGTTCATCAGCACAATGCATATATCTTACTGAATTACTTACATTTTTTTCTGAATGCAATCTTCAGTTTTGTTTCCCAAATATGTAGAGGGCGCCATCAATCAGATAGGATGAATTCAGGTTATTTGATGCCTGGGGCTCTTAAGTAAAAATAATAAGCTAATAGTAATGCCATCCTTAAAAGCTAGGGTTCTTCCCCAAAAGATTTTATGTAAAAATATCCCAAACTGAGATTATTTCTACTCTGTGCTGTCATGTGTCACATAAAATGTCCAGAAAATCTGAACAGGTATGTGAAATGTAGAGGATTTAGAAATGATTGAAGAAAAAAGCATTATCTATCTCAGCTGCCACAGAGCTGCTGCTCTGCTGCTGTTTACTGGGATTCAGCTGGGATAATCTGCCTTCCAGTCTTTTTCTTAACTTTTATGGCAACAGGAGAGTGACAGTAGGTTGGACTAGATGATCTTTAAAGGTCCCTTTCAACCCAAACTATGATTCAGATGGGGATGCTGGTCAGTGCTGGCCAATACCCAAACCCAGTCCCACAGCAGGCAAGCTCCCTGTGCAGGTGGCTGGAGCTGTGCAGCAGGAAGGAGCTGTTGTTTCCTGCTCACTTTGCAAGCTGTTTTTCTGCTTAAAATTTGAGGCCGAAAAGAGAGAGATTGAGAAAGCAAAGGTCTGGTTGGAAAAGTTTCAAGTGCCTTCATGTTTTTGTTGTGTATGAAGGGATAAGCTTGCCCTTGTCAAGCAAGTGAGCTGGAGATTTATGCTTGCACCATCAGGACTGCCTGTCACCAGCCAAGGTCTAAATGTTATTTCTTAAATGAAAGCAAAAGCCTGTCCTCCTGCAGGGAGGGTCGGCAGTCCCTCCTGCCTCCTGCAGCGGGACTAAATCCACCCATCAGTTGAGCAAGGCTGTGCTGGCTTTGGGGAGGTAAGGTCTGCAGGCTCTGGCTGAGGGCCACATGGTGAAAAGGACCTCGCAGAAAACTGGTCTGCCAAAATCTGGCTCTGATAAAACAGCCCAACCCATCCTGTAAAGACTTTGACTGAAAAATCTTGAAGTAATCACAGGGGAAATGACAGGAACTCAGGCCTCCCTTCCCGCCCAGGCCAGGCACTCCCCAGCTCTTTTTTCCTCTAGCCCACCCAACACGCCGGTGTGCCAGGGGAAGGGCCAGAGCTCGAGCTGTGGCTCAGCAAGGGCAGGCTGAGGCGGGAGGGAAGAGGGATTGCAGCAACGCACTTGACACTGCGCTCAACTCCTCATAGGAGTATTGAAATGTAGGGTCAAGTTCAGAGATTGCAGTGGCAGGAGAGGGAGGAACAGACTGCTTCCTCTGGCCTTAGTGACATTTCACTTATCTATACCAGCTGCAAATCTTATCTGGAATCTTGAGAGACTTTAGTGTGGCTTTCCTCATTTGCATTTAAGAAGAAATTCAATTAACAGAAGTGCCGCGTGCTGAAATGCCTGCTTTATGAGGGGGCAGGGCTGAACAGGTTAAAAATATATAGGACTTTGGATTATATTACTTTCTATGAAACAGGTTCCAGCTCTGCTGTTCCAGTCCATGTATCTCCTCCCTTATCGGTGGATTAGATATAAAGAAACCACTCTCACCGTTATTATCAAGAAGGTGAGGCTGTTGTGTTTGATTTTTTACCTTGTGGTTTGTAACATGTCAGTTCCTGGTGAGACATAGTCGGAACCTGGCATTGGTTTGGTACCTTTATAAATTGCTGAACATCACAAGAGGGTAATCAGGAACATGCTGTACATTCTGTACCTGCCCTCCACCCTGTCCATCTTCCTTGGATGACCCCAAACATACTTTGTGCCTCTGCTGGTTATGGCTGGGGTAGAGTTAATTTTCTTCATAGTAGCTGGTATGGGGCTGTGTTTTGAATTTGTGCTGGAAACAGTATTGATAAGACAGGGATGTTTTCATTAGTGCTGGGCAATGCCTACACAGAGTCAAGGCCTTTTCTGCTTCTCACCCCAACCCAGCGAATGGGCTGGGGATACACAAGGAGCTGGGAGGGGACACGGCTCCTTGTCCCAACTGACCCAAGGGATATCCCACACCCTATGACGTCATGCTCAGTACATAAAGCTGGGGGAAGAAGAAGAAGGAAAGGGGGGATGTCTGGAGTGATGGCATTTGTCTTCCCAAGTAACCATTATGCATGATGGAGCCCTGCTTTCCTGGAGATGGCTGAACACCTGCCTGCCCATGGGAAGGAGTGATCAAATTCCTTGTTTTTCTTTGCTTGTGCTCGCAGCTTTACCTGTTAAACTGTCTTTACCTCAACCCATGAGTTTTCTCACTTTTACTCTTCCAATTCTCTCCCCCCTCCCACGTGGAGCTGAGTTGCCGGCTGGAGTTAAACCATGATAGTGCCACCTTCCTCTATTAGACCCCTTTTCTTCAACACTGTTTTTTTCTAGTGTGTACTAGTATACTCCTGTCCTATGGCAGCTACAGAGGAGCAATGTGTCAGCAGGCCTCAGTGTGCCCTTGTGCACATGCAGAGTGGTCATTGGTCTACAGGTACAGTCCTGCATTGGGGAAATGATCCTCTTGGGAGCTGTGTTCCTAAACTCCTTAGATTTACCTGAAAAACCCCCTAACCTTTCATTTGTGGAATTGTACAGACCAGTGACAGCAGGACTCAAGCACGAAACCTGAGAAAATGAGGTGTCCTCAACAGAGGTGTTGCAAGATTTGGTGGGCAATAGGTTCCCCCTCATCCAGGCTTCCTTCTGGATGTTGCTGCCACCACCTCCCACTTGGTCGGCTTCACAGACGGTCACCCCTCGTCTGGATGGTGGCAGCAGGTAGCAGGACATTACCTTTACCTTTGCACAGCTCTGAGATTTGTAAAGCTGCTCCAGACTCCAGAGAAAGTGTGTGAAGCTGGTTCATCCTGTATGGAGAAGCTGACGTTGCCCCAGGGCAGGGAAGGGACACAGAAACCACCAAGTGGTCTGGCCAGCCATGGGAAGAGTCACAGAAGGAAAGAGGCGAGCAGGCTTTGCCCCTGTCTCTGGGCATCTGCAGTCGCTCTGAGGCTGTAAACCACCCATGGAAGGAACTGTCAACTCCTATGAGACACAGTGGGTGGTGTAGGCCAAATAAAATACATATAAATCTCAGTCCAGTCCAGACTGTAAAACTGGCTTAAAGTGAGAACAGATTTGGGCATTTCTCAGTGCCAGAATGCCGCAGCTCCTCTGGGCCTATGTCAGAGGGTAGTCCTTGCTGCCTCAACAGAGCCTGCTGCTTCCGCCCATCCCATGACGGAGCTCCCTGTTTTTGTTCATTCGGTGGCTGGCTGAGGAAGAGCGAGCGGCAGCAACTGGGTCAGAGCGCGGTGACCTCAGGCAAGGCAGTGACAGCTGGGCGGGAATGGAAACCTCTGGCTGGCACCACTCCCCATGGAGTGCTGCCCTGTCTGCTGCATTTTTGGTCGGTGCCAATGAAGATGGGACCCCTTCTCAGCTGTTTGTCATGGCTGCAATGCCAGGGATGCCCTCAGATCTGCTGTCGGGTCAGGGCAGGCACTGCGGGAACTCGCTAATCCCCTCCAGGAAAGTTCCTGCGGCTTATTTCAAATACCCAGTTTAAACTGGTTAATCCGAGCGGGTCGGTCTGTCTGGCAGGGCCAGCAGCGCGCTGACACATGCGCTGCTGTGGGTGAAGGTCGGCTGTTGCTGCGGGGCAGTGACGAAGAGCAGCTGGTTCTGCCACTCCCCAGCCAGACCTCTGCCTGCAGCCCTGAAAGCCTTTCGTCCAAATCCTCTGAAGCTCTGGGCCGTTTCCCGTGCAGCTTTTAGTGCTTTTTGTCCTTCCTTAGTTTAAAACAGGACTTCTGTTATTTTCCTGGTGAGACTAGTAAAAGCTAAAAGGATATTAATCTTAAATTTCCCCTTTACACCCTATTATACACCTGGGTAACAAAGTAATTTATCCTAAAGAAGCAGATGGGTGAAAACATGGCTGTTTCCAAATTCCACAGCACGACTACCAGATGCCATTTTAACCATGACCTGTGTTTCGCTGTAGTCTGGTTTATCTTGCTCGGGAGAAATTTCAGGAAGTCATGCAGAGCGAAAGGGTGCAGCTTGGCTTTCCATTGTTTCCACTGCTCCTGCTCATATACAACACAGGAAAACAAGGGGAAAATAACCTTTTGCTGGGACTCACTCCCATGTTTCTTGTGAACATGGAGTTCAATCAAACACTGATAAAATGGAAACTGAGGGAACACAGAACGCATTGAGGGAAAGATGGTGCCTGGTGCAGTGCATGTGCTTTACACTCAGCCAAAGTTTGTTTGCTTCTCCTGACTAATTAGCATTTAAGTAATTTCACTAGCATCTATAAATAACTTGCCATGGCAAACAACATCAACTTTGAATCTGCAACTCTTTCTTTGCTCAGGAAGATTCAGCTACAACTGGGTTCATTTTCATATAAACCTAATTAAACATGGAAATACGTTTTTTTCCAGTCATATAGTGTTAATTATCCCATATTCACATAACTTATCTTACGGTGGCTGAAAGCCAGACCACTTTGTGAGGTGTTTGGAGGGTGCTGGTAAATTAACTCCAGTTAGTCCCCTTCCTTCAGTTTAAGTTGCTTTTCCCAAGCTGTGACTCCTTTCCTCCTTCCTAACTCCATCTGTGACTCTTCCCCTCCTTCCCAACTCCTCTGCTGATTTTAATGCTCTCAGAGGAGTCATTAGAGGACCCCTGGGCCAGGTCCTGCACGTATACTCATCCTAATTGCCAGTTTCTGACAATCACCCAACTTTTTATGTGTAAGTGGCAAACTCCCCTCTGTGATCCATGTGATGAGCTCAGCAACCCCTGGCAGTGAAGTGAAGGGAAAAGCTAGGGGCAAGCCTTCCATGAACAACAGCAGGAAGGTTTGCTGATGCCTGTATGTCAGGGCTGTCTGCATTGTATGTGCGGTGATAGTCTCCGTACACATATCATTGCACTCAGAAATGCCCCAATCAAGGCCAAATGTTGCTTTGATGAAGATCTTCTTTCAAAACTTGAAATGGAAGCAGCTCACCATGTACTAACAATGGATGACACCCCTACTCACACATTTTTGTCATATTTCTCTATCTGAATAGCTTCAAGTTCCAGATGTATGAAAGGCTTTGTTGTCAGATTAAAAACCTCTGTAGTCAGTCATCTCTCTTCCCTTTCACGGGTAGCATTTACAGCTGACTCATCTGCGTCTGACTCACCTGGTGCAATAGTGCGTTGCTTTCAGGACAGCCCTGAGAGTAGAGTCAGGTAAAGCTAGAATATTTGGGAAGCTGCAGGCAGAAGTATGGATGCAGGTGGTGTTCTCCAGAGTGGAACTGCCCTTCCCATAGATAAATGAGTGATTCTGCTCTGTCTAACGAACATTAGGCACTTTCAGCATGTCCCACGTAAGTGGCCAGAGTTGTCCAGTGCAGTCTGTTCATATTAGGTAGTCTAAGAGGTAATGCAGAGATGAACTTCACAGCATGTGTCCTTCGAGTCTGATATGCCAGGGGTACTTTGGACCTCCAGTGCAAGTGCTGGGTGGGTTGTTCAAACTATGTACAGTAAGTAAGTGTCATCATGGGATTAAGATGCACCAGATTTACTCTGCACACACAGTCATGGTGTAGGTTTCTTGAACAAAATATGTCAATCTATTGCAGGCTTCCCTTTCAGTCCCTGTGTTGATGCTCTTCAACGCATTTTGGCACTGGTAATCATGTGGCCATAGAGTGGGTTGAACCATCTCAGTGGTGCAGCTGACTGTGCAGATATACAAGCACTAGTACTGATGCAGAAGAGGTGTTTGGAGCACGCAGGGGAGGGCAGGACTGCTCCTCTTTACAGTAGCACGTGATTGGATTGACATAAGCCAACCATGACACTGCATTCCCGGTGATTTGTCTGGGATTTTAGCATGTTGGACAGCCCAGGCAAAATTATGGCTGGGGCACATGAAGCTGCTGAAGACCTGAAACCAGTGGACAAATTCCTCTGCTTCTATCTGGAAAGAGGACATAACTGGGATACTGAGACAACTGGTAGTTCTGATGGAGCTGGCCTGGCAACTAATCCCTGCATACCACAAGAAAGAACCAGGAGCACCAAGACCACATGGCTGGGCACATGTGGAGACAGAAATTGAACTCAGTTTGAGTTATGCATCTGCTTATTTATGTTAGAATTACTGACCAGTCCCAAGAAAAGGATCATATTGATCTTTCTCAGCTGTACCATATGAAGTAGATTTTTTTTTCTAGTAACATGTCTGTTCCTTAACTCAGGTGGTGAAGTCCTGGTTCTTGGTGCTCAAGAGCTATTGATTCTCTATCCCTTCCTTCTGTGATGACCCCCATATCTTTACAAAACTGCAGCATATCAGTGTCTTTGACTGGGCCTTCACTTGACATTGACTGGCTTTGGGGGCTTGAAGGTATCGTTGGGCTTCTCATCTAGCTACCACAATCTGCAAACAATTAGTCTTGGTCTGGACTGTACAGCGGTTCCAGTCTACTCTGCCTTCATAAATAATTCTCCTCCCTTGACCTTTTGGAATGATCATTCAGTCTGTAAAGCTTCCCTTCACTTCCTGTTGTACTCAATAAATTCCTTTGCTTAAAAAGTCTCTTGTTGATACTAACTGTCTGGCATCTGGGGGAGAGGAGGAGACAAAAGAAAGGCAAGAAGTTGAGTGCTGATTGTGGGTCAAAAGCCTAATTGGTAAAATCCTAACACAGAAACATGCTGAAAAAAGAGGGAACAGGAGTAATAACTGGGAAAACTTCTGCTTCAGGCTGTTGTTTCCTGGCACAGTGCCCAGCAGGCACTGCATCTGGCAGCTCAGACTGGGAGCTTGTTTTCACTGCTGTGTGTTACTTCATTTTCTGGCCTGGGACGACATCTGGCTGGCATGTTCTTTTCCACACCCTGGGAAGAGTGCACCTTTTAGCTGGTTACTGCAGTACTTGGCATTAAAATATAGTGAAACAGACTACAAAGTAGTAGATTTGCTTAAAAATAATGAGGTTTAAGTACAGTTAAGCTTTGAATTCTTTTTGTTTGCCTTCTGGCATAGAAACCTTTAGAATACGTGATGTGCATATTTTCCTGCTTTTCATTGTGACTGTGAGTGCTCAGAAGTCACCTCAAAAATGGAAAAAAAAACCAACAAAAGCAACAAAAGCAACAAACCAAACTGAATAGATCCTTACCTTCTTATTGAGAAGTCCAGATAAATAATTTGGGCTTTCAGAATAACACCAGTTATCAGAAACTCTCAATAACAAAATAGGATAATTGGCAATACTCTTGATAAGAAAGTAGAAGGGAGATAGTCACACAAGAAAATTGGAGAAACAGGAAAGAAGACTTATTACCTTCAAGAGGTTGCTTAAGTCCAGGAAGAAACAGGGGCTGAGATGGTGTAATGCCCACACAGCTGTCTCCAGATTTTTAATACTTTCCCTGTGTCTGGAAAGGTTTCCTCCACCAGCAGAGAAGAGGTCCTAGATGAACAGAATTCATGGTCTGGAAACAGACACCACTGATGATCTACACCACCAAACCAGCATGCGTGCTCCTACATTCACCAGGTTGCACTGAAGCACAAGTTCCTTGTGCTTGGCTTCTTTCACATAATTCTGGATTTCAACAGCAGCTTTGCATAACAACATGTTTCAGTTTTTACTAATAAACCTGTTGCAAATCTTTCAGTCTACCCCTGCAAAATATAACATTTTCAGAAAACCTGGTATTTTTATGCAACATGAAACTGAGGTACTACACGCTGGCAGAGATTTTTGATTTACTGCCCAGGCTGCAGGCACGGGTCTGGTAGCCACATGCTAGTTCAACCTGACTTTCCATTTATTACGTCTCAACACAGTAATAAAGCTTTCTGGTTTTAGCTCTTACAGGTAGGATGGACAAGCTTAGGTGAAATACATCCCTTCCTACTACAGTAAGAATATAATTCAGTACCAATAACAAGTTAGTACTATAAAATTTGACCTCTGCACATGCCTAAGAGTTAAAATGGTACTGTAAGATGATTGGAATGGTTTCCCTTGAGAGTGGAGCCACACACATAGCAGCTGCACTGATATCAAGTATCACTGTCTCCTGGTTGATATTTACTTAATTATTGATTCATTTATGAGGCTAATTAAACATTGGAGCAGGTTGCCCAGAAACTCCATGTACTTTTCAACACTGATGTTTGTAAGACCAGGCTTGATAGAGCTCTGACCCCAAGGAGCAGGAGGTTGGACTAGAGGCCTCCCAAGGCCCCTCCAACATGAGTGTTCCTGCAGTGCTGTGACTCCAGGCCTCTCAGGCATGGATTTCAGGTTTTGAGATTTTTCCCTGCGTTTTCCAGTCTGTAAAAGTTTAGCCCTGCCTCTTCATCCCTCCATAATTCTTGTAAAAAGGAAAAAAAACCATGCCACTGAAAAGCACTAAAACATGCTTTGTCTGTGAGTTTTTCATGGGTGCCTAGTACAGATATCATTATTATTTTGCTCTTCTACTTTGGAAGATCCTGTAAGGGTTGAGAAGCAGCAAAAAGGGGAAGAAATATAAGCACATATTTTATTTGGTAAGGTGACAACTGGAGGCGTGTCTCCCTGTCGGAACAGAAGCACAGACCAGTGATGATTGACTGGCAAACCAGAATATTGCCTGATGTGGTAGTTCCTCAGAGCCCAACATGAAGCAGTGACTCCTGTCCTGCAAAAGCAGCATAGTCAGGCAGTTAGCTTAAATACATGCAAGTAATTTTATTTTACAAACTCATTTTGGAAGCCTGTTTTCTAAGGCCTCTGAGAAGACTATCAGGTGCTTCAGTATGAAATGCATGGGACATACATGTGTGGTGATACTCTCCTTATAGTTTTGGGAGCTTCTCTGCTAGAAATCCTGTCCAAACTCCAGTGTTGTCTTTGGACTTTTTCCAGATCAATTCTCTGGGCTTTGCCACAACCCCAGCCTTTTCCTTCCGCAGGTGGTGCCTGACGAGGATGGCTCTGTGGCCAGTTCCTGTTCTCCAGACACTCCCTTGGAATTACTAGGGAGTGGGGATGCCTGGGGACATCACTTTGGGACTGTGGGAGGCTGCACAGCCTCAACACGGAGGAAAGGCTTGTTGCTACTGGTATGCTTGCCAGAGCCTGGTGGTCTTGCTGCACCCTTACAGCACACTTTTGCTCATGGTTAATGTATTAATGGCTTCTAGGGTCCCTGCTTTCTTCCTCCGGGATTAGGGGCTTTAGCTGCTCCCAGCCTTCAGCCTTGTAATCCATAATCTAGTCATATTTTAGTATGCTTAGAGCAAATGCTCTCTAGGATGGCCTAAATCTGATGTCCTGTTACTTTAGGGATCATCAATTTTCCATGTTCTGTCACATTTGAAGATGCTCATGAGTCTCCTATTGCATGACCATAGCTCATCAGTGCTATGTTTAGTATCTTCTCAGAGTCATTATTTCAGCAGCCTCGTTAGCCTCTGGCCTTTCAAGGAGAGCAATTTGGAGGAATGCTGACTGTTTATGGTTAACTTCTGGTACAGGGGTTTGACTTAAGCTACCTAAGTTTTCAATTTTTTAATGCCTGCTACTTCTGCTCTTCCACCCCTCCATTTCATGCTCCCAAACACCACTCAGAGCCTTGATAACAGGCTTCCTGCCCAGCTTGTGTTGGAGCTGAGAGTGGGTCTGAAAGGCTATGGGATTTAGGAAGGACTCTCTAGCATGACAATAGGGGACTCTCTTCCTCAGAGCTCCCATTTGGCTCTTCCTGTCCTGATTCCTCTCTTCTGCTATGTCTTTCTATAATTCACATTGCCCTGTGGGTGGGCTCAACCTCTGAGCTCTTTCTGTAGCTTTGGTGTCCTGCCTGTTTCTCAGACGGAGCTGGTCGGTGCTGAGTCATCATGTTCTCTGAGGAGTGGGGCCCTGTGGCCAAATTATTCTGCTCTGCACAATCTAGATTTTCAGATATGATTGACAGATTGGTTCTTCTTAGCTAGCCACCATGAAGGCATCTGCCAGGCTTTTCAGGTGACGGAGAGTCCTCCTACCAGTTACTTCATGTTAAGTTGTATCATCAGTATAGACCATCCCTTTCCCCTGAACCAGCTTTAAGCATCATGTTTTCTGGGTAAGGGATTCAATGGATTGGACACAACGTCTGAATACAGAAAAACTGAGAGAAAGGGAGGGATAGGGAAGAAAACAGTGGGAATTAACAACTCTTGGGAAAGTGGGTATAGGAATGCACTGACTCCCAAAAGATATGTATCTGGAACAATGATTTGCAGTCTGAGGATGCACAGATGGCTTTTAGGAGATATACAAAAGATCACTTGTTAAAAACAAGTCCTTATATTCTACAGGGTCTTGTGTATGTATGTGAAATTGAGAAAGGGATCTGGAAAATTTTTAGGGGTCCACAAACTGGAAAAAGTAGAAGGCTCCTAAATATTCTCTAATAAAGTGATGCGATTACAGTGAACTGAGAGAGGAGCCATATATACCAACACTTAAAGCCTGAACTGAAGTCATATGCCAAGAGGAAAGCCAATGTCATCGTCACCCACTTGTTCCTTGAGAGGGTAAATAGAGGATTAGTGTGTGTCCTATATGGGAAATGCAGAAACCTTTCCCTGGGAAACGCTGGGCTGCATAGCTCTGGAAAATGCTTTTAAAATGTTAGGTAAAGTTCTCATCCACTTCAACAAAGATGAAGCTTCCTCTCTTCAGTCTTCAGAAATTCAAATAAAAATGTAGTTCTCAAAATTGACAGCTGTCCAGTGTGAGTTAATACACTGACGGTTTCACCTCTTGATTTTTGCCCGGTTTCTGTGAGGCACAGGAGGTTATGTGTTCACTGGTTTTGTTACCTTAATCTCTATGAATACAAATGCAAAGCTGCCTTTAAGTAACTTGCAAGTAGTAACCACCTCAAAGAGGCTGGCCGTTAGATGGCAGCACAGATATATGCAATATCCATTACTGCCAGGTGCTGCTCTAGGAAGGCCCCTCTATTGCATTCAGCATCCCCAAGGTCTCTTATGGCTGAGGAATTTTCACCCTACTTGATGCAAAATTAATTAAAAACTGTAAATGAGGAATTTCATATTATATTACAGCAGATAAAAAAAAACCACCAGTGGTAGCATGTATTAAGCTGGAAGCTCTTTCAGAATTTCTGAATTATTTTATTCCTCATCCTTCTGATGCATACATGGAATTCAGCTAAACCAGCTCCTTTCTTGATGACACATATAGCAGCTTATAGCCTAAAAACTCTTCCAGAAAACTCCCTCATTTTGATGCTACTAACCATCTCAGCTCACTGTCTGAGGAGCGTAATATTTGACATATTTTCAATTGCCATTTGAGAAACTCAACAAATACAGCAGGCACTTAATTGAGCCTCAGAATATTCCAGTGACACTCCACCTAATTTCATTTTATTCATGGAAAAATTGAAGCAAACAGAGACAAGAGCTAGTTTTCTTTTTCAAACTTAAATGTCTCCCACCTAGCTCATTACTAGTTTTGCATTGTGTTGGCATAATGTCAGATAAAGGAGAATCAAGGTGCTAATTGCATATCTGTAAACCTGACATTTGTGCTCATGTCCCAGTGCTTCACCTGGTATCTTGTGAGAAGGCCGTGTTTGAGAATTGTCAAAATAATGAGGCGCCTGGTCTCCTCTATGGCGGAGCAAAACTACTACCTTTCTGTGCTAAGACCCAATGGGGAAATCCCAAGTCTGTGTAACTGGTAATGTTGCTGATATTCTAGAGCATCTTCTGCTTTTAAACTGTGGACATATTTTTTTAAATATGCGGTAATCATACCGAAGATACATCGGTCTAGCACATAGGATTTTGACTATCTTCATTTCAGGTTTTTCCCCTAAGAAATATCAAGATAATAGATTAATAATGGTTATTAACAATTATCAATACATAAATAATTTTCCTTATTAATAATTCTTACAGCTATATTAGGCTAATGTAAAGCTAACTTGCACTTGACAATCCATATTGTGCTAATTAAAAACCAGTTTGTGGAGGTAAATTCACTCCCAGCTCCTAGCTCTTTGGAGCATCTTTCCTTCCAGGCCGTTTTCCCAGGCAGCTGAGCTGATGTTCGAACCTGGAGGCCGGTCTCACACTGGTGGTCTTGGGAACTCTTTTGCAGCAACTTCTAGAACCACTCCAAAAGGAGAGGAGCTTTTCAGTGTCTCATAGGCAATTAGAGGCCACGACTCCTCTTGGGAGTTGGTGAGCACAATGTGCCTGCTTATACTTTATTCCCCAGAAATTTGTCTCTTGCACAGGCAATATTTGCCTCTTGACCTTGTGAAGGGGAAAAACTATGTAACTGCCCAAAGTGGTGTTATGAGACTATCTGGAAGAAGGGAAGGATATATCAGTTTATTTCTTAAAATGCAAAAGGCATTTCAGAAGGCAGTAAGGAATGATGCTAAGCAAAAATTTGAGAGTCAGATGGGTAATAGAAAGCGTCGCAGCAGTATCTGATCACTGCAATCCTTGGCTTTGTGTATTCAGCAGCACAGGACTAATGTGGTTTGATATACAGGGAAGAGCATGAATTTTTAAACTACATATTCTGCTTTCTGCAGAATTTTGGGTCTTCCATGAAAGCCTCTTCTCAAAATATTAATGTAAGCCAATGAGGATCACAGATTAGGGTGGAATGGCTGCAAGTATGTCTACTTGCCAGCTACTCCAACAGCAGGCAAAGCCGTTCCCTTCTGTGCAGAGCTCTTTGGAAAGGAGAAATGTGTAAACCTGTAGACTTCAGCACATGGGGAGGAAAACCTGTTGCTTTCTGGGACTACCTCTGAAGCTACTCAGCATTTGTTTTTTTGGTCTGGTTAATTAATTAATTAATTAATTTTAACATTTCTAGATCTTATTCCATTTCAAATCCTCAGAGAATCAGCTGAAACTACCAAAACTTTTAAATGTTGTAAGGACATCCCACTAGCAGAGCGAAAATGGACAGAAAGCTGCTGGGCCCAGCATTACATTTTCCTACTGAGAACAGGGGATGCTGGATGGTGTGAGGGAAGCTGATCCCTTACTCTGATTGATATGTGGCAGAACCTGGGAGTTTGGGAATAATTAGACCCCAGTAACAATCATTTCTAGTTCACCTCCAAACACAGGTACCACTGCATCAGCATCATGGAGGCAAATCCAGCATCTATTTGACAAGAAAGGACTTACCTCTTGTTGCTGCAAGCTCTGGGATAATGTACATCTGTGACAGCCCCTGATGGCTCCAGTGTAACTTCATGTAGTGAAATTAGAGGCTATAAATTTCTGAACTTTACTCTATCTTCT
Source organism: Phalacrocorax carbo (assembly GCF_963921805.1). Classification (NCBI taxonomy): domain Eukaryota; kingdom Metazoa; phylum Chordata; class Aves; order Suliformes; family Phalacrocoracidae; genus Phalacrocorax; species Phalacrocorax carbo. The sequence goes on along the minus strand of NC_087513.1, from coordinate 15,161,414 downwards.
AAATCACTAGTTTGGTATTTCCAATCTATTTAGGAATAACTGAAATGTGTTGCCTGTAAAAATGAACAGGACTTCAGCATCCTACAAACCTGGAAATTCTCTATTTAACTGTAATTAACTCCTAAATAATTTACACTCCCCTTTCTTTTACCATAAACTAAGTTTTATATCAAACAAAGTAATCAGGAACTTTATATTGTTGCTCATATATATATAGCTATATATATAACTATAGACTATATATATATATATAGTCAGGTACCAGAGGGTGGAGATAACTCATCAACAAGGTTCTTATACTGTGAATTTGACCCATATAAGTCCCTGCACTCATTAAGGGATCAGATTTTGCTCGGACTTTACATACCTTAGGGATCTGTGTATGTACAGGTGTGTAGAACGTGGCCAGGCTTGTGTTTAGGAGGAGGACAGTAATCCCAACAACAGCAGCTGTTACCACAGGGGAGCTGGGGAAAAGCACTATCACACTTTATTTTAGTATGCTACAAAATTCTTTGTTGAACTTTATTAGGTACTTTAATACCAAGCATACTTTAAAGTAACAAAAATTATTGTTGTTATTACTTTTTACAGAAAATCAGGTATTTCAACAGTTTTCTTTACAGTTTGTTGACTTAAAAAAAAAGTACAATTGACAAGTTTCGATGGAGTGGGATGGGAAAGCGGTAACATTTAAAAAGATAAAACATATTATTCATACTGAGTCAACATTTAGTGATCTACATCCTGGTACGTCTCTCCTGACTGTGAACAAATGATACATATTCACTGAGCTGCCCTGGTAGGGTCATGGGGTCTTCTGATGACACTTTTTTGGCAACTTTTGTGTGTATTTAGAAAGGGCTTTTACATTACACCGTCACCATGATGCAAAACTTAGTAGTCCATAACAAAATCATGTAATACAGGGAAACCCTGTTTTGGTGATTTCTATTGCAGCAAAAGTTCCATGATTGCAATAATGTGGGATAGAGGTAAACCTAAGGAGCAAATGAAGACAGTGATACAATAGCACATCCAGATAGCAAACCTTTTCACAGGCTTTGAGGTGAGAGTGTGGCTGTGAGCCACCAAGAGCGGTGAATGAGTACGGGCTTCACTTAGACACCGTTTAACAGGGACTCTTGAATGCATCTGGCTCTTAAGGATGTGTGTTTTCCAGCTGACACTGGTTGGACTAATCACAGATTTAAAAACCTGTCTGAAGTGGGACCTTAATGAGTTCATGCAGCCTTATGTGTAAACTACTTGATTTTTACCTTCCATCCTCTTCAGGTTATGTTTATGGTGGTTGATTGATTTGGGTGGGGTTTTTGGCCAGCTCTAATGCTGGTCCTGTAGAAGTTAGGGGAGTCTGCTACATGCAGTTACAAGAACAGATTTGGATTAAAACAACATGGTTTTTTTTAAAAAAAATGCTGCCCAGATTCACATCTAAATTTACTTGACAGACATCCACATTCAGTCTCTAAGACAAGCAGTACCACACTGGTACCTTAGTAGTTAGACAGAAGACTTATCTAATTCCCTGTATTTATTTATTGACAGTTTGCTTAAAGATAATTTTTTGTTCAAAAATAAAATAAATTTTCAGAGATTCATGCACTAAATTCTGGAATAATTTGTGTTGTGCAGCCAATAGTTAAAAAACATTTTTAACTCATGTTTTATTTGTGTCTTTGATGTATTGTGTTATTTGGGATCAACATTAGCAATGAATTATTATTTTAGCTATTTCCCCTGAAAGCCAAAGAATGAAGCAACAGGCTTAAAAAAATCTGAAGAAATTAGCATTGCAGTGTTAATTTTGGACTGGATTCAGCTGCAATATGCAGGGGAAGGCAGAGAAATGTAGAGAGCAGCGCGCTCCTGCCCGGTCCTGAGCCAGAAGTTGACGCATGACATGCTGGGAGGTACCGGAGAGGAGCAGAGGAGAGAGGTTCCCTGCTTCCCTCCGTTGCTCTGTGCCAGGCACTTGGCATCCAGGCCTTTCACTATGAGGTCTTTCTTGATACCCTGTGCCTCCCCCTGTTTTACGGCTCAGTGGTATCTGGAAATGAGGGTGCCCTTTGGGGGGCGACCCACCAAACCCCTGCGGAGGGAAGCACCAGTGCCACCAGCGCCCTGGGGCTCCATGCACCCAGCTCTCACATAGCTATTTGCAATGTGTATTTGCTTCCTAGGTTCTTAATTTATGTACTGAGTTTAAGGCCAGAAGGGATTGTTAGATCACTTTGCCTAATTGGCATTAGCATGGGCCAGAGAGTGTCACTCAGCGGTTACATGGCAGAATAAGGAAAAGAATAGAAATGCCCTTGCAGTGAGCAACTGTATTTTACATTTAAAGGGTAAATTACTTTCTGCTATTAAAAAAGAAATCAAGTGCTTTTATTTTGTCACTTCAAATACAAACAATTCTATGTGTCTTGGGAAATTATAGTATTATGATATTCAGTCAGACATACCTTATAGTATATATGCTTCATAGAACTAGAATATAGGTCAGAAATAATTTTTAAGTCTTAAGTTTGTTACAGACATAGATTAGTTGGAACACATATGCAGTAAAAATTGAGAAGCTTTACAGTTTTAGTCAACTTATACAGTGAAGTAAATGAAGTGCAGCAATGTAGCAGTAGAAGTTATGCTTTTTCCACTAGGTGATGGAAACATTCAGAAAGTGTATTTATAAATGCTAATTTAAGAGAGATGTCCTATCAGCTTCTTGGCTACTGGGATAGGAATAGTCTGGAGTTAACTACCTCTTTACTGTGAAAGGTTTTAAAGCTTTTTGCTTTCCATCTGAATAAAAAAAATGACATTTACAAACCTCTTCAATGCATATATAATACATATGTTTAGCTAGCAACAACTATACCCCTTTTAATTTATTCCCCAAATGTGACTTTTCATGCATGTCTTCTGGATGCTGTATTCAGCAACAGTTTCTAATGAGCTGGTGTGTAATCCATGATTGCATTTCTCTTCTGAAAATCACTTCCACGTCTGGCTGATCTATGTTTAGAAGGTGGTGCTTACCCATCAGGCGTTCTTGCATTCGTCAGCTTTCTTCTTTGTCGAGGCCCTTTCCCAAGCTTCTTCCCATTTTAATGTTGATGTACAAAAGCTGTTATTTGTTTTGTTTTGTGCTCATTCTAGTGAGGATTGGCTTAGTAGGACTGTGCAAAACAGAGAGAAGAGAGAAGCTGGTTTACTGCCAGTAAACATAAAGATGCTCATGCTGTGCTTGGCTCAGGGCAAGGCTCTGATCATTATTCTAATATACTTCATTATTTGCATTTCCATTTATCATGAAAAATGACAAGTTTACTCTTCAGATATGACAAGGATTGGTAACCTGGAATTCTTAAAAATCAGTTTTCATCAGCTGATCACCATGGGAAGTAAAAATAATGAGATTGTTTCATCTAAAGTTTGAACAATATGAAAATAAAGATACAATGTGTATGGGGCAAGATGACATTTGCTAGATTAATCATGAATTGAGTTAAAATCCTGACATTTCTGTTCTGTATCAATAATTTCTGTCACTCCCCTGAGCACACAATCCAGATTCATAAACAAAATAAAATAATACCTTGTGTTAAATTTTGAAGGAGCAGGCCCCAGGTGATACAATAGCACATCCAGATAGCAAACCTTTTCACAGGCTTTGAGGTGAGAGTGTGGCTGTGAGCCACCAAGAGCGGTGAATGAGTACGGGCTTCACTGAGACACCATTTAACAGGGACTCTTGAATGCATCTGGCCCTTAAGGATGTGTGTTTTCCAGCTGACACTGGTTGGACAGTGTGTTGGACACTGGAGGACAGAGGTGTTTTCAACCCAAACTCTCTCTTAAAAACTAATTCTTACCCATCCAGTTTCCATATACTATAAACAGAGCTGCATATGCAGGAGAGCAGACACCAGCTGGGGTGGCACTGTGAGCAGTGTGACGAAGGAGGTGACCTCCTCGCCGGAGGTGACTGCTGCCTAAGTCGGTGCCAGAAGGGGCAGCACAGGGGAACAGGGGCTTAATAAGAATGTCTATCTACAAGTACCCACGTATGTGCAAATGTAAAAACATGACTGCTCCAGCGTTTGGCATTGAACAGAAGGTTCTTGCACCAAATAAGCTCTGCAAATTCACCATTAGCTAAACTCTCCTGGATCGCTCAGAACAAACTGTGATTTCATTTGGCAGGAAGCCTCCCCATTGCTCCTGTGAAAGGGTCACTGGTCAGAGGTCCTACAAGCCCACAGCCTGAGGGAGAGGACAGCCGCCTTCATCACAACCCCACTCCCCTCATTGTAACACAGGGGTCTCTGCAGGACTTGGGGGAAATCACAATTTTTGTGAAAACAAAAGAAAAAGAATCAATTTCATTGTGAGATGAGAGTGAACTAAGAGTTTCAGAGCTAGAAACTCTTAAAAATGTTACTGTAAGAAGACTGTAATATTTCATTTCCCCCCCCATGTTACATTGAGCAGGCACCTTCTCCCATTCCCACCAATTCCTCACACTCCTTTACTTTTATGGGCACCTTGGCTTGCTGCTAATTCACCCACAGATGCCAAGGAGAGTGACACTCTGGAGCAGGGTGCCGGGACCTGAAAGCCTGGGACAGTGGTACCATGACCCAGGGAGCTCGGTGGTGGCTAACGCTTCTGCTGGGGACTCTGGGTGCCTGCCTCACCCATCAACTTCCAACAAATTCACCCTTTTCAAGCAAAGCTTGTTTTGGAGGAAAAGTTCCTACTTTGTTAGAGTCCACATGTGTTCAGCATGTATCTGTTGTCCAGATATATTTTACAAAGAAGACACTTTGATGTTGCTGAGACTAGGAAGTAGCAAATAAGCTATGCAAGAAGCATAAGGTGAACTAAAGAGGGCCCTGCAGAAGACAAATAGATCAGTTTTGCTTTTGTCAGAAAATGAATATGAAATATAGCATTTACTGTGGTAAAAACATTTTTATGATGCGAGTATGTAATGGGGATGGTAGTCTCCAACTGTAAAAGAAAACTTGCCATTGATAGCTCCATGAGCTCCCTTTCTGCCTGTAAAACATCGGGCAAAAATTAAGGATAAAGAATGGATGAGAAATGCACATATTTGTGATAAATAAAATGTATCAAAAATGGTCTGAGTCAGGAATTTTGGTGTATTTTATTAATACGGTTACTAATGTAATTAATATGGTAATTATTAATATAGATAAGTAGCACAACTAAATAAAAGAAAAGAAACAAAAAGTGCTTGAGCCTCCAATCTGTTTATTTTCTGTGAGATATGGGTTTTGTGAGCCTCTTAAACAATCCATAATTGGTGAAACTGAAATCCAGAGGAAGCCAAGCTGCATGGTAAGGAGCACGTACCCTGATACTCCCAGGAACAATCTAAACTTAATAGAACTCAATGAGCTATTTCTTTCCATTATTTTTAATCATAATTTTGTGTACCTATGTTATTCAAATCCTTAACAGTGCTTATTCGATTTCCAGCAGTACTCCATGTTTCAGCTGTAACATACTAAAACCTTTATTAGTTCTTTTGACAAATTTTGCACACAGCTGTTACACACATGGAAATGAAATTTAATAAATGCCAGAGGTGCCTAGCTGATAAGGCAGAAATATGTCATTAACATCCAACATCCCTCAGTCCGCTTTGTGTCACATCATAGGCTTTTAACTCCTTGAAGTTTCTTTTCTTAGAGCCACTTACAACCCTTTTCTAGCACTGTTGCCTAGAAATGAGTCAATGAAAGCAGTCTTCATGAATGCCATATTACTCAAACCACCTAGGTGCTCTGCTGCTAAATTCTCTATTTAAAGTCTTGAAAGGCTGCCTGTTAGGCTGACATCCTGACAACACGTTTATTATTCATATATGACCCATTCAATTAGGGCAGTCACTTCTGTTGACTGCAGAGCCGGGGTACAGTCACCATGGGAGGGATTTACAGCGGTTTAGTGTTTATGTACATTTTCACAGGGAGGCTACCGATATTTTTTATTTTGAAGATGAATCACGGGGAGATTTCCAGGTTGCTCCCTGCCAAGGTATAAAGCATGTACCAAATTTCAGATAGTCCCTTCCATGCTGATACTGTAAAGGCAGTCAGATGGATAGTAAATATACAGAGAAAGGCAGACCTTCTGGGTCTGAATACATATTCTCCCCAATAATCTTAACACTTTACACCATTAATTGTCGCCAGCCGTATTGATACGATTTCCTTTGCTGTTTATTTGACTGGCATCTAGAAAATAACACCTTTCCAAGAGTTAATCTTTTATTGCTGTCTCTAAACACACACAATTACTGAGCTAAAGAGCACTGGCATTCATGGTCATACCAAAATTGGTGCTATTCCAAAACCACATCAGCTGGCAGAAGCCCATGGGCTAATGAAGCACCAGCAATTTCTTCCCAGCACCTCCACAGTATTCCTCTAGCCTAGGGAGCAACATTACCTCTCTTGAATGCTGGCACTGTGTTTGGTGTACGGGGCGGGGGAGATGAAGGAGAAAAGGAACATTGCTGCTGAAGGTCTGCAGTTGAAAATAGACATGCTGAGGCACCTTGGATAACACTGCTGCCCAGGCAGTAGGCCAAAAAAATTTGGACAAGTTCAGTTTTAATGAGGTGCTTGGAGTTCTTGTGTATCTGCTTATGATCTGGGTCAGCTCCTCATAACCACAGGTGGATGGTTTTGTTGTTCACATCAGGGTTGGTGCAATGCTAAGCATGTTAGAACTCCATCTGTAGCTATGGCACCCCAAAATTCAAATAGTGACATGCATTCAGGGTCTGGGCAACATCCAGACGCGTGCAATTAAAAGGTATGAAAGGCAGCTAGATGCCCAGCTGCAGGGGGCATCTGGTGCCCCATATTCTCTTCTTTCTTTGAAGATACTCCCTTTAAAGCACATAACAAAAACTATTTGGATGGCCTGAAAGAATGATTTTAGTTTTCATGTGATGAGAGAGGAAAAGGGGTGTCTTTAAATGTGTGTTCCCATTTGCCTACCTGCTGTGAGTGCCTTTTCCCCCTTGATGTACCCAGCATCCTTTGCCCTGGCCTCACTGGGGGGGTGCTTATGCATTGTCCTGAGTGGTACTGCTATGCAAATACTGTGCTTTCAGTAAACAACCAGGCACCAACTCAGATTCTCTCCAAACTCGTAAAAGTCCTGGCGATCCAAGCTGAAACTCTAGCATGTGTTTTGGAGATCCTGCCCACAGATTGTCCTGGAAATAGCTGTGTGGCCAGGTGAATGAGTTGTGCTCTCTGGTGCCTACCCCTGCACTGCAGTTTAGACACAAATTAAGGAGATGGAAGGAAGAATGGTCAGAAATTCACCAATTATTTTCCTAGCAGCCCTCTTTCAGTGTTTGACCATTCAGCATCTTTTCAACAAAACATGATAAATGATCTGTCCACACCAGAGCTACCTAAGCACGTTTTCTCCTCCTCATGATACACCAGCAGGCAGGATCTGGCAACTGCCTGCTCTGCCTTCACTCACAGCTACTGAAGCCTACCTGAGAGGGCAGGGAATAAAGAGAGTGCACAGCAAACCTTGAGGTGGTTACTAAAACTTTTACAAAACTGGCATTGAATTTGTGTGATGGTTTTGTCTGTATAGCATTAGAAAGGAACCTCATCTCAGCAGAAGAGTGCGTGAGCTGGCTCTTGTTGCAGCACTCCTTGCAATAAAATAGAATCAAATCACATAAAAAATTACAAAGTTTTTACTGATCCAGTATGCAAGCCCTGTGAAACCAGAGCTGCGTGGAAACGTAGGATTTATTTGACCTGCTGGGCAGCATTTTGTGCACTCTGTTAGTGCCAGTGGCTGAACTCCAGGGCACAGGCTGTAGGAAATGGTTTCAGGATCATTCAAGAATTTTCTAAACATCTGTTGAAAGGAGGTCCAGGCTGTTTTGTAGGCAGAAGGCTCAGTTCATGGCTGCACAAGGCATTGCTAGCATCTGAGGGGACGGTTTGAGGGCCACAGGGGTGATGACGGTAGGAGTTAACCATTGACCAGAATGCCATTTTCTTAGACATCCTTTTCCAAGAAGAAACAGAAAATAGCTGAAGGATCCAGTCAGATCAATTTTGCCAGGTTGCTGTGGATGGAGTATCTGTGTATGACATATAGCTGGACAGACCTTTGCCATCAACAACTCATACACTGTCATTCACAAGAAAAAACACAGCGTACTGGCTGACCTAAAGCAACACTCCTTGCACACTTAATGCTCCCAGTGACTGCTCTGCTAGCCAGGTCCTGCCCTTCCCTGCCAGACTCTGGCCACTTCTTGTAGTTTTAAAATCCAATTTATTCTTACATTGCTTTTCCCCCTTTTTTTCTGCTGATGTATATGAAGACTGACACATGGCAGGAGGAAAGGGCTGTCAGTTCAGAGGCTGTTTGGTTGTAGGCAGTATGTTATGGAGGGAGAAGAGTGACATGGCAGGGAAACGTTATTTTCTGGGTTGTTTTCTTTTATTTCTCCAGACAGAATGTATTTTGAAGCTGTTACAACAGTAAGCAAAATTCCCCAGAGAAAACTGTGGTTGTCAAGACAAATTAATTAAAATAAAAAAAATTTGAGCAATTAAGTCTGACCACCGTGTGCCAATATATGAAAGGAGAGATACATTGGGAAATTAAGTCTGGAGCCCAGGTTGTGTCAGGACGGTCTACCCATCTGTGGTCTTGACTTCTTCAATTTCTTATTGTCTTCCTGATGGAAATCTTGAGAAAGATGAGGATATTTTTTGGGGAGGAAAGAGAAGATGGAGGGTGGGCCTGGAGATGTATCTCACACAAAGTCAGCTCTTGGAGACAGGCATCAGGCATGTGGCTCTGGGCAATTCTTGGAGAGGGACAGGGCCCTCCTGGGGTAACTAATTTCATCTCGGGATGATTCCCAGGATGGATGAGTGCTGTTGGCTCCTGTGAGACTGTATTCCTGGATGAGACTGAGAGGAACGAAATGATGTGTGTGAATCCTGGACTTATTCTTCACAGACTGATTAGCAGCATGCATATGCTGCTAATATGAAGATATGAAGAGAGAAGCTACTGCTCACGTATAGAAGATAATCTTCAGCCTGAAATATCAAGTTATTAGGCAGTTGTGGATTAGTTGTTTGCAACAGGCTGTCAAAGATCTCATCTGAGCACAGCTTAAGAACAAATATTTTTAGTCCTGTTCAGGCGTGCAGTGGTGTACCAGGCTGCCTTCACAGGGGAGCAAATGGCTTTGCAGAAGGTAGGTCTAAGATTTCACCCCCAGCCCAGAAGGGGAGAGTAAGATAAGCTCAACAGCTTAAGGCTGACTGGCCTGGATGTAGGGATGCAAGGAGCATGCCAGCTGGTGGGAAAGCATGAGCCAAGCTGCTCATCAGTAGGCAGTCATCTTAGCTGCTCTAGTCAGCAAGACCGTGCCTGGGGGAACAGGTGAATTTTGACTGCAAATCCTGAGAATCAGGGTTAGAGCAGCTTAAAGAAGGCACCTCATCAGAGCCTGGCAATTTTCTTATTTCCAAAGGATCCTCCTTCAACTACACCTAAATATAGCCTGGTGGCAGTCACAAAACCCCAAATATGGGCAGGCTTCTAGCTTCCCTGCCACCCTGCCTAATCCCTGGCTCGGGTTGCTTTCCTCTCGTTTGAATGCAGCTCCAAGAATACAACATATGTATATGTATCAGTGAGAAAGACAGGAGGAGAGCGACAGAGGGAAGAGACACCTATCCAAGGGTGGAGCAAGTTGTAGCTGTCATCCCTGTCATCTGCTGGCACCAGTCTGGGCTGATGGGAACAGGGCTTCCTCGGGTGAGGGCTCTGCTACCCATGCCCCACTACCAACAGCTTTTGGGTCCCTCAGCTGGACAGCTTGGTGCTGCACATTGGTATCTCCCAAGCAGGCACGACCGCCCCTCTGCTACCATCACACACAGTGCACCGTGCCTCGAATAAGGGCAGAGGTTGTTTGTCCACTCGAGGTGGGTACTAAAACACTGAGATGTAGTGATCAGATCCCGCTGAACAGTGGGTAACGTTTTCCTCCATTTCAATATTTGCTTAGTGCCTGTCGAGAAAAAGAAGATTTTTATCATAATGAACAAACACAGCAAAAAGCCTCCTATTCTTTCTCCTAAAGAAAGGAGCTCCTCTCTACCTTTTACTGTGGAGCTCCTTCCTCTGGTGGTCCCTTTCCAGAAGGCTCATCAATTTGTCTTTTGTACTTAGTGATGTTTCTGGCAAGTTTGGGATGGGAGTCACGTCTCAAGACAGGTTTGCTGGCATGGGAGATCTAGTATGCTGTTGGAAGGACTGGAGAGAGGCTGAAATGCCTTCATCAATAATGTCTTTCATGGGAAGTAGCTTCCTGCTTTGCAGAGTTGTAGGCTTGAGTCAAGCAAAATCAATTACTTGTTTGTTGTTCATCTATTTTTATTTCCTCTCTGTGGTTTGCTGCTGTCTTTCTTTACCCAGATGGTCAAATAAATTGCTGTCACTAAACAGGAGTCCCTGAACAGTGATTCCTAAACTCTTTCTCTTCTTTAACTGTTTAAAGACAAAAATATTTTACTTTCTTTATATTCTGCACATTTGCTGGAATTGTTTTTCAGGTTTTTCCCTGGAACCCAGAGGATCCATAGGTATTTTTGTATGTTTTGCCAGCCTTCAAGATGTATGATCAGACTGTTCAGAAAGCTCTGCATCACCTTTATTTAAAAACTGTTAAGGACTTTGATCTGTTCTTGTTTACTGAGAACCCGTCTGAGGATCCAGCCATGTCAGTGGAGGTACCTTGATAAGGTCCTGGGCAGATCAGCCAGAAAACGTTTGGATTGTCATTGTATACTCTTAGTTTTATTCATTTTGTTAATAACAGTTTATATCTAGCTTTATTAACTTTATATCTTCCAGGAGTTTTCTTGTGCTGGGCAGTGTTAGAAGTTGACATTGGCGCATCTTCGGTCTGGGAAAACAAATTTTACTGACATTGACACAAAGCTCTACTTGTCCAGGCTCGGCCATCAGGGAGGGCACAAGGCAGTGCCCAGGGCCAGCGCGGGCTGGGGCGGGCTGTGAGCAAGCCTGAGCTTGGGAAGAGCGAGTCACTGAGTTAAGTGTGGTGCTCAGGCTTCATGTTGGTTTGAGCCAGCATTTCTGTGCAGCAGAGAGAGAGTAGGAGTTTGTACCTGGGAGAAAGCCAAGATATTGAAGCAGATTCTTGAAGGTGCTAGCCAGAATCTTTGCATAAGGAAACTGCTACGATGGGGCTTATTTTACTGGTGTGAAAGAAATGGAGCTCTGCTCTTTTTTTTAACAGACTGGATTTCTCCAAATGATTTCCTGATTCATATAATGAGTTTTTCCTCCTAACAGAAAGGAGCATGGCCATGATGGTTCTCTGGCCTTTCTGGCATGTTAAAATGACATTTTTGTGAATGAAATTTCCTGAAATAATTTACTATTTTTAATTATAACATAATGATGAAAACAGCTACATAAAGTTCATTTTAAGTGTCTCAGAAAACATAGTAAAAAATACCAATGCTGGTGAATCTTAAAAGCTACAGAATAATACAAAATTTTAAATTTTCTTTTCTCTGTGTGAAATGAATTTCCCTGTTCTTCGGCCAGTGCCAAAGCTGTGTGACCTGGGAGCACAGAACAAATCCCACCTGCTTCCCTGCCATGCAGAGACATATCCAGGGTTTTTCAAAAGTTTTCCAAACTTCCTCCTTGTAGGCACTTGTGCTGGTGGAAAGACAAAAGTTTCTGAGTGGGTTGAGCTGGGTCTGGGAATGGGGCTCTGGCTGCTGGGGCTCGCTGTGGATGGGAAGGGTCCCAGGCTGGAGGGCTTCAGCCAGAGCACCTCTGGGGCAGGCGCTTGCCAGGGCAAAGCTGTGGGTCCTTTACCCTGAGCACAAACCCCTTGCAGAGTGATTGGCTACTGTACGACTGGGTCTCAGTCAAAACCTGCTAATGAGCTGCAAGCATTGATCCCGTTTCTGCCTCTGTGAAAGGTACAGTTGGCAAGCTACATGTTTATGGGAAGCAGAAAGATAAGGATCTGGGAAGCTTCAGTCTGAGGTTTCAAAACTGTGGCTTAATGATTAGCTTACCTGAGCACAAGAATATTGATTGACTGGCTATATACTCCCTAGGCAAATAGGAAATAGTTGGGGCTGTGCCTAAGGCCCACAAACATTTCCAAAGCTGTGAGATTACTCCTGAAAAAATCTCTATGGACTTAGGTGATATTCAGCTAGAACAGAGGCTGGATCTGGGAGGTGGCAAAGCCAGGGTCTAAGGGGAGGGTGAGGTTTTTGGTGACCACTATCCGTCATGAAAACCTATCTGATGTGCAGCAAGGAGTGTGTTGGATGGTCATGGTCCTGAGGGCATCGTTTCAATCATCTTCCCTTTCCAGCTGTCCTGCAAGGTTGCTGCAAAACTGATTTACACAGGCTTTGGACAATATGTAAGGATTTATTATTGCTATTAATTTATATTCTTCTCTTAAACATTTTTCTAAGTTGCTGTGGGAGTAAGTGCACTCTTGCAAAAGAAAAAGAGGAGACTCCTTCCCTGAAGAGCTTTCAGCACAGAAGGCATACTGTGATTAGCAGAGCAGAGAAAAAGACCCTTCACAGAGAGAAAAGGAAGGGCTGTGTTAGGAAATTGCCAGGTGAAAAGCGTATAGGAAAGGCTGATTTGCAGTAGCCCTGAAAGATGGGTGTGGTACAGTGCCCTGGTCATGCTCCTTCTCCTGTGGTTCAGAACAGGAAGGTGAGACAACCTGGTGTATCCAGCAAGCCCTGCAGTTTTAGGCATATGAGGCTCAGCAACTGTTGTGCATATGAAATAGTGATGGCAATAAAAAGAGCATCACTCTTAATGCTGTCTTCCTCCTGTCTGTGGGAGCTGATCATTGGAGGGAAGCTGTTGGGTCCCACCTATTCCCGCTTCCTGCAGGGGTCCTGCAGACACAGGTGGTCCCCTTATGGCATCCTCTGCACCCAGCATATATTCGTCTCCCTAGTGCTCCCTCGCAGCTCTTTTCTGCTCTTCCCACTGTCCCATTTCCACATGCTGCTATGCTCCCCATACGCAGTCTCTCCTGGTGATGGCTCAGGCATATGATGCCCTCATGACGGAGTCTAAATAAATAACTCTTCAGGTACTCAGTCTGTAAGCATCTCAATACATCCAGTGTTTTCTAGCCCTATCCTTGAGACCTGTCTATATGAAGGCAAAAATACAGAAGCCTTCACTGTATGAATTTCACTTGTGGTGTCTCTTGCAGGAGTGAGAAGACCATCAGTGGTCTGAAAGGCAGCTCTTTCTACAAGCTCCTGCTCTCCACTGGAGTCTTCTCTAACACTCAGATGTGGCATCCATGTGGTACTGTAAATAGCCCATCTTATTCCCTCCTCTGGAAGGATCATACCTCATACAGCATAAGGTTGGCTCCAGGGCTTAGGAGACTTGGTGGCTTCTTTCCCCTTCCCCCTTCCTCCCTACACCTGATTCTCATACACACACACACAATTTTCCATTACTTTGGCTATTCTCATCAATGACCATAAGGCAATTCTTGTGTAAATGCCACTTTTCTACATAAGGATGCCATTGTAACAGCAAAAGACAGCAGGGCAGTCTTAAGAAGCAACCAGCCTGATGGAAAACACTATCAGGGAAGGGGAAAAACCCCACCCTACCATCTCAAACCAAAACCCAGTTTCACCAGGATTCCTCAAAACTCAGTTACCCCTTCTTCAGAGGCAGTAATAGTTCAGAAAAACCCAATAGACAAAGAAGACACTGATATATGCCAGGCTGGGAGGAGTGGCTGATACACCAGAAGGCTGTGCTGCCATCCAACAAGACCCGGACAGGCTGGAGAGCTGGGCCGAGGGGAACCTGATGAAATTCAACAAGAGCAAGTGCAAGGTCCTGCACCTGGGGAGGAACAACCCCATGCACCAGTACAGGTTGGGGGCTGACCGGCTGGAAATCAGCTCTGTTGAGAAGGACCTGGGAGTGCTGGTGGGCAGCAAGCCAACCATGGGCCAGCAATGTGCCCTTGTGGCCAAGAAGGCCAACAGTATCCTGGGGTGCATTAAAAGGAGGGTGGCCAGGAGACTGAGAGAGGTTATCCTCCCCCTCTACTCTGCCCTAGTGAGACCACATTTGGAGTACTGTGTCCAGTTTTGGGTCCCCCAGTTTAAGAAGGACAGGGAACTGCTCAGATGATCAGGGGGCTGGAGCATCTCCCTTATGAGGAAAGGCTTAGACACTTGGGTTTGTTCAGCCTGGAGAAGAGAAGACCAAGGCAGGATCTCATCAATACTTATAAATATCTGAAGGGTGGGTGTCAAGAAGATGGGACCGGTCTCTTTTCAGTGGTGCCCAATGACAGGACAAGGGGCAACGGGCACAGGTTGGAACACAGGAAGTTCCACTTAATCACAGAATCATAGAATCGTTAAGGTTGGAAAAGACCCTTAAGATCATCAAGTCCAACCGCTAACCTATCACTGCCAAGTCCACCACTAAACCATGTCTTCAAGCACCACATCTACCCTTCTTTTAAATACCTCCAGGGTTGGAGATTCAATCACCTCCCTGGGCAGCCTGTTCCAATGTTTGACAACCTTTTCGGTGAAGAAGTTTTTTCTAATGTCCAACCTAAACTTCCCCTGGAGCACCTTGAGGCTGTTTCCTCTTATCACTTGTTAGTAGGGAGAAGAGTCCAACCCCCACCTCACTGCAATCTCCTTTCAGGTAGTTGTAGAGAGCAATAAGGTCTCCCCTCAGCCTCCACTTCTCCTGCTCATAAGACCTTCTGCTGCTCCTAAGACCTGCTCTCCAGACCCTTCACCAACTTTGTTGCCCTTCTCTGGACATGCTCCAGCACCTCAATGTCCTTCTTGTAGTAAGTGGCCCAAAACTGAACACAGTATTTGAGGTGCGGCCTCACCAGTGCCGAGTACAGGGGCACGATCACTGCCCTGCTCCTGCTGGCCACACCATTCCTGATACAAGCCAGGATGCTGTTGGCCTTCTTGGTCACCTGGGCACACTGCTGGCTCATGTTCAGCCGGCTGTTAACCAACACCCCCAGGTCCTTTTCCTCCAGGCAGGTCTCCAGTCACTCCTCCCCAAGCCTGCAGCGTTGCATGGGGTTGTTGTGACCCAAGTGCAGGACCCGGCACTTGGCCTTGTTGAACCTCATAGAGCTGGCCTTGGCCCATCAATCCAGCCTGTGCAGGTCCCTCTGAAGGGCCTTCCTGCCCTCCAGCAGATCGACACTTCCACCCAGCTTGGTGTCACCTGCAAACTTACTGGGGGTGCACTCAATCCCCTCATCCAGATCATCAGTGAAGATATTGAACAGGACCGGCCCCAACACTGAGCCCTAGGGAACACCACTCATGACCGGCCGCCAACTGGATTTGACTCCATTCACCACCACTCTCTGGGCTCGGCCGTCCAGCCAGTTTTTTACCCAGTGAAGAATGCACTTCTCCAAGCCATAAGCAGCCAGTTTCTCCAGGAGAATGCTGTGGGAGACAGTGTCAAAGGCCTGACTAAAGTCCAAGTAGACAACGTCCACAGCCTTCCCCTCATCCACTAAGCAGGTCGCCTTATCATAGAAGACCAGGTTAGTGAGGCAGGACCTCCCTTTCATAAACCCAGACTTAAACAGGAGAAAAAACTCCTTTCCTGTGAGGGTGCCAGAGCAGTGGAACAGGCTGCCCAGGGAGGTTGTAGAGTCTCCTTCCCTGGAGACATTCAAACGCCACCTGGATGCATTCCTGTGCCCCCTGCTCTGGGTGTGCCTGCTCAAGCAGGGGGTTGGACGAGATGATCTTCAGAGGTACCTTCCAACCTTCTGTGAATCAGTGATGTAGATTTGCTCACAAATGCAGCTCATCAATAAAAAAGGGCAGGGTGGGGGCCTTTTCAAAGAGAGAACAAGTCTGGTCTACACAGTTACATCTGCAGCAACACTCCCTGAGGAGCTGTGCAATAATGCTTTTCACTCTACCCACAGCCTTTAGTACAGGGGTTAATGTACTATCCTGCTGTGTAGCTCTAGCAAAGCTCTAATAAAGGCTTTCATCCTCCCTTCCTAAACAAGTGATTTTTGTCCATCCTTCCCTCTTGTTTTCGTCCCTCAGGGTATGGCCCTGCAGCAAATGCCATTGGCCAGGCCAGTGGTGGGAGCATGGGGGATACTGCTTGTGCCCTTGGCACTGGGCTTCTCAGGGCTAACAGGGCTCAGGGTTGTGCCAAGAGCTCCTTGCCTCCGACAGACCCCAGTGGTGTCGACTTTTCAGTGCAGGTGCTGCCTGTGTTTGGTATCTGGCACCAGCTGAGACACCTCCTTGGTGCTTAAATAATAATGATGGATTTCTGCTCTGGAGTGATAGCTTGTATTGTGTGGTTGGGTTAATGTATGTCAGCTGTCATCGTCCTTGTCAGCCACTGCTGTCAGTGAGCGGCAGATAAGTAAATCTGTGATGATGAATATCCCAGAGAGAGCAGGGATTAAATATTTCATCTCTTCAGACACTGAAACATCTCCTCATTTGGAGTCCTTTTCTAGTAGTCTCGTCCTTTCAGATCACCTCAGCCCTGGAGAAGAGCAAAGGCTGCCTGGGTTTCTGAGACAGTGGGGCAGCAAATCTCTGGTGGCAAAGTCCCTGCAGCTGGGGAGAGCCAAGCTGCTGTTTCAGTCCTGGCGAATTTAAAAATAAGCAGAAATTCAAGCAAAAAGAAAAATCTCATTTTTTTCTGACATACCTGACAAGGCAGTTGTGCAGAGCTGCAGTGCTTGGCATTTACCTTGCTGACACTCCACCGCTAACCAGGGGCAGGTGCCCTAGCACCCATCTTGGGCTGCTGCTGGGACACACTGCTGAGCACCCGGTGCTATGGGCCAGGCACCTGTGTGATGGCTCACTCCATGTGGGCAACACTATGGAAAGCATCAGCCATGATCGTAGTTAGGTAAATGTGGTTGTCTTATGGTGTTCCCGAAGTTATGGGTCACTGAACCCTGGAGATAAGCTTGGTGGTCATTCCTACAGCCCTGGGCATCCCTCCTCATTCTTCTGTGAGGTGTTTCTCAAAGCCCTTTGCTAGCAAAGTCTCAGATTATTGATTGCTTGGAGACAGAAAAAAATGTATTCATCCAGATTTCTCCACTCTTCCGGGCTTCCCTGCTATTGCCTGTAGGAACTTTGTACTGAAGGTATTTTCAGTGCAAAATACCAATTTGTTGAGACTGAAGTTTTCTCAGGTGCTTCTTGTTTTTATCACATCAAAGGTTTTATTCTAGGGGGATGTAGAAAACGAAAGAAAATGCTCTGATAAACAAGGTCTTGGCTACTTTGGAAGCTGGCTCTTTTTCACTAAGTACCTATAGAACCAAATAAAAATGAAAATATCTCATTTTTTCTTCCACACCAGAAGAGAGAGAACACTAATTCTGTCAACACTATTCATGAGATTAAGTCCTTGTTTTCCGGAAAGCCCTAATGAGCCACAAACCTTTGCAAACCAGGGAGACATACAAACACAAGCTTCTGATAAGTTTGATTTCTTTCCTATTTACCTCCCATTTCCTGAGAACGAGGGATTTTCTTTGCAATTATGAAGAACAGAAGGTTTTTGGCTTTTTTTTTTCCTGAAGCTGAGATTAAAGTACAACATGTGATTCAGAGTTGGAACTTGGAAAAAAAATAGCATGACCATTCGTGATATTTCTAAACCTTTAGGTAACTGCATAGGCATTTAATCTTCATCCTTTCCTCCTCTTTATATAATCTAATCTCCTTCCTTTGTTGTGCTTTTTATCTAGACAATAGATGGGTAGGTTCCTATATAAGTCTGTAGTTCCACTGAGACTGGTATCTGAGGACTCAGTAGCTGGACACCAGCAGAGGGCAAGTGTTGAGGCTTTGCAGGTAGATCTTGCTGCTTCCTTATTATGTAAAGTGCCAAAATCAGTATTCATCTGCGCATTGCTAAGTAGCAGCATTTCTGCTTTTTTTTTTTTTATGCAGGGAAAGTATAGTTTGTGCTCTCTTCTTATATAAAAATAGCAAGTTTTATGAAATGCACTTCCCTCAGGCCCCACAGAGCTGAATTTGTTCTGTAATAAGAGACCAATGTGTTTTAACTGCTTGTTGTAGTCTATTACCTGTTAAATTTGTCTGAAAGTGTGACACCAGCAAAAAACTTCCTATCTGTTTTGCTTCCTTCTACTTTAGAGCTGTCAAATAACTTCAACATCTAAGGATAAAACATGACAGATGACTCAAATATGTGACAGGTCATAAAATATTGATTCTTCATGTTACCTGCTAATGAAACACATGCCACTGTGGTTAAATCTTCTTTAATTTGGATTCCCAACTTCTGATTGTTATAACCCCAGTTTAGGTTGCAGTCTAGAATTATGAAGTAATGGGTTTGGTCCCAGGAAATGCCTGTACATAAGGAATCGGTTTTGCTTTTTTTAAACTAGTGCTTTTTATCTAGGCTGCCAGCTATGTTTTCTGTTACAATCTACATTCCCCGGAAACCCTTTTGGACCTTTCTGGTTCCTTTTTGACTCAGTAGAGCCAACTCAACTCCTAAGATCATATGATAATGAGAAGAACTGTAGATCTATCACAGCCTTTTTTTGCAAGATAAGAATCTTCTCTCGATTACATATGAAAGAAATAAATAATCTTTACTAGATTATTTTTCAGGATTTTGGAATTTGTCTGGTTAAGCTTTAATTTTCAGGCTTTTGTGGTAATTTCAACTAGCAAAGGCTCAGACTGGGCTTTCTTGTCTGGTTCCCAATGAAAACAGGGTCTTATTTTGCTGAATGAAGGCAGCATTTGTTGGCTAGAGCTCAGTTTGTAAGATCTTTTGGCAGCAAGAAGGAGATGCTGCCCTACTTGAATCTATCTTTCAAGCAAAATGCTGGAAAAAAGTGCTCAAAATTAGATTTGTAATCTCTGTTGAACAGTGCTCATACAAGTTTGGGGGCCACAAAAACCCGCAGTGCTTCCACAGTGAAACAGCAGCTGCTGCCAGTGTCCTGACTTGAGTCTGTATGAGCAGACTTGTGTCACATTTTCCCTTCTAAAGCACTTCCCTGTCTGTGACTGAAAACTTCTCACAGGAAAGTTAACATCATCCCTCCTAAAAGAAGCCCTTTCTAGTGTGGCGAGCACTCTTTCTAACAGTGTAACTGTGTTTTCTCAGTGCAGAATTATCCAGGGCCAGAAAAGCCCCAGTGCAAGGACTTGTTGGAGACTGGCAAACATTCAGCCTTGAGAGTAGGGGGTCTTGGAGTCTGCCATTGTCTTTGCTGCTGTGAGCGGGAGATCTCTGCTGTCCATAACTCCCATACCTGGGAAATTGACCGTCCCACAGATGGCAAACCCGGGCCGAGCTCCAGGTGGGATGAACGGTGCAGAGGAGCAGATGTGCATTAGGCTATTTTATTGGAAGTGGAAGGACATATCCTCTGTGTGGCTTGTGCGGGGTGGGCAAGTTCTTCTGTGATGCACCATAAAACTATTCCCAGGGCAGCTTAGAAGGTTATCTGTTTTCCACTTACGTAAGACAGTCTACTAAAAGAGTTGAACCATCCCTTCAAGTCTTGTCTCTGGTATTCACCATTGGGGTAACAACCTGAAAACAGTCTTCATAGTATAAACTGCTATGAAAATAAGTGCAAAACTTGTTGGAAAGACATACTCTTAGAGTTGTGATCAGTGGTTCACTGTCCAGCAGAAGGACTGCATTTATTAGGGTTTCATGGGAATCTGTCTTAGGTCTGATATTGTTAAAATACTTTCATTAACCACTTTGATAATGGAATAGAGGATCTCCAATGGCATAGAGCATCTCCTCTTCCATTTGCACGACACAGTTATCCAGGAGGGCCTGCAAGTGTATTGTAGGACAGAAATAGTACTCAGCATTTATAATGAATTAAAGAAATAGGACACAATTCAAAAACAATAAGTACATGGACAGAAGAAGGCGTTGTACAAAATATAAGTTAGGGACCAACTGACTACATGAGTCCATGAGGTCCTTCTGTTGTGAAAAAAGACAAAAACCCTACCAGGATGTTAAGCAGGTATATTATCTGCCAAGATGTGCAAAGTGACTCTACCAGGCTACTCAGCAAGGCCTTGGCTGCATGGTTGGCTTTTTGGCACTAGACTATAAGAGAGAAGTGGACCTAATAGGTAACGACAAAAGCAGAACAACAAGAGCGGTCAGAAGCCTTGGAAATCTTAATGTAAGAGAAAACACAGGCAATTGAGCTGTTTAGGTTAGAGGAAAGGAGACTTAATGGACATAATACTCTTAACTATGAAAAAAGCTGCTGCAAAAGGGAAGGGAATAAATCATTCTCTCTGGGGAGGTGACAAGTAATGGGCTTAAAGTGCAGCCAGGGAAATTTCACTTAGACATTGGGAAAAGCTTGCCTAGGATAAAGTCCATTGGCCAGCAGAGCAGCTGCTGAGAGAGGAGGAATGGGAGCCAGCGATGCCAGGTGCCCCATGGTGGCCTCCCCACCGAAGTCCAGAAGTCTCCTTACTCACTGCAGCCTGGCATGGCTGGAGGCACACCCATATTGCATCCAGAGACATCCAACAGGGAGAGAGGAGAAGAAAAAGGCACTGTTTCCATCTTGTACCCCTTTCCCCCCTAGGAGGTATGACAGCCCCTTGAAGATGTTGGATGGCAGAGTCTATTTGTAAGCCAGGGCTCAGGTGACAAGTGGTGACTTGCCATTCACAGTTTCCCCAGCTGGAGACACTAACTTCCACAGGGACGTCATGCTTTCTCCCCAGATGACTTACACAGAGTGCATTTCCGCTGATCAGGGAAAGAAAGATCCCCCAGCCCTTATTTCTGTGCCAACTGTACTGTCTATTTTTAATGGCAGGGTCCCATTAGCATTTGTTTGCTAAAAATAAACATATTTCAAATGCAATTCATTATATACCACATTAGGGTAAAGACAATTTATGCTTCAGTCAAGAAGAAATAGTTTTAAGAGATAAATTGGTTCATGCAAATACCCATGGCTTGCACTCAGTTCACATGGTACCAGCAGAGATGATGCCCTGATTGCTGTCGGTTGGTGGGATAGATCACAAAATTCAGGAAGCTGTTGAGGAGCTCAGTGCAACATCCTGTTTTAACTTAATTAAAAACATGACCACAATTGTGCAAGAGGAAAATAAAAAAGAGATTGGGGGTGTTAGAAACAGTTTTCCCTTATGGTTGCAGCATAGCAGAATTGTAACAAATGGGCAGACGTGGGTTTTGGGGAAGGGGTGTTCTTTATTATATTGACCATAATGGCTTTCTAAAACCTAAACATCACTGTTTCTTGATCACAGAACGGGGAAACATTACAAGGCCGTAATTTTCAATCAGAAAATGCCAGTGCATAAGGATTTTGAGTGGGTTTAGATGAACGACTGAGCCAGGAGCTGGATGGTTCTCTCTGGTGAACCTGTCCTTCGTGAATTGCCTTGTCTCCTTTTGAGTTTTAAAAAAATTATTTTAGCTTCCAAAATGTTTTGTGGAAATAAAATACTTCAAGCAAAACTTGCTAGTTTTGATGGCACTTTTAGAAGGAGGATTTCTAGGGCATGTAGGGAATTACTGCTCTGAACCAAGGTTCACAAGTAGGAGCTGAACCTGAGCCTTGCATACCCCCCATGAGTGCCCCTCTATCCGCCCCGTTATAATTCAGAATAAAAATAATATACCATAAATAAATAACAGATCTCAAAAAGATAAAATAGACCCAGAGTCTTCAGGATATCTGGGGGAAAAGCAAAGCTTTTATTTCCAGACAGTGCTAATGAGCAGGATTCAGCAGGTCCTGCAAAATCGGGACGGTCTGACTTCACCCACTAGAGGGAAGTGCTGTGCCTAAAGTTACCAGCTCACTCACAGCAATACTGGTAGTTTCAAAGTAAGTGGCATTACTAAGAAAATTAATTAATGTTACTTGTAATATAATTCAAAACAATTGGAAAAAAATTGGAATATGCCAGAAGCCATTATTAAATGTTCTCAAAATAAAAAAAAAAAGTTGAGTTTAGGATCCTTCATTAAACAATATTTTGAAGTTACCAGGCTTTATTTGAAAAAAGATTAGAATCTAGTAGTTTATCTGACAAAATGTGGTTTTTTTTCTATATTGTTTTGCAATGCACAGATGAAATACTCCAAATTAAAATAGAGACTGCTTAACTTCAGAAATTGTATCTATAAAGTGCTCCTGATGATTCACAGCAATTTGTGTTAAATCTGCAAAAGCCGACACCTTGCTTTCCCAGAATAGTTTGGTGGCAGGGTCCTTAGCAAATCACAAACACCTGAAACAAAATGTGGAGAGCCCAGGCGCGCTTCCCACCTCTGATGTGCTGCTGGGTAGATGCCACAGCCAGCAGAACAAAGGCAGCTCTGAACATGGGAGGAAAGAAATCTCTGATTTCTTCTCACAGGCTCTTATCTGTACAGTTTTGGCATCTTAACAGTTCCTTGGTGCCCATTTCACCAGAAAACCCCACTGAAGCATCATAAGTTAAAGCACACCTGCAGTAATTGAGATTTTAGACTCCAGGGATGGGGAATGTGTTAGCACTGCTGTTCGCTAGCAAAGGAGCTGATTTTGGGACGGGTGGTCCCAAGACTTAGGTTTGAAACTGGCTTCTCTTGCCACTAGGCTTAATTTTACAAAGCTTTATTTGTATCAGCTCTTACTGACCGACTAAGTATTAGTGGGAGATGCTGCGCTCCTGCTGCGATGCCGCCATAGGTGGGTGTGCTGCAACACCTCCCCTGCTGCAGCGGTGATCCTGCAGGAGACATGTTTGCACCCCTGCTCACCACTGCATCTCTCTGGCAACTCCAACCCCTTGTTCTTATTGGCCTTTTACTGCAAATCTTTAAACTAAAATTCTTATTTTCCATCTGCCAGTTCCCTGCTGTTATCTTATCTTGGTGTCACAGACTCAGAAAACAGCAGAGGTTGGCAGGGACGTCTGGGTTATCTAGTCCTACCCCACTGCTCAGAGGAGGGTCAGCTACAGCAGGCTGCTCAGGGCTGTGTCCAGTCAGGTTTTCAGTATCTCCGTGGTTGGAGACTCAACCACCTCTCTGGGCAGCCTGCTCCTGTGCTTGACCATGCTCACCATAAAAAACGTTTTTCTTATGTTAAATGGAATTTCCTGTGTGTCAGTTTGTGCCTGTTGTGTCTTATGCTGTCCCTGGGCACCACCAAGAAGAGTCTAGTTATGTCTTCTTTACTGGCCCCCCTGTCAGGTATTAATACACACTGAAAAGGTCCCCCTTCAGCCTTCTCTATTCCAGGTTGAGCAACCCCAGCTCTCATAGGATAGATGCTCCAGTCCCTTCATCATCTTAGTGGCCCTTCATCAGAGTCTCTCCAGTATGTCCACGTCTCTCTTGAGGAGCCCAACACAGGACACAGCACTCCACATGTGGCCTCACCAGTTCTGGGCAAAGGATCCTGTGAATCTGCTTTGCCACAGGGACGTATTGCTGGCCCGTGGTCAGCTTCATGTCCACTAAGAACCCAGGTCCTTTCCTACCAAGCTGCTTTCCAGCTGGGTGGCCCCCAGCATGTACTGGTGCATGGGGTTGCTCCTCCCCAGGTGCAGGACTTGGGGTTTCCCTGTGCTGAACTTCATAAGGTTCCTGTCTACCTATTTCTCCAGGCTGTCAGCTTTAGATAGCAGCACAACCCTCTGGTGCATCAACCACTTCCCCCAGGTTTTTTTATCTGCCCCATCATCCAGCTGGACTTCACACCACTGATCACAGCCCTTTAAGCCTGGCAGTTCAGCCATTTTTCAGTCCACCTCACTGTCTACTTATCTAGCCCACACTTCATCAGCTTGTCTGTGAAGTTGTTACACAAACAGTGTCAAAAGCCCTGCTAAGGTTAATGTCCACTCTTTTCCCTTGGACCAATGAGGCAGTCAAGTCACAGTACAAGTTTTTCAGGTTTGTCAGGTGTGATTTTCCCTTTGTAAGTCCATGCCGATTAATTCCAATCACTTTCTTGTCCTTTGTGTTTGGAAATGGTTTCCAAGGTTATTTGCTCCATCACCAACCCAGGGACTGCGGTAACACTGCCATGTCTATCATTCCCCACATCCTTCTCTTTGGAGGTAGCAGTGACACTGAATGTCTTGTCTATGGTATGTCCAAAATTATTGGAATTTTTAATTACTTTTTAAATTCAGGCACTGAATAGAAAAATTATTTCCATGGTCACCTTGAATACTGTGTTCAGTTTTGGGCCCCTCACTGCAAGAAGGACATTGAGGTGCTGGAGCGTGTCCAGAGAAGGGCAACGAAGCTGGTGAAGCATCTAGAGAACAAGTCCTATGAGGAGTGGTTGAGGGGACTGGGGTTGTTTAGTTTGGAGAAGAGGAGGCTGAGGGGAGACCTTATCACTCTCTACAGCTACCTGAAAGGACGTTGTATTGAGGTGGGTGTCTGTCTCTTCTGCAAATGTAACAAGCAAGAGGATGAGAGTAAAAGGCCTCAGGTTGCACCAGGGGAGGTTTACATTGCCTATTAGGAAAAATTTCTTCACCGAAAAGATTGTCAAGGACTGGAACAGGCTGCCCAGGGAAGTGGTTGAGGTACCATCCCCTGAGGTCTTTAAAAGATGTGTAGATGTGGTGCTTGAGGACATGGTTTAGTGGTGGACTCAGCAGTATTAGGTTCATGGTTGGACTTGAACTTAAGGGTCTTTTCCAACCTAAAAGATTCTATGGTTCTGTGATTCTTTGCACCCTCCACAGGTGACAGGCAACTTTATCCGGTTATTAGGATTTTCTCTCCCTTTACCCATCACAAGTTTCAATCTCCTCTGTCTTCTTTTGCTGTCAATTCTCTATTTTTTTATTCCAAAAAGAGAAAAGGAGAGAGCACTAGCATTCCAATTATTTATATGTAAATATTTTCTCTACTTTTGTCCTGATTTAGCAAAATTCAGAGTCCTGCAGGAGCAGGCTACAGAGTCCCTTCTATTCCCATTAGGCATCCTCACAGCTTCAATCCTGGCTAGCAAAGCAGTTTACAAGACCGATGGAAAACTGACATTCTTTTATCCCTGCTGCAAAACTTGTTTCATAATTATGTGCCCTATTCTAAAATGTATATGCAGCCTTAATCCTCCTAATATGTAGGGTTTAATATGTATAAAAAGCCTGCTATGTACATCATCTCAGCACAGAATTTCAATTGCTAGAAAGGCTGAGACTGAATTAAAAAGGAAGCACTGTGCATGGCAATGAGCTCATTTTGACAGGCTGAATTAATTTTAAATAATAAGGAAGTAATTTCCATCTCACTAAATGCCTGCATTTTTTCTGCAAAAATAAAACACTATAGTCAGAAAGATACTCTTGAGAAATGTGTCTTATAGAGATAAGTAAACCAGATAGCAATTAAAAACGTAAATAAGTCATAATTACAATAGTAAAAGGTAATATTAAGTATTAATGCACTTCAAGCCCAGCTGCTTTGATTGAGTTCTGCTTTTTCTCATTAGCTTTATAATCAGAAAAATATCATAATCTGAAGATACATAGATTTAAGCACAGCCAAATACCTCCAGCAGTTAGATATGGCTGTGGTGAGGATGCATTCACAACTGCCTGATGCCAAAGAAAAGACCATGAGAAAAAATGGCATGGGAAGATGTAAAGAAAGAGATCCCTCCACCACCACCACTACTGTCCCCCTCTGTCCCAAGACTTAGAGGCTTGAAAATGAATGGTCATGTGGGAGACGTGGCTTTCTTTTGTTGAAGCATGACCAGAAGTGATGGTGCCTCCTGTTAGAATCAAGAAGTCATAATACTCATCACAAAACTGAAAGGGTGATGTTCAGCTCTCTCCTCTGGACAGGAGGATTCACACCTGTACCGCAGGCCAGCTGGGAGAGTTTTCCCATCACCAGGCTGGGAGCACAACAGGGCATACAGCACTGCAGTGTCAAAGATTTGCACTGGAGCCTCTGGGGCCATGCTCGGCACTAGACCGTAGTTTATTTACTTAACTATGCACAGGTAGACCCTGGTAGACCCATGACCAGTGCTCCCATGCCCTGGTCAGGGCTGTAACCACCAGACATTCACAACCACCAGACCTCCACATTCTCCTGGAGAAATTGGCTGCTTATGGCTTGGATGGGCATACTCTTTGCTTGGTAAAAAACTGGCTGGACGGCCGAGCCCAGAGAGTTGTGGTGAATCGAGCTGAATCCAGTTGGCAGCTCGTCACGAGTGGTGTTCCCCAGGGCTCAGTATTGGGGCTGGTTCTGTTTAATGTCTTTATCAATGATCTGGATGAGGGGATTGAGTGCACCCCCAGTAAGTTTGCAGGTGACACCAAGCTGGGTGGAAGTGTCGATCTGCTGGAGGGCAGGAAGGCCCTTCAGAGGGACCTGCACAGGCTGGATTGATGGGCCAAGGCCAGCTCTATGAGGTTCAACAAGGCCAAGTGCCGGGTCCTGCACTTGGGTCACAACAACCCCATGCAACGCTGCAGGCTTGGGGAGGAGTGACTGGAGACCTGCCTGGAGGAAAAGGACCTGTTGGTCAACATCTGGCAGAACATGAGCCAGCAGTGTGCCCAGGTGGCCAAGAAGGCCAATGGCATCCTGGCTTGTATCAGGAATAGTGTGGCCAGCAGGAGCAGGGCAGTGATCGTGCCCCTGTACTCGGCACTGGTGAGGCCGCACCTCGAATATTGTGTTCAGTTTTGGGCCCCTCACTGCAAGAAGGACATTGAGTTGCAGGAGCATGTCCAGAGAAGGGCAACGAAGCAGGTGAAGGGTCTGGAGAGGATTCTACATCTCTCCTTGAATACTGAATTATTTTCTGCACAGCATCAGTGGGGGGATCTAGATACAGGTGTCTGTGTGCGTTCCCCTCTTCTCTAGCATAGCTTCTGGGCTGGGGCGTAGAACCCTGTCCTGGGATCTGGAAAAAATAACCCCCTATTTATCCAGCAGAGTGGTGGTTTGAATGTCCACCCAGGAGCCGGGAGCTCCTGGTTCAGCTCTAATTCTTGCACTAGCTGCTTGACTGCAAAATCTTCTATAAAATGCAGCTTGCTTTGTCCTGTAGGTGAAACGGGGAGTACGGGAATAAAAAAGCCAGATCAAAGATGACATTGTAACCTGGTGATGGGGACACTAAGTTCTTGAAAAGGTGATCTGACTTCCACTCTCTGCTCCCATTAATATTTAATAGTCATTAAATTAAAAGTCAGGGATGTGTAGGATTAACTACAGGTCAGCATCCTTATACTTATATCTGAATGAATGAGATAGTGTTAGTATGGATGGAAAAAAGCTATTAGCAATGAGCACGACCAGTATGTCAGTAACAGGCATAAATGTAAATGATTTAAACTCTGTCCCTGAGAAACCAAAACAACGAAATGGCTGCTCCAGTAGAGACGCACACAAACCTTGCACCAGTGCTGAAACCTCCAGCACAGATGCTTACCGAGATGTGAAACCGTTTGGCAAAAATCAGCCCTTTCTCTCTGTGGATATGCTCAAGGGACCTGTGAGGGACTGACACTGCTGATCACTGAGAAAACAGCCGTAAATAGCTTTTCATGCACTCAAAAGCAGTGATCACAAAGCAGCAACCTTTGAAGGATGCTGTAACTGAGCCACCTGCATTGCCAGGAGAGGAGGCGAGTGCCTTGTGCAGGAGGATGCCAGGCTTTCGCCACACCAAAATGTCAGGCTCATTTTTGGTTCACAGAGTCTGAGTGGCTGATGGCCAGAGATGCAGGAGTAACCTCTTGCTCCCCTCTGGCCCTGCCCTGCAACTGAGGCATGGAGGAGCCACAGTCTGACTTCTCCTCTGCTGCGGTTCCTATTTCAGGTGCAACTTGAGAACGTCACTGATTGCAGCTGTCCCTGCTCTGGTGCCTGGAACACCTCCTCCCCCTCCTTCACTGACCTTGGTGTCTGCAGAGTTGTTCCTCTCACATATTTTCACTCCTCTCTGTGGCTGCTGTTGTTATTGCGCGGCAACTTTTCCCTCTTCTTAAATACGTTATCCCAGAGGCGCTACCACTGTCGCTGATGGGCTCCGCCTTGCCCAGCGGTGGGCTTATCTTGGAGCCAGCTGGCATTGGCTCTGTGGGACATGGGCAAAGCTTCTAGCAGCTTCTTACAGATGCCACCCCTGTAGCCCCCACCCCTACCAAAACCCTGCCATGCAAACCCGGTACAGCCATCCTCCCTTGCACAGGGAGGGCTTCCCACCAGCTGTGCCATTTCTCTGTGCTGATGAGCAGAGAGGAAGAGGGTGGTCCTCCATGGGGGGATGCCTGCTGGATTTAACCAGGCAGCTCAGATCTCAAGCAGCTTCTTTCCCCACAGTTGCTAAGAAACCAAACCAGTCATCTCAGCTGCCAAAACAACTGTTTAGTACATTTTTTCCCCCATTTGTTTCATTCTGGTTAACAACAGCTTTAAGCATCTCAGGGCTTTCCCTGTGCTCTTTGTGGTGAAAGGCTGAGCAAGCACGGTGCTGGAGGGGAGAGTTTGTCCTTTTTCAGGAGGGCTCCAATTGCAACGGTTGTTTCCATATGTGGCCATCAGGAAGTTCCCCACATTAAACTGTCTGTGAGAGTCTCAGAGACACTTATTCACAGGTGTTATTCAAGAGGTCTTTCATCTGCCTCTTAGAGCTGCTGTCAGCACCTCCCCCTGAGTCACCAGCAGCTCTGGATGGGACTCTGATGAAACCTGTTACCCAGCTCCTACCTCACATCAGCGTTTCTAATGACAGACCTCCACTCATCCCTTTGCAGACCTGGCTCTGGCTACCATCTTGCCCATATCCATCTGCAAGGTGCCTGGAAGTAGGCACAGTGCTGATTGCCCTGCAGGATTTTGGCTCTCCTTGCTGGAGTGCCATCAGGGAAGAGACCATATGGGCATCCCCACAGCCGAGAGCTGGCTAGGCAGGGAGCCAGCAAGGAACAAAACCCCACACAAGGTTATACCTGCCAGGAACATTACCCGGGAGAAAACTCACACCCACATTTAGCTGCTATAACAGAAATGAATGAGAAAACAGGCTTGGGCAAAGGGCAAGGCAGAGGTAGGTTTCCTGATTCACCTTTGTAGTAGCAGCACACGGCAATTGCCTCTGGTTGAATGAGACTGGAAGGCTGATAAAAAACCTCAGGGAATAACCTTACCTGCATAAATGACTCTAGAAATTTTGCTTCTTTACTTCTCTGTCATATAAGGATTTTGCAAAGTTCAGCTGCATGTTCACAATTAATAATAGGCCCAACTCAGCAAAGACTTGTATTGTCTTGGAAATGTCACCTATCAAGATACACAAATGATTCTAAAACAACCTCAAAATATTAACTACTCTGTGTGTTTGTTAACGGTGCTGTGCTGACCGTAAGGGCTGGATTGCTGTTCCCCGCACAATGCCTGTAAATTCTGCCAGTTCCCCAGCAGGCTCAGGTTGTTTTTATTAAGTGGTTACATGTTGTGCTTCCCTCATGAGAAACCTCCTGTTTTCTGATGGAGCTGTGACTCTGATAGAATGTTATAACCTTTTTTCCTGCAGCCATGGTGGAAACTGATTATTGTATCAGCTCATATATTTTGTAACTCTGGCAAATAAATCTGTGTTGTTCACTTTAGTAAAATGGAGATCTCTACTGCATGAGAAAGAAGTGACACAGTACTGGGAGCAAGAGTGACCTGTCCTGAGCTTTTGAACTAAGGTTGTTCTGCTGAGTCAGCACTCTTTGGAGCTCCTGCCCTGTGATGGGGTGGCTTGACGAGGTGTTACTGTAATGGTATAAATACTGTAATGAGATAAATGCAGGGTTGGTAAGAACATGGGGCATGTGAAAGGCCAGGGCCATGGCAGCCAGAAGAGCTGGGGCAGCAATGCTCCCCAGGCAACAGGCATTCCCCTGGCAGGTGGGAAAGCACAACTTTCCCCTTTTATGAATAAGGTCAGACCAGAGGTCCACTCAGTCCATATGTTTTTTCTGGTGGTGGCCAGTAGAAGATACCTAGGGCAGAGCAGGACAGGGAAAGCCATAGGGATTTTTCGCCTCAATATTGTACCATCCTCTAACATTTTGCAGCGCGGAGACTTCGGGAGACCAACAGGCATCGTTGCATGTAAAGGCCTTGCAATTCTTTCTCCCATGAATCTATCCAGCTGTTTTGTGAATGCTTTTAGCACATACAGTCTCAGAAGGGGAACTACAGGCAAGTGAAGTCCAGGTCACACAGGACGTTGCTGCCTGCCCGGCCTGAACCTGCAGCTCAAGGAACTGTGTCAATCACTAAACCACCTTCCTCTCCTGAGGGTGAATCAGCATTGACCTCACTTCTAATGCCCCAGCAGACAATATTCATACAGTCAGTCATTAATTTTTCAAACCATGTGTGTAGCTTCAGATTTAAAAGGAAAAAAAGGCTGGTCCCTCAATTCCAGCAGAATGGCTTACAGTGATCTTATGTGTGCCCCATGCAAAAGCAGAGAGGGAGACTTTTGCGGATCATGGAAACAGTTTGCTGCACCTTCTGGTAGTAGCAGCATCATGGATGGTGAAGAAAAGTAGAAACATGAGGATTTCTTATTAGCTGGGTAAATGGCCAGGTTACCTAATTGGGCTCCTGCATACAGCTGCTATCCTTAGCAAGAAAGATGACTATTGTAATCTATATTATATTATATCTATATATATCTATGTCATCTATATATATATTATAGAACATATTGTTCTATAATGGCACAGTGTTTAGCAAATCCTGTGAAAGGAATATATGGTCCATGTTTTTTATTCCTCTGAGCAAAATATTAATGTTTTCTCCAAGATGTTTCTATCAGACAGTGTTTAAAAACATATTTGACTGACTGACTGAGGTTACTGTTCCTGAAAAGAGGCTGGAATAAGTCTTCAGGAGGCTCTAATAAGAAAAGCAGCTCCTATCCCAAGAGGTAGTAAAAGGGGACTGTCATACCCTGCACAACACTAGAATGAAGTGCATTCAGCCAAGTTGGATGATTTTTTTGTGTTAAATTTTCTACCTGGGAAGTGACATTGGCTATTTACTGCACTAATATGAATCCCCAGGCCAGCATTGGCAAGTTACTGCCTGGTTCATAGGCTTTTCAAGGGAGTCTTTGTGCTGCCTGTGCTTTCATTCACACGGGTAGTCTATAAATACTGCCTGTTGCCTTTTGTACAACACGCTCATCAAAGGTTATGTGAAGGAGCCAGTTTTTGTAGGACTCAGTAAACTTTAACCACTATCAGTGATAGAGGTGCCTTTAAAGCTGATGAAAAGCTAGACACTTTTATAAGTCTGGACCAAAATAATGAAAAGACATTTATTATTAGGGGCATGTAAACTGCAAATTAATTCCATTCTAATGATGTGAATGGAGCATCATAATATTTTATACAAGCTATAATTAATTACACATAAAATGTACAAGGAATGCAGTTAAGTTATGACTTGCATATATTTTGCAACATTATTGAAAACCTATTACAAATGACTTGACAATTTTGCTGCAGGATATCATGTCCATCATGGCTGACACTGGCAAAATGGAATTAGCCCTTTCAAACCCTCTAATTTTGGATGTAATTTTTGTAGCATCTTCAACAACAACAAAAAAAAGCCCCCTGAATATCCAGGCTCTAAAAACGTAACCCTTTAATTCTAGTGCAGGGCACCCAAAATCACCGGCCACCTACAGTACTCTGGGTCACAGACTTGAATGAATTATTGTTGCACATGCTTTCTTAAATCATCAGTATAGACTAGTTGTACTCTTTTTTCTTTATTAACTTTGATATGTAATTGAGAAATCTGTTCACCACTCTACAGTGATCTATTTAATCACAACTAATTCTTGTAATTTAGAAAACTTTGTGGTATCTCTGATCTTTCTAGTCTGTTATGAAAGTTGTCTTTAAGGAACCTGAAAATGCGCGTATTAATTACAAACTACTTCAGAGGCTGTCAGGCAAATAATATTTTGTAAATCAGAGAGCTGAAATAAGCTGCTCAGGGAAATTGTGTGGATTACGGTAAATATTTTTAAGCCTCATATCCAGCTCAAGCACCATATGCAAGGTAGAGGTGAATGAATATCCTCTGGATGGTGGGTAGCATGCTAAACTGCTCAACAGAGTTTGCTCAGTATCTTGTGGTCATGCTGTCATGTTCCTTTATATTTTTCCCTGGGGAAAAAAACAACTGGAAATAGATATCCTGAGACACTTTCCCTATCCAAATTTCATTCATAAATTCCTTTTCACTTTCCAGGGGGTTCTTTTCCTCAATATAATTTTAATATAATGCTAGGTCTTTTACAGGCTTTTAAAATACTCTCCATTCCTAATAATTTAGAATGGAGGCAGGAAACATGCAGCAGCTGTGTCTCCCCCAAAAAAGGATGTTTTCAACTCAGGATGAGCTGTAGGTCCCCTGCTACAAAAACAAATGGCAGACAAAGACTGACTCTGGTTTACTTTGAGGTAAATTCAAGCAAGGCTAACTCAGGCAGGAACATGGCATTGATTTCTTCTCCAGCTACCCCCCACACACTTTGTCTCTGCAGAGGACTATAGTTACTGCATGTGTCTAATCAAAGGCAATACCTTGACACCAGAAGCAGGAGTAGGTGGGAGTCCAAAGGATGACTTGAAAATAGGAGAGACAAGCCTGGTCTCCTGAAAACAGCTCAAACTTATGGAAAACTTGAAGATTGGTATGGTTTGAAAGTCTCTCTGATGGCACTGTGGGATGAGGTTTTGTGTTGCAGGAGGCCTGAAATGGGAGAAGGAGTTACCATGAAGAGGGAAGGGAAATTGGTAGGCTGGAGGAAAGGAGTTGATAAGCAAGAAAAGCCATAGGAGTAGTTTTATGGAAACTTTTGAAAGGTTAGACCACAAGATTGACAAAGAGGATGAGGGTGAAGCAGTGAAAGGATTTATTGTGGTTTGCTAAGGAATTGAAGCAAGGAATCGATTTTAGCTGTGACATTTTGAGGGAAGACAAGGTGAGCATCAAGAGGGCCAGAACAGAGGAGTCTGAGGATGAAGCTATCAGGGCCTTACTGTGGGAACAAATAATAATAGACATTTTTGTAGGACACTCTTGAGGGAATGTCAGCAGGATTAAATGATGACATCAGTCTGGAAAGAAGAGGGAAAATGGTGATAAAGTTGAAAATAACACTGAGGGTGTATGCTGCCTGGATGCAGAAGCTAATAGGTTTCCCAACCGCAATCAAACAGGATAGGCATGTGAGATAAGATAAAGTGGTCAGTTTTAGCTATAACTGTATAGTTAAATGAAACTGTCTGGCATTACTATCATGGAGAGCGGACACCTGCCTACAAAAGAGGGAAGGAGTATTTTAAAAAACAAAACAGACAAAGTTGGAGACTTGGGGGGAAGGAAGGAAGGAAGTTTCCAGAAGTTGACATTGCTAGAGAGGAGGAACAGTGTGGACAATGGCTGCATCAAAACAGGTAAGGGAAGAAGAGAACAAAATAGACTTCGGCAGTGTGAAGGACAGAGGTGAGGGAAGCAGGAAAAAGGCAAGGCTATCTGAAAAGCTATCCAACATCCTGATTTTAAACCTGGTGCAGCCCCCCATGTACATGTACTCTTGCTCTGTTCAGAAATGTTGTCTGGACAGCATTTGAGGTTTTTAGATATTTTCCTCAAAAGATCAGCAGGCTGGAGGTGCACATGCGCAGATCCACTCACTGTGCGATGCATGCTCACTTGGTCCAATCTGTATTGCACACCATGAGTATGTGCCTGGGATGTCAGACTTGGAGGTTGCAGTGCCCATAAACATGCTTGTGTCCAGGAGAAACACCCCCTCTCTCTGCTGTCTTAACAAGTGTCCCCATCCTGCATATCTGGGTAGAAGGAAATTTTACAAACCGAAGGGATCATGTGCTGGATATTGCATGTACCATCGATTGTATGTGTCTATACATATCTGAGCTCAACCAGAAACCATCTGACACTCTGATTTTTGGGTGGTTGGATTTGTCATGTCCTTGAATCTCATGTTTGTCCTACAGGGATTATAGGATATTCAGCCAGAGGTGAGCACGGTCCCCACAGAGATATGCTATTGATAGGGAGATGTAATGACTTAGATGAAATCATTACTTATCCTTCCAGTAAGTTGTGTCCTGATTTAGTAACATATTCCATTTGTAGATCGTATTGTCTCCAGTAAGTCTGTTTTACAACAGCAGTGCAAACAAATTAAACAAACTTTTGATAGCTTTTATCAAAGATTTGTCCCTAATGTCCTTTGATTTACTTCTTCAGATCTCCTCTGGCACAAACTGGATGGAAGCAGTATTTTCTCACCCTCAAAGCTGATCTGAGCTCAAACACCTCTGAGAATATATGAGTTCTGCCTTCAGAGCTGGCTTCAGGCATTCTGGAGAATGACTGCCTCCCCTTAATATATAACAGGCTGAAGATAGCTGTATGTCTTCATTTCAGTGAAATTGCTTTTATTCTGCATTTTCTTGGTATCCAGATGGTGGTGCTCTGTGTGTCCTGAGCCAACACCAAAACAAAAATAAAACAGGTGCCTTCTCTTGCTGGTTGACAAAGGGAGGTACAGAGGTACATGCTCTCCACGCTTTCCTCTCTAGTGAGGACCAAAATTAATGACAGATCTCATTTACCAGCAGGGAAAGATTCTTGCATTTCACAATTTTTGTAATTGCATCATAAAGGTTAGAGATGGGAATAACCTATTAATTACCCTTTACCCCACTCCGTCTGTTGAAGATGGTTCTCTGCAGCAGGAGGTATGGTTTGCAGCACACATTTTGATATGAAACAGAAATCCAGAAAGGGAAAAGAACTGGTTCCATGGGCACCAGTATAGTCTTTTTTTTTTGTCTCTAGTCTTTCAGAGGATCATTTTCTGCTGAAAATACTGTGCTAAAGAAGATGAGCACTTGAGGTCTCATGGTGCTAGCATGATCGTCAATAGGACTACGAAAGGGAAATATATCTTAAGAAATAAGAAAATACTCTTAAAGATGAGTGTGTTGAGCAGCTGGAAAATCTAAAATAGCTGTTCATCAGGAAGACAGATAAAGCAGTGTGTGCAACAGCATCAGCCAGTTCTAGCTCAACTCATGTATAATAACTTGACAGCCTAATACATTGCCAGGCTGTAAGATGCTACTGGTCTGTCTAGGTTTCTGCCTGTTAAATTCTTTGGGTAGTCTGAATGCAGAGAAGGGATATCACTCACTGTCATTATAAAGGAATCCAACAATATACAGCAAATGCAATCCTTAAGACAGCAGACAACTTCTGATCATTTGGCTACATTTGATGAGTGTTTCAGCCCTGGTTCCCAAGTACTGTGGTTTCCATGGGACTGACAGCATCCACCTGACACAGGAGTCCCTGTGGCAGGGCAAGCTTTGGGGTTGCAGACACCAGCACAGCCAGAACACATGGGGTTCAGACACAAGCCCAGCCAAGCTGTCTTCCATAGTGAGTCTGGGAGAGGGACCCTGCTCTTGTCTATGAACAACGCCAAGGTCTTTGTCCTGCTTCAAATCTTCATGGTCTGCTGTTGGCCGTAGGAAAAGGTTGACATTTTGGGGACTCATGATGCAGAAGGGTTGGTCAGCCCTAATGAAGGATTATAACTGTGCTCTGCTGAAGGAAGGAAAGCTTGAGATCAGCTGAGCTTTTCAATGTCTTTGATAAAGACCCTACAGTTTTCACACATTGGGAAGTTGGATAGTCTTTGGGCAAGAGAGGCATTGGTATTCCACTGGGCAGATTTCATTTTCCCATGGGCTTTCAGGAGCAAGTCGGTCTGTGGCCCTCAGCCAGCAAAGCACTTAGATGGGAGCACACCTCTCAGTCCATGGATCATCCTGCTGAATTTGTTAGAGGTCCTTATGCACTTCCAGGAAACAATGTGCTTTGCTGGGCTGGATCCAGCATTTTTCTCATGTCCCGATTTGCGTAAAGCTCCTTCACATGCCTTGAAGCCATATTAATAGCTGGATGGGCTGTAGAAACTGCCTGGCGCTGCACTGCTTGCTTGAGTCATAACCACACTTTCAAAAATGAATGAGTAGAGTATGCTTTTGCTTAAAGTTAACAAGCACCATTCTTTTGTTTTGTGAGCAATATGAGCATCAGGAAAAGGAGAGCTGTGCCTACGCACTGTTCTGGTGGTAAACACATGTACTCCTGTTTACTCCCTGAATAATAAGACTTTGAGCTTAAAGTTGGCAATGCTGGAGGGGATCAGCCCATGGCTGAAAATAGCAGGTGAGAGCAAAGGAAGGTATGGTGTGTTACCCTTTTGGTTACTGATGGATCCCTGCACCCCAAAGGTGACGCTGCAACAGCAGCTTGAGTGAGTGTGACAGGATGGGTAAAGTGGAAATGTTGGGATAGAAGACCTTGTGGAGATGAAAAAGACCAGCGTAAGTACCTAGCAGCAAAGTGCTGCCAGGGTTTAGAGCACAAGACAAGAAATGTCCTGATGAGGGCATGCCTAGCTCTGTGGTGCAGAGGACATCTAACCACAGGGAACAGAGGAAACTGAACAGCAGGCAAGTGAGCCGGGCAGTGATCATTTCCGAGATCAATGGTTTTTGCCTAATGTTGCTGTTGGGCAGATGAAGTGGCAGGCAGTAGCAGTGTTGACAAATTTATGGCCACCCAGCATCACTGTGAGGAGCTATGTCCCTGCCTGGGAAGTGCAGAGGGTGTTATGGTAAATCCCAAGGCATGTGTTCCTGTTACTGCAGAGAGAAGCCACCTGGGAGAGATGTTGGAAACCAGTCTCCTAATCTGACATTGTCAGAGATGTCTGTGGCTGAATATTGAATGAAATTGTAGGAGACCATTTTTGATCAATGATGGCAGTCTGTGGATAATTTTCTGTTTGGATTTAACCTTCATGTGACAGATAAATCTGCACTGTAGGTCATTAGAAAAACTATTCCTGTCATTTGCTCAGAATGACGTAACTGGAGAAGGTAACTGTGCTGCAGGGTTTGGTGAAGGATGGATGCTCTGAGGCTTGAGGAGGAAGCCAGCCAAGACAGGGTTTGTAGAGGAACACATAAAAGCATGATCCAGTGGGCCACGATTTCTGGCTCTGTGGACACTTCTGGAGTTGGCTGAGTATGTAATATTGCCTGTTCTTATGCTAACAGGCAGAAGCAGTGTGTGGTGGACTTACACCCTTGTGCGTATGTGTGCAAGAAGGAGATGGTGACGTTCAACAGTCTGCAGTGGTTCTTCAGGTCTGTCCTCTTTTACTGGCAAATTTGTGTCCTGGTGTCAGCTACTTGTGCATGCGCACAATTTAGAACAGTGATTAAATTTTGTGGCTGAGGCTGCTAACATAATTTAAAATAACAGAATCAAACAAAAAAACACTAGGAGAGAACTTCAAGAGGTCATGCAGACCACTCCTTGTCCCAGGGTACACTAATTGCACCAGTGTCACTTCTGATGTGTTTGAATAATTTGTCCCTAAGGCTCTCCAACACTGGAAGCTCACAGTACCCTTACGGAATTGTTCCCTCTGCTTCACTCTCCCCACTGCTGAAAAGGCTGTGGGATTTTTTTTCATCATATCTGTTTTGGATATTTCTTTCTGGAATTTAAAACATGGTTGCAGGTGCTATTACCACATACAGGCACTGAAAACCAAAAATACTCACCCTCATTTATGGACTGCTCCCTCACACTTTTAAAATAAGAGAACAGAGTTGGAGACATCCCTGACGTTCAAGGGAGATCAGTGGGGAAACTGGGCTGCTTCCAGTGGCGTCAGGCTGACACAGAAACCAGAGGTGGCTAAGTAAGGAGATCAGAGTGAAACATCCAGAATAAACAAATGAATAGGCTGAAATGTTGCATGGCTCAGCAGTTCTCTGCCAGACACGGCTGTCTGAGACATGGCTGGTTGCAGCTATCCTGTGATGGAGGTCAGAGAGTTGAGAGGAGGCAGGTGGCAACCAGGGGAATTAGCCCAATACAGGGAATCTGAACTTTGGACTAGGAGTAGTTTAGGGGAAGAAAATGGGAGCAAAAATGCTTAATTGGGTGCTTTGGGAGGATGGACTATTTCTTGTCACAGTGCCACAGTGCAGTAAGACTCAAATGCAAACTCAGGATCCTTAAGTGGTGATACATACAGACCTGTGAGTTGCTTCCTATAAAACATGGTCTCTGGGATATCCATTTACCACACGTGACAACTGTGGGTAGATATTGGCTGTTGTTTTGTTTTGCTGTGCAGGATGGGTGAAGGTGGGTCTCCTGCCAGTGAAGGGAGGAGGTGGGAGGTTGTGGGGTGGCCTAGATCCGTGTGTGTGTGTCATGGCTCCAGCTTCCCTGAGGAGGCATGTTTCTTGGTGAGCGAAGGGGCTGAGGTGAAGAAGGAGCACAATGACTTCTTGGCAGGTGGGAACAGAGATCTACCGCACTCTTGCCTCAGGGCCTTGGTTGAGTCTCAGAGGCTCTGACTGCTGGCAGGAATTCAGCAAGGAGAAGGAGGCAGGGAAATCACAAACCTGTTATTGACTCCCTTACTTTTCTGCAACCCATCCCTAGCACTAACTGTATTTGAAAATACAGCTTCCAGGCTTCTTTTGCAATGGTTTAAAAAAACAGTCTTACCTCTGTAGAGACTTAGTTTGCCAACCCTATTTTTCCCTAGCTTTGAGTTTGCCATTGACGTTAATTAGGAGTTCCTGAGCCTCGTTAGCCTGGTGTTTTCCTTTGTTACTGAGAACAGTGAAGGTGACCTTGCTCGCCAGGTGGATTTTCTCAGCTCTGACAGTCTAATCAGTAATGTCTTAGGAACAGAGGTAGGGATCTTACATGGGAAGCTTGAGAAGAGCTACAAAAACATCACATAGACAGCTGTCAGTGTCAGCTGGCATAGCTCCAATAATTCAAGAGTAGATATGTTTCTGATAAGTCATCCTGTTCTCACACAGCACATGCTCTAACTCCACAAGTATTACACATATTGGGTGCAATTGAGTGAATTGATATTTCTGTTTCATGGTGAGAAAATACAACAAATATCTACATGTATAGCTCAGTTGCAAGTGGCTGAACTGAGAGTAATAACCAGCATTTGATAATCTCCATTTTGTTTTCCAGAAAAGTAGAACAGTGACCAGCACACTGATTTATGGTGATCTGGTTTCAAGTTATAGCTGACAGCATATCAAAAGTTATTTTGGTGGCTTCACTCTACTCCCCACCCATACAGTCACGAAATTGTAGAATCATTGACAGCTGTAAGTAGGAAGGGACTTCTGGAGGTCATGAATTCCAATTCCCTGCTCAAAGCAGGTCCAACTATAGCAGGTTGGTCAATGTCATGTCAAGTCAAGTTCTGAGTATCTCCAAGGATGGAGATGACACTAACTTGCTGGGCAATATTTGACCAACCTCATGACAAAAAACCACAGTGCACTTAAAATATAAGTGGCAAGCCCAGGTGAACAGAAACCCAGGCTGGGAATAACTGAGTTCTGCCTCTCAATACCATGCAGGACCAGAAGACCTGTGTGTGTAAGTATGTTTCAAGATGCTGTAATTGGTCTCACCTTCATAAGCATTGCATACACTAAGATTAAAAGAAGTATATAGACACAGGAAAACATCATATTTGCCCATAGTAGTCTTTTTTTTTTTTAACAGAGTACTGTGAAAACATAACATTTTCAGTTCCAGTGTGTTATCTGTCACACAAAGGAAGAGTTTGACAACAGAAGAGTCGTCATGAAGCATTTGCATTGCAATGGCACAGATGTGGGTAGCAGAGCTGTAGGCAGCAGCCAGCTGCACTAGCACCAGGCTTGACTTCTAGAAAGGCAAACTGGGAGCTGCTGCTTTCTACCATCAAGGACAGAAGAAGAGTGGATACAGTTTCTGACCCATTTGAATTGCACACCTCAGCATTTCTACAGTGGGTTTCTAAACAGCCATATCCAATGCGGCCATGATCCTTGTAGATACTTCTGAACATTACTTAAGAATAACATACACAGCTTGCAGATTTTCCACTAGCAGCTGCCACAAGCTACTTAAAAAGCCAGATTATTACGACTATATAAAACCAAAGCTGGGAATATAAATATCAGATGAAACACATGTTGCTGAACATGCTGCCTAACATCAGAAACACAAGACAACAGCAGAAAGCCATGCAATGTATTTTGGCAGAAGCACGCAAACATTTCACAGCTTGTCCCCTGGATGCCATGCTCACACTTACATTAGTCTGTGTCATACTACCTTAACTTGTTTTAAGCATTTCCATCATCTGTGAGGTAGGGAGGGAAAAACAGAATCGTTAAGGTATAATCAAATGAGATCTTGCACATTGTAGTATAATTTGTAAACAATCTCATTATTGGCTGTAATGTGAGAGTGTGAATGGTTCAGGCTTCTGTCTCAATTTATCCAGAGAGGGAACTTTCTGAAAGTCAGGTGAGTGATTCAATGGGTTACTACGGAGGTAGATGAAAAGATAGGATTAACAAAGGAGAAATAGTGACAGAACATAAATAAACACATAATAAAGAATTTTTGTGTCTTACTGCATTTTTTTTGCTGCCATGACAGAATCAAAACTCCCAGTAACATCTTTTAATCAGTGGGCAAATTTAAACACTATGTTAATCTGGCTACTTCAAAAATATTTGACTAAAGATGCAAAATTAAAAAACAACCAACCACAAATCAGAACAATGAATTAGATCAAAGATAAAACTACATTGTTTATCACCTCAGTATGTACAGATCTACACCTTCTAGATGAGAAATTACTGTAATAAAATAAAAATAATACATCTAGCTCTTGTTGATACATTGCTCATAATTTTTGATTATACCTCAAAAATCACAGGTACTGTTTGAAAGACGCAGCCTACCAAATCCTTATATGTACAAACTTTCATAATGACTTTGATTTTAAGGGCAGCCATGAATTGTGCTTTTAGTTATGCACCCACAGCAGCCTGCTCTGGTGAGATCTTGTGCCCACGATGCCCCGAGAAAGCCCAGAGGAAGCTAAAGATACTTTGGATCTCAAAGGACTGTATCTTCAGTCACCTACTCCTATAATTAGTTGTGAATTTACAGTACTTTGCGTAAGTGTATAAACCTTTTGTGCCTGATGAGGACAGATAATAAAAGTCACCTAGAAGCTGAAGCATTTGTATAAAGAAAAAATGTGTCCTTGCACATCTACATATTATACTGCTGAACAGCTAGAAATCTGTAACAAGCATGAAAGAAAAAAGAGCCTCTCCTGAGGGAATGGCAGAGTAATCAATTGGCCCAAACTTCTGCTACTCAAGAGGAGCCTCAAAGGAGATGCTAAAATAGATAGAATTTGAGACGTTATCTTAAAGCAAACATTTCTTAACTAAGAATATAGACCAATGGTTCCATTATCACTTGACAACTGTTTTGAAAAGAATTTAAGAACTTTAAAGTGGATTTGACATATAATTCACACATAGCCAAAACAACATCAGAGTTGTTTTTCTAGCTGGGTCTAATGCAGAAAAAACTGTAAACTACAGCAGAGAAATTAGACACAATAGCTGGAAATATCTAAATGCATTGATTAAATGATTGGCATGTCCCTGGTGAAAATAATCAATATATTAACTTTTCTAAAGATTCACAGTAGGCAGTAAGAAAAAAGAATGTCTGTGTATGTGTGTATATCTATATATTTAAAAGAATTTGCTGGATTTCTGTCTTGGAAGCTGTGACTGCTTGTATACTGGTAGTGGA
The DNA here is from genome assembly GCF_963921805.1 of Phalacrocorax carbo. Taxonomy (NCBI): domain Eukaryota; kingdom Metazoa; phylum Chordata; class Aves; order Suliformes; family Phalacrocoracidae; genus Phalacrocorax; species Phalacrocorax carbo. Next base: position 15,119,351 of record NC_087513.1, on the reverse strand, counting down.
GTGCCTCCATTGGCTTGTCTCCTACCATTATTTTGGCAACAAAACATGGAACAGACAGAGGTGCTGAAGGATATGCACACTGGCTGAGTACCGAGATACAAAGCAAAGCAGATGTCTCATTTATAATGCTGGAAAAAAAAATTAGGTAAAATAGCTTATTAAACAAGTGATATTGATGTAATTTTACTTCTCCCCCCATTTTATTTTGAACCTTCTACATTGAGAGAGACTACAATCAGGAATTTGTAGCGACGTAATTGTGTTTGCTCCCTGCCTCCCTCTGGCACATCCCAGTTAAATGGAACCAATGCTGTTTCGTGCAGATTAGGCGTCAATCATTACAATTCAGCAGCGTTACACCAACTGGATACACTTGGGAAATATCCTAGGAAAATTGAGACCCTTTACAAGCACTGACAAAGGCTCCCACGCTCCCCATGCTCTGCCTTTCCCCACACACGTGACCTTTCCCCAGAACCACCCAAAGCTGTCCCTGCCTGTCCTGCCCCCCGGACATGCTGGCCGCACAGCCACCGAGCGACACGGGACGTGTGGTCCCACCCCTGGGATGCCGTGGAGAAGACCCAGGTAAGATCAAGCACTTGTGCCTATCCCATGGGCATTGGTTTAGGCTCACCATCCCCATGGAGGTGAAGGCTCAGTTATTACCCAGTCAGTGTAGAACATACATAGGTAGAGCCAATCTCACCACTCAAGTCTCCTGGGGATCTGCACAGGTTTATTGTCCAGGGCAACGATTCCTCTCCACAGGAGACTGTCCTGCCACCCTCTTAGTTGGGTCGAGGACTGTTTCTCCTCCATATGTATGTAAATATCATGGAGCCATATAGGAATAATTTCTGTCCCTTAACTGTTTAATAAACAATGTTTTCCTTTGGTTAGAGGTAAAACTTTTGTCCTTCCTTGAGTTCCTCCTTGGCGTCTTTCATTGAAGGATGTACTTTTCACTGAGCCTTGCTTTCTGCATCAGTCTGTACCCTGAAATATCCATACAATATAGGTTTCTAAACAGGTTAAATGTATATAGCTGGTGCCTGTCTCCTGAAGTCCAGTCCAGTCCAAGTCCAAGTCCAGTCACGGGAATGACCCAGCACTTGGAGGTGAACTGGGAAGACCAACCCCAATCTCTTTTTGTAAACCATGGCAATGTGCATGAGATGCTGGCAGGCCTGGGGCCATCTGGGGATGCACCCACATCCATGTTTCAGCTGGGATCAGGAGAAGGTTTCTGAGGTGAATTTCCATTTACTGTGCTTGTTCCAGCTGATAATGGGCAACTGTGGGGCCAAGTGGGAGCTTGGCTAGAATAACATCCTCTCTCCATCACCCGCTGGCTGGCACAGACATCGGGTCCCCAGCACAAGCTGTTTCACCCTGCAGCACTGCTCCTACTGCTAATGTAGACGTTGCCTGAGTGAATCCTGCTGACTTGATCGATCCTGTTTAAATCAATGCGATTGTTTGTATGAGCAAAGTTGACAGATCTGGCCCTAAGTGGCATTTACTCCACCATGTTATTTGGCATATAAATCAGCTGTTTGGGGCAGTGTTAACTGTTTTGTTACTTGTGAATTTAGGGAAAAAACTATTCAAGTCACTGAAGAAAGTCCGTATTTACAGTGGAATAACGGATGTTAACACTTAACTGGTTTTATTTAGATAGCTGGTTTAAATTTAGGTTTAGGTAGAGCAGCCTTGCTCTGGAACTAGTTTAATGGGAATCTTCTGTCTTTTGGGATCCTTGAATTTAGGGCTATAAGAAGAGGTAATCAAGTTGGTTATAACCCCTTTCTTCCAAAATATTATATATATGGGTGAATTATGCATTTGGTTACATAGTTGTAAATCTGCATATCGCTGTTTGTACCCAGTGACAAAATGTTCTTTTAGATTTTTTAATGGTTACAGTAAAATTCTCCATGATGTATATTGCAAGTAGTAATTTTCACCTAGAAATATTGATGTCATCTTGCCTATGGCAATGAACAGGTTTTAACACAACAATAAAACATGCCCTGTCTTCTTAATTAGTCTCCATTGATTAAGCATGCAGATTATTTACAAAAAGCCTAATGCAATGGAAAGAAAGAATAACTAATGCAATGGCTGTATTCCCAGGTTCACATACAATTCATCTTTACTAAGCTAACTGAGCCTCTATAATCTCAAGGCATTTATGAAATAGGGAGAAAGCTTCAGGTTAAGAATATTTAGTATAAAAAGTATTTGTTTAATTTGTTTCTTAAGACAAAATTCTCCTATTCTTGAGGGAAGAGGAAAGTGCTCACTGAGTTAAAGCCACACACATCCTGCAGTAAGATGTAAGAAGCCTTGTCAGATCACTAATGGAAACAATCTTTATGATGCTGAGATTTTGTACTTATAATTAAACATCATGGTCCAGCCCCTGTAACCTGTATCATCTTCACATGCCCTATTTTACACTTCACAGCAATTAGTGAAGCACATAGTATATATTTAGATGAAGGCTTTCTGTCAGGATCTGGTGATGTAGTGACTCAGCAAGGCATCATCAAAAGGCATTTGCCAGTGCTAAGGCTTTGCACACCTCTATGGGGGCTAGACCTGTCAGATTAATACAACGGGCTATTTTTATAACATCCAGAAAATTTCTGCTCTACATCAAACTGCAGTAGCTGCTTATTTTAGATGACAGCAATTCATGCATTTTTCTTGAACAATACAGTCTTTAGCACTTTTTGGGTATGTGCATCTCCTAAAATGAAACTTTCCTGTGAAGCATTTTGTAGAATAAGGGCTTCCAAATTGAGATCAGAGACATTTTCCTCAAGTGCTTCAAACATACCTGTGAACTAACAGCCCATGTACCATAGGTAAGTAGCAGTTGTAGTGACAGGCTGCCTGAGTATTGGGGTGTACTTGGAGCGCGTAATTCAGAACAACACGAACATCTGGATTTGTGCCTTGCTCTTTTCTGCTGTGTTGGGGTTCGGCCCCAGATCAAGTGCCTCTTGAACCAGGCCGTGCTCTTCAGCCAATCTGGTCTTTTATTTATCATGTTAATTTTTTTCAAGCAGCAACGGAAATCTCACCCTCCTTCCCATCCACTCCGTTGTTTTCATTCTTGAAAATAACTTGCCTGAAAGTTTTCCTTGTGGATGTTGATGCTGGATCACATGAATGTGACATGCACAATGTGCTGCTAGCAGAGGGGCTGTGCTTTGCTTCCTCTGGCTGTGCTTTAAATCTGCCCATGGTGTTTGGAGAGTTAGTCCGTGCCCATGAGCTGACCATTTCATCCTGACTCGTGTCTCCTTCCATGTCCCTGAGCTGACAGGGCAGATCCTGACTGCAAATGTGTGAAGCAGTGGAAGACACCCATGAGATCCCAGCTGTGTTCCCAAGGTCAGAATTAAGGACTTCAAGCAACTTCTAGAGAACTAATGAAAATTACCACCGAAGCCTGGTAATTTCAGCAAAGATGCCATCATTAACACTTGGCTTTCACAATGTGCTCTTCATGTGTGTAAATCTCAGAAGGATATTGTCAAGCAGGTCACTATTATTAACTCTAATGGCACAGTGAAGTGACTTGGAGAAGGTGACACTGGAGGCAACAAAGGCACTGAAATAGAAGTGGGCTTTTCTGAGTCACAGTCTGACTCTCAGCCCTCCTCACTCCCGCTGCCCCAGTGCCACAAGAGTTGCCCTCCACCTCCCCCGTTCCCTGTTGCCCTTCTGTGGTCCCATATCAGCTGCCCATCCTTGCTCACCAAAGCACTTACCAAAGTACCTTAATTGGTGTATGCTCCCAGGTCTCGCTTGGAAAAATGTAGCTGTGTCTGCACTTCTCTAAATGGGGATGGATTAATCGCACACTTAAAAGCTTTGCTGGATGGAGACCCACAATCTAGAGCCAGATCTACCTTCACTGCTGGAGCCTGCAGGGAGGAGGAGAAGACATTTTTCTCCTCCCGTGCTGGCTGGGAAATGGATGGGCAAAGGAAGCAGAGAGAGCACTACTTTGTTTCTGCATCAGAGCAGGCAGCGCACAGCTGTCAGGAAAGCAGGAACTGGAGCATGAGGCTCTGAGCATCTGCCTGGATCCCAGAGCACCCTAATAGCAAGGCTGAGCTGAGAAGTGTACCTCATCTTAGTAGTTATGCCATACTTTTTTAATAAAAGCATTTGTAGCAAAGGTTTTCCTATTGACTTTGGGAAAAAGAAACACTTAAAAACTCAACAACATTTTTTATGTAGTCAGCTATTAATAGTAGTGGAGGATAACTACTAGTAGTAATAATAATTGCCTGCATAAAAAGCCCTGTTGGGTTTTCAGTAGGAATTGGGTATTAGCAATAACAATACTTCCATTTAAGTAGCTCTTTTGTGTGCAAAACATGTTAGGGATGGTATCTAAGTTGTGCAACGCAGGGGTGCTGGAACTTCCATTACCTAAGCTATTAAACATCCTTTAAACTATGGAATAAAAGCACCACATTGTGCCTGTTATTGTAAGAACACAGCATTTAACACCCAATTGAAATAAAAAACTGTACCCCTTACATCTTTTCCTGACTGAAGCTTGCTACCATTGTTTTCTCAGAGAAGCAACAAAGTTTGGACTTAATCTGTTTAATCACACCCTCAATTTTCATCCCTTCATGTTATTATCACCAAAGCATGATTTTTAAAAGATCTGTCCTGAAGTTATTTCCCCCATCAAAAGGTTTGGTTTTGCTTCTGAGGTGTATATCTTATATCTATACAGTAATCTAACCTGTGGTATTAAGGACAAAGGTCTCTTTGCTGAATCATTACAGTCAACAGGAATTCCAATCTCTATGGCAGTTGAGTGAGGTACCTTTCAGGTTCCTTTCCCTTTAAGTTGTTGCTTTTGTTTTGGGTTTCCCTAGACTCCCAGCATCACTCATGGCAATGTGAACAGAGGGTACTCACCATGGCAGCTATAATAATAATAGATTTTTTTGGTTCAGCAGCAGAACCAGAAAAAAAAGATTTCTATCAATCTTTGAAATGCAGTCCTGAATAACTTAATTTCAGATCAGCAAAACATACAATTTGAGGGGCGTGGTATAAAAAGCCTAGCATCACAAAGCAGAAGAGTCAGGTATGGTAGCTATTCTTCCCTGACCCAGTATTCAAAGGAAAAGATGTTCACTGCAGTCAAAACCACACTCTGCTACACTCAGGGATTTGAGCCGAAGCTGTTCTTTTACTAGAGATGTTCCCTAGTTCTAGCCAGAGTTCACCTGAAATAAGATGTTCTCTGGCTCTCCTGGTATGGCTAAGTTACTTTTCATTGCAACTGTACAAATGCTTAGTAGTCAAAAGGGGAGGAGCGTGTGCTTGAGTGACTCTGCGGCCTGGTCCAGCCTTTGGCTGAGACACAGCCAAACGATTGGGTTTTACCTTCGTGGCAATTGCCATTGAAGCCATTTACACCAAATTAAACCATGTTGAAAGGCAAGATTTCAGACACATTTGCCAAAAATTCCTGGCAGTGTGATGGATGAGCAATGGCTGCCCTGAAGGTCAGCGGCAGCTCCTCTCTCCCAGGGAAGGGAAGGCTGGAGTCACACATCCTGCACCTTCACCAGTGCACCTGGGAGGGAAGAAGGAAACTACCACAAAGGCCAAACTGTTTATCAGATAAAGCTATTACTGAATTTGGCCCAAATTCATAAAGAACTTATGACCTGAAATTGCATTTTTAATTAATAAAAGAACTAAAAATGTTGCTGCTAAATGCTGCTCACCACCTCTGAACATCAATCATGCACACCAAAACCACCAGGTTCTGTGACAGCCCATGCCTGTGATCTCTACCCACACACACAGAAGGGCTGCTGGTGAATCCTTCAGCTCCACCAGCATGGTGGTCAAGACAATACCACAATCTTGACTGCCTCCCTGAAATCTCCTCTCCACTCTGTGAACCAGCCCCAACCTGAAGGATCTGCACATTGATGCTACTTCACTAATCTTAATGTTTTAGGTTAGAAAATCCCAAGGCTGTATGTCAGCTCTCTTGTACACATTATTATTTTTGTATCTAAATCTTCTTCAGCTATTGGGCAGACTCTTCATAGCTGAGTAGTCATTTCAGCAAGTGTGGCTGCTCATTTACAGTTTGTGCTTTGTACAATTTCTGTAGTGAAGCATAAAATTGAAAGGCTTATGTCAAATTCATTCATACATGGACACGTTCAGGAACAAATTGATTTTAAAGCACTTAGAGGGTATATAATATTTCTGTGTCATGCTTTACAAATCTATAAAGTAATTTATAACATAAAGTCTACTTTAGAAGAGAGCTGCAGTAGGACAGATAGCAGAGTGATTTCAATCTAAAATACCCCAGTGCTACACTCCCCCAGATATCTGCAATTCAGATCTGATAGTAATCGTGAGTAGTCAGTTTCTAGAGCAAAATTGTTAGCCAAGGAAAGGGTCTTAATGTAATGTCCTCTTGCAAAATGAAGCTATTCTAGGACAAATTAAGTTTTCTAACCATCAGTATGCAGCACACTAGACAAAAGGGTCAGATTTGGATCTCAAACTAGCATAAATCAGGAATCACAGTTATGCAGGACCAGAATAAACTAATTTAGATGAATATTAGATAAAAGCTATGTGTAACTGTAATATTAGGGCCATTGTAATTAACTTCAAGAAAGTTTCCACCCCATGAGAACAGATGTCTTCCAGCTGACATTACTGTTGTGGTCCTTCTCCTCTGGCATGGCCAACAGAGGGCACCTCTGCACAGAGCAAGTGCCTTCCCTGTGGCACCCATCCAAGAAGACCACCCAGTGCAGGTCCCTTGGAGGCCCATCCAGCACTTTACGTTTCAGAGAGCCACCAGATGCCTTCTGCTTTCTTCAGCAGGAGCTGGGAACTGCCAGCACTGCTCAGCACCGGCCTCTCGCTGCACAGGGCCAGGGGACCCAGAAACCATGTAGACCAGCTCTCTTTGGTCACAGCCAAGCTCCTTCTCCACTTGCAGCAACATTGTTTCTGTCTGTTGAGCACTTATCATCAGCAAATGCGTTAGGCAATCGTCAAGAATATTCAAGGAGAAGTAGTGACCCAAATTCAACCCTGGGATGAGCAGCTACAGCTCCCCTGAAATTGCAGGCTGGTGCAGGCAGGAATGAGTGCTGAGTCTAAGGAGCTGACAGCCAGCTGGTGTGTCACAGCTACTCCTGCTCCCTCCTGGCATCCTTGTGTCTGCATCTTTTCAGGGGCATTCCTGCTCCCTCTGTATCAATTTAATATACTAACAGTACAAAGAGTAAAATATACAGCAATGGCTACGAACTGCTGCTGCGCTCCTCTTCCCACTATTCATGCTGCTTGACTTATGTATGGCACCTGGGTAGCTAACTATGTAATTTGAACACAGGTAGTGTGTTCCCTCATCTCAGGAGAAACAGAGACATAATCAGAATTTAGAGTGACTTCTAAAAGATGTGTATTTCAAAAGCAAAATTGCAACATAAAGCACTCAGAGAAACTATAACCCAAGTACCACCTGTGCGCAGAAGGGGGAAGGAAAATATTATTCTTTGTAACAGCCAGTGGCTGCAGACCAAAGGGTCTAACTCAAAGCTGCTGTTCCTACTCCTTGCATCAGAGGGAGGAAGCCGTAGTTTCAGTTCCCCCATGCAGTGAATTCTGAGGTATTTATAAAAAATAGAACAGCTTCCACAGTGCAGGGTGATAAAGGTCACCCCAGTACAGCTGGGCAGGTAACCAGTCAGGACACCACAGCCACAGAGACCCGGGGAGAAACCCTGTCTGTGGGATGATGGGATTGTCATTCAACACAGACACACAGGTGGGGGCATCACCCTGGGGCAGGGTGGATGTTCCTACAGGATGGAAGAACTGTGGCTTGCCCTTCTGTTCTGCTGAATGCTGGGACCAGATTTCTCAAAAATAGCTAATGACATCAGGTGCATTAAACTTCCCAGCACAAGAACTGATTTTGCTGGACGTTCTTTTTCTGAAAGTCAGTTCAAACTGGGTCCTCCAAAAGTGCTTTTGAAAAGGTTAACCACCACTAGCCTCCTGCACCACTTTCTTCCTCACAGTCCCACAGCAGCCCTGCCACTGACACATGTGAAGGGAGAAAAGTCCTTATTCCAGCAGGAAAGGCTGAAAAATGAAGAACTATTAGTCTGAAATTCTGCAGTGGAAGAGGAAGATTTCAAAGGAACGCAAAGAAAACTTGCATCCAGCTCAGTGGGAATGCCTTAGGTCTAGACTTCAGCTATTTCTTTGCAGAAAGCCAGTTAGTGCTGTAACCTTAACAACTGCTTTAAACAAACGGACCCCTAAAATTTGCTTTCTTATCAGAAGGTGATGGCTGGCAGCCAGAAAATGCAGGAAGCAGTAGGGTGCTGGAGGAGCCCCCTGGCACAGCCCCATTGCAGCCACTGCCCTGCTGGAAAGGGGAGACAGCTGTACCCAGTGTGTGCTGCCTGCTGTGCCATTTGCTGAGTGTTTTGCGCACTCCTGTTTGCAGTTGCTAATAAACACCCTCAATGTTAATAATTTGGGCTGGAATCTTCTGTGACTTCTTTCTGCCTCAGGTTGCATTTTTTTTCTCTAAGTTTTTTGCCACAGCAGTTCAGCAGTTTTTTGAGAACCTGTATCATTGCCTAAGGAGTTCCTGACTCTGAGAGGAGACAAAATTCATTGGCGTTCCTGTGGCTGTCACAGTAGTACTCAAATATTAAATAAATGTTATTTGGATGGAATTTTTCTAAATTTTGATTGTGAAAATCAGTCATAAAGACCTTGACAACTAAATGTCAGTGTAGACCTATCCTACCATTGTAGTGCTGGGGCAGAGTGCTCTGAGGCTGTTTGTGCGCTATGGGTTAGATTCATGAAATGGTCACAGTGTCGTACCATGATGCTGTAGCACCCAGTAGCACCCACCTTTCAGGGATCTGACCCTCCTCAAGCGTTCACAAAGCAGGGTGTAACATGTAGGCAGCTTGCAGCGTGAGGGGAGAGATGGGAAAGCCAATACAATGCAGAAAGACCATCTATCCTAGATGATAGAAAATGTAAAGGCCAGGATGCATTTGAAATGCAAGCCTGCTGAGCTCTGCACAAAATGCAGAGGAAATGCTCAGCTTTTTCTGGCTGCTGGAGAGCTTCTTCTACTCAAGAGCATTTCTATGGACCCCTGCTGTTTCCGACCCTTGTATTCCAGGAAGGCAGTTATTGTTCATCCTCCCTTCTACTGTATTAAATCTTCCCAGGTGGCTGTCATGATTGAAAGTCTGCTGGGACATCTCACAGCTCCCTTGGAGACCTCTGCAGGGCCAGGAATGGACCAACCCCTTGCTGTGGTACTCATTCCTAGCCAAGACTGCTTCCTTTGGCCACACGGATCTTCACATTTGTAGAGTGCTGTTTGGGATTTTGGATAGGAGGGAATGCTCCCTGGAGATTGCCAAGCCTCCCTTCCATGCCTAAGTAAAAATTTCCTACAGGTAGGTCCTCCCTCCATGTGGGTAAGGGAATCATCAAGTAAATGGCTGTGGTTGCACAGAAAAATGCTTATTAACAAATTACATTTGTTTCTCTCTAACACCATCATAACTTTCTCTGTGAATTGATGTGGAGGAGTTTCTCTCTTGAACTGGCTTTTTAATTCTGCTGCTAACGAGTTAGGTAGGGCACCAGGGTAAATAAGCTCATGCAGTGCTCTCTGCTATTATGGCTGGAGATTGCCTCCAGCTGCCAAACTAACACAGTGATAGTGAAGCCTGCTGCATAGACAAACATTTTGCTACCACCCCAGATTTCAAGTTAGCGCATAAAAAATGTGGACTTATGCAATACAAAAGACTTTCTAGGTTGTTTGACTTGATATTGCCGGGTATAACGTCAGCGCTATGTACGTTTAATCAAGCACATAGAAAACAAAGGTCTTAGTAGCCACGTATCACTGAGGATGCTGAAAAACTGGGAAAGATGCAGAGAACAGCAAAAGTGGGCCAAGGGCTAGAGAAGGCACCTAATGGGGAAAGAGATATTTAAAAATCACTATTTGTCTAGCTTATCAAAAAGAAGATTGAAAGGTCTTGATTACAGTGAATAACTATCTTCAGAGGGAGAAAAGAGCTCTTTAATCTGGTGGAAAAGGATGAATGGTTGAAAGCTGAAACCAGATATATCTGAAGAGGAAATTAGGCAAAACACATTAATAGGGTTGGAAACAAGCTGGTGAGGGAAGTGAAGGAGTCTGCAGGGCTTGATGGAGATGTCATGATGCTTTTCTGAGCAATACAATTTTCTTGTAAATATGCTATGTTTCAGTCCATCCCAGTACAGGCACAATTGTGTGAGATTTTAAGAGTTGTGACAAAATACAGTTGTTTCGTCCAGCTTCAGGCTCTGGGACCCTGTACAAGCTGTCTGGAGGTGGGGCCGGGGTGTGCATGCCAGCTGGGTTCTGTGCAGGGAGAAGAGGCCCCTGCTTTTTCTCTCTCCCCTTCCAGAAGGACAGTCATGCCAGCAACCAGCACTGGGATTTACTCCTAAAAGCCTGGCTGGCTGTGCTTCCAAAATGCCTTGCAGCACAACAAACCCTGTGCTCATTTGACCTCACTGAAACTCTTCCTATCGAGCAGAGGGGCTGGCGGGGCATTGCAGGGGTGGCCACATCCCCAGCAGGGCACGCGGCTCGGAGTGCTGAGCCAGGCTGACATGACTCCAGTGGGTGATGCCTTCCTCAGCAGGATTATTCAGGAACAAAACCCGTCTCCTCATTCTGAGAGAGTTTTCTATCTGAAACTCCATACTTTCCCTTAACAGAAATACATTTCTTCCCCCCTCTCTCTCCATCTCCTCATCTTCCACAGAGATAAACAATAACTTTTTCCCCAGCAGAGCAACAACATCCTTCAAATGATTATTAGAGAGCTTCGCCCTCACTTGGCTGGTGAGCTCAGCTGCGCACGCTCTGTCTGTCTGTCAGTCCCCACAGCCTAGACTAGCCACGCTGTGCTGTGGCTTTGTCTTTGCATCTAGCAAATGGTTTCTAATATCATTATATTTTCAACCTATGGCAGGACTGAACTCAAGAGGGCTAAAAGGCTCAAAATAAGGTGGGTATGATGTCACCTGAAGTAAAACAGTAATCCCCATCTTCTTTGAAGCTGACTGTAGCTGGTTTTTATTCCTTTAATTTGACAGTCTCATAGCAAAATGCTGGCAAAAAATTAACTCCCACACTTGGCTTTGCAACAGGAAGGTGACTGCATCACGGAATGATGTTTCAGGCTTTCATAAATTTATCTTTGACAAAATGCATCTACTTGATGAGAGGTGAGCTAGGCTGGAAATAAGCAGGGAATGCTAACACCCTATCATGGTGCTTCTAGATTTTTCAGGATGGAGAGTCCTTTGCTCAACATTTAAAGAAATTACAAAAATTGCCATATGTTTACTATAGAAGAGTGAAAATCTGAACCGTGCTAGCAATGGTGGAGCAGCCCTTGGAGAAATAAGACGTGTGGACTGTGGTTGAATTTGCAGTGCCTTGCATTATCGCAGACTGCATGGCTGGGACTCTTGAAGATTCAGCCCTTGGAGAGAGTAACTTTCCTCCAGCTCATGAATGGTTACAAAACAGTAATCTCTTCTGACAAGCTGCAGGGTGACCGGCACCCATGGATGCTCAGTAGGCAATTGACTGGTCTTATGATGATATAGTAAGAAATATAAGATCCTGCTCTCTTCCCAGCCCACACTCCTTGCTCCAGGACCTTTCATGTATTTTCTACCAATGACTTTCCAGGGGAAGCAGCTGCTGTAGCTACTTCTGGGATGCAAGACTACAGGTAACTGAGTTACAAGGGAAAATGCTCTTCCTTGAGCAGTATCACTCACTAATCTGTGGCTAAGAACAGAAATATTTCTTTTTTTTTTTTTTTTAAGGAGGTAGAGAGGGGTAATGAACAGTAAAACTAATGAGTCAGTTATGTGTTTTTGAAAGGATGGAGAATAAGTTATTTGATGGAAAACTGAAAGCTTGATTGCAGTCTCTGTTGTGAGCCTCTACCAATTTGGCCATGGTATAATCTATTGACTTTTCTATAACTGTCCTAATTAAGAAATCAGAAGTGAGGGGCAAATTAGACCCAAAGCCCACATTTTCAGGCAATTAAAAGCATAGCATTCTGGCTGTTAGAGATGAACATTTAAATCAGCCGATTTAACAGCAATTAAATAAAACCTTGCTAACTTGTACAATATAGAAATCGATAGGAAGATCAGGATAAAATACCTGGAATTGCCAAAAAGAAATGGAGAAGTGGAAATTAATGACAAAAAAAACCCAAACCCCAACCAAAACCCGATGTTTTTCACAGAAAAGACCCTTGTAGGGCAACTACTCCACAGTAAAGTAGAGGAAAGCAAAACTTATGAAGACATTAATCAAGGTACAAGTGAAAAGAAAATTAGATGCTTTGGGGCACAGAGATGACAGGAAGCATATCTGTGGCAATAAGGTATGATGGAATCATACAGAGAGAAATAAAACAAAGGATACATGAGGAAAGGATGCAAGAGCTGCAGAACACCTACTCTGACAATAGTCTTTTGCTCTCACTAAAAGAGAAAATCAATAAACTCTGTGTAGGAAGAAAAGCTTATTAAATGATTGACTGTCCAACTGGGTATTCCTTTGGCAAACACATCGCTTTGTGTGACAGATGGACACCAGGGTCAAGAGGTTGTTCACTGAAGTGATCAGGCTTCATAAAATCTAGATTTGCAAACAGCTGGGATAGCGGAGCCCTGGTGAAGTGACTGCTGTGATTCCTGTTTGCCTCAACACTGGGAGTTCATTTACAGAGCAGTGAAAAGGTTTCAACCGTGGGAAAAATGGGAGACACTTTTGCAGCTCTGGCCTGGGGTATGCTGGATCTGCGCATGCCTGTGATCAGCCATGCCGCAGCGCCTGCACCAGAGCAGTGAGGGCTGGTGGCTGCAGTGGTCTTCTCTGGGACACGAGCACTGGTGGCTCACCCCCTCACTCTGCTTATGCCTGGCAGTACAAGTGGAATGAAACCCTAACACCATAATTCTTTGTGTGAAGAAATGTCCTAGCCCATCATGAGCAAAGGACTGGAGGTATTTAAAAGACATGTAGACGTGGCACTTCAGGGCATGGTTTAGGAGACATCGTATTGTTGGGTTGACGGTTGGACTTGATGAACCTAGAGGTCTTTTCCAACCTTAATGATTCTATGATTCTAGCATTCTATGACTCATGAACCCTAGAGTCATAAGGGTTTGGGTTGGAAGGGACCTTAAATGTCATCTAGTGCAACCCTGCTACCACGGGCAGAGACATCCTTCACTAGGTCAGGTTGCTGAAGGTCACCCTTCATTTGGCACATACCAAAGCAACAATAAAATGACTTCTTCAAAGAGACCCTGTGTTTCTCCTCCTGTCAGGCAGCAAGTTGTAGCTTGATTCAGTTGTTGCTCTCCCTGTTGGCTGTGTTACTGGGAGGTCCCTGGTCCCATCGGCATCAGCCCATTCCTTCCCTATGCTCCCTGCTCCATCACCTCCCCAGGGCTTCCCCGTGGGTCTGTGACTTTTCTTCTCCGCCCCTCCGCTGGTGCTACTGAACCCTTTTTGCAAGATGAAATGCAGAGCTCGCTCGCTCACCTGAGAGCAGTGGGTTATAAGACTTTGGGAAAGTGCATTTCATCCATAGCCACACAGCTGAGCTGAGCTTATTTTTTCCTTCTGGAGGGGAGATGGACATGCTTTGCCTCTCAGGGGAAAGACTGAGATCCTGGATGCTCATTTTAGACTGGGTGGGGGAGCAGCCTTTGAGGACAAGCCATCAGTGTCTGTAACTCCCCAGATCCCAAATGCCATAAGCTTACTGCTGTGGAGTGGGATCTACCCAATTTGACTTCGATGAGGAAAATGGTTTTCTGCTTCTTTTGAGAGTTTTTGGGTTGGAGAAAGCACAAAGTGTTGTGGGTTGTTTTTTTTTTAAATTTCCTGGAGTATGAAGTATTGGATCAGGCTTATGAACACTTGGGGCTACTGCTGCTTCACTTCAGTCTGAGGAATGACAGGGAATCAAAATATGCATTTGCCCTTTGGTCATTAAAAATTTATTTAGAGGTGTTTTCTCCTTCCCAAATCAGTGTCAAGAAAATCTTGTTGTTTGTTGCCTGCAAATTGTGGAGAATTTCTATGTTCCAGCACATTTTTTCCTGAATGCTGAGAGATAAGAAGAAAATCAAAATGATTATGTACATTAATAATAGAATACACACATAAAGATAACCTTGAGGTGTCTACACTTTATGCACATTCCTCTAGATTGCTGTTAGGTTTTGTATGTGAATGGATTAAAAAAAGAAAAAAATTGTGCACTAAATTTAAATCTTTTTGTCTAAAAAAGAAAAATAATTTTTATCAATAAGCCAATCATGATTTGTAAGCAGTCTGTTTTCCACCATCAAAAATAATCTTTTTATCTGCAAGGAATGTATTTCTAACCTTAAAGAGTTGATACTATTCAAATTATTTAGAGCTTCGCAAAACTCTCTTTCTGCCTCAAGTAATAAATTATTCGTTTTTCTAGTAGAAAGTAAAGCTTGATTTTATTTTACTGTGCCCACACAGCATCATCCCCTTGATATTATGTTTATTTAGAAAGAGAATTGAAAGTTTTTCTTTTGTTTCTTCTGGAAAAATTATATTTGGGGAAAAGGGAAAAGCTGCAATGCTTAAACCAAGGTTGGCAGGAGTCCCAACAGGGAAAAAATATCTCCAATTACCATTTTTTCATTTCTTCTGTATTTTTGGTTTTGTCTAGAAGCAATGCTATCTATGATCTGTGCATATAACACACTTGTTGAACCGTGAAAACTAGTGAAAAGCAGAAAGGTCAGTGGCAGGCTGTCTCCCATGTCAGCCAGCCTCACTGCTGTCTGCTGTGTGATTTAATGATCTGCTTGCTCAAGTACCAAATTTCTTTGGGAGCATTCAACCATTTGGAGCTCTCTACAAGAGTCGCATACTGAGAAAACACATCACATGCAGTGGAGTGGCTAGGAACCTTGCTTGAGGGAACCTGTCAGAACCAAAGTTGGGAACACAAGTGCCAGACATGGTTTGAGAGACTTATTTTCCAAATTTAGTTACGTAACCAAGACGTGTAAAATTTATCCACAAGTTTTTAGATGCCAGAACCTTTCAAATTGTTTGCCTGCTGACACAGGTTAAATCAAGTAGGGCTATACTAAACCCCCTTAGTTAGTAGGTCAGATATATCACTGGGGCAATTTCTCTGGAATTTGATTAATGTGGTGCCAGAGAGGAAGTTTGCGTTGTAAGGTTATGGGAGGCTTAACTGTTCAGCAGCTATCTGGTCTAGTTATACTTATGGAATATTTAGTAAATGGCACAGTCTAACCCTTGAAGATATTGCATTGGGGCTCTCAGGGACTAAAACGAGCGAGAGTTTGGTTTTAATGAAATCAGTACAATCACACAGACAGATCTGGTCTGGTCTCAGCCTGGTGTAGTTGCTGCCACCTATGCAGGGCAATGGTGTACAGTAAGTCAGTGGAGAACAAAGTTCTTCAGACATTTTCTCTGCAGCAATACTGTATGAAAATAGTTTGAGCTATCACTTCCAGAATGACAGATTAATCTAATTCTGGGGGGAAAGCAGAAATGACACTGATGGATGAACAGGCTGCAGGAAGGGCTGAGAGCAGGGTGTTAATCCTATTGCTGCATCTGAGCTGAGAGAGGACCTCATCCTCCAGCACTGATGACTCAGCAGAGCACAGATATTAAAGGAAAGGTCCTGTTCTGTCTACTTAAAAAGTTGGCTCTGGGAATTTAGTTTGTATGAGTGATGCAGGATCGAGCCCTCAGTTATGGCTGCAAGGTGTTATGAGCTCCCCTGACCCTGAGAAAAACCCCACGGCAAACAGGGATTCTCAGACGAAGCACTGCATTTCTCATTTGAAATAATTCATTTTTCAGTTTTCTTTGTAACAGTATATTATTAGATATATTTGATACCTTATTTAACTTGGTTTCCACATGTCATTATGTTTATGAAATCTCTTTGTCTTTCAGTGAGGCAGATGCCACTACAAAATCTTGCTCTTTGGCTTAATTTCCAACTACTTGTCACACTTGTTTTTCTAAATCCAGGCTAGCCTGCTAAGCATACTTAATGCTTTACAGTTTTCAATGCCTATTGTCATTGCTCAAAAGGCTATCTTCTTTGCTTCATTGGGAACCCTGCGAGGAAAAGTCCCTAAAAATTGTCAAGGTCAAGAGGAATTTCAGATTAAGGTTTATGTTGTGCTGTTATTTAAGTAAACAAAGGTAAATTCCAGCAGGAGGGATGAATTTAGACCACATGCAATGTGTATTTACTGCAGTGAGGTAAAGCTGGAATGGAAATCTTTTGTTCCCATTGTCAGGAGGGATTGAGCAGGAGTGGTACGAGAGGATGTGAATGAAGATTTACCAGAGGATGCTGGGATGGGTAAAGAAACAGCAGAGACAGCAAAAAAAGCCCTGGTAGCAGCAACTGCTGCAGCATACGGAGAATTCACACAACCTCCTAGAGCAGGTCTTCATGCTGGAGCCTGGGGTTATGCCTACACCAGTAGATGCAAACAGGCCACATCCTCCTCTCTAGTCTTGAGGGCAAGCGGCACAGCATGGTGTGCATTCATCCTCACTTCCCCAGCCCTGCCTCCTTCCTATCTCCTCCATCCAAAATGACCTCTTCCCTCATGCCTAGTGGCTTTGGGCCATGTTCTCTCCCAGACTATATCCCAGACATTGCTATCCAGAATGAATCAAAACTGGGCCAGGGAATGCACCAACAGTATGCTTACAGCCTGGACAACTGGGGCAGTGCTTCAGCCCTTGTTCATGTGCAGTTTATTAATACAGACTGTCGTGGTTTAGCCGGCAGCTCAGTCCCACACAGTCGCTCGCTCACTCCCCAACCAGTAGATGGGGGAGAGAATCAGAAGGGTAACGCTCGTGGGCTGGGATAAGAACAGTTTAATAATTAAAAGAAACAACAACAGAAACGCAATGTAAAGGAGAACAACGAGAGGCGCAAAGTCCCGGGGGAGGGGAACGAACCACCGGAACAAACCGCACGTGCTGCAGCCGCCCGCCGACCCGACGCCGCGCAGCTCCCGAGCCGCAGCTGCCCCCCCCCTTAATGTACTGGTCATGGTGTCACGTGGTATGGAATGAACCTGCCATTGGCCAGTCGGGGTCAGCTGCCCCCGCCATGGCCCCGCCCCTCCCAGCCCCCCCCCCGCCACGCGGCAGAGCGCGGGAAGCTGGAAAGGTAGTCGACCCCCACAGTGAGGAGAATTAACCCCTTCTCAGCCAAAACCAGCACACAGATGTAGCCAGAAAGCCCAAAGTAGCTGTGGAAGATGTGTTTGCCTTTCTCTGATGGATGAGTTGGATGATGTGCTTTCATACTTCAGTTTCATTTACACTGGGAGGAAAGTTGCAGTGTTCATTAACTGTTTAAAAAACAGTAATCTAATAAAAACCAACACTCCAGGCCCCTTTGAAAGCCAGTGGACGAAACCAGGTATATTCAGATGGTAGTTCATCCTCAGACCTCTGTGGATATCTTGGAATCTCAAATGGCAACGGGCACTTAAACATGGGCACCTGATGTGCATCCCATGAAGGATGAGCTGACTCTGCACTCTGTTATCCATTGACAAGTACTGACTAGATCTCCCTTGATACACGCATTTAGGTACCTGACACACATAGACATCTACATACAGGTCTTGTCTTCCGGATCTCTATCCCACCCGAACTGTGCCAGCGACTGTGTTGTCATTGGCCATGTCATCGCAGAAGAGACATACTGGGGATGCAAGGCAAACCCAAATGAAGATATCTCTATGTTGCAGCTATCTTGTAATGTGATTGCAGCTTATAATCAAGGATAAACAAGGATGGCTGTGGCCTGTTCTCTACCTTGTAAGACTTACAGCAGTGACAGGTGCAATGATGTAGGTGTCATTCACCAGTATTATCCAGCATCCAGATGCATTTATTTATGGAAACATTTAGCCTGTGCTACTGCTTCTCCATTGCTGTGCCTGCACAAACTAGCCTGACATTGGCTCTGGCCCTTCTGCGTGGAGTTTGCTTGCATCTCTGAATTGCAGTGGAAACGAAGTCCCCAGACTGGGCTGAAGAACTGGGCTCCAACCATAATGCAGATCTTGTGATTGTGAAACTTGGCATGTCTTCTCAGGTCAAACAGAGAGAAGCAGAGTGGGTCCTGCTGGATGCGTGAAGTGTTGGCTAAGAGACATACAGGTGTAATCAGCTCACTCATGTGATGTGCATGAAACCAGTGTATGGGGTCCATATCTATATCATGTCAGGTACTGCTGTCTGAGCCTTGCCTCAATTTACGGGGTGCAGTAGTGCCTTAGCCACTGTGAGCAAAATACAGGAGTCTTTTGTTTTCTGAATTTATTAAAATGTGATTGAACTGTGAGAAATGAAGAGGAAAAAGGAACAGCTTCTTGAACACAGCAGCCCTGCTGTTCAGGAAAGTAAAAGTAAAGCCCTGAATGGAGTGGGAGATATATACAGGGAGAAACCGATACAGATATTTTAAAATAACCGTTTGGAATGAATGGGGAGTGAAACTGCAAAATGAACTGTAAACCGAATGAATTTACATGAAGCTGAATAAAACCAGGGAAGTTAACTCACTATCTTTATCTTGTGTGAAGGTTTTATTGTGCCTTCAGGATAAAAAGGAGATTGAAAGGGTTATATATCTCATGAAACACATCTGCTGAGCTTCTAATGGTTATGCTGCAGGTAGAAGACATTGCTTATCAAAGCCTAAATAATGTTCTCACTTTCACATATAAAGAGGATCTGTAAAGTCTGGGAGTGGGATTCCCCAAAGCAAGCTCACACCATAAAAATACCTACTCATTCACTGCTGGCAGGGCTGGGAGACCACGACTAATTCTGCATCAATTAGGCTACTGATCTGCTGTTAATCTATACAGAAATCCCGTGGGCGCATTAATATCCCTTAGTGCTTAGTCAGAAATAAAGCAAGATATAGACAAACCCAATAAATTTCTGTTTCTTATGCATTGCTAGTGATCATAAGACTGTTTCTTGGAAAGGTTTGGGATAAATGAGCCGGTCACATTCTCTTTCACTCTGGAAATGTCCCAGGGCTTAGAATGTTCTCAGGTGATGAGTTTAGTGCTTACAGAAAATACTACACTGTCAGCCAAGGACCAAAGACAAATTAAGTAGTTGTTTCCAAAGAGAAGAAGATTTCTCTGTTTCTACCCACAAGTTTCCCACAAATAGCCTGCCAGATATTCTTTGGAAAATGGGATTTCCCATGCGAGACTCAGCTCCTGTGCCTCTTGTTAACAGCAGAAGGGATATCCTCATGCCTTCTGCAGACCCTCCTCAATGGAGCAAGGTGGCATCTGCGCTTCTCATCACAGGGCACCCAGATGCTGCCTGACAGAGAGGATGTAGGTGCATACCTGTGCTCATGCTCTGCACCTGGGTGATAGCCTCCAGCATCTTTCCCTGGTAAGCCTGATGCACCGACACCATAGCCTAGCCTTGTCTCTGTCTTCCCCATCTTCCCTGGTGGCACTGAATCCCACATGCTGTCTGTTTTCTGTCCAGATCTCTTGGTATAGACCTGCTCTATAATTTCCCTGCTCTCTGTACATGTTCACAACCATCTTGTTTGGTTCAAGTCCATGACAGATAGGGTTGGATTCAATCCAGTGAATCAGCAGCTTGACTCACTATTAATGACATGCATTTTCCAGGTTCTCAAGACACCGGCACCAGATCTTAGTTATAAATATTTTGCCATAGAGCAACCATGCTAGGAGGTGTTACAAAATTCTGCTCCAGGTACATGGAGCACAAATGGTTCTTTTTAACATATACCTGTGATGTTCCACATTCCTGTTCATCTGAGAGTAAAACAGCACCAAAGGTTTTCTCATAGGACCCAGTGGGGTATCATACCATGTATTTGGCAGGTTTGCCTGCTACCCCTCGAAGTCTTTTTGTTAGTCAGTTGCCTCAGTGAGTTTCAAAATATTTTAATTGATTCAAATACATTCACAACATTTCTGTAACAGTTTTTAATTGTGTAATTAGTGTAAAGACATATAATCATGTAATTAGGCTGTGTAATTACAATGTGTAATAATATTGTAGTGCTGTTATACACATCCTTTTTAAACACAGAGGAAAAAAAAGTATGTATATAAAGCCAAAGCCATAACTGTGAGTCCCAATGTCTGTAAATATTTCCTTACATATATTCCAGTTTCTCTTGTGCAATCATGGAAGTTTAAATACAGGAATATATGCTATTGTAAGGCTGCCAGCAAGACACCAAATATTTTTGGAAATCAACTCCATTAAATTGTGTGGTGCCATCATGAAATGGTTGTGCTCAGGTGGGGGATGTCTGAAGGCAGATATTGAAGAAAGGTGAGGGAATTTAGCTGAAGATGTGATTATAAAACACACTTAATTCCTGTGTGGATGTCCTCACTGCAAAGGATAATGGTGCTTTTATCACATGGCCTAACTCTCTTTTTCTTATGGTGGACATGGATGCTGGCCTGATCCAGCTCCCCTTGAGGTCAGTGAAAAAGCTTCCAGTGGCTTTGGCAGGGTAGGCTCACACTCCCTGTGAGGCTTATCCCACTCCATGAAAGGCTTTATGGGCTTTTGTACCCAAAGGAAATCAGTGCCTTATTCTGTTCCCCCTGCCCCTGCACTGGTAAAGTCAGACTTAGTTTCAGGGGTGTAAGGCACTTGGATTCACCTACTTTTCTGAGACAGGGTAATGTGTCTCAGAAAGAAGGGTTTGTTGCTGTTAAGTTTGATCAGCTCCCAGGTGGATCAGTGAATCTGTTCCATGATGCTAAAAAGTGCTTTACAATTCACAAAATTAAAGTACAATGGGATTAATAGTTAGTAATTACTGACTCACTTTGAGGAGTTCAGGTGAATGTCTCCAATGTTCATCTACATGTTACTCATTTTAAGAAGAGGATAGTAAAATCCCCAAACCAGACAGATGTTGCAGGTTTGCATATGAGGCATCCTTCACCCCCAGTTGTGGAAACTACTATATCCATCACTGGTTTTGTACAGAATTAATGAATGTTTTACAAAATGTATCACATCCTTGATAACTGATGGACATGTTAATAAGGCCTTATTTAGATTTTGCAGAAGCATGACCCAGTTTCATTCACACATTGGCATTGCACTTAACTACGGTCAAATCAGTGTTTAATGCAAACAGGTGCCAATGCTGGAAGGCTTCTGTGCAGTTACCTGAGTGGAAAACCCCTCCTAACAGTGCCGCAGATGAAATCACACAGCTGGCTAATACTTCCTTTGCGATATGTATAGATCATGTACAGATGTGTACAGATCAGACTTCAGGATGCGACAGTCTTTCTAAAGGGTCTGAGATACTTTTAAAGTCAGCAGGCAGCCACATCAATTTAACAGCTTGTTGTCACCAAGAGAAGGTTTGGCTCCCTCCTGAACCCGCAGACCATGTATTGTGCAACAACAGCCTGTGTGCTGCTGGTGTTTGTGGGGTGTTTCTGTGAGCTGATCTAATCGCTAACGCAACAGGAATGTATTCACTCTTTTTGCTCTGTGAGCTCCAACATGCAGCCCAGCAGCCACGAGGCAGGAGGATGGAGCCTGCACCTGGGGGCAGAGGCTTGAGGTGGGAAAGGAAACTGGACCTCCTTCATCTGGTGGCAATGAGCTGTTGGATCAGCTGCTATACAATGTACATAATTAGTAAGAGCATCCAGGAGCCAAAGCACTCTCCTGTGCCACAACGTATTCATTGCTAATGGAGACTATATATGCTAATGGAGACTAAAAGTATGTATACAAAAGATAGACTTATAATCTAATATTCTTATTTTAGTTCGCTTACTAGAATAAAAATCTTACTTTTTTTGCTGCTAATGTGTTAGGAAAAAGCTGCTTCTCCTCTCCCCAAAGTGAAAATAATAGTGATTCAGATAAAAAGCCACACTGCCATGCATCAAAAATTATTGGTTTCAAACCAATTAATATTTTTTTGTTTCTTAAGAAGATGTGGATAGAATGATACATAGTATAATGCTCTCTCAGGCTCTTAAAGCTTAAGTTTTCCAGTGCTACTGAAATGTTAGCCATGGAGACAGCCTGCACTGAAATCCAGGTAAATACATTCAGAGGGAACTCTATTAGTGAGAGATGCGTGTCCATCCACAGACAGAGCATGAGAACCACCAGGACTGGAGGCACTTCCTAATGACGGACATGGCAGCATTTTGTTTAGAACGTGCCTTAAAATTGTCAGTTCACCTCCTTTACTGTGACAGCCTCATAACCATAGAAAGACCTATCTGCTGAAGACAGAGCTGGCTTTTCCACCTCCTGGCTGAAGTGGTTTGGGCAGTATTGGGGTAATGGTGGATGCTGGTGCACAACAGTACATTGCAACTCCATCCATAACTGATCCGGGGGCAGAAACGGCTGCTTGTGGAGAAACCCACTCATTTTTTTGCCTGACAAACTGACCTCTTACTGTCTTGGATCAAACACCTGCTGGAAAACTGCATGGAAACTACTTTATATTCAATTGGGAGAGTGGGGAAAACTCTGAGCAAATGTTTTATTCATTGAATTTAGCTCCATGATTTCTGCTGGTGATTTCTGTGGTAATGGGGTTTGATTTCCACATGTTTGCTCTTTGCAGCTCAACCTGCTTTTTCTGCTTGTGCTATTCTGAGCCACTCCATCTTCTGCTCGCTACTCTTATTTGTTCTGGGAGGAAGGCTCCTAACTTCATGTGGCATGTTTTATTTCTTCCTGATCAAATATCTGAAACTTTTGGAGAAAAGAGAAAAAAATTCAAAGATTTCTAACTAACGAGGTGAAGCCACACAGAAAAAACCTCTGCATGATGTGCAATTTTTTTGGTTGGACTTTCTCTTTCTTGGAATTTGTTGTGAGTTAGCTGATCGCTAACATGAATCCTTTTAGCTAACAAAGACTAAGGTATCAAAGCAATTGCATGAGTCTTACTCGTGTGTATCTTGGTGAACGCTTCTTACTGCCAGTCTCCAGCAGCTCAGCCAGAGCAGTTGCTACAGCAGCTGAAGTTTCTCATGGCAATCACTCAAGGTGCATGGGTCCTACTGAACCCTCTGATCAAAGAGACAGAATTTTTCCTCTGTACGGTATAGATTCGGGGGTTGCTGCTTATATAAGTGAAACAACAGCCCTGAGCCAGCCAGAGCGCAGAAGAGCCTGCACATTTATGAAAGTGAAGCATTAATGAGAGCAGCGCTCAGCCTCAGCTGGATCCCGCCTGGCAGCCAGGAGCGTGCCAGCTGTGTGCCAAGCCGCTCAGCACCGTGAGGAGCAGGTGGCACCTTGTCCCCCCTGCACTGCTGTCCTACCATCACAGCCTGCCCTGTTCCCTCAGACACACCTCAGCCCCTGAGTTTGCTGGATAAACACAGTTCAGTTTGGGACGTAGAGCTGTGCTACGCAGACACAACGGCTGCAATGCCGCATGGCCTTGTCCCTCTGAGCAGGATGAGATTTGTGCCGTTCCCTCTTCAGCTCTCCTTTATGCTACTTGAAGAAAACAGCACCTCCTTTCAACTTACTTTGTTTGACAAATGTTTTATGAGAGTTATTTTTAGCAAATTGTTTTTTACAGTAATATGCACTTTCATCATATCTTTCTCATGAGAAACTCCAACCATTTCAGAGGTGTTAATTGAAAAATCCTTACAGAAGATGCTGGAGCCAAGCCAATAGTGCTGGAGACTCAGGGTAAACTGAGGCATGGAGCAGTTATGTGTTTTGCTCAGTCATACAGAGCTGGAAATAGTTTTTCAACTGCCCATTCCTCTGCTCTGGCCTCAAGGCAAGGACTGATTCCAGATGCCTCCTGTTCTGCTGTTTGGGTGCTTTTGAGCAAAAATAGTGTAGTTATTCCAGCAGTGAATTAATTCTCCCTTTCCTGCACCTAACTTTTTTGGTTTTGATCACAGAGGGCTGGACAAGCTCTTGACAAGGCACACTGAGCAGTGATGCTGGCGTATACGGCGTTTGTTCATCACTCAAAATGACACAACTCAGAGGACCCCACGCAGCTTCCTGCTTCTGAAAGTGGGGACACAGGCATGACAGGGGGTTAATTCTCTGCTCAAGCCCATAAATCTTGCATGTCAGCATGGTTTCTTAGCTCAGCCAGTACTGCAATAACACAGCTATGAGGCTGTGAAGACCGGAGCCAGGCTCTGCCCTGTGTCTGCGTGGGCTGCTGTGAGCTTATGGGATCTGTGCAGCATGCTGTTAGGTGATATACACATGGCTGAAGACAAAAATATCCAAAATACTCCTTTCCAGATGGAAACAGCATCTCAGCAACATCCAGAGGAGGGAAACAACACACAGAAATTGAAATGCAGAGACCAAACCAGCAGCTCAAAGCACATTCACTTGGCATAAGGTGCTGTGTGGATATTAGCTGAGTCCTAAACCCAATACGGCTGTGTCAGCTCAACGCTGTGCTGAGGCATGTTGCTTCCAGGCTCAGTGCTGGTACGGAGCCATGCTGCTGCAGCTGCCTCCAGGCCTGGAGCAAGCAGCATCTCTCAAGGGCCAGCATCTCCAAACCCCACCATATTGCTGCAGTGCTGCCGCAACCTCCTTCCCTCCCAAGCTCAGGGAGGCATGTACATGGTAGAATATGCTGCCATAGGCTAAGTTTAGATGTACCTAATTCTCTCCTAAAACTGTCTCAGCATGCAAAGTAACTGAATGAAGAAGATTTTTCCATTGGGTACTAACAACTTTGCATCTTTTTTTTAGATGCTTTGAACCGGGATTTATAATCCAACTCCAGGTCGATCTCTAGGTATAGTCAGCTGGACAGAGGATAATGACGTTTTTGTTTCAGGAGAAGAAAACTGTCTTCACAGCCTTGTTATAACAAAGATTACAGGCCTGATTCAGACCTTGCTCACACCACTGTGAGGGTTGAAGTAGTTTGTGGCAGCCACAGCAGAAATCAGGTGATGAAGGTTTATCCTGGGTGCCCACTCTGCTGGCAAAACCCACTCATGCATCACGCTGTCTGTGGGTTCAACTGAAAAGGTGACTGAAGCCTGGATAGAGCTGCTGGACACAGCACGCCCTGCTGCAGTGCCAGCGAGGCTGCACGCTGAAGGCACTTCTATATCACATTTTCCTCAGCCATAACAAGAGAAATGCTGCATCTTCAAAATGCTGAATTTCCTAGGCCAGCTCTTCTCTATCTTTTTCTCTTTAAAGGAGATTGCTGCAAAGTGTTGATTGACAGTTTTTATGAATATAGCTTTTTCCTTATCTACAAACTACTTATACTGTGGGCACTGCTTGCCTACTGCTCATTAGAAATACTTAATATCTATTTTCTGGAAGCTAAAAGAAGTTCCCTGGGCATAGCCCATGGCCCATTTAGTTTGTGAGCTGCAGCAAACATCTCAGCTTCAGTCAGTATTGTGGACTTCATCTCACTAACCTGGTAGCATAAGCTCTGGTAGCATCTGGCACATTTGAATTGTGATCCATAGATGAGAATTGATTATTTTGTACGTGCCGACCTTCAGGAAAGTTTTTTACAGCAGCTGCTGTAATGATAGTATCTCCTAGGAAGATTGTCATTGGCAGAGGCAGGTCGGTTGGTTCTACCTTGTTTATCTTTGGCTGAACAAGAGAACAAATTCTCCAAAGCACAACCTGAGATCTTATCGTCCAGAACTTAATGGGCAGCACCGGTTCCCTGGCATGTTTTGTGAGCTATCCCCACAGAAAAGCTCGGAGTGAAAGGTACTGGCCATGCCTGTGTTGCAAATATTTTTAAGTGTAACTGTTAGGTAAATGATCAATTTTTTCAGTTCATTGGCTGAAGCAAGCAGTGGGAAAAATATTTTGGGCTGAACTGGAACAGAATTTTTAGAGTTTCTTTTGAAAAATGGCGTTGTTTTCTTTGAAGTTAAACTGAAATGTTTTGTTAAATACTTTGAGTTATTTAGATACTTGGATAACCTTTTTATTGGTCAGTTTTAAATGAGCCTAATATTGTATGAGTGGTACAAGGAATCAGTGAAGCCTGGTTTTCAATGAACAGTGTGTCCTCCTTCTCCTACACTGCCAGAGTACAACAACCTATCTCCTTTGCCGCGGCCCCATTACACCTCCATACCAATACCTTGTTCCCTCTTACACCCATGCACCTTCTGTCTATCATACCTGTCTTTCTCATGTCCTCAAATCCTTCACTAGTATTTCCAGCTCCCTTCTCACTCTGGACCTTTCCAAGCTCCCATGCTTCCCACATGCCCCAAATGTCTCTTATAGCCTCTCTCCTACAGGACTTTTGGCTTCATCCCACTTTCCCTACATCCTATATATATAGATACACACACACATACACACAGAAATACTTGCAGTGTTTCCCATGTACCCTACCTAACTTTATTTAGCATGACAGATGCTCAAGAAACAGCAGGCAGTGCAGCACATCTGAAATGAGGTTTGTGCTGACTTGGTCAGCCAAGTGCTGTTAAGTGCTGACTCTCCTGGCTTTCCCTTAGTGGGATCACTAGCTAATGCTCTTATTTTTACCTAGCCATTGATCTTCAGAACGCTTCTGGGAGTTTGATATTTTTAAGATGTTAGCCTTCTGTTAAATTGTGTTGAAGTGGGACAATGTATTTAAAAGTTACTAGGAAGGGGTACTGATTAACAGGTGGGCAAATAAGTAGTGTAATTTCATAAGGAAATTATTTTGATGGGAAAATAAGAAATTTTTGCCTTCAGATATCAAAATGAAATGTACTGGCATGAAAAAACCCACCACAAAACCCCCAAAAAACAACCAAATAAAGCAAAGCACTAAATTCAACAGCCATCCATTAAAAGGCCTTGTTTCTTGAAATACTATTGCTCACTGAAATTGCAGTTTGTCAAATCAGGCTCCCTAGTTGGCTTTGTGTTGGTTTGAGATCTCGCAGGTACACATCATGCCACAAGAAATCATGGTGGCGTTGTTGAAACAAAAGTAAAATTTCTGAATATATTGATTGTTGTTGGAAAAGTCCTTCTACTTCTCAGAGGACAGGGAAGTGTAACATTCAGAAATGTCAGCATTGCTACCAGTTCTGAAAGTATGTGAATTTAACTCTAGACCTTGGACATGTTGCAAACCTAAATAGGGAACTACAGTTCCTTCACTTGTGTTATCCAAATGTGTAGTGCAGTGTGCAAGTGTATGACCTGCCACTGCCAAGGCTGGTTTGGCTGTCATCATCTTTTTAAAAACAACAATATTAGTGCCATCCTAGAAGGATGGGAGGGTCAGCCATTCCTTGCTATAAAGCACAAATTCTTTCTTTAAATAAGAATGCAAGTTAAAAATCAGATTATCCAAATGGGAGAGCGGAGCACAGAAGGAGGACTATTTTTATCTTAAATACTTCATTATGTTCATTGGGAGCTAATCTGTCACTAGAAAATGGCAGACAAGGCAAAATTGTCATCACTGGAGACTAAATTTCTTGAAAACATAGAGAAAGAAATGTCAAATACTAGGTTAATTCACTTTACTAATTCAATAGGATTCAAATGCTAAGGTGATGTGGGAATGAAAAGAGACTGCTCTACTTTCCAAGGCAGACACAAACAGTTGAAAGTTGACCTTTGGCTCTACCACACAGTCCTGCCAAAATGCATCAGCTCTCTCCTACATATTCACACTGCACCTATCTCCACCATGTACCCAATCTGCAAGGACAGTCCTGGCAGGAGCAAGCAATTACCATTCTTCAGAAGAGACTTCACTTTTTGGGGGCATGATATTCAATACTGACAATCTGATTTTCAGAGATTTGAGAGGCATGTCTAGGTAAATTCCAGTTCTGGAAATAGGTATTAGATAGCTAAAGTTAGGAGTCCAGTGATGGACGCATCCAAAGGTAGAGATGTCCTCCATTCATTTCTGAGTCTTCCTACTTAGAATGTTTGTTAGTACAGGGTTAAGATACATGTATTTTTTTTGTTGGCATCTGTCTACTATCAGTTGAGCAGAAACCAACCTTTTTTTACATACTTCAGTCATCAATCATCCTCCAGATTCAATTTTCGGTCAATTTTCATCAAATATGTGCTATACTTGAGTCAATGATCTAGAAATGTAAAGTACCAAGCACCTCAAACTGTCAAAGCTAGCCAGTTCACAAATTCCACTCTTACAAAAAAGGCACAAAACATAAACCAGGCTGGACAAGTGATGAATTGCTGCATTCTTTTCCTGTTAAAAAATGGAATTGGTCAATGCAGTGGACTTTGATCTGAGTGATAGCTGTAACAGCCCACGTATACTTATTATATGATAACATTCACCTCCATTTCCCAAGCAGGCTAAGAATGACAATACCATTTATAATGCTTTTACTGATAGAGTTTAGAAAGTAACACTAGATATACATTAAAAATTAGAAAAATTCCCTTTTGCTTTTATTTTTTGTCTACTTAAATGATGATATAATCTTTTTTCTATAATTATGAAAATATAAATCGAGAAAACACCTACTCTTGGGATTATGAAAGTTGAAGGTCTGAAATAAAAGTGAAATAAAGTGATTTGCTGAGCAAATGGGACACAAATACATGCTCTATGAAAAGAGAGGTGAGAAAGGCAGGGAAAAGAAAGACGAAAGGAGAATCAAGGTGGGACTGAGGGACAGCCTGGGAAACGCGACCAGAAAAGAAAATGGAACATTTAATATTATTTATTATAAATGCCTAGTTGGAAAGAGATTATACTTTTTCTCTCTGTAACTTTTTCAGTGAGGGCCTTTATTTATGTCAGAAGACAACCTAACTATAGGTCTAGACAAACACAGGCTGATAACTGTGATTTCAATGCTATGCAGAGCTTTAGAGAATATTCTCAAGAATAACGGCATAAAATGTAATGGAGGTTTAATGGGTGCTGAACTAACCTGATGTGTTTTAGGTGTAGCTTTAGAATATTAAAAAGAATCTTGGTAGCATATAGTGTGCCATGGTGGGGACTGATGTCACCAGCCACCAGGACCACTCACAGTGCTTCCCCCATTTCCTTGCCATGGTAACTTTCACTGCGCTCCCAGTGCTCTGAAGAGTCCTGCATGTTCCTGATACTCGTACATGTACAAATATATATTCTTCAAGGCTTGTAAGATCACACTAAAGAAGGCACTCTGTGAACTGCTAAGCACAGAATCTGAGGGGATGGCACCATTGAAAGCATGTGCGCTCACATCCATGGGCCTAAAGCACAGATTTGGGTGGAAAGGGAAAGAATACAAAGATGCCACCAACCTTTTCAGGTGAACCAACAGGACCCAGACTGTTGGTTGTTCTGTTTTCCTGCTGGACCTCACAACACCATGAACTTCCCTTCCTGCACACCCTGTGACAAGCAGAAGCTCAAGCAGTGGCCTTTGGACTTCCTCTTTGCACCCAGCTCCAGCTTCTGCAGAAGTTCCCAGGTTGTTATTTCAAAAACGCTTTCCATAGCACAGAGGACAAAGGTTAGTAATACCCTATCCACAAAAGTTTGAGACTGCTCTTGGGTGAGCACACATTCTGTATCTATTTGCAAGGACATTAACTCCACTGAAAAGCAATGGATGGGCTTCAGCTGGACTTAGAGAAGAAGGCGACACTTTGGCAAATAGTTTGTGATCAGGATCTTACATAGAAATTATTGTGAAATATGAAACCTTCTCAATTCCTGCCACAATCCTCAATACTTAGCATTTTAAGAACATTTTTATACCTATATTTGTGTTTGAGTACAACTTTACTACCTCTAACCTTTGTGAGAACTGCTTGATAGATGAGCCTTGGATGCCAGCTGCTCACTAGTGTATAAGTGATTGATCAGGGTATAAAACTGCTGATCTTCTGGCATCATTGTAAACATACAACTTCTAATAATTTCACAGAGCCCTTTTAGGGATTTATTTAAGATAAGCTTGTCAGTCCTCTTCAGGAAAATACTTGGGCTGATGGTTATATGGGAAGATTTATTGTACTTAATAACATGTCATCTTTGCCCATATGGGCTAAGAATTAACATCTACAGAGCAGCAGGGAGCATACTTATAAAACTGAGGCAGAACAGAGGACAGTTTTGCTCTTTAGATAGCTACTCCCTTTGCTTAGAAGTGCTGAGGCCACATGTAAGTGAATGCTTAGAGGTTTTCAACTATCATTTTAAATTCAACAATGAGATGCTACACTGTAGTCCTGAAAGGGCACAGAAATGCACCTTTAATGCTGATACAAATTTTTATTCTCCCAAGCAAAATTGCTCCTTAACCGTTTGGCATTACTTCTTTCCATGTTGCCAAATCCAGCATTTCCACTGAGGATGCAGGTACTGTGTTTTTGTGCCTGCTCTCCTAAGTACAGCACTTTTATACTTTGCCAGCATGGCTTCTGTACCGAATTTCCAATCAACTCTTTGAAAAATTTTCTTCTCCTTAACATTTGAAACACATTGAATGATTTCTAGTACACTTCCACTTTCTCTGGTAGACCAATATTTGTCTCTGTAGGATATATGTCTGATCTTTATTACTTTATCAAAGTTTTATTTGCAAAGGGTCAGCCAGTTGTTATTGTCAGTGTTATGATAGTTCTTCAAAGGAAATGTGAACTTATGTGATACATATCAAACATTAAAATACCCGAAAAATGTTGTTTGAAACTTTGTGCTCAAGGATTAGTATAAGTAAGATTCATGACCATTTAAAAAGTGTATGAATTGCTCTAATGGTTTCAATTTACTCCCACCCTCTAAAATTCTTACTGATCTTGCAGGATGAAAAAACCCCCACTGCATAATCATGTCCCACATGCCCAGTGGGAAAGCTTTGAGGATTTTAGTTCAGTAATCTACTTAAAAATAAAAAGAATAGTAGTAAACATTTTGTATAAAATGAGTCCATTTTAGCTATGCCAATGTAATTTGGTTTCTGAATGTGCTCTTTTTGAAGAAACCACTAAATAACTGAACTATTGTACTCTGCAGAGATTCCAGATGTATCCATTTTAGCAGGCATTTACATAATGCTATTTTTCTCAATTTTTATCCAATATGCACTTACCTTTCACATATATTATCATGGTAGAAATGTAAAAGTACAGCTAAACTATTGCCTCTATGTTCAGGAAGCAAGAAATTATCTACCTTTACAACTCATTGCTGATAGCAACCCTGGTGGATTTACTCAGTATTTCAAGATGGTTGTCCACCTATTAGATCCTACATTAGGCTTTCAGGGTCTTCAGCTATACCAGACAGTGGGGCAGCACTCATACTGTAAAGATCTACCTTTACTGACTGAACTGTCCATGTGCAGTGAAAGGTTATGGAACCCTTGGAAGCGTGGGGAAGGAAAGCACCCTGACACTGTTAGTTCAGAGAACAGGACTTATGCTGGGATGTTTTTGTGTCTGAATTCAGTGCACATGTGGAAAAGAAAGACGGTGGCTCCTGGTCTCCTCTTCTTCACATCTTTTCATCTCCGTCTAGTAAGGAGGAAGAGATAGACCTACAACATCCAGATTTTCTTGAGATTGCTGGAAGCCAGTGGCAATGTCCATTTTCTCTCTCTCTCAATTGCTGTGGTGAAGAGGATCAAAGAAATCTTTATGTATATTACCAAATGACTGATTCTATAAGCATGGCCTGATACAAAATGATACATCAAGGAGCAAGAAACGTAGTCACACACTGAATATGGCAGAGTCCTGGAACAGTGGCCAGCTCTGATTCTACAGTTTATGCAGTGCTGATAAACGGGAGGGGATTGGGGCCATCCTACAGCCTGTGGAGACTAGTTTAAACGACCATGCTGATCAGACACGGAGTTGCACAAAGAGCACTGAGTTTTGTTTTCAGCATGCACGTACTAGACAGGAACAATACACTCATTGATTAGGACAGAATGAGTTGGGAACATCAGAAGCCAGGAACTGAGGGAAATGGCATATAGGGACCAGAGGAACAAGGGTCTCTCTTGTGTCAAACGCTGCCACCTAGAAGGGTGCAAATGCTTTGAGATGAAAGAGCATTTTGAGATTAATAACTTTTTGCAATGACATCTTCATGCCAGCTCATTATGGTCCTGAATATTTTTAGATTTACGAAACTAAGGTGAAAGTGGTTCATAAAATCAAATGTGCTGTGGTGTTGTAAATGCATTCAGTCAAACGGAATTGCAACTAAACCTCTATTTTCAGTTTTACCATGTCTGTAGAGTACATTTCATGCTAAGTGCTCTTGAAGTAGGTGTATAAAAATATTTCTGACAGCTGGAGTGCTTGCATGCCAAATGTCTGAAAGATTAAACATAATAACATGGACCATGTGCTAAGAACAAAAGCATTTATTTCATTTAAAAACATGAATTAAGAAAAAAAAATCCTCCAAATACAAAAGATGGGTGAAAACTTGACAAAATATCTTTGGATTATAATTTCAGTTGTTATCTGTTGTTTGCCCTTCTAGCAAATGAAGTTAGTACACACCTATAGCAATCTTGAGTGCAATATTACTCATGAATATCACATCTCTTTTCTGCTTCTGTTTTCTGGTATTGTATCAAGTAAAACTGTACAGACATATCAAAGCCAACAGACAAAGATCTTGGCAGTCAGGAGCAGAACCCTAACTTTCAGTCGCAGCAAACTTGGCCCTAGTAAGGTCATCTCAGAGCCAAGGAACTAAAATAGGTGGGTGCCCTAGTCTGGGCCTGTCCAAGGGCCAGGCTCCCAGCCATCCAAGGAGAGGTCAGTGGGAATGACAGCCTGGAGACCACAAGCTTGTCATTCAGGAGAAGGTGAGGGACTCAACAGAAAGTCCAGGTCAACTCTGGAAGTGGTCCAGAAATGATAGGAACAGTTTCAAGGTTCTAGAATAAAGCAACATAATAATGACTGGCAAAATCGAGGAAAACTACACTGCCAACAACTTTTACTTGTTACTGTAGTAAGTGGTCTTGGACCTGTAACAGAAACCAGGAAAAGCCAGATATCTCAAATATCTCTTTAGGTATGACTTAAATGTCTCACTGAATTTAACATTAGGAAGCAGGACTGTTTGCCTTGCTTTCATTTGGATTTTTTGATAGCTCCTTTATTCTAAAGCCACCAACAACACCCTTTGTTTCTTTTGACACTATGCCCAGAAAAAGAGAGGTTACCTGCATTTTTTCAGATGTTTTGTTTGCAGATAGAATAAATTCACAGTGGAAATGAGATAAAGAAACTAATAACTTTTTAAAGCATGAGATTTTCAAGAAAATCACTAGAACTTGCTTCAAGACAGAACAGTTACAGCTCAGTTCTACAGGCTTCCCGTGTGAGAGGACAAGACATTAAGGCTGTTGTGAACATATGGACAGCCTGGGCAGCTCTCTGAAATGGCAGGCTGGACTGGACAGCAGAAATGTCCTCATAGATCAGCTGTTCCCAGTCACAGTCTAGATTCTTGGCACAAACCTGCCTTGCTTTTCTTAGTCTACATTAACACTTTGCCCAAAAATATTCATGCAAAACCAGCTGAGGTCTCCCGCTCTCTGCTGTTCCTCCTAAAAATGTGGTTTCTGTCAGAAAAGAAGAAAGTGTGGATGGTGGGGTATGATAATCTTTGTGTGTGACTGTTGTTCAAAAAGCGGATTCTGTGATTCTGTTTGTGTGAGGCTCTATAGGAAGATTGGCCCCCTTACTTTTAAATAAGAAAGAATTACAACATGAATCGAGAAAAAGAAGAGAAGTTTATCAGCTACCTGTGATTCACAAATCATTTTACATAGTCCAAGTGAAATCATGGCAGCTGCCATTCTCACCCCTGGAGCCTGGGTAGCTCTGAATTACCACATTCTTGTTTTTGTGCTGGTAAAAGATATAAATTTTACTTCACCGACCTTGGCAGTCATTAGTATTGAAATGACCCAAATCTGAGAAGCCACCTTAGAAAACAGAGCAGCTATTGACTATTTACTGTTAAGACACAACCATGGTTGTGAGGAATTTAAAGGAATGTGTTGTTTTAATTTCTCAGATAATTCACTGTTACTAGAAAAGAAAATACAACAATTGAGAAAATTAGCCTCTGGAGCTTATGAAACAGAGGGACTGGATCTTCCTTGGTTAGCCTCGTGGCTTCCTAATTTAGGATGGCTAAAGCAACTGTTTGTAATTATCTTATTAATCGTATTAATAATCACAACCACACCGTGTACCAGTACTTGAGGGGTAGTTACAAAGAAGATGGAGACTCCCTTTTTACACGGAGTCCCATGGAGAGGACAAGGGGGGATGGACACAAGTTGCTCCTGGGGACGTTCTGATTGGACACGAGAGGGAAATTTTTCCCAGTGAGGACAGTCACCATTGGAATAATCTCCCCAGGGAAGTGGTTGACTAGGCCACGTTGGACACCTTCAAGAGTTGTCTGGACGGGGTGCTGGGCCATCTTGTCTAGACTGTGCTCTTCCTAGAAAGGTTGGACTAGATGACCCCTGAGGTCCCTTCCAACCTGTGATTCTGTGATTCTGTGATTCTGTTGTCTTACTCAGTGTACCCTGAGGAGATACAAAGGAATGGTTTGAGACTTAGAGGTGTTAAGACACCTCAAGCCTCAAAAAGGGGGGAGATGATTGTAAGAGAACAAATGCCCCCCCCCCCCCAAAAAAAAAAAAACAGAACAGGTATTGTATATGTTTAATTAGCATGAATCAAGACTCTCTTCTTTTTGATCAAGGACTGTTTCATGTTTGATTGTTTAACCTAAGCTTAGGGATGGGATATCTTGGCCATCAGCGATTATCCATTTAATCAAGGACAACTGTTCCTTTTAGAATAAAATTAAGGAAAGTTGGCAAGAGAAAATAGCCTTAAATTGTCCTTGCGTAACATGCGACCATATATGGGTAAAAAGGGGTAGGGTACTTCATCTGTAAAGACCACCAAAGACCCCTGAAGAGAGGAAGGCATGCGCAGAAGAATCTGAGGCGGAGCCAAGAGGAGTGACTTAATGCCATTACGCAACCTGTGTAGATTAGAATGAATATGTATTAGGCAGAATATGTATGGATTTATTGTGTAAATATAATGAGGTAGGCAGCTTCGGTGTGCTTGATTTGTGGAAAACCACCAAGCACCCAGGCTTGCGCAACCCTGAAATAAATTAGCAATGTCTCTCCTGAGCGTGTGATTATTGACTCATTGCACACTGGGCAATGAATCTGCTTTTCGGACAACTTGACTAGCCCTACCCAGAATGAAATATGTGCCAGCTACTTCCCTTTTATATATCTATGTATTGTGAAATATCTCAGATTTTTTTGTCGAAGCTTCAGAACACCGTTTCCAATGCTACTACTAGTAATGGCACAGTCAGACTTGTCACTTTCTAGCTCTTGTCACTTTCTAGTCTTGCTTGTAACAGGCCATAGCCTTCCTTTTAAGTTAACAACACAGATCTCCAGATCTGTCCAGGCTTTGTATGGACTTGTCTTGACCAGCCTGGAGATTTGTTTTAGCTTGTAACAGCACTTTTTAATTACTTCATCCCCCATTCCCATGCATCATGTCACTCCGCTTTGTAATGCTCAACCCCTCTGTGCTCTGCTGCCCTACAGAACTTTTCAGCTGAGCACAGAGCCCATACAATGCATTGACTTCCCAATACTGTTTAAGAAGCATTTTTTTGAGGCTGCCTAGGTTTTTTGCTACCAGCATGCCTTTAAGTCCCCATACTTGGTCCTCATACCTCGAGCTCATTAAATGGAATAATAATGTCTTTAACCAAGCTATTGTATGGGACTCCTTACAGAATGTAACAGCAAGTGGGATCCATCTTTCTATGAGACAGAAAGCAGTTCACCATATTTTTCCTGCATTAAGCACTGGGGAACTAGAACTCTTTATTCATGGTCTCCAACTTCTTCAGTTAAGTAATTAATGCATATGTTTAGGACTAATTTTACCTTCTCATTATAGGAAGTAGAGCTGGAAAGGAACTGTTGGATCAGCTGATGTATCAATCAGCTCTACTGCAAGATTGACCTTTATTTAATAAGGTATTTTAATCAGCTTTCAACTTTTAGTTTTGATGCCTCATTTGCCTCCCCTTAAGGGTATCTTCATTTAGCACATTGGTAAAATATTTCCCTGATAAAATACTTTTATCAGGGCTTAGTCTCAGTATACATACTTTAATAATAATTCCACTACCGTTTACCTTTTCTAATTCACCTTTCATTGCTGAACCACAACATACCTTATCAACAAAGTCAGTCTCATTCCTCCCCATTGAAAAGACAACGAAAGGGAGAAATCAAATGATAGATCCAAGCCCAGGAAGAGAACCAGGAATAAAACTCAGCTGTTCTGAACACCACTGCAGGGTTTTTGCCTTACCACCACTCAATACCAGTAGAAAAACCTAAGTAGCTTCTCACATGCTTGTAAACACAAAAGTAGACATTTTCAAAAGGAAGACCTGGAAGTGTCTTCTAAGTCTGTATCGAAGAAACTTGACTTCTGGTCTCACTCCCCAGTATTGTCCATTCAGTTTCTACTAAAACCTCCAAAATACTTTGAGTTTTTACCTGCCTTAATTTGAGGACATTCTCTCCTCAAGTGGGAGTTTCTCAGACTTCCAGCTCTGATCTTTAATAACCGTATCCTACACAACATACTGTAGACTGCTGTGGAGGAGGGAGCCCAAAAATCCTCTGGCTGGAGCTGTTCTGCTTCATGTGACAGAATTCAACATGCATGGGGCAAGAGAGTGCATGACACTAAGGCACTGCAAAGGACAGTCCTGGATTTTGATACAATGAGTGTTCATACAGTACCTGGATGAAAGTTCATATCTTGGGCATAGATCCTACAGCAGGGCTATAAGAATCTTTATCCTGGAAAGATTAAGTTCCCTCTGATGCCAAAACACAATGAAATCTCCATGTTTATACTTTCTCTTTTGAAAATATTATTTATATAGTTGAAATCAGAGGCAAATGGTTACCATTACCTAAATAAGGAAATTTTGGGGAAAAAAATTATAAAAAATTCTGTTAGTTTGGTTTATAGTTGCAAGTTTCTAGATGAAATATGTCTTGTACTACTTGCCTACTGTTATTCTACTCAGAGCTCCTTGTAGCTCATTGTGGAGTTGATACCTGAAGGAAAATAGGTTGTAATCAACAAAGAACGTAACAACTGGATCTAATTGCAGTGATGCTATGATAGATGAGCCGCTTGTCAGTTGAAGCTGAAAGAGAACATGTGAACTCTTCACAGCTGTGACAAGTCTTTGTTCTTGGCTGACATGGCAGAGAATCATGTTTTGAAGCTAGAAATGAAGGCCAGGAATTCCCAACCTGGAACCTATGGGCTTCAAAGAAGGGCCTGGTTCCACCTTTGAAAAGCAGGATACCTAAATACTTCTCCTCTGAGACAAGAGCATAAACTTTGACGTAGTTCCAAATTCCTCTGGCCAGCTGCATCCTGGCAAGTGCATGTGGTGGGCTGTCTATAGCAATTCATCACAGATACTCCCCAATGAGTTTCCTCCATGTTTCCCTTCTCAAATGGAAATTCAAGTGGCCAAGCTGGTTCTGTGTGCAAAGTCACCTTAAGTGCTTTGAACATGGCACTACACACCGAAGCAGCAAGAAGCCGAAGTGGCTCTCTCTTGAACATTTTAGGAAGGAAGGATGGGAGGAGACTAACAGACATGAAGAGAAATACCAGTCTAAAAAAAGAGAGGAGAGTAACAGAAACCCTGCATTTTATTTTGGAAAGTATTTTTATTTTTAAAACTACATGCTAACTCAAATTAAAAGGTGCATACACTGACTTTTTGTGTATCAGGAGGAGGTCAGGGGGTACATAACTTTACAAAAAAGGGACTACATTATTTTATTGGATAGAGAACATGGGTATACAGGGGTATGCATGGTGTTCTGACCGGATTTGTAATCTTTATTACTACTGGAGCTGTTGGCAATTCTTTTACACATTGTAGCTATATATGAAAACTTACATCAGGTAGTAATATTCATATGTTTATTCCCCTAATTTTGAACAAGTTAGCCTGAATATTTGTGAGTGTATGCCATGAGGACTACATGCTGTTAAGCAGGACTTTGCAATTTCACAGCGGTTTGCACATACGTTGTAACCCGAGCTATTTTCCTTTTGAAGAATGACAGCTGATGAGCTCTCTATCATGCAGTGCCTTGACGGGACAAGTGCACCACTAGCCTCCTGTCACTCAGCTTCAGATACTAGGCCTTGTACAGGGGGGTTTCTGTTGCAGTAGCAATCATGTGAGTAGACTACTCCTGTTTAGAGAAGGACATTCTCTTGCCAAAGGTGCGCAAATCTCTGCAAGACTAGTTTTCTTCTTTTACAGAAAACTGCTTTGTCACACGGAAACAACTCCCTTTTAGCTTCTGTCTTTAAGGGTGTTTATTCTGCAGTGACTGCAGCTCAGACAGATATATGGAGCCAGCCTTCAACAACCTGGATCAGGCCCTGACAGCACTGGTATGGAGAATAATGAGGTGTAAGTGTCAAGCAACTGTCAAGTCCTGTGTTGGGCATCCTGCACTGAGCTGTGAGATGAGCTCACTGCAGTGTGGCTGTTGGGAGTGATGTGGTGTAGTCTGAGTCCATGTGAGTTGCAATCACTGCAAGGTAGATGAATCCTTCAAATCTCCTGTCTAGCTCCTGGCTCCTTTTATCTATTTCAGCCTTAGGCTTGTAACTCCAGGAAATCTTTAGTGCAAATTGCTTATCTGTGATCATATGGGCCCCAAAGATGAGTCAGATGTTAAACATAAACAGCTTGTGAAGCTGTTCTATCCATCAGAAAATCCACAGCTGTTCACAAAGTGCATCATCCACCTGCTCTGACTGATATTACTTAACAGGATAGTTTCTTCTGAATGCCCTTGTATTTATCACTCAAAATGCAGACCATATTGCGACTTTCTACCATAAAAATAATTGCCTTGCACTCTCAATTTCCTTTGGAAACTTCTCATTTGGTCTCTTCACCCTTTGGCCAGAACTTTAATTTTGTGTCATTAAGGCATTACAGTTCAAAATGTTACATTACGTCATTGCACAACACATCAAGGTTTATGCCTGTTGTTGATGGCTCACTCAAAATGGTGTTGATGAAGCTTAAAGCTAAGGTGAATTCTGACTATTTTTGTTATCACCGTGCATGCCATGAGTTTAATAACATGCAGGCTTTTAAGTCATTGCCATTAGTTCCTATAAATTAAGGAAAACTATGTAATACTGTTCTCTCCCCTCCTTTTGCTAAAGGCATAAACATAATGTGAAAGCCTTTTTAGAAATATATTGTTTTTCTTCAAAACACAGTCTTCTAAATGAAAAAGGTATAGATTGTTGTGTAAAATTTGCATGATTAGGAAACTGCATTAAATAGACTATAACCTGAAGAAAGTCTGCTAAACTTGAGTTATATTTCTGAAACATGAAACCCGCGTGGTAGTTTACTCTCACACCTAAGCAAATAAATGAATAAGCACTATTTTCATCATGTAATGAAAAAGAAAACTTTCTTGTATGGCAAAAATACAGCTGTCTTCTCTCATGAATAATTTTAACTTATGAGCATTCATTAACCTATGTAAATATCCAGAACTGTAGCCATCAAAAGCATAAATCAGGTGGACAGTTCAGCATGGTAAGTCTACAGAGAAGCGCAGCTTCCTCTTTTTCTGTAATCTTCTCACATTTTTGCCATCTTGTTGCATTTCATATGCTTTTAACTGTTTGCTTGTCAGCAATGCTCAGAAACAGCTGTGGAGCCAGGTACTTGCACTGCTGCCACAGGCTCTCATTAATGAGCCTGCAGGAGCTGATCTGCAACGAAGCCTCTAGACAGAACTATTACCTAATTAAGAAAGCAGCTGCCCAGCTGTCTGATCATTGCCTAATAATTTCTTGTTCTTGAAGGTTTTTCCACATAAATGAACACTGTTGTGACTGTTAACTTACTGTCTCTTCCTCTCCTCTGAGCTACCCCATAATGATATCTACATGCGTGGGGCAAAGACCCAGCAGCAGAGAAGAGCTGACAGGGCAAGCAGAGGTTCCTCTCTGGTACAGTGGTGTTTGCTCCCCAGGTGCATT
Source organism: Phalacrocorax carbo (assembly GCF_963921805.1). Lineage (NCBI taxonomy): Eukaryota > Metazoa > Chordata > Aves > Suliformes > Phalacrocoracidae > Phalacrocorax > Phalacrocorax carbo. The sequence goes on along the minus strand of NC_087513.1, from coordinate 15,078,889 downwards.
CTCCAAAAAAGCCATGATGGAGCCATGACTGTCCTTTAAGGGGACGCTATGGGATGTACAGGCCTGTGACCAGGGGACATCACCACCACCAAGGGTAAGGAGTCACTGGGGTCCCACTTAATGGACAGCCCTGACCATCTGGCCACACTTTTTTGCCCCTTGGAAGACAGCAGCAGCGCAGGACGACTCCTTGAGAAAGGGATGTTCTCATCCATGCCTGCCAATCTAGAAGTAGGAGCCAGCACAGGCCTAGGGGCAGACCTCATGAGGATGAGGAAAAAGGGGTGAGGGGTGTTTAATATTCATGGCTACTTGTTACGAGGGCTTTGACTTCACATTGTAAGTGTAGCTTGGGAGGCTGAGGGTGGTATTGCTTATATCCTTAGTCTTATCTTCTTGTCTATATGGGAAGCATGCTGGTGACATCTGCGTATTCCAGTATTTTCACATCCCGACCATTTCCAAGAGATGCATGCATACTTCACATGTGGACTAATGCTGATGAGCAGTTCTCCAATATCTCTTAATCTGAAAGAGGACAAGGGGACATCATTTATGGGGTAAGTGTCAAAGCCCTCATGCAAGTGCAGTGTGTGCCAGGGATACAGACAGGAGATTGTTTGGTGTGAACTCAAAGACAAGTGTTGGCCCTAATGTTCTACCAGCTTCTTCATCATTAAACTATAAGTAATCAACACCCCCTCTAACTGCAGACCACTGCCCCAAACTGGTCACCTAAGCGTGCAGCCAGTGACTGCCAGGATCACAAAACCTGCCTCACAATCCTGGCCACATGAACCCAAAATCTTCCTCCTAAACACTGTTAAACGACTTCTAGCTGCAAAAATGCATGAGTATGACCTACACATCCCAGTGCCTGCTTCAGAGTGCAGCCTTTTGGCAGAAACCTCTCCCTGGTCTGCAGGAACCATGCTCCAGAGCCCTGCTCCGTCAGCACGGTGTTGGGGACAGCAAGCTGCAGCCTGTTTCGTACAGAGATCAGAGAACCCTGGATAGAATTAAGTGCTCGTGCCTTGTCTCAGTAGGATTTTTGATTATTAGGATGCAGACGGGTTCTTCTGGTGTCCAAAAGGCCAGAAGAAGGACTGATATCTGGCCAGCAAAGTGGAGAGCTGGTGCTCTGCTGGCACTGGTACCTGCCACATCCCCACCACTGATTGGGTTGGCAGTGTCCACCCATGCCCCTGTTGTGCTCTCCTTGGACTCCTCCGGGGCTGCAGCTATAAAGAGGGTTTGGAGAAACACCGGGGGCTGCAGAGGAATTTAGACTTGCCCTGTTGTTGCTTAGCAGAAGCTTTTTGTCATGAGGAGGGAGAGGATATCCTTTTTACAAGACAAGTTGGTTTTTTTTCTTTTAATTTGAAAGACAGTTTAAAAAGTGGTGAACATTAGGCTTCACTGTGAAGGACAAAGTGGGGTGGGTCTCTTTTTGTCGAGTTCTGGTTTGCTTTGAAGCTAGTGGTGTAGTACATTTTTGTGCTTAATCCAAGGAAAATGAGCTGCTGAATGATTTTGTCCAACATGCTGAGGACCAAATGTTCTGGCAGGAGCTTGTGCCAACAATGTGAGAGGTGATGAGCCTCCAGAAGCTGTTTTTTGCTCATAAGGTGCCAAAACAGATGAGGTTCTTCGATACAAGCAGTTGTAGAGTTCATGAGCTCTGTATGGTATAGACAAATCAGACACAGTGCTGATGTCAAAAGCACTTGTGGCATAGCTACGAATGTTATTTTGATAAGTATTTTCATTTTCAAATGCAGATGAATGTTATCCTTACAGAAAAGGGCCACAGGGACAGTCCTTGAAACTGATGCCCTCAGTTTAGCTGCGGAACAGATGTACACATGCAACTGCAAGCAGCATACACTTTCCTTAACTTACAACATTAGTGGACTCTAACCAGGTCTAGAATCACATGTGAAGTTCAATCTTCAAGTCCATTTATCTTTGGCTGAGTGTGCTGACTGTCTGCAATTCAGCAAGCTGGGGCCAGTGTGCCGGTGCTTTCAGATATGTGGATAATGGTCCTTCTGGTGCAGGACTGAGACCAGCTATTTTTGTACAACACAGGCTGCCAAACACCTTTTGATTTCCAATCCAGTGGTGAAAGGCTCCTAATATCCTTCTATTATTAGAAGCAACCTACAAAATTACAAAGGTGGTAGATGAGCTGAATGCAGAATCCTGCACTAGGGGACACTTGGTGAAAACAGCAGGGGATCAATGTGAAACAGATAAAAGAAAGTACTTCTTTAGCAGTCAGTAGTGAGCTTCAGGAACTCACTGCCACACGGTGCTGTAGAAGCTGACAGTATCAGCAGGTTCAGAAGCGATTAGACAGATGCAGGGACAATAGGCCCATTAAAAAGACAAGGCAGGGATGTGCCCTCTTGTGGTATCTGTCATGTCAGATACACAGCTGTGGATGCTGGGGTAGTACGAGGCGAAGGGGCTGCAGAAATCAGCCAGGCTTGGACACACTCACAAAACAGCATCTCTCATCTTGAAACTGTGTTCATAAACTACTGTGCTGAGCCAGCTTCATGTTCTTAATCTAGAATTGTGTTTTATCCCCAAACCACTGCATGAATATTCAGTTACTACAGCATCCTAGATTCCTGTGAGCTAATGAGCTCAAAGCAACACAATCAAACAAGAACTAGGATTCTTCTTCATTCCTGGCTCTGATCTTTAGTCCACCAGTGCCTCGCTGTATAGGCGGTCCCATTACACAGCTCATTACCAATCTCCCAAGCCAACCCTCCCCCCTTACTGTGTACTGTGCTAACACATACAGTGGAATTCCATATTACAGCCATTCATATTACAATGCAAAATCTTAAAAGAAGCAAATGAACAAATCTTCCATGGGGTACAGAAAAAGATGGAGACAGTGAAACTTAAATGCTAATGAAATAATGTACAAGTGGGTAACACAAAACCATCCCATCTACAGCCCTAAAAACTGTTAAGGTTAAGTCATGCATAATGCAGCAATTACGGCAATCTCAAGCTTTCTTAGATTTTGGCGGCTGAAAAGCAAAACTTCCTCTGCCCCTTGCATTTCCTCTTTCCCAGTAACTTAGGAAGTAAGCCAGCATGCCAACTTTTAAGTATAAAATATAATGAAACCAATAATTGTTTTTAAGCAACTGCCCTCGAGGCCACCCAATAATAGTGTTTCTAAAGCAGTCCTACCTTTGTTTTCCAACTTGAGCTCCTCTGCTAGCAAGCTGTCTTGTCTGTTGCCAAGCACAAATGCCAGAAATGAGAGGATCAGGGCATCCAAGATTCCAATAATTGCCAGGATATATGCCCAGCGGACTGAACAAGCCCCCAGCGTGTACTTGTCTGTCTTTTCACCACACATCCGTTTTACCTCATCTGAATCCCAGCCATCAGGAAAAATCATACAACCCAGGACGAGACAGGCAGCTTGGAGAAAAAAGAAAAGGAGAACAATGGAATAATGAGACCAAACTTTTGTTTTGATGAGAACCTACACATTTATCATTAAAGCAACACACTTTTCCATCCTGAGCTTCAAAGCTAGGTTACTTAAAAACAAGTCACAGAATTATACGCTGTGATTAAGTATTTAATTTAAAAACCTAAGATGCAACATCAATTGCAGACCTTGCTTTAAAAACAGAAAGTTAAATCCCAAGTCATTGGCCAGTTTTTGTACCAATACAATCACATATTCCTGGTGAGACTGATTTCTTCATTGTAATATGAAACACTCACACAAAACAAAAGGGGGAAATTATTAATAACCTGGCTATTCAAAGGAAACATGGGCTTACTGTCAAATGGTCAGGCAAACAAACCAGAGAAAAAGAGAGGAAAAGAACCTACCTATTATCTCTGGTAATCTAAGTGCTTGTAACACACATAGGTAATAGCAAGGGTTTTTTTTTGTCAGTTGGCAGTACCCCTTTAACTGAAATATGTTTTATGCATAAGATTTGTAGTCCTCCAAAACACAAGTAATGACATTGTTCTGCTAGGAAAAATAAGCTGTCGACATTGCTGTCAACTTCTGATCTGTTTTGTCTCAGAAAGCACCACATGACATCTCAAACACGAAAAAGGGCTGATCCTTTTAACACCAAGAAAAATTAAAAGCCTCCACCTGCATGAAAAGCTAGCTGACATCAACCACCAGCTGTTCTGGATAGGGGCAGCCATACCATGGTGGGGACAGAGGCAAAGGGTGGGTGTTTGGGTCCTCATCCATCAGCCTGGGCGACTGCTAAAAGGCTGAACTCAATTTTTTAAGTAGCAGGAATTTGCTTTGACCCTTGGTTCCCAGGGAAACTGCCCTGCTGTGGGACAGCAGGTAGTGTCACGGGCCAACATGGCTCTTGTGAAGCAGGCAAAATGTTGTGACAAGTTTGTTTTTTCAAAAGTAATGTGGTCCATCACTTGAAGCAGAGTCAATCTTGCCCACTGGCCAGCAGTCGCTCTGATGTCCCCTGCCTGGATGGTGCCAGGGTGAGGGCTGAGCACGCATCGCTTTACTTGTACCTGGCCACCCACATCTTGGACATCCATGCTCCTGGGTAAGAAGACCTCAAGCATGGTCCTGCTGGGTTCTAGAGAATTGTGACAGCCCATACCCCTGCATCTTACTAGCCTGGGTTTGGCCACAGCCTTGGACTGGCACAAGACTTGCTGTTCAGACGTGTGTCCTGTGGTCACTGGGGAGCCGCCTTCTTGGAGGTTGTTTGCCCTCCTTCCTACTGGAGCATGTGCTTTGTGGTGGAGGTACTGTGACAGGGATGCAGCAGCAGGGCTTCTGCCCCTGAGAGGATATGATGTGTCCTGAGATAGTGATACATCATTACAGAAACACACACACGAAAAAAGAAAGAAAACCCGTAATCTGAATCTTCACTAACGTGGTCTCTCCCCACTGAGTCACGCAAGATGAGAAAATCCATAGGCTGAGAAAACAGGCCAATATACCAATCTCATAGGACTGGACTGAACATACTTCTGTGTAGGACCTGGCTTCCCACTGCCTGCTGGGACCGTCACCAAGTGCAGCTGAAGGAGTGCAGCAAAGGCATGACCTGTACCTTGCCGGTTGCTTTTGGACAATGTCTTTCCCTGGGAAAGTCCATGCAAGTTGGCCCTTCTGTGACTGGGGTGATGGGCCAGGTGGTCTCCAGAGGTCCCATCCAACCCGAGCTGATTTTTGGCTGGGAGGCAGATTGTTAGTAACAGGGAAGAGAGCAGCTGGGTCCTCATGGCATATTTCATATCAGAGCAATGCGAATAGTGCACGCATAAGCTTAACTGCAGCCCTTGGTCATGATGATGGACTCGTTGGCTTCACTGAAGCAAACAACGTGAGTGCAGCACTAGCCAGGGCAACGACACAGGGGCATCTTCAGTAGGGGAGGATAGGATATAAAAATAAAGTAAATAAGAAAAATCTAAAAAAAAAAGATTATGTTGAATGGGTTCATTCCTTAGTTTTTATTGCATTTAGGAGAATCAGAAAATCCATATGCTTTCAGTAATTGTCTGTACTGTGATTTCTAACCTGGAAACAAGCATATTTCCAGCATTAGCCCTTCTTTCTTAGTATGGCTGATGAGCTACAATGGATCCTAAAACATGTTTTATAACTCTTAATACTATATTGGTGCACTGTGCTCTAAATTGAAAGTACATGTGCTAACTGAAAAGAACACACTGTGTGGCTTTTAGCCTTTTAAATGGCTGCTGAACCAGACCTCTGGAAAACATAGTTCATACACAGAGCAGCTTGTGAAACTAACAGCTGCAGTTGCTTTGGGAATTGTAATAAGTTCTTTGCTTTTCTGGACAAGTATAAGCACTGTCATTTTACATACCTCTAATGTCCACAAAACAAAAACACACCTGCACTGAATCAATATGATGAAATACTGGAAAAGAGATGTGAAAGCAGAGCTCAGGAATGGTATATTCCTTTTGACATCTACACAATTACTGTAGACAAAGCCATGAAAGCATGTCTGCGGAAAGCATCTGTCATAGAATAAAACCTGTGCCTAAGGCATTTGACAAATTCTTCCTAAGCAGTTCATTTGTGTGAAAATATAACAGCTTATAATACTTTCAAGGACAATTAGGCTTAGAAACAAGGACAATTAGATAAGGACTGATTTACTCAGAACATGCAGGTTTGACAAACTGTAGTTGCCTATTGTCTGCCTTAACTCATTTACACAATTTCATAAGGCCTTCCGAAGATTTTAGAGACAAAATGTACAATAATTTTCTTTCTTGAGCTGGTGGCACACGCTTCCAGAAAGGTTTCTTGCAGTCAGCACATAAGCATTGCCTTCACAGTCGTGAGGGATTTCGTTGAAAAGATGCATCAAATCTGCATACTTCTGGTGTGGTGAAAATGTCCACATTTACCCAGGTAAAAGTTGACAAATGTTTACTATATAACAGCAACTACCAAAGGCAGTTTACTTTTATTAATCATCCCCAAATGAGAGGAAGCTTAATACTTAGTTAATGATCAACAGACTTGGGATTTTTCTGCTAAAGTGCAAGAATAATTAGCAAATACCAATATTTTTGTGGTGTTTTTTTTTATTATGTAGAACATCAGACGTATGTTGTTAGTATTTCCTAAAAATAATTTAACTTTGTTCTTTTCCACCTAGGTAATTAAAAATATGGGCCCTTATCTCAGGAACTCAGTGCACAGCTTCCCAGCTGAGTTCCTCAGATTTCTAATTAACTCATCTTCCCTGAATTCTGTTCCTGCATGCTTTGATATATTGGCTTGACTTTCTGAAGTCATTCTGTTGATGGCAGTTGGACTTTTCTTGGTAATAAGACACACAGGTAAATAGTGGCTGGACTAGATCCCTTTGCATAAAGGCAGATACCTCCTTTGCCTATACAGTTTACATGCTTTTTACTAGATGATTGCTTGGTCAATGTGTTCAGAGGCAAGAATCATACCTTACCTGTAATGGTTAAAATAAGTAAGATTAGTCAACCTCGAGTCTTCACTTGCTGAGGGAATATTTTGCACTGAATGCCTTTAAGAATACAGACTTGCTCAATAATATGAAACAGGTAATGATTCATTTATCAGCTACAAGACCGAAAAGACAGGTATAAAATCCACCTACAGATCTACTTTGTATAGCTAGAAATTTTTGCATTTTAATCCTTCTAAAGAGGATTAGAAGATTTTTCTCTAGAGGGAAATTACTTTCAGTTTTATACAAATCTGAAAAATGGAAACCATTTTATGCAATTTCAGTGAAGCTGCTAACAGATGATTTTTATAACACAGACGTGTGTCCTATATCTTTGTCTAAACTTCCACTGTCTTTAATGGCAATGTGACTGAAATGGAAATGTAACAAAGGCTACTACTGTCTTACTACTATCCAGTTCTAATAAATTCAGAAACTTTTGGATTTGGAAAGCTCACCTATTGAATAAAAAGACTTAAATCATCAATTGCTACAGACTTTTTAATTCAAGTAAGGAAGAAGTTAAATCTATGTTGGATGAAGGCAGTCATCTGTGTGTGAGCTGAATACATTGGATTAACGCCATCTTCCTAAGGCTGCAGACAGCCCAGCCTAGGACCTCTGTAACTAATCAAGAGCTTTCCTGAGAAGTAACAGGGGGAAATTGATAAATGACTGATTAGTGTCACTGACAACATTCAGAACTATTTGGGCAATTGTAAAACTTAGAAGAATAATCTCCACATCATTTTCCCTTTGGTTGCTTGAGAAAGCTCCCGGCAGGAATATTGGCTTTGTGACAATGGCCCTGGGCTTGCTCCAGTCCTTCCTGTAATTTTCTTACCAGATTTGGGGTAACAAATTGTTTCTTCTACATACTGGAGTCTGGTGAAGCTTTTCAAGCTTTTAAAAATAATTAATTAGTAGTTAAACATGCCTGATATACATTTACTCTCTTCTTAAAAGCTTTTTTCTCTTATGAACAGCTAACAGAAACTGTCACATGGTTTTCCTTTAGGGCTCTGAGTGACAAGACAAATTATTCGTACTAAGAGAGGAAGTCCAGGATTTTACCTCCTGGGACAAAAGGATGTAGATATGACACTTTCAGAGATTGGAAACAGGCACTGAATTGTTGCTGGCACTGACATATTTGTGACTCTGCCCAAGCTAATATTATCACAGCCTGTGCTCTGTGCATGAGCTCAAATGGTAATTAGCAAGCAAGTAGTTCATGAACTATATTTGGTTGTGCCAAATATGGTGACAGATTAATATTATATCATTGCATGGAATGAGATTCTATTTACAAAAAGTCTGACTGTTACACAGGAAACCAGTACTGAGAAATTCCCGCTGGCAGGACTCCTCTTTCATCTTCATTCTTTTCCTGACAACATACCTAATTTGCTTGCATGTAGAGTATGATGATGGCAAGTGCCCTGCCAAAAGAGTCAAAAAAATGGAATGGGAATTACACTGACCAGCTATTTTCTTGCCATACCCACACGTGCAAGAGCCTCGAAGCCTCCATGGTTCCAAAAACAGAGAGATTCTTTGTTTTCAGAATTTTTTCTAAATGCTATTTACAAAAACAGTGATCCATTGAACTCCAATAAATTGAATGGAGTTTTTGCCAGCTGTGTTGGTGGAGTGAACTTCTAGGACAGAGCAAAAGGAAAGGTGAGGACTGTGGCAGGGGACATTCATTAGCACTACAGTCTTTCAGGAGCTTATACCTGGGAAAGAAAGAAAGGGTGAGGGGGATGTGGCTGAAGATGCAGGGTCAAATACAGTTCTGAGTGAACACAGAGGCTGCCCACCCATGCAAGTGGGATTCCCTTGAGTGATATGGACTGTACTAATGAGTGGGATAATAATTATCTGTGTTTACATTTGTGTTCTGATTTGGAGCAAATGTGCAATTTTGAAGCAAATCCCTGATTCTCTCCATTTACTGATTCTGAGAAGACTTGACAGATAACTGAGATATTTTGATGCCTGCTAGTTGTACTTAGACAGCAAAATGGAAGAATTTGATCAGCTGTTGCAAGATATGAACTGGATAACAGAAATACGGTTGACCAACAGCCATTCCCAAAGACAAGGACTAAAGAGCATGAGTTGTTCAGAAAGATAGAAACAACTGGGAAAGTGAAGTAATGTTATTTGTAAGGAATGTGTTAAGCCGTAAATATGTAGAAAAGAATAGCAAAGATAGTGCAATCTACTTCAGTTAAGATCACTTGGGGGAAGAACTGTAAGAGAAATTTTACTGCAAGTGTTGGATTCATGTATGGATAGAGATTTCTTTGATATGATAGAGAGAAATTCTGTGAGGATTTGTATCATCATGGGAGCATTTAACTTCCAAGTTTTGATCATTAGCCATGATAATTAAACTTTGAGATTAATGCAGTTCTATGAATAATTTAGTTAGTACAACAACTATTATAGCTTGAGCATAAAGACAATGGGAGCATCATAGATTTTTATGTGTGTGGCAGGTGACTCACAAGGTGTGTCCCAATGACCCCTTGCAAAAGATCACACATTCTGGTGTTTCAACTCATATGCAATAGGTATTTATAGTCTCCTGTCCAGAAAAAAATATGAAAACCAAGGACTATTAATGGATGCAGGCCTAATCACCATGTGGGCAAAAAAATCCCTAGAAATGTCATGACAATGAATTGATAACAGCAAGAGCAGAGGTAGATGACTAACAGACGAAAAATGGGTAAACTAAAATTATATACGACAGATAAAAATACTTCTTTACAGTGAAGCAGGTATGGGAGGTGGTGTAGCAAGAAGCCCACAGGAAAGTACTTGTCAAAAGTTACATTTACACTGCTTCACCTCCTGTGGTGTCCACTGGTCCTGGGATCTAATAATATTTTTCTTCTGATTTTTCTGTTTAAAGTGTCTAAAATAATGTGAAAACTGTGTCGCAGCCCACAAGAATTTTTCTAACACGTCTTTGTATCAGAGAATGTGTGTTACAAACTTTGTGTGTCAGCTGAAGGTCTATGACCAGAGATCACAGGATGACAAAGGTGCTTGCAAATGCATGTGCTCAGAGGGCCACGACCTGGGAGTCAACCGTTATGAAGCCAGGCTCTTTGATGATGTACAGATATCCAAAAGCCACTTTTCTCACATGCTAGAATCTCCTGAAAAAGAACTGTATAAGTAATGAATGAGCTACTTGTTTATACTGCATCTTAGTTTTTTGTCAGATCACAGCCATGTAATGCAATTTTGGCTTGGATTTGCTTGGTGTGGTGGGTTGACCCTGCTGGATGCCAGGTGCCCACCAAAGCCGCTCTATCGCTCCCCTCCTCAGCTGGACAGGGGAGAGAAAATATAACGAAAGGCTCGTGGGTCGAGATAAGGACAGGGAGAGATCACTCAGCAATTACTGTCACAGGCAAACCAGACTTGCCGTGGGGAAATTAGTTTAATTTATTACCAATCAAATCAGAGTGGGATAATGAGAAATAAAAACTAAATCTCCCTTCTTCCCAGGCTAGCTTCACTCCCTATTTCTCTACCTTCTCCCCCTGAGCAGCACATGGGGATGGGGAATGTGTGTTGCGGTTAGTTCATCACATCTCTGCTGCTTCTTCCTCCTCACAGGGAGGACCCTTCACACTTTTCCTCGGCTCCAGCATGGGGTCTCTCCCATGGGAGACAGTCCTCCATGAACTTCTGCAGCATGAGTCCTTCCCATGGGCTGCAGTTCTTCACAAACTGCTCCAGGGTAGGTCCCTTCCCCGGGGTGCCGTCCTTCACGAACAGACTGCTCCCGAGTGGGTCTCCCATGGGGGCACAGGTCCTGCCAGGAACCTGCTCCCACACAGGCTTCCCACGGGGTCCCAGACTCCTTCAGGCACCCACCTGCTCCGGTGTGGGGTCCTCCACAGGCTGCAGGTGGTATCTGCTCCACCGTAACCTCCATGGGCTGCAGGGGACAGCCTGCCTCACCATGGTCTTCACCAGGGGCTGCGGGGGAATCTCTGCTCCGGTGTCTGGAGCACCTCCTCCCCCTCCTTCTTCACTGACCTTGGTGTCTGCAGGGTTGTTCCTCACCCCTCTCTCTGGCTGCTGTTGCTCTTGCACAGCAACGCTTTCCCCTTCTTAAATATCCCAGAGGCGCTACCACCATCGCTGATGGGCTCAGCCTTGGCCAGCAGTGGGTCCATGTTGGAGCCAGCTGGCATTGGCTCTATGAGACATGGGGGAAGCTTCTGGCAGCTTCTCACAGAAGCCACGCCTGTAGCCCCCTCTACCAAAGCCTTGCCATGCAAATCCAATACACTTGGTAAAGTTACTATGAAAGTGTTTATTTTGAATGCTGTCACAGAAGAGTGTTACAGGTTTCTAATTTAACTTATCTTTGTAGGATCTTAGCCAAACCATATCAAACCATAGCATACTGAAATGTACTAGATTTAATTAATGAATAAACCCAATATAAATACAGTGTAAGCTACAGCAGACAAACTGGAGAATAGGTGCTATTATGAATAGCATAGGCTAGACATCACTTGAGATTTATACAGCTGACGTTTCATCACAAGTTACTGATCCAAGTAGCAAACCTATTTTAAACATGGTTTTGGTAAAGAGAAAGAACAGCTGAAAATAATCTTACCTCCAGTGACCATGAGTCAACTAAATTTAAATAAAATCAGAATTTGAATAAAAATGATCCTGAAACTGGGTTTAAAAATGCATATTTCAGAGGGACAAACTTTGATGGGCTAAAGAAGCTATCTAACAAGTTAACTAGACTGAAGAGGTTCACACTTAATTGTGGGGAATGGCTTGAATTTCTTTCAGGCAAAGATGTCAATTTTCTGAAGTATCTTGACAAGCTGAATAAAATTCCACGGGTACTTTCAGCTCTGTCTGTATGAGTAGCAAACTCTGTCTCCTTCTACCCTCATTACCTATCCCCCAAAAAAGCCTTGGAAAAAGGAAAGAAGATGTGAGCAGGGACCTTACAAATGATAGGGAAAGGGACTAGTTAGCAGAGAAAGATACATTTTGGAGGTTAGATAATGCAGGCCTAAAAGACTCCTTGCCAAAAGTCAAGCTGTGATAAATCTTTCAAGAGAACTTTAAACAAAAAGTCAAATAATCTTCAATTACATTAACAAAGAAAGAAGAAGAAAAGCAAATATGGAGTGAGGCTGGGGCTAGGACCTAATTCTTTGCCTCATTTTTCAATGAGGAGGACGATACAGAACAGAAGGTCAATGACCTGACAGTGGACAGGCACGAGCATTTGGAAATGGGAACTCCTGCATCTAAGCCCATAGCAAACCTAAAATGATCATAATGTGCTCAAGCTGGAGGAATAGCCCCTCCAGCCCCAAATACTGAAATAACCAACACATTGAAATACAAAGCTGGTAGGAAGGTTTTTAAACAAATTTATTGTTGAGATACTGGAGAACAGCATATGTTTTACCTAATTTTTAGAAAAAAAAAAAACCAACAACAAAGTTGAGAATTGAAAAGTAATTGGAGCAAACACTCACCTATCAGTTTGACCTTAGTTCTTTGAATAATTATTGAAGCAAAGAATAGTTAAAGACATGGAAAGAAATACAAAGTGGGGTGATGTGAGCATGGTTCTATCTGACAGCTAGGAAGCAGTGACTTTATAAAAGAAAGCTAAGTAACACACTCTTCAGGAGGCATTTGACACTGTGTCATACAGAAACATTTATTAACCTGGAGAATACAAAGATTAGCATGCGAAGTTAAGGTGCTTATGATACTTGTTAATGGGGACTGACACTTTTTGCTTGAAGGGAAAGTCTTGAGCTGTTATGAAGATATGTTGAGCACCTCAAAGATCAACCTGGGTATCAATCATTTAGTGTACTCATTAGGAGCTTTGGCAAGAGTAGAGGTTTGGTAGTAAAATCCACTGATGAGAGGCACTATCAATGCAGATAACTACTGGGACAAGTGCTAAAGAAGAGAAAACATATGAGTATGTTGATCAGCCCTTGGAGGACCATGTAAAATGCACCCATGAAAAAGGTAAACATGAGCATTGGCAGCACCAGGAAATTTTCTTTTTTTCAGCAAAATGTAAGCACTAGAGCCATCTGGTGCTGGCGGTTTCTAATATTTAGGAGTGATGTTTGGAACAACCAGTTAACCAAACCAAGATTATTTTAAGATGTAATGTGGTACCTTAGGAAAGGTATTGCATGATGCTGTAACTGCCCATGATCAGGGGGCTAGATCTGATGATTTAGTAGGCTTTTTCCAAGCTTATGTTCTTATGAGGAGGCTGAGAGATAAACATCTTTGAAATTAATAAAGAAGGATATCTAAAGGGAGTAGCAGCCAAAGGATTAGGAGCTAGATGGAACTACAGAAAGCTAAGATCAAAAATAGTGTTGTCTATATCAAACCAAGAAGAAAATCTAGCAGAATAAATGTGGGTAAGAGGCAAAGAAGGAGCTCACTCACTATTGGGCTCTCTCACTGTGGGCTTTATAGAAATTTGCCCTTTCCCTTCTTTATTAAAGGCTTGAAAATGTGATGGCAAAGAAAGAGGAGAGGCATAAAGTGATTTTCTTTTTTTGCCAGTCCTCATCCAAGCTGTCCTGACTTCCGTGTCAAACATTAGGCAACTACAACAGCCTGGTTTTGTACTTGGGAAGTGCATGGCTCCAGCTTGTTTCTGAAGCTACTGCAATTGAAAACAAATCTAAACATGCTGATGAGTGGGAAAGTCTGGGAGTGCAACAGCCACTGTTTTCAGGATAAACATGGCAAAGTTCTGCAGGCTTCTGAGGGGGAAGCAAGATGCAGAAGCAAGATATATTGATACAAAAAGGGAATTTCTACACCTAAGTCTATAGTGGAGTCCATAATAAATACTACTCTTCCAGTCTTTTGCTCCTGAAAACTAACAACTTCACAGCCAATATGTACCCACTTGCAAAAAAGGAGGTGAAAACCTCTACAAAACTGTATAGCATTGCCTAGAAAACAGATCTGCATGCCTTATGGTGCTGGTGCACTGAAGAATTTTATGATTACTCTGTATAAACACAAAAGAATGGATCCCAGATCTATTTAACTGGAAGGGCAGTCTTGGCACCTGAACAAATGGATATAAACTGTCCAGGAATACATTTAGGCTGTAAAGTAGAAGGTAGTTTTGAATTGTCGGGTAAAGGTTCTGGCACAAACTCAGTAGCTGTAGCCAGGCCAAAAAGTTTTAAGTTGTCCAAGTTGATGCTGTTAAATAGTTATTAAAGATGGAGTTTGATCAGTGTATTAAAAAATTATTAGGATGTGTTTCTCTGTGAGGCTCAGTTGAGCTACTCTGGGCCTTTAACGTAACTGCAAGAACTTAAAGGTATCTTCAGACATCAGATACCCAGGATTGTGACTTTTCTCAGCGTATCAGCATTGCAGTAGCTGCCAAGCTGGACACAAGGACAATGCAAGCAGCACCCATTTGAGCCTTAGGGCAGGAGCAGCAATGAAAGCAAACTCCAGGTTTGAGCACTATGGCCATTTTGCTGAAAAGCTTCAGATTTATTTTCCTTTGACCATAAAGATAACAAAACTCTCCAGCAATGTATTGTAGTCAGCAAAGCCTCTTGCTGACTGTTTTTCCTCCTGTGGCTACACTCTGTGAAACCACTTCAGCTTACACTGCATAACCATTGAGTTCACAACCAACAAGGCTTCCCTACACTGTTACTGAACTCCATCCACAATACCGCAACCCTCGACTCCAAAGGTTTGGCTGCATCTCACCTGGTACGTGCCATGGTGCACACTAACAGCAATGGCATATCAGTAATGCATTAGAGTCAGTCCCCACAGACTACGGCTTCAGAGAAGCCTCTGGTATGACGTCCTGGACACGTTCACAGTGTCATTTACAGGACCACTTAAGGGTATTTGACAGTCATGTTTGGAAATGCTAGGAAAATGGGGTAACTCACCCAGCCAGTATATGAAATAGCATGGGTCAGAGCAAGCGATTTCAAAATAGCCACGAAGAGTTCAGCGAATTGTTATCTGTCCTCTGCTTTTCTGGCTGTCATGCCATGAAAGGAACACAAACCATAAAAACACTTGCAAGAGGAAATGTAATAAAAGTGTGGGGGAAGTTTTCTTAAACGTGCTGAACCTCTCTTCCACCTTTGTGGGTCCCCGCAGTGCTGGTGCAGAATGCTGACTCAGCACACTGGGTGGCAGACGGGGAGCCACAAAACACCTGCAGTACAAACAGCTGCTGGGCAGATGCCTGCATCTGCTCTTGGTTGCTGGCCAGCCAGAGAACTCTTTCCTATGGAAGCTGATTGAGAGATTCAAAAAGTTGTTTGGCAGTGGATAAGAACAACAGCCACTGGCAAGATTTCTCTGCTGTAAGCTGAGATGCAGGTTCATGCTGATTGCTATGTTCTCTGCCAAAGCATGGCTATGATTCCCAGAACATAATGCATCATGATGAGGAAATGTGATTTAATGTTGAAACAGGAAGTGTTTTAAGATCTACAATTTATAGGCATTCAACCCCCTGTTTGAGGGCATGACAGTCACATTCCCTTTGCCCTCACTTGTAGCTTACAGAGCCATAGAATCATAGAATGACCTAGTTGGAAGGCACCCACGAGGATCATTGACATGTCCCTGCACAGAACAACCCCAAAATTTACACCATATCTCTGATGGCGTTGTCCAAGTGCTTCTTGAATATTGCCAGGCTTGGTGCTGTGACTGCCTCTCTGGGGAGCCTGTTCCAGTGCTCCACCACCCGCTGGGGGAAGAACCTTTTCCTAATATCCAGCTTAAACCTCCCCTGGCACATCTTCCTGCCTTTACCTCAGGTCCTATCATTGGTTGCCGGAGAGAAGAAATCAGAGCCTGCCCCTCCTCCTCCCCTTGGGAGGGAGCTGCAGGCCACGATGAGGTCTCCCCTCAGTCTCCTTTTCTCCAGGCTGAACAAACCAAGTGATTTTAGCTGCTCCTCGTACAGTTTCTCCTCTAAACCCTTCAACAACTTCCTGGCCCTCCTCTGGACACTCTCTAGTAACTTTGTATCCTTAATGCACTGTGGTGCCCAACACTGCACACAGCACTGGAGGTGAGGCCGCACCAGTGCGGGGCAGAGCAGGACAATCCCCTCCCTCGACCAGCTGCAATGCAGGCCTTGATGCCCCCCAGGGCACGGTTGGCCCTCTTGGCTGCCAGGGCACGCTGGTGGCTCGTGTTCAACTTGCTGTTGACCAGAACCCCCAGGTCCCTCTCTGCAGAGCTGCTCTCCAGTCTCTTGTTCCCCAGTCTGTCTGTACATCCCAGGCTGCTGTGACCCAGGTGCTTTGTGTTCCCCGCATACTTCTGCGGAGAAAGTGGATTTTCAGAGGAGGTGACTAAAGTCAAGTAGAAAGATGATGTGACGGACAAGGAAACATTGTGTCACGAGCAAGGAAAAAAGAAGCAACAAAGTGCATTGGGGGAGATAGGGGAAGGCTCTTGTCCCTCTTGTCTTTTGTAAAGCATTAATGTTTTGCTAGAAATTACCTGCAGTTGACTAAATGTCATGCTTTCCTTGGCAAGTGGGACTCCCAGTTCAAGAAGGACAGGGAACTGCTTGAGGAAGTCCAGTGGAGAGCTATAAGATGATCAGGGGACTGGAGCATCTCCCTTATGAGGAAAAGCTGAGAAACTTGGGTTTGTTCAGCCCAGAGAAGAGAAGACTGAGGGGGGATTTCATCAATACTTATAAATATCTGAAGGGTGGGTGTCAGGATGATGGGACTAGACTCTTTTCAATAGTGCCCAATGACAGGACAAGGGGCAATGGGCACAAGTTGGAATACAAGAAATTCCACCTGAATATGAGGGAAAACTCCTTTCCTGTGAGGGTGGCAGAGCAGTGGCACAGGCAGCCGAGGGAGGCTGTGGAGTCCCTTCCCTGGAGACATTCAAACCCCACCTGGACACGTTCCTGTGCCCCCTGCTCTGGGTGTGCCTGCTCAAGCAGGGGGTTGGGCAAGATGATCTCCAGAGGTCCCTTCCAACCCAAACTATTCTGTGATTCTGAGACTCTCTGAGACATTGGCTCATCTTCCAAGTGTTAAAATCTGTTCAGTATTCAACAGTTTCCTCAAGGCTGGGGATCCCTCAATGTACTCTGCCAGAGGGCTCCAGCTAGCTCTGTATGGGAAGATGTAGCTCCAGACTGGTTTTATTCCCCTTTTTAAAAATCAACAGGCTTCCCAAAGCCAGGCTGCACCCTGCTCCCCATCTTCTCTGAATGAAGGGACCCATACTTGTACCTCAGAGTGGTTTGTGGGGCAGGAAAAAAGTGAGACAGGGTTTGAAGCACCTTTACACTGCAGGCAAGTACAAGTGGGTAATGCAAAGCTAAAGGCCTGCAGAGGGGACAACCTTAATATGTGGAGGAGACAGGCAGGTGGGAGGCAGCAATATGGGGCAGTCTCCTCTGGAAAGAGAGAGGTGGAAGCAGAAGGAGGCAGCCTTGTTCTTCAGCTGGAAATGTTAAGGTTTAACTAAAGTCATTAAATCATTTAAATCTGGTGTCCAAAGCAGTGCTAGCCGATATTGCAAATGGACTGGCACAGAGGCAAGACAAGTTCTTAACAGATGATAAAGGCATCGAATTTTGTATAGTTCCTTTCAGTGCCTCTGAGGCGCACACATATGTCTTTATGCCTGCGCAGCTTGTCATGTGCTATTCTTCACTTATCGCTGCTATAGCTCTTCCTGATCTCCTAACAGCTTTGCTTGGAAGAAAAGAGAAAGGGACAATAGGCCCTGAGACCGCTCGGCTGCTTCTTTGTTAAAGTTGACATTTGGCAGTAAGACTTTACCACCTTTCAGGAGCTGATGTCTCACTGAAGCTAACTGAGCAGAGGTATCAGGGGCAGCAATGTCTCTCCCACTGAGCAGCTGAGCTTTGGATGGTGGGAGAGAGCCCTGAAGAATGAGACCAGTAAGACTGGTGATGTTTTTCTCTTTTGCCTTTTTCCTCTTAAAGGGAAGACTACCCTTTTACCTGGGCCCAAGCCTATGAGATTGCTGAGCCTCCTAAACTCATTGCTTTGGACATGCCAGGGTTGAGAAAATTTAAAATCTTTGAAATAATGTGGAAGAAATCTGCATTCATTTTGTGAATGTTTTATTATAATAAATCTACATTGGCAAGCACATCTTATCTTCCATTTGCTACCAATTCTGTCTGATCAATAATATGTCCTATTTCATTCAGTATAACTGCAACAGTCCTTGCCTTTGTGCTTTGGTAATCCTGATTCTCCTAGTGTTTGCTAACTGGAAGAGTTAATTTTGGAATTTCTCTTCACTTCTACAGAAGTACATGTCTGTGCCTTTATTTTTTTCTAGTCTTGCTGGTTAACCCCAAATTTGAACTATACAGCAAAGTCTACCAGTATAGTTGTCAGCAAACCCTTGTGTGCATGCACATGCAATTTCAATTCCTGTCTAGGTTTATGATATCAATTGTAATACCTTTTTGAACATTTTTCTAAGTCCAGCATGTGTACTATTCTAGTGCTGCAATGCCTCTGAGGTAATCCTTGGTACTTCCAACACGGCAAACAACCACTGTGGTGCTGATTTTCAGCACCGGTGCCCAGAAGACGCAGAAAGTAGGTCTCCCCCCATTTAAAATTTCTAGTACATGCCTATTAATATACTACTGCTGGTGGTTTCTGCCTTAGGAATTAAGATGTCTGTGCAGACATTGAAAGTACTGTGATAATGTAAGGGAAAATGGCAAAGGAAGGCAAAGGGAAAATCTGAGAGTCCCACCAAAACCAATGAGATTGACATGGGCTGCCAGAAACGCTAGTTACCTGCAAAGTTGAGTATGAAGCCTGAGGGCTTGGTAGGTGACCTCTGAAACCCCAGAAGTGCATGCTGCCCACCAGCTCATTAAGAAGGATGAACCAAGAGATGTGGTGTTTCCAAAGGGAGGAAGAGGACTCTAACCCAATGGGATCCAGAGGTGGAGCCAGAGGAAAGAGAAGTTTAACCGGGATTACAGTAACAGTGTCTTCTTTCAAAAATGTTCATAGGTCCTGGAACCCCATGTCCTTTTTCCAGTACTGCATATATAAATAAATAATGACTGAAAATAAGTATAATAGATTTGTTTTCTGAAGTAGTTAGTTTAGTTTAACTCTGTTGGTGGGCACCAGCAAAAAAAAGAAGAAATTCCACAAGCAACTCAAATTATTCCTGAATGCATCAGGCAGCAAGTGTTTCTATCACTACATTGCAAGCAGCTGAAACACACTGTTAAGAGATCTTTGAGCATTTGAATAAATGTACAGAAAATATAACGTTCACTTTGCAAGTGATCCACTACCTTGTCATTCAGACTACTTGATTTTTATAAATAAATGTTTAGAGGAACCATAAACTTCAGGACCTCAGCCCATCAGAATCACCACTAGCTGTAGTAAGTTAGCAATCTTTAAAACATTATTCCTACCTCTACTACCAGCAACACCTGTGAAATAATTTCTCAGTCTCACAGGACTATTTGCATTGGACCTATTCCAAATTTACTTCAGAGTTCCTGACAGTTTCTTTGGAAAACTTTAGTTTGGGTAGGCACCTTCTTCAATCTGCTGACAAAATCCCTGACCATGACAATGAAGACATGGACGTATGGAAAACAGTTTTCTAATTGTCTCCAAAAGTCCAAGTTCAGGCTGTATGAAGGAAAGGAGAGGTTGGAGTGCCTGGTTCAGGGGAAACACAGGGACTCTAGAAATGCACGGGAAAGTGCACCAAGATACTATGCAGCTCCTTAGACTGTAACGCCCATGCATCAAAATTCCTTAAAATCTGTGCAGTAGCAGTCTTCATGGACTCTGTCTTTTTGGGATTGGAGACAAAATACCATGTCACAATTTGCCTCTCATTAAGCCCAAGAGTAAAATACAGGTTGCAGAGACAACCTGTAATTCATGCAGGAATAGCAGCCAACACTTTGCACTTTTAATTTTGCATGGTTTAAATGTTGTGTGATGTTTGTCCTTAAAAACTGGCATTTGACATCTCAAGGTGCCTGAGTAAGTCTGTCAGGTTCATAAAAATGTGCTAACAGTTTGCTTACAATACCCAGGCAAGGCAAATACAGTTTATTCAGGAATAGCACAGAGTAACTGAAAGTGTACAGAGAGGGCTGCTGGTGAGGCATTCAGCTGCTCAGCACCTCAGCTACCTTGGTGTTGAGCCCCTCAAAATGAGAGTCTTTCCTCTTAGCCTTTCTACTATGAGAATAGTATTTCCCATCTCTGTTCATGAGTACAACATATAGATATACCATACAGTCTTAATAATATAAATATTTGACTCACATCCGTTGAAACATTACCAGCTCAGTATGTTTTCAGCCTAATGAGACCCACATTTAGCATTCATCCGTGCAACTGCTTAGACAACAGTGAACTTTATTCTTAGTCAAGTCTGAAAGGGAGATCAAGCCACAGATGCAAAGAGCATCTTGGGCTCCTTGGAGCACAACTGGTATGGCTCCCCCCCCACCCCACTCCGACCATGCTGTTCTGAAGAAACATTCTTGTTTGCAGAAACATTCTTTTTAAAAATTAATCTCTCCTGATCTCTCTGGAGAGGCACATTCGTGCCTATGCAGCATCCATGCTAGTTCATGAATGCATCCACTAACAGGAAAGTTTCCTGTTGACACATCTGTGCATGTGGAGTGAACAGTAACTAATGAATACTGCAATTCAATAAATCCATTGCATCAAGTTTCTTGACCCTGTGCAGAAGCAACTTTTTCCGGCTTTGGAGAAATCCAAGACTAGAGAAATGGGCATCAAACAGTGCCACGTGAAAGTAACCGCAGCTGTTGGTATGCTGATGTTTAAGAGCTACCTTGCTGACCAGAGAAGTTATACTGACCTTGCCCAGTGGTTAAATTGGACAATAACAATGAGGTATTTTTATTTCGGCTCATTGCTAGAATTATTTCTGGTTAGCAAGAAAATGTCATGTTAAATTGTACTAATAATGTAGCCATGGGAACAAGATAATAGAGTGCCAATATAAATTTGGTGGAAGTAATTTGTGTATCCAAAAATTATGTTGTCATGTGTTAACTTATGTGCTCCTGAAAACAAATGCACAAATTAGTTAAAAGGCACAATTAAGGACCGGTTCTCTGGAATTTTCCCTTTTGTGATGTTGGGACTCCTGTGATGTCCCTTGCCAGGTTGGGGTACCATGCTTCTGCCTAGCAGGGCTATGACAAGCAGGGCAAATAATTATCCTTATCTTACTAATAAAAAAAGTAGTCTTTTCCTTCTGCTTAAGCAAACCATTATTTCTGCAATAATATACAGTAGCCAGTCATAAACAAACCTAAGAAATGTAATCACTCCTATCGAATCCAACCAGCCTGGTCTGACAGTAAGCAGATCTTTCTGGCAGATCCTATGCAAAGCCATACTCAGCCTTATGCAGAAAGATCCACGAATGGCCTCACTTACTTGGATTTCAGCTTCTCTCAATATAGATTTGCTGCCATTACATCCTTTGCCAGCCAGGGCTGCCAGCTAATGCCTTCCCTTTTACCAGTGTCAAAGTATTTCTCATTTTTGGCAGTACTGAATGAAACATTTTGTCTGAAACTTTTTTTGCCAATAAAGAGTACAGCAGATCAGAGGGAACATTTCAAATATTCAGGCTTATCATTGTGAACTCTAGCAACCGAACACAACCCAAAAGCATTTCTGAGAAAAACTCTAAGTGCTTTGTTTATATTGAGAATCCCTCAAAAATAAAGTGCATTTTCATCAGAGGTAGAAAAGACATAATTTGAGATTTATCTGCAATTGATTTTTCTTGCCAAGTTTGCCAGTGCATGGCTCTAGAAACGCCACTTTCTACACACAACTGCTGCGCCTTCCAGATGTGCCCCCGGCTTAGTCCCACCTGCCGAGGCTTGGTCCATAAACACGTGCTCCACTCCAGCACTTGCAGCTGGGAAGCAAATGACTGTAGCAAGCTGGCAATGCCCATGCTCTGTGCCTTCTGCGTGTACCCCTTCCCAGTCCTGCATAAGCAGATGCTGTGGCAGTTATAGGAGCTGCATAAAACAGATCATCTGTCCCATACATACGAGAGAGAGAGCGCAGCTGCAGCGCTGCAGAGATCTAAGCTAATCAGTAGCACTGGTTTCACAGGGTGCTGAGGGAGCAGTTCTGCTGGGACAGTTTCCTGTGTAAAAAATCCAGCATGGCAAGGGCAGCTAAATGTACACAGGTCCTAAGGAAAGGGCAAGGCTGGAAATGGTCCTCTTAAAAGTTTCTACAGCAGGTACGGCTTGGGGAAAAAAGTTCATTTAGATATCCCTCAGCCTCTCCTTTTACCTGTCTTTCAATTTCTCATAGCCCTAGCAGAAACTTGGTGGTCTCTGACTGCGTTTGAATGCTAACACCATTCATTCTCTAAAACGCCTACAGACTTTTAAAACTATTCTTACCAACTGTGCTTAATTTGCTGACCCTTCCTAGTCACTCTGTTCTCCATATAATGGTTTAAAGTTTGTCATATAGCCTGCTTTACTTGTTCTGTGCATGTTTGCTGATGCAAGATCTATGTTTTCATATAGACAAGACATACAGTAATTTTTCTTGTGATTTCCCTCCTCTCCTGCATCTTACCCATCACTATGTCTTTCATCCTCTTATATTTGTTTTATAGATTACAGGTTTCTTCTTCACCTTCTCTCACACCTTTGGTGTCTTTTTAATCTTGATTAGGAAACTAATTAGATTAAGGTTATCACTGCTCAGACGGTTATCATGTCACCTACCATCTGTTTTCTGTCTGTTTTCTGTCTGCCAACCCTCCTCCCACACAGCACACAACGGATGGGTCTTATATATAGTCTACAACGCATCAGACAGGTTATATCCAAGATTCAACATTTTCATCTGAATTGGGGAAGTGAGAAAACCTCTCTCTCACAGATGTGTGCCACTATTAAATATTTTGGGTACCTGTATTATATCTGTGAAGGAGAAGACACTTGCGCAGCCTCCAGCGCGAATGAATGCCTGCTGAAGACTCAATTAATTTGTGTCTCACGGATGTCACCCAGCCAAAACACTGTGATTTAGACTCAACAAGTCAGGATCCTCCTATTTCCATTCCCTTACAAGCACATTCATACCAAAAAAAAGTTCTGCTGTGAATAACAGTCCATTTAATCACAAGACCAGTAGGTGAGCATTCACCTGACTGCTGTCCAGATGGCTGAAGATGACTGTCCCCATCTTTATGGTGGAAGTTTCTCCAGAAATTTTCTGGGAGGAGTGCTGGTATCCCACGGAGCATTGCAAGAGTACCGTGATTTTAATCCAAAACGGCACTATAAGACAATGAGGGCAATTTTAATATGCCCTTATATTGAATAAGGCAGGTAGGAGCATTGGCTGGCTGCAGCTTCCACAGTTCTTGCAGTGAGATCTCCATCATCCAAGGGAGATGAGTAGGGACAGTTTGCTGTGGTTTTGGTGTGAACGCTTATGCACTGGTGAGGACCCAAGATGCAAGACACTTAAGAGGGACTACAGTGAACAAATCCAAAGTATGGGAAAGTGGGATAAAAGGTGGCATCTGATGGTCTTCCCAACTTCGGGAGTTCTCTTTCTTCTCAGTCTTCCATTCTGTTCTCTCATTTTTCTGTTTAAATGTTACCCCTCTAACCTCTCTGCAATGAATTGCCCCACTTCTCAGTCAAATGTTTCCACATGATTCCTGTAGGTATTTCTCTGTCTGCTCCTGCTTGTGTCTTTCTCCTTGAACATGTCAGCAACATTTGCAGGCTGATCGCTCCCTTGGTCCTGTCAGTCACTCAGACACATTCCTGCTTTCCCTTTCTAGTGAGTTGCAGCCACATATTTGTTCAAAAACTCAAGTCTTCCTGTTGGGACCGGGTTTAGTCAGTTTTATTTAAGGTTTGCAGGGTTTTATCTGTATCTGAATGCTTAACATGCTTATACGTTTGGGGCCCAGGCCTCCCTAACTATCCTTAGTTTGTATTATTAATGCATCAAAATCCTCACAAACGAATAATATAAGTGCTAAAGACCTCTCTAACAGTTTCTGTTAACATTGCATTTTAATTCTTTTTGTTTCAAAATATTAGTGTACAAACCAAGAAATACCTCACTGCCTCACACACCTCAATGGCGAGAAGGGGTCCTGCAGGAATGTCCCTATTCCAGTGCCCGTAGGCAGGAGTGCTGTGTTGTCACAGCCCTGTCATTTGCATCTAACTTCTATGAAGCAACAGCCCTTTCCTGATGCTTGACTTCTTAGTAATAGACTCTATATCACTTGGAGGTAAGTTCTGTAAGCTTCCATTTGAATGAATGCCACTGCTGATGCTATTTTTTAAAGGAAAAGAATTTATTTTGACAGTAAATGAGTATATATTATTTAAGTCCCTACCACTATTTGACTGTTTTAGCTCCTTTGAAAATCAGCTGGAATGGGTAACCTAAATCTGGTCCTCCACATATCTGTGTATGGATAACTGAAGGAGACAGTGTAATCAAAAATCTCAGAACATAACAATATAAATCCAGGTGCACTAGGTCAGCTGTTTCTCCTCATATCATTGTCCTCATTCCCACCTCCCCCTACCCTGTCTCCAGCAGCAGGCAGCAGCAGAGAGCACGCACAGCATTTCCCCAGGGCATTCTGCCAGTCTCAAGCAATCTGCAGTTCAATGGAGGCATCTTTATACTTAGTGAGATTTCATGAATTTTTCCTTCCTGAATTAATTTGTCCAGCTGATTTGTGTAAACTTTCAGTATCCACAATGTCCTGAGGTGAAGACTTCCACATCTTAGTTATCCATCGGATGACAAAAAAAAAAAAAAAAAGAAATAATTTTGTTTCACGATTTTCACCTGCTAGCTTCACTTAATGGTTTCTAATTCCTGTATTGGATATTACAGTGGACAATATTCTTCTACCACAGTTACCCATGTACCTCCTACTTTTTTATAGACCCTTCCCCTCTCTCTGGTGAATCATGTCCTTGCAAGGATGGATGGCCTCTTCAGCTTGTCCTGGTATGGGAGAGGTTTGCCATCTCTACTCATCTCTGCTCATCTCTGTCTGAGCATTTTCAGAGCTACTCTACAGAATCATAATTTCTGTTTCTAAAATCCATGCTGACTGTTCCCAATATTTATGTCATGTTTTCCAATGTGTCCACTAATTCAAATTTTCTGCCCCTTTGCCCAGTACAGCCATCAACTTACTGTTCCGCAGTTCCTTCTTTCGCCTCTGAACTCTTTGAAAACTGGTATCAAATTAACTACCTCTCAGCCTTTGATACAAAGGCAATTTTGAACAAGAGGTTAGACAGTGCTGTTGAAATGCTGCATACTTCATCCTTTAATTCCTTTAGAAATCTTTGGCCTATCTGTTCCTGTTGATCCATTAATTTTGTCTATTTGTTCCATCAACTTTGCTATCTCCATTTCAGTGTGAAAAAGCATCTGATAAGTCTCCTGGAAAAAAGTGTGGGAATCTTCCCAAACCCCTCCAAAGTAACTGTGTGTATAGAAGATTAATTTTAGGTTCTTTTCCTAGAATATTCCTGTCTTCGCTGACACTTTTATCAGAGACTTCTCAGAGACTTTACACTTTGATTGTCTTCCTGGACTTCTGGCAGATTTCCTCCTTCTGATGTTTTTTCCAGAAGGATTAGTAGGTTTTATGCCTTTTGCTAGCTGTTCCTCAAATCTGTTCTTTTTTTTTTTTTGTTCTGCCTCATTACACTTGAATTCAAAGTCAAATTGCCAGGTTACAGCTGTAGGCCTAATTCTGAAGGAAATATTTGAACTTGGTAATGGCCCAGTGCTCCATTTGCTCTTATGAACACCCATAGTAAAGGTTTGCAAACCCAGATGCATCTCCCAAGACACACAGAAAAGAAAAATTAGTAAATTTGCTATCCCAAACCCTGTTACATGAGATGCATATTTCAGTCCAAGATTTCTGCATTTTATCTCTGCTGATGCAGCAGTCATAAATTCTGTGAGACACATTAATAAGTGAAATGTTTATCTTAGAGCATGAGAGAAACTATGTGTTTGCTTCTGATGGAGAAAAATCACAGCGTCTTCAAACATGGCCTCTGGCTGACTGCCCCTAACACATGGGAATGTTGTCTGATAGGACTTCAGGGCCTGATAGCAGCCTTCATTTCACACAAACTATGTATCAGCGTTGTCAGCTCTCACTATTTCACTGTGAATCTCACAGTATTTTTAAATAGTTACCTCAATGTGAAAGACTTTGACATTTTCTTAATAAGAAGTATTGACAGTAAACCTGAAGGGTGATATGCAGATAAAATAATGATCACAGAATCATAGAATTGTTTACATTGGAAAAGACCCTTAAAATTATCAAGTCCAACTGTCAAACTAGCACTGCAAAGTCGACCATTAAACCATGTCCCTAAGCACCACATCCAAATGTCTTTTAAAGACCTCCAGGATGGTACCTCAACCACTTCCCTGGGCAGCCTTTTCCAGTCCTTGATAACCTTTTCGGTGATGAAATCTTTCCTAATAGCCAATGTAAACCTCCCCTGGTGCAACCTGAGGCCATGTCCTCTCATCCTATCACTTGTTATTTGGGAGCAGAGTCTGACACCCACCTTGCTACAACCTCCTTTCAGGTAGCTGTAGAGAGCAGTAAGGTCTCCCCTCAGCCTCCTCTTCTCCAGACTAAACAACCCCAGTTCCCTCAGCCACTGCTCATAACACCTGCTCTCCAGACCCTTCACCAGCTTTGTTGCCCTTCTTTGGACATGCTCCTGTAACTCAATGACCTTCTTGTAGTAAGTGGCCCAAAATGGAACACAGACTTGAGGTGTGGCCTCACCAGTGCTGGGTACAGGGGCACAATCACTGCCCTGCTCCTGCTGGCCACACTATTCCTGATACAAGCCAGGATGCTGCTGGCCTTCTTGGCCACCTGGGCACACTGCTGGCTCATGTTCAGCTGGCTGTAGACCAACACTTCCAGGTCCTTTTCCTCCAGACAACTTTCCAGCCACTCCTCCCCAAGCCTGTAGCGTTGCATGGGGTTGTTGTGACCCAAGTGCAGGACCTGGCACTTGGCCTTGTTGAACCTCATACAACTGGCCTTGGCCCAACAATTCAGCCTGTGCAGGTCCCTCTGAAGGGCCTTCCTGCCCTCCAGCAGATCGGCACTCCTGTCCGATGTGGCATCATCTGCAAACTTACTGGGGGTGCACACAGTCCAGATCATTGATAAAGATACTAAACAGAACCAGCCCCAGCACTGAGCCCTGGGGCACACCACTCGTGACTGGCTGCCAACTAGATTCAACACCACTCACCACAAATCTCTGGGCTCGGCCGTCCAGCCACTTTTTTACCCAGCAAAGAGTATGCCCATCCAAGCCATGGGCAGCCAGTTTCTCCAGAAGAATGCTGTGGGAAACGGTGTCAAAGGTTTTACCAAAGTCCAGGTAGACGACATCCACAGCCTTTCCCTTATTCACTAAGTGGGTCACCTTGTCATAGAAGGAGATCAGGTTAGTCAAGCAGGACCTGCCTTTCATAAACCCATGCTGACTGGGCCTGGTCACCTGGTTGTCCTGTATGTGCTGCGTGATGGCACTCAAGATGATCTGCTCCATAACCTTCCTCGGTACCAAGGTCAGGCTGACAGGCCTGTAGTTCCCCGGATTCTCCTTCCGGCCCTTGGTGTAGCTGGGGGTCACATTTGATAATCTCCAGTTAACTGGAACCTCCCTGGTTAGCCAGGACTGCTGATAAAGGATTGGAAGTGACTTGGTAAGCACTTCTGCCAGCTCCATCAGTACCCTTGGGTGGATCCCATCGGGCCCTACAGACTTTTGTGTATCTAAGTGGTGTAGCAGGTCGCTAACCATTTTGCCTTGGCTTATGGAGACTTCATTCTGCTCTGCATCCCTGCCTTCCAGCTCAGGGGGGCTGGGCACCCAGAGGACAACTGGTCTTACTATTAAAGACTGACGCAAAGAAGGCATTAAGTACCTCAGCCTTTTCTTCATCCTTTGTCACTATGTTTCCCCCTGCATCCACACCCTTCTCTGTTTGCAAACAACAGGTCCAGCCTTCCCTAGCTGGCTCACTCACCAACTGTGTCAGGAGGTTATCTTCCACACACTCCAGGAACCTCCTAGACTGTTTCCTCTCTGCTATACTGTATTTCCAGCAATTACCTGGTAAGTTCAAGTGCCCCACAAGAAAAAGGTTTAGCGATTGTGAGACTTCTCCCTGCTGCTTATAGAATATTTCATCTGCCTCTTCATCCTGGCTGGGTAGTCCCACCATGATATCTGCCTTGATATTACTTGATATAGTATTACTTAATATACTTGATAAATTAAAACAAATCCAACACTTCAGCCTTCTGCTGGGACCTGCACCTGGGCCAATGCACGCAGGAACCTGGGCCCAGCCTGGTCTCCCACAGCCACATAGACCTGTGAACTAGATGTTCAACCCAAATGCTCACCATAACCAGGACAGCACTGCTGACGCGGTTAAGATCATTCCTTTTCTAGGCGGTAGGATCTGGCAGTCACATTGTAGGGTCTGCTCTACGTACTGCATCTTGTTCCTAAATCCCACCCTTGTGTAGAAAGGGAAACCTTCAGGGCACCATGTTTCTGCACCCCAAACCCTGACATTTATGGTAGGAAAATTTCTGGATCCAGCACAGACACATCATCTAAAGACTGTGCTTCAGCCCTGCCCTGGAAAAAACAGCCCTGGAGGCATAGCCTGTTCTTGGGGTGGGTAGACCCTCCTTGCACCACCATGGTGACCTGCTGGTGCAAGTGCGCTGGTGCCAGCACACATAGGGCTGGTTTGCAGGAGAAGAATCAAGAACAGCGCTATCAGAGCTTCACTTTCAAACATGTGAAATTCACTTGTTCTTTTAAAACACACCAGACCTGAGCAGACTAATTTCAGGCCCTATACATAACACTGTTTCTAAAGCTTTTATGTAAGGAGAAATGTTTGAACACATGCCTTTTTTCTTTCTGCAATGTTAACCAGCCTTCTGCTGTCAGACTTCTAATTTGACATATTTAAACACCCTGATAGGTTAATAACAGTGCCTAGGATTGTAATGCTTGTAACAGCTTCAAACTCCAGGCAATGCTTTCAGATGTATCAGTACATTTTACTTACTATGTAGATAATATTGAATAATTTGCTCAAGAAAGATTTATAGTATGGGTGACACTGATAAAATATATGCAAGATACCTAAGGTTTGTAAATACATATGCACAAGACCTGAAAAGCGCAAGCATGAATACTGTAAAAATATTCTTTTCCCTGTGCACTCCAGGTAATATTAACTACTCAGACTGTGCTTCACAGTGTGACACTCTAGTACTTCAGTACATTTGGCCGGGAAGGAATTTAGTAAGTAAAGCCATGTATAAACCCCTCTTTCAATATCAAAGGGTGCAGCTGAGCTTAGATTTTTCTACATAAATACCTTGTAGAGAAAGGCAACATGTATAAGCCAGCCTGAAGTACTGAGAGTACCGTCTGTCAAAATAAAGAAATAAGGAATTTATTTTAAATTGGATAAACATTTCATTGAGAAGTACCTGGGTGTAATTTCCCCATGAAATTACATGGACTCGTCGTTGCTTCTACTGAATTCAAGTGCAAAATCGATTAAATGACACTAAGGTCAGTCCCTCTGCCCACATTATGAAAAATATGGAGTTTGTTTCTTCAACTTCATATAAAAATTGTTACAAAACAAATTTTTTTAGGTCTCTTCACTCAAAAATATTCAAAGTGAACAGTTATTTATAGGGATATGTAGGACATCTTTGGTATTTCATCATCCAGGTTAAAGCTGCAGAAATACAATCCTTGTCTCAAACACCAGGGCATCAAAGGCTCTAACGTAAGCGTATCCATTCCCCGCCTTGTGCCCTCCACAAACCAGTGGAGGGAGACTAAAAACTTTTGAGATGCATTTGTTCCAGAAGTGGAGGGTTGGCTATAAGCCAACCTAAATATATATATATATATATCTCCAATATATAGCCTATGGTGAGAGGCACATGGCTGCACAGCTGTGTGAGTCCTCCTTAGTCTGTGACCTGGAATGGGTCTGTATCTAGTAGCATTAAGGGGAGCGACTAGGGGGAACCATGCCTTTAAATCTTTGCCCTTGATCTACTGACACCGTAATCATCTGTATTCAGCAGAGAGTCAATGTAGATCATTGTTACAATCCTTTGGCTCTTTAAAAACTCATGAGAAACTAGGTGTGGAAAGATATAAAAATGCAGCTGGTGGTTTTAAGCACATCAGTTTTGAGTGCTTCAAACACTCTGGCAGGTCTGGTTAAGCAGCCAAACTCTGTAGCTACGTAAGAGATTCTTGCTCATAATATTACCAAATAATATCAACATAATTCAGGATTTTTTTAACTCCATTCAGTAATTCCTTCTGACATGAGTAAGGACAACCATCACGCACGTCGGCAATGTACACAGAGATTAAGACAGCTAAATTGAACTCTTTACACTCCAACTGTAGTCCACGGAGATGTGATCATTACAGCCAGTGGATTCTTGGTGGCAATTCACTCATCAGTTGTACTTGCCTGCTTTCAGGTGAGCTGAATAGCTCTCCAGGTTACACTGGCTGTACTGACTACGTACTGTAACTATACTGGGAGTTACTTGACACGGAGTGCACACTCAGCCCTCCATGTATAGACATCTAAATTGAAGTATTCATTTGCAAGCTGAATCCTGCCCTGTGCATCTGCCCTGGTTTTATTAACACTGGCATTTGAGCAAATGAAGGACTAACACAGTTCTGACTATGCCCAGGATAGAATTAAATTTTGGTCAAGAAAAAGATGATAAACTGGAATACCTTTCTGGATATTATCTGAAGCAAGTCACAAGTGATTTTTAATTAGAAAGACTTTTTGAAGTACTATACACATGCCAGCAAATTGGAAGATACTTTCATTTTTTTCCAAGGTGTTTTACAATTTTTTTTCTGAACTAGTGTTTCTGAAGTCTTTCTTCTGGTCTATCTAACATAAAGGTTCTGCAGTGTAAATCCAAACTGCATGAAGTGCCATGAAGAAAGTCATAAAGTGCAAACTGTAGGTGAGGAAGGCCAGAGTACCCAGGCACTACCAACAGCTCTGTCTTTAATTAGAAACTTATTCATCAGCCTAAAAGGTTTTGTCACACCTCTTTTCTGTCTCCCACTCCATGGTGTAGGGATTTATTTCTTTTGCTGTAGAAATAATAAGCCAGGCAGCAAAGGTAGACATTTACTACTGTAGAAGAAAATAAATACTTTGACTCCAGCTGTGTTAACTATGTTATCTCTGCTCTGTTAAACAAACTGTGTATAGATGAGCCAGGGTTTAGATGCTGTTATGCTCTTGATAGATCCTGAATATCATAATGTGTAACTATAATCATATTAGAAGGGATTTTGGCCTTATTTCATTTGTAGTTCTTACCTTATAGTATTGTCTTTTTTGATGGCTTACCATTTCAGAATGAATAATTGATCAGCATGTCTATTTTTTTAAAAAGGATTAAAAATAAAGCCTACTTAAGCCTTCTTAAATACAACTCTCTTTATATCTTTACAGTTTTCAGTTCCCTTAGCATATCTATTTCCAAAGTATATGAGTTGCCCTTTATACACCAAGAATAGAGAAATTCTGATCTCACACAGTGCAGTCACACTGGAGTTAGTCTCATATTTTAAATAGAATAATGAATATGCAATAAATTTAATATAATGTTAACAGAATCCAGGCCACAGAAAAATGATCTGGCTGGAGGGAATTACAAGACAGATAGCTTTAGAGATAGAGGACGACAGTTCATCTTATTCAGCCAAGGGATATTTCAGACACTTTTACTCAAAAGTTGTTTTTCTCTTTCTGGTCGAAGCCCTCTTCCGCCTCAGGTAGATACGTCAGAGGGCCTTAGGCAACGCACAGCTTTCTACCAGAAACTGCATGATCATCTGCCATGTAATAAACTGCATGCTTATACTCAAGCGTTAGATAGGTTTACGTGTTGTGCTCATGGGAACCTCTATCAATTTAATCAGGTTTTAATATTTGATTTGGTTAAGCCAATATTTCTAAAATAGAAACACCTTTTTGTTACAGTGTGTCTGAAAAGAGACACATTACTGCAGGCATTGGCCCCATGTTTTTGCAACTTTTTTGTCCCTGATGGAGTTAAGTCAGAGGTATATTAGTGCGAGATTTATTCTATTATACTTTCTCCTTGTTAAAATGCTCAGTATTGTCCCCAGATGACTATTTGCCTCCAGATAAGTTGTGTCTAAACATTTAAAATGCAAATGCACTCTGTCTGATAATTCCAAATTCAGAGATATCATCAAAATTGGAATGAAAAATTTTGTGAAATTTGGATTATCTTTTTTTTGATCTGCCTCCTCTTCCGTAGAGTCATTCATATAGCTGCTTTTTCTCTTGAATTAGTACCATTCATGGTATCTTGGACACAGCCCAGGCAAACACTGAAGCAATTTAAAGAATAAAGCACAATGCACTTAGACTGCAAGGGAGGTAAGTCACACCAGATGTGGAGACCATAACTAAATTTCATAACACTTTTTCAGTTTGCATTCTCAAAAAATGTAACTTTCCTCTGACAAAAATTTGTTTTCTTTCAATGGAAGATTATGAAGAGAAAGTTATTTTTGTCTGTGAGCAATGCAAAGGTAACCCCCAGGAGTGGGACCTAAACAATAAAAAGCAAATGCCAATCTGAACAGACATCCCCCTGCTGAGAGTAGTTCGGGAAATAATTTTTTGAAATGTGATTATACACTTATTACATCAGTGCCACTTTCCCATTAAAAGATATATTTGCTGTACACAGTTCTTTTAGATTATGAGTGATGTTCTGTTTTCCAGTTGGAAGGAATTATTTACCTCAGCAACAAATTTTGTCATTCAGTTTGTCAAACTGTTGCTAGTTATTAACCACAACATTGTGATTTTGACTGTAATTCAGGACTAGAAAATTAAACATGGAATTCAAGCAACATCTCTAACTCACCAACCATAACACACAGCGATTTGGAGCTATTAAAGGCAGGTTACTAGAGGCAGTGTTTGCTTATAGCATCTGCACACCCCCTCCCCCACATAGCTCTGCCTGTGATACGTGTGATGTATATTTACTGAAATGGTAAATTTAACCTGTGGATTTATGGATTTAGTGCTCCTTAACTAAAAATGTTGTTTACTGGGATATTAATGGCAGTGATGTCATTACAGCATAATGATGTCATTACAGCTTAACACATAAAAGTACATCCTGGTGTCACTGATATATCCATCTGGTGAATTTCTTCTTCAAGTCATCTAGTCTTATAATGTGAGATTATGAGAAGTCTGAACAATTAAAGAGCTGTGTATTCCTTACAAATAATTTGAAATATTTTCATATAGATGTTTCAGTTAATGCTGTAATGGAAAGAAACAGCTACATGAGTTTTCAGGGGGGTGGTATATGTTTCCAATTTATGACCCCGAATGGGAATAACTGATGAACTCAGCTTCAGAAGTCACTCTTATATTTACTTGCCTTAGCACTTTTCAAACAGGTTTTTTCTCATATGTTCTACAACTCATAAAGCCTACTGAGCTACAGCCGCTTTCTCTAACATTCATTTAACTATCCAGGTACTATTTTTTTATACAGAAAATACAAACCTGTGACTAAAATAAACCCCCAAAGCAAATTTATACATCTACTGTACTGCATGACTAGCTTTCCTCCTGGTTGCCAAGGAAAATGAAAATCAGTCTCTGGCCCAACAAGGGTGGATCCAGAACGAGTTTTGTCCTTGAATTCAAGATTGCTGCCTCAACACGCAGCATGCTGATAGGATTGAGCGTGATGACTGTTTACTGCGTATTATTAAGCTGTTGATTAGACCACGGGAATTGACGACTGAGAATTGTACATAAGTCAATTCAAATGAGCTAAGCGTCACTTGATTAAACAGTAAAATCTAACACACTGTGTGGGGAATAGAAAAATAGTGGGTTTCCCTGATGTTGATTCATCAAATTCAGAGCTTGTGAAATATGTAGTAGTTAGCAGTATGGAATATAGTCTCACTTATATTACTTGTCATAGAGCATTGAAACCAAAAGATACTTCTGCTGATTCAAAGAGTTTGCTGCCTAGGACTGCATGCGGTGTACTATTCAGGACAAGGCAGATAGATGGTAGAAGGGAAAGCTAATAAAGGTAAGGGTGGCAACAAGAAGATGATGGCATAGTTCAGTGGGGCGTGAAGATATTATCACATTTGTTTGCTTAAATTTATCTCATTTTACATAGGGAAGATGACAGAAATCAGTGCTCAGGAGGACACTGAGTAAGGAAGGGAAAAGCTGAGCTGTCGACAAACCCTTTGGCCTTTGAGAGTGCAAGGAGTGAGTGGGCTGCTGGAAAAGAGACTGGACTGGGTAGAGCGGGAAGGAGGAATCAGATGCTGTCTTGATGGAGGAGGCTTTGCTGGAGAAATGGAGAGAAGACTGGTAAAAAAAACCCTCAGAAAGTGTAGCCAGGAGGAGGTATATGGGAGGAAAGAAAAGAAAAACAGTAGAAAAATATTATGCCAACAAGAGGGTACTCCTCAAGAACAGCAGAAGGTAAGTAAAACTGTAATGGGATCTCCTGGCAATATCATGGCTCAATTTTTAAGTCAATGGGGAATCCCATTTCAAACTGAACAGCAAAATAATGGCCCTTATTATTAATCTTTCTGGAAGCTGGGTCACCAATTGGCACTTTCCACTGTTCTGCTCTCTTGGCCTGTATTTAACCCATGTATTTTAATTTCTGCGCAGGTGATTCTGTAATTTATTTTTCCATAATGTCTTATTCTTTTCATTTCCATAGTTACAGAATTGAAATGATAACTGTTTGTTCAAGATAATTAAAATAGACTCTGTAAATCGTGTTGACGTTCAACCATTTCAAACTTGCAAAATATTAACAGTCAGGTTATACTGAGAAACTGGTATATGGGCAGCGCTTTAAGTAATCATGTCCTGGAAGGATGCCGAATTTAGAGAATTCAACATGAACAATGCGCATACAGATACATGAGAGGATAATTTGAGAATACTTTACAAACAGCTGTGTGGGTTCATCATTATTTTGTGCGTCGGTTCTAAGGTAAGTGCTGTGAAGTGAAAGTGTTGGTTAGTATTTAATCCAGTGACGTTAAAAATATGAACTAAAAGGGTTTTTTTGGGGGAGCAGCAGAACTAGGCAATCTTTTTACAGCTTTGTGTCCTATATCACTAGCTGTCAGAGGCAATACCTCACTATCTCCAAGTCTCTTATTCCTCCTCTTCAAATTCCTCAAGCATTAAGATATCTCCTTACTCCCTTATCCCCTAACTACTGACCAGATAAAAAGCAGCAGATGCTGTAACTGGTTCTCAGCTCCATGCATGCTTATTGACTTGTCAGCACATGGGCTGTCACCAGCCAACCACAAGGTCAAACCTATAACCACCGAGCTCTTGTTACCATTCTTTTATCCAGTGAATATACTAATTTGGGACTCTTTTGTCAAACTAGTCACTGTCAGACCTTTCAGGAAGATTTGACATTTGGGTCTCTTCTGTTAGATCTGACTGAAGTACACCCATTCATAATAAAATTTCTGAGAAGGACGTGACAGATAGGCAGACAGCATGATTGCATATGCCTCATTTCAAGGGGAAACCAGGCTAAAAATCGTGTTATACAGAAGAGTCCGTAGGGTATTTTTGTTAAATATCACACAAAGCTAAACTGAAAGTTCTCTGTATCTTTTGCTTTATGTGGCATGTCTAACCAATTTTCATGTGTTTCTCACAGGGTTGGGTGATGTTGATAAACTGAATGTGACAGCATAGCTGAGCACTTGTAGGGGAACCCAAATCAGAGTTTGTCTGAATGAATCACCCTGCAAGTACCTTTCTCTCTCCCTCCAGTAACTACTGGGGCAGAGCCACCTAGACAGCTACAATTAAGTAAAAGGAATCTCATCTAAATTGACTCATGTGATTGAATTTTAACTATTTAGGAAGTGTCTCTAATGTACAGAAGGCTGTATAAGTGTTAAGAAAGAAACTATATTGTAAGATTTTAGTTGGTGTAACCTTTTTTGGTATTATTTTTAAGGTCATTTTTACCCGTAAGTCTATCATCCTTCCAACTAGGTGTGTACAACTCACTGGATGCCTCTTGAACACTATGACCTACTGACATGAGAGTTTGCTCCCAGAGACTCTTTTGTTTCTACTATCATGGGTTACCCAATTCCACTGTGCAAACTGCGTTGGGGAGGAAAATAGGACCCTTAACTGGAGATGCACTTTTTATACTGGCCTGGTCAGGGATGTTGAACAGCTGCTTTGTAGCTTACTTGTCAGGAAGCACATCCACACTTTCTCCCAAGGTATGCGCAGGTAGGTTGGTAACACGCAGTACAAGAAAGTGCAGTTTCCCCACATAATGCTGATGTTGCAAGCTCCGAGATGGGGAGCAACACAGGTCATCAGTGCGGACCTATGCCCAGGGCTATTTGCTTTGTTGATGAGCAGAGATGATGAGCATGGGCATAGCACGGTACGACTTCAGAGCCAGCCACTACCTTGGTGCAGCACCGTGCTGTGTTGTACAGTTGAGCTTCTGTAGAGCTATCTTAGGTGTCCGTAAGATGGAAGTGCTTGCACAACATGTCCATACCCTTTGACCACCTTCAGAACAGGGGCTTCGGTTTAACTGCTAGGATGGGCAATTGACTTTTCACTGTGGTATCCTCTGAGAAATTAGCCCTTTGCTTAGGAGAGAGAAGCTATCTGTTAAAGATTATCAACTCCTGATCCATCACATAGAAAATCTTCCTTACTATTTCTGGACGGAACATTTTTATTTAAGCCTAAAAATAAACAATCATTAGTCAATGACCCTATGCCAGGCCTGGATTTTGGAAAAATGAAAGTGTTTCCTAATCCAGAAAGCTCACCTTGCACTCTTTTAGGTAAGAAAAAAATCCCCAAACACAATGCATTCTTTGATGGCCTATTCATATTAATATACACTTTTTCTACACCCAGCTGTCAAAGACAGGATACCAGAAACAAAGAAATTATGTTTTGATCTAAAATGGCAGTTTCTGTGCTTCTATAACAGACATATGCCAGGACAGAACATGCTAGGTAATATTGGTATCAAAACAGCGTATGATAGTTGACAAAACTGAAGACACTGATTTCTGCCTTTTGTGGGATTACATAATTGGGTAAAACTCATAATAAAACTGCCTTTTCACTTTTACACAGCAGGAATATCCATAAAATAAGCACGTTCACAATCTCTAAGTAAAAAAATGTTGCTGGCCAAAGCAATACTATCACAGAAGTATGATAGAAAGAACCACACAGTGCCATCATTTAAGGATGCTTATTTCCAACCATTCTCCTCCAGTGCTGGAGTAGATTTTGCAAAACTCTCTGTGTAACCAATTTTCATAGTCCAAGTGGAATGAAAGGCAATGTATGCTAAGCATACATTATGAGAGGGAAGAAGAAATGAGATTTGCAATATTTTCAGCTGTAACCTTCTAAAACGGGATGGTCTAAATGCAGCCTCTGGGCAAGAGAAATCACTGCATCCACACCAGCACTGCAAGAGGTGGTGGGGTGGATGTATAAAAGTGAGAAAGTGTTTAATCCTGCAAGCTGCCCCCATTTCTCTCACACAGCTGACAAAGGGGATTCTGAAATTGTTCCCTAACCATCCCAACCCACAGTACTACAGGCTAAGCAAGCTGTCACCGTTCATTCATTACTCAAGTTGAAGCAGCAACACAGAGTGTACCTTATGATCACCAAAAGTAAAATTTCCCTACGTATTCAGAATATCCAATTGCTTTGCTTAAGATTACAAAGATGTAAATCAAATATTAATCAAATTTTATACAAAACCTGTATCTTTTATAAAAAACTGTATCTTTGGTAATACAATAATATTTTCCCAGTTTCACCCCTCTGTTGATTAGGAAGTACTCCTCTGTGCTGGTTTTGACTGAGATGATAGAGGTAATTTTTTTGATAGTAGCTAGTATAGGACTATGTTTTGGGTTTGTGCTGGAAACAGTGTTGATAACACAGGGATGTGTTAGTTACTGCTGAACTGGGCTTACACAGAGTCAAGGCCACCTTTTCTGCTTCTCACCCCACCCCGCCAGTGAGTGGGCTGGGGGTGCACGAGAAGCTGGGAGGGGACACGGCTGGGACAGCCGACCCCAACTGACCCAAGGGATATCCCACACCAAATGACACCATGCTCAGCATATAAAGCTGGGGGAAGAAGAAGGAAGGGGGTAATATTCGGAGTGATGGCATTTGTCTTCCCAAGTAATGGTTACATGTGATGGAGCCCTGCTTTCCTGGGGATGGCTGAGCACCTGCCTGCCCATGGGAGGGAGTGAATGAATTCCTTGTTTTGCTTTGCTTGTGTGAGCAGCTTTTGCTTTACCTGTTAAACTGTCCTTGTCTCAACCCATGAGTTTTCCCACTTTTACTCTTCTGATTCTCTCCCCCATCCCACTGACGGGGGGTGAGTGAGCAGTATGTGGGGCTGAGTTGCTAGCTGGGGTTAAACTACAACATCCTCCAATTGCTTAAAAAACACAAATATGCACACAGTGTAAATGCTGCCATTTTTATGTAAGTTAATATGAATATATTGTTTTTAGTCAGACAAAAGCTCACCCATTCCTTCTAACCTTTACCACAGCACAAAAGCAATAAGACACCGTGTTTGACATCAGAAATTCGCACCTGAATAACAGAAAGTCACAGTAACCAGGGAAACCGAACAGTGGCGTGGACAGGTTTTCATTTAAGCATGGATGGTGGGAGAATTAATATGATTATTACAGGATACTGGCTTTTTGAACAACAGCAGTTCATTGTAACTTCAACTTTTTTTTTTTTTTTTGGTGGTGAGGAAGAATTGTGTGTCTAGGGAGAAGTGTTCAAAGGCAGGTATTTTGGCAAGGGCTGTACAGAGCTTCTAAATGGATCAGATTTGCTACAGGTGAAAACACCTTTATCACAGACCATGATGGATGATAATCTTGTCTGGCAAGCACAGGAGGACGATGCTTACAGCAGAGTCCCCTGCTAACAGACACAGGAGCTGGGCTGTGGGCAGGATTACCACCATGAGCCATTTTCCTTCTCCTCTGCAACCTTCAACTGCAACTGAATCACAATAATATATTTAAAATGTTCTTGGCAGCCACTTTTACAGCCGGTAACGCAGGGAAGGGCGGGAGCCCTGCTCTAACAGCAGTTTCAAAAGCGCTGTCCGTAGCTAGCGGTGCTCTCCCGTGACAGACACACACAGAGGCAACAATGCCGGCAGCAATTTGACAACCAGAAAAGCAAGATTAGGAAAAATAGTGAATACTGTTTGCATGTTATTTTAGCCTTCTATTTCCAAAGAAAGCATGCTTTCCCCCAGAGATCCGCTAATGTTGGGATGGGGAGACAGACCCTCCAGCAGCTTCTGCCTCTCTCAGGGCTGACCCAGGTGTCCATGTCTGCTCACCTCCCACCACAGGCTGCCTGTCACCCATTTCATGCTTCCCAGTCATCGGCTTGTGGAGGGCACCTGAACCTGGACGCAACAACCCATGTGCTGCTAGGGCTCAGCAGTAGCCTTTTGCCAGTAACTGGTGCCATTTGGCAGACACCAGAGCTTCTCGTGGGGTTCCTGGCACTATGGAGAACTCCAGCAAGGATTCATCTGCTCAGCGGCATCCACCCTGCCTCACATGAAGCATCCAGCAGCAGAGCTTCTCATCTAAGCCTGTTGTCTGTGACTCTGTGAAAAGGAAGAAGCAGATATTGTGAGTGACTCATCCCGCACAGCTTGGGCACTAATTTCAGCATGGCAGATTTACTCCTTGGAGGTACAGACCTTCAGTCTCTCCACTAACTGTTGAGGAAGCCTAGAAAAACAACTTATACTAGATTAACTTCCTCAAAGCAAAGCCTGGTGAGACGGCTTTAGACCTTAGATCTCCAAGGAGCAAAATACCAGCTATTCCGCACCAAAATATGCAGTACTTACAAGACTACACAGGGCTCCCACAGCCTTCACATTACACCTGCCCTTTTGGGACATTTTCTTGCCAAAAGCTGCTATTTAAGCAAGGCTAGTTAGTTTGGTGGTCTGAAGAAGCCACCAGTCTATAATTTAGTAACCTTTCTGAAGAATAAAATATGTATGGTGAAGCCTTTCTGCTTCATATTCCTCTTTATTAGATGGGAAAACAGCAGCTTTATGTCTACCTGTCATAAATTGTAATATTTATAACACCCCAGTGATTCCTACTCATCATGCAGTACTACTGCTTTAGCACTGAGAGAAGCCTGGTGCTTCAGAATATATGCATCCCAGTGCAGCACATGGTTACAGACAAGTAGCCAGGATCCTGGGGACTCAGAGTCTTCTTCCTACACACAGAGCCAAAGACAGTGTAATCTGGAGGATTTACCTCCAGATTCCTATTCCTTCAAGTGATAAATCCAATATAAGGTTTGCTAAATATGCAGTGTAGTTCTGAATGCCACTGCTCACCTTGTGTAGCCAGGCCGAATAGAGTCTAAGTAGAGTATGACTATTTTGCTAGAGATTTCAATGATTACCTTCATAGTCCCCCCATAACACCTGGAATTATACAAGGAAGTACTGAGTAAGTCCATCCACGAGTGATGGACTCTGTGGCTCGAATCACTTTAAAAGAGTCAGACCTCAAGCAGAAGCAGGTGTATATTAATCAGCAGATTTTCCTACCTGACAGGGTCACATAGCACCACTCAGGTGGCACAGAAGCACAGATCAAATTAAAAAATGAAACCAAACAGAGCTGCAATTTCATAGAGTGAATATCTACCCTTACAACTCCTCCTATATGGAGGGTGCTGAGTCTAGTCTGGGCTTCAATCTGGAAGACGACTGAGGAGACAGTTTAAGGCGTTTGGAGATACTTGCAAGTGATAGGATTTTTCCTGATAATCTTTGATACACAATACAAAATTGTGCTTCTTCTAGTCAAAACAAAATGCAGATTTTCATCCCATGATTGCTACTTAGAATTGTGAGCCTACTCTCTTTTCTCACAAACCATCCCACTAACCTGAACAATGCTATTTATATCTCTGCAAGGCTTACTAGTGTGAGTGAGAGTCGCTGGAGAAGTCTGTGTGTTTGGAGTGTGATTTTTATTTTAGGTGTGTGGGAGCAGAGTCCTGAGATTACACAGAGACATGCTGGTGTGAAACACTAAGGAAAGAGCATCCACTGAGTGCTGTGAAAAGCAGATAAAGAAATAAGGGGGGCAGAGAGAGAGGATGAATGAGCTGAACAATAAAATAGTCTTATAA
The DNA here is from genome assembly GCF_963921805.1 of Phalacrocorax carbo. Lineage (NCBI taxonomy): Eukaryota > Metazoa > Chordata > Aves > Suliformes > Phalacrocoracidae > Phalacrocorax > Phalacrocorax carbo. Next base: position 15,037,203 of record NC_087513.1, on the reverse strand, counting down.
CAAGCCCCAGATATTTGAATATTTATTTTGAATTATTCTGGTTTTGATAGCCCTCAAAGAACACTTTTAAGTGCTTAATTTGCTTTGCTCCATTGATTTTAATTAATCTTGCCCTAGGCTTTCAAACTTGATGAGCATGGAGAACTTAGGGGTAAAAAAGAAAAAGCAGCCTGCTTCCTCAACATATAATATTCCTTAACCTCCTCACAGCAACCTGGTATGGGTGTGCCAGCCCTGGACACGGGCACTCATCATGCTACGGGCACTACCCTTGTAGGTAGTTGTACCGACTTGACAGGCTGAATTTAAAGCAGAAGACAAGTATCTAATTCTGAAGGCTTCTGGATGGATGGAGCTGATCCAGTTCCTCCTCCAGCCAATAAAACACCGAATAACTGCCTGCAGGCTCTGTGTTGGAGGCATGAGGCAATCACAGAATCATAGAATGGTTTGGGTTGGAAGAGACCTTGGAAGTTCATCTAGTCCAGTCCCCCTGCCATGAGCAGGGACATCTTTGACTAGATCAGGTTGCTCAGAGCCCCGTCCAAGCTGACCTTGAATGTTTCCAGGGATGGGGCATCTGCCACCTCTCTGGGCAACCTGCCCCAGTGTTTCACCACCCTCATCGTAAAAAATTTCTACGCTCTCTTAGTTCAAAACCACGGCCCCATTGCTAAAGAGGTTGCCCATATCTTTCCTATAGTCCCCCTTTAAGTTGTGAAAGGCCTTCTGTTCTCCAGGCTGGACAACCTCAACTCTCTCTGGACCCACTCCAACAGTTCCATGTCCTTGTGCTGAGGATTCTTCTCGCCCTCCTAAAGGGCAAGGCACTGACCAGCATTAACTAATCAGTGATTAAACTCTTACTCAGAAGCCGTAATTTGACATTCGTGACTTCTCTGATTACTGCTGTCTCATTCTGCATCTTGCCTTTCTGAGGAAGGTTATTAGAAGGTTGTATGTTTTAGATACTAATTAGTTAAATCTCCTGCCTGTGAATAAGCAACTTCAGATTTTTAACATCTGTAATTCTGAATGTGGCTATCTGGATAAACCGTCCTAAAAAAGAGAGGAAAAATAATTTGCTTTAGCAAAGGAAGGTATTGATAATGTATACCCACAAGAGACTTGAAAAGAAACCCACAAATAGATTAAAGTAATTCATTAAGAACATTAATCAGCTTTGGACTATCACACACTGTAGTAATAAATCATTTTAATTAAAAGGAACTGTGCATTCTCTCCCTGTCTTTTACCTCAGCCCATCTTTGCACATACAGCTGATCAAAGACGTCATATTTCAAAGATGCTGAATACAGTCTCTATAATCTTCATTTAAGAATTTCACAAAGCTACAATATCCCCTGTTTGTATTGAAGTGCCTGCCTTCTTAGGGAAGCTTTTGCTTTTGCTCAGAAGGAAACGATCAGGTAGCTGTCCAACAGCTCCAGTTCCTGTGCTCCACCCAAGGGAAGAGAAAAGACCCGACTGCCTTACAACAAGGTGTACTGACTCACCCTTATCGCTCCAGGACAAACTGACTTTCCATGCACACCCAGACATGTGCCAACACTGAATAACTGTCCTTTCTCTGTCCCCCGGGACAGCGGGAGACTGCATAGGGTCTTCATTCTGCCCAGTACCTTTTCTTCAACAGCCAGTAGCAGATAGTACAGAAAGAAAGGAAAGACTACTTAAACAGGAAAAATGTATAGGGATATTTCCCTACTCTGCAGCGTGTTGCAGGTCCTTGAGCCAGAGGCAGTATTTAATGGCTTCGACCAATTTTTCATGACATGCATTTCTCCAGTTGCTTTTTGAATCATGTAATGAGCAGAGCTGAATTCTTTCTTTTTAATATCAGCTGCTTTGTTCTGCAATTTGGAGGGCAATCTAATACTAAAATGATGGGAAAGAATAAAACATTTTGGCTCTTGTAATAAGCAAGGAAACAGTTTTTTTACACTCCTCAACGTGTTGCAGTCTTCTAACATCAAAGAGTACTGCTGCTTTCCTTTTCAGAGCACAGGGAAGAATAAAAAAATTGAAAATGCATTTGTAAAGAAGTTATATCTTCCCTTCCTAAAGTTGATCCTGGTATTTTAATACCTGCTGCTTAGCTGATATCTGCCTCTGCCTATCAGCATGACGTTTCAAAGGATGTCTGGCTTCAATGGTATCTAAAATTGATTTAATTTAAGATAGAGAAAGACAAGGCTCTAAAAGTGAGAATCAGTCAACAAGAAAGGCATAAGTCAAATGTTGTAGCAGGGAAGATTTTTTCAGCTGTCCTTTTCTTGAGTAAGAGGAACAAAAGGCAAATGGATCGGTCACAACTGTGATTCTTGCACTCCTTAAACTGCTGCTCAGACAGAGGGACTCAGAGAGGTGGTTTCATTTTTCACCACCCTATGAGATAGCGGCTGGAAACAGAAGGAGTTGACATGGTTCAGCAGCAGTTTCAAAAAGCCATTGGCAGAGTTCTGTACAAGAAGATAAGTAAATCATGGTGTGAAAGATAAGCAGTGACACGGCCTGCAAACACAGTAGGAACAGATGCATCAATAAAGGGTCACTTCTTAGTGTGATGGAAGGTTACACTGTAACCTTAAGTCCCAGTCTGAAACTAGTGGTACTAATTATATTTACATATGACCTGAGAGAACTAGAGAATAGAAGAATAGAAAATACATTCTTTGGATTAATCATTACTAGAAAAAACCAAGAGGAACTCCTCAAGAGAGTCCTGATGAAGCAATGTGACAGCTAGGACACTGACAAATGTGAGGGAGGTGGTCTGAACAACTCCTTTTCATTACTGGCTTGGAAATGTAATGCAGCCACAAAGGAAAAAGGCTCGTGCCTGTGCTCAGTATGAACTCCTGCTTACAGGAACAGTCAAAATGTTGGGATGCACAAGGAACAGGACAGACAATTCTTAACTCATAAGGTCTCAAGGCAAACAAAATGCTCACCCTTGCCTCCAAACAGTGTGTGTGTTCTGAGCTTCATATCTCAAAATAGAGTTTAAATAGAAAGAGTTCAGAAAGGGGTAGTGCAAATACTGATAAAGGTAGAAAATAATTCCTGCATCAGAGAGAAACTGAAAAGCCTGTGACTGTCTAAAGAGTAAGTGAACAAAATTTGATATACCAAAGAACGTTGCTCTCTGTCCTGTCATAAGTGAAAAGCAAAGTAACATTTCAAGTATTTGAAAGGCAGCGTTTCTCTACATCTGAGGAAATGGCTTCTTTATAATTAGAAAGCAAAATGGCTAAATAACCCATGGATGTCCTTATCACAAGGTATCGCGTAACTAACAGCCTTACAGAGTTAACAAGATGATCAAACAATTATAGAGCTAGTAGCACACACTGACATTAGGTAAAATAAAACAGGGATACAAACTTCTATCTTTCTAAGCTAGCCATTAGCTTGACCTCTGTAAGATTTTTACAGTTTCAGGGGATGCTAGGAATATACATGGCAAAGTGGCATAAGATGGAGACATGACTGAATGAGCAGAGACTTGTGCTTCTGCAGCGCAGCACAGCGCTCCCTGGACTTTCCCGTCTTTGATGTAGGTGTGGTCCAGACACACCAGTGCAGTGCTTTGCCTGAACAAAAGAGTGCTGATGTCGGCTTCACACAGACATGCTGAATCTGGTTGCAAGACTGAAGACCAGCAAGCCTTGCTCCACCACCCTCCCCACACCAACCCTCTGCTGTGCTCCACCTCACTGTAGGCACACCTGAGGGACCAGGTTGGCATCTAGCCTTGTTTCATATGATGCTTCTTGTATTTCCAAATAGAAACCAACACTATGACTATAGTAATCCTACCGATGGACACAGAGACAGCAGTCAGACTCTGTTAAGGACACAGTCAGAACAAGTCCAACTCCCTAGATCCATTCTTCCATTTTTTCACTTTACTGTTTATTTTCCTAATCAAAAATAAACAGCAGTCCTCATTGCCGCAGTCCTCACTGTAATGCAGCCAAAATATTTTGCAATTTAATTCTGTGTTCTAAAAATTTTCTAATTTCAAACAATCTCACTTGGGGCTTCCTCCAAGTGAACAACACAGCATTTGCAGACTGCAGAAACCAGCTTGGCTCTGGACAACCGAAAAGACTTGTAAAATGGGAATTCAAGTGAAAAGGATAATTACTATAAGAAAAACTGATGGTGAAGACTGACAGCTGTTTCATTGTTTTGACAGAAATACCATGTGGATGGCCTGAACATTTGATTTGGACCACAGTATTGGCTTGAGAATGAGTGAGTTACACTGGAAATTAGTTCTTACAGAAACTTTTAATCCATCTTTTATTTTAAAACAAACATGATCACCAGTTTTCATTTAAACAGACTTGAGACATGGTTGCCCTATGGAAATAGGCAGGCTTACTTAAAGGGACTTTGCACAAAGTGTACCATTCTTTAATATTTATGAGACTGTTCCCAGGTTTGCTAAAGTGCAAGTATATATCTGCTTTTATTACATGAGTCACAATATTTAGAGTTAAAGTAATTTAGCCACATTAACTCTAATGTGAACAACCTATTCCAAAACAATCCAGCCAAGGAAATTTCAATGCAAAACATCCCAGCTTCTCCTGTTCAAATAGCTGGTCCATCCATACTCGCGGCCCTGCAGCACATGTAGGTTAAAGCCCCCTCAGCACAGCTCCACACCAGAACATTTAAGCTGCCTATCGAAGGTAGCCTTGTCTGAACCTAGGAAATCTCAGAGAGTATTGCTTTTCAGGTCTTAAAGCTACTGTTTCTTTGTTTGCAAATGCAATAATTACTAGAATTGATAATAGGAAAATAGTTGGCAGATCTTGAAAAATGATGCACTTTATGGGTCAAGCCTGCTCATGGACAATTTATGGGCAGAGCTTTACTGGAGTTGTGCAACAAAAATAATAGCACAGGTATGTCTCCTACCATTAAAATCACCTTTTCCCCAGTATACTTTATGTTTCTATAATGTCTTCTCTTTTTCCCCCTCTCCCCACACCCATTTTTGTGCTGGCAGTCAGCCAAAGGCATGCAAGAATGAATTGCACTGTTGCGGCATTTAAATTATATCAATACTGAAATGCAGAATAGAGTCCTTTTCTATTTTATCTCTAAATTGAATGCTTTCACAGAGAGGCACTGTTATCTGCATTACAATTTGAGAGCTACATTAGTAAATCTTGAATGCTCTGAATTAGAGTATTCAACTTTCGAGATGGATGGTTGAGCTCACCACAAAAAAATGTATTAAGCTGGAGATATGGCTTCATTTGGAGTGAACACCAGTTTTGACGAACACCTGTCATTCAGCAAACCAAGCCTAAATTTTTGTGGGAACCTGCATCCAGATGAATGTTACCCCCTTACTTTTTAAAGTAAATCTTTTTAGATTTTCCTGTCTAAAAACTGTGCCTGCAAAATGATTCTCCAGGTACCATTTTCCTGTCAGATGGGGAAATTATGTAAATTCCTGCTTTTACACAATCATTGGAGCAGTCTGAAATGCTGCCTGGGAGTGGAGAAGGTTCCCATCTCTTTTACAGCAAACTGTAAGTGCACCAGCAACACGCTGCAAGCATATTGATGGGATGTTCAGCTGCTAAGCAGTTATAAGGGTCTGGAGAAATGACTTATGTCTTCTGCAAGGTAACTCAAAGGCTTTATCCTCAGGACTTCAGTGACACAGCAACCCCTCAGCGCCCCACAGTCACCCACAGATCCAAACCACAGGCCAAAACCTTTAACTAGTCTGGAAGTTTTTAGGTTTCCACGCTGCCACGGCTGCTGCATGCAGCAAAAGTGGGATATGCCTAGAATTGATGTGCTCTCCGCTCCTGAGGGTGGGAGCAGACAGGAAAAAAATCCCCTGCTTTCAGAATACACCTAGAGCAAACAAATGCATCCAAAAGCTATGTTAGTGGAAAATTTATAAAGATCATGATGATCAAATTGTGTGATCACCCTGTGATGACTGAGCCTGCTTTTGGGAAACAGGTGTTTTGAAGCATGGTCTGTATTTTCTTTTTTCATATGTAGGTGATATATGCTGGCAAATATCTAAAGGGCAGCCCTTTCCCATAAAGAACAGCACAGAAAGACTATTTCTATGACCCTACTGGTAGTGCAAAAAACCCCCTATTTGCACAATTAAAAAAATAAGGTCAGAAATAGTTATATATATCTCTATATATGTAAAAAATCCTTTGCCACTAAAACTTATTTAATTCAGGAAACTGATATAAGTTCTCTTACTGGTATAAAATGTGCCTCCAGTACCAGGATTATTTAAGAAAGCTGACCCAGAAACCCCTCTGTTCATAGCAAAAAGTCCTTCATTCAAAGAAGCTTCAAAAAGACTGAAGGACTTTGCAGAGAAAAAACAAGCCAAGCTATATTTGCAATCTCATAACAAGGCAGGTTTGAGAAGAACCCCAGAGAGAACTAGCCATGGCTGGAGATGGATCAAAAGCACTTGCAGCACAAGGAGCCCACTTCCACGTGGCCGAAGGAAGGTCAGGGCTGTGGTTGGAGCCCCACCTGTGCCAGGGCCAGGGAGACCTGGTGCCCAGCTGGGGACCACCAGCTCTGCCACCTGAACCCCAGCAGGAATAGCGAGGGACTCCGGGTATTTTTAGCCCTTTTGCTCAGTTATCATGTGCCTGTACCTGGTTTTCCAATCTTGGTAGCTCCTTGCACTGGAGGAGCCATGCTGACCTGGGTGCCATGGCTGCCCTCTGGCATCATGCCTGCAGAGAGTAAGATGTGGTGCTCCCACAGTCATCAGTCCCTGGCAGCATGGTTCAAAACAGGCTAAAGCTCATCCTGGCCTCTCCCTCTTGGAATTAGATATTTTTGCCAGTTTATGAGACAGTGTCAAATGTTGAAGTTCAAAACAACTCCTTTTTTGACCTGCAGAGAACAGAGGAACACAGAACCTTTCCCCTTTAGCTTGAAAAACACGTATCTCCTGGAAGGGTTCACATCTGTTTTTCAGTTTAATGAAGAACCTTTTTATTGAATTCTGTCTGCTGGTGATGCCCATTAGGGAACCTGTTAGAGGTTTCAGGTGAAGGCTTGATCTGTTTGATCCCGACTCTGTAGGGATGAGGAATAGGTTATATTATTTTGATCTGAAGGAGATAGTATAGGATCACATTCATATGCTGCCTGATCTTCCTGTGACCAGAAACCTTGCCCACAATTTTTGTACAACAACAGATATGGATTTCTTTCCCCAAACAAACCTATGGAGCCATCTCCTAGCAGAAACAGATGGCCCCTGCCAGGGCAGGATTCCAAGTTATACAATTTCCCTCAGACCTCCAGTCTCACCTCTCTTCCACCTGTTAGAGCCAGCAGTTACAAACCTGTATTTTCAGTTGCTTATATCACAGAGCCACGCAGGAGCCAGAACGAGAGACTGCTTGTCTGATAGGCTTGCACAGTCATTTTCTGTATGTTTACTGTGTACAAAAAGCACAGCTTCCTGTAATTCATCCCTGGTATAACTGAGCACATGATACCATCCACAAAGTGCCTGCCAGGAACTCTTGTGTTTCTCTCTTCTTCCTGGCAGATGCCCCTCAGCTGTGGCATTTCTGGCCAGAGTGGGACTTGATAGTGCTGTCTGTGAAAGCAGTGGAGGATGTGACACATCATTATTTAGTCTCATTATTTATTTGATTTGATTCATTGCATATTATGATATGCATATATGATGCTGTCTGAGTCCATTCCTGTTCATGGCAGAGAGCTGAAGTAATATTTATCTATTTGTGCAGCAGATAAATTGTATTCAGGAACAAGCACTGACTCTCTCAGCACCTGGATGCTTACCTGCAGGAGTCTGCACCTGTGCGCCTGTACAACCAGTGGGATAATCTTTAGCTGGCTACTGGAGATAGGAGGCAGACGCTGAGCCTGCAGCAGCGCTCAGCCACCTAATCGGGTTGACAGTGTGAGTTGTTTAGTTATCCTGTGATCCCCTTGCAGTCCCCGGAGAGAGAGAGGTGCTCCGGTGAGTCGCTCTGGCACCCTCCATTTGCAAAGAACACACAGAGACGTGGCCAGAGGCTTCTAGGGCAGCTACACCAGCTAGAGGTGTATGTCTCTTCACTGAAGTTACCAGGCCTTGGTGTGAAATACAGGTGGTCTGAGGGTCCCTGGCCACTCTCCCTCGTGGTGGTGATGCTCCCAGAGCCCTTGCTGGGTGAAGAGTGGCAGATAACAGAATCACATCATTTTCCAGCTAATGTATGGCTCCAAATCATGGGTGCGCTTGACATCCATCATGCTGTAGACACAGGAGGAGAGCTGTTTGCCAGGAAGGATGGGCTGACCATAAAATGTTCCTCTGAGCTCTCCAGAAAGTCACATCACATGGGGGTGAAGCAAGAGCCCTCCTTTTGGCTTTGACTGGTTCCTTTTGTTGCATATACACTGGGGGAGAAAAACTGATGGGAAATTGCCTTCTACAGCAAACACAATGCTTGGATCTAGGCAGACACAAGACTGAAACAAATCTTTGTTCTGGGACTGTTAATGAAAGGAGCAATTAATTTTCTTTTGGTACAGTAGCATACATAGGAATGAGCTCCAACAAAGCTTGAGCTTAGATTAGTGTGGTGCTAAGAATTGCTTATGAATCTCAAATTGAAGTTTCCACAATATCAGTATTTTCAGAGGTTCCAGCAGCTACATTGCAGTAAGACAGACATGAAATTTTACTTAAAGACTTGAAAATAGACAGGTACAACAGAGCAGAGCAATGTGGCAATGAGAGTAAGTGAACCCAAGGTGTGACTAAAAAGGAAGTACCATGGTCCAGAGAGGTAAAATATCAACTGAACGTAACGTGAGGTCTGAAAGATGAAGGTGCCGGCACCGAATGTAGCAAATGACAATTGATCTCCAGGAACATTTTTTTATATTTCTTGAGATCCATCTCACCAAAAAACATAATCACTGTTACAATTGGTTTGGCCAAAACCTCTTTGCTTCCTTCTCTTAACAGCCTTATTGAAGCCAATGAATTTTCTTGGATTGCTGCAGAGAGGACTGCTTCCTTTTAAATTGATAAATTATATAGCACAGTGTCCTGCTTTCTAAACAATATTAACGAAATGCTTTCAACTCCGCAAAATGTGTGCAACCTCCATTTGAATGTATTCTGTCAAATGCGATTCTGTTTTAGTTGATTATTGCTTGAGAAATTAATGTGAAATTAAGAAGCTAGTCTCTACCCCAGTCATTTCCCTGCCATGCTTCCTGATGCTCCAATTTGCTCAAGCTGCACGTGCCTGCTGTGCATATACTCACCTGTATCAAACTGAACCTCACCCCTGCAGCTGTGCGGTGGGGTCCGTCTGCCCTACCGTAGGTATACCCAAGGTAGCTTTACTGGCTGATGTGAATATCCAACTCAAATTTGAGAAAAACTTGCTCAAAATACTGAAGGCTGCACTACCCTTTGTGCTGCTGTGGCGACCCTGCCATCAATACCCCTGGTAGGCTGGACTGAGCTCAGGTGTGTCCCAATGGGCCCCATTTGCTGCTGGGACAATGGCATCAATGTACCTGAAGAAAAAGGATGTTTTAGAAAAACCTCTGAGCTACTAGGAATGAAATGTGTTGCACAAGTCTGGCAATTTGGGGGAATATCTTGTATAATTTATTTTTGTCTCTTTTCTTCTTAAAATAGAAATGTACCACTTTGCTTAACAGCTTTATGAAAACACACATCTATATTCACATATAGCACACAACCATTTTCTTACAAAAATGGATGTTTTCTTCATGCGTTACTTTGATTTCACAAGAAATCTCTTCTCTTTGTGTAGAGAAACAGAAAGACAGACTTTTTTCCAATGTAGCTGACACTTATTTTACATTTTAGGGCTGAGAAACCAAGAACAGACTAAAATGTATTCATACTGAAGTATCAAAAGGTATCCGTCTTTGATCTTATTTTGGCTAGGATCAAGAATACCCAACAGCTTAATGACACCTGTGGCATTTATGAAGCTGGAGTACTAGAGAGACTTTTGTCTCCAGCACTTCTCCCTGTTGCTATAAAATTTATAAGCTCTATATACTACCTGGACCAGAAGGTCTCTGCTCTTGCAGCATTTACAAGTTTTGCAGGAGTGCCAGCCGGGGAGTGAGGACCTCTGAAATCTTCCAGAAACTGTTGAAATTCCAGAGACACGGACCAAGGAATTTGCAATTCTTACAACCTTCTTTGCATAGGAAATACATTTCCATTGATCAGGATGCATAGGGGACTTCCTATGGGAGCACCTAACTGAAATTAGCCCAACAATCTCACTCTAAAATAGTAAAAGGCTCCAGTCTGAGCTAACATAACAAACCATAGTTAATAGATGCAGCTAGCTTTGAGATAAGATTTCTGTTGCCTTTCCTCCAGCTATTAGTAGCAACATAGAAAGATAAAGATTTACGATGCTTTTTCCAGAGGTGGAAAACTGAGGCGTGTGTTAGGAACTGTGAATGATGAAAACCGATTTTGAGTAGCCCTGACATTCCTCCACAGCTTCTCCGACTTGGAGAAAAATTTACAATGAAGTACCTTAATTCTGATGTATGTTCGGGTAGATTTGTCATAACTGGCATGGCAATAAAAATAATCCTTATAATCTTAACTGGGAAAGATTTTGTCCTCTTTGCAGCAAGACTGTTGAAGCACAGTCATAAAGAGAACCTTAAAAAGCAACGCACAGCTCAGTTACAATTGTGCATACGCTGTATGATTCAGTGTCAGAGACAACACTAAAATAATGGCAGACATAATTCTGAAACCCATCCTGACTGTGAAACCTGTGAAGTGATGGATATCCATGAGAGAGAAATAAATTAAAATCAAACTGCTTCTTGGTTTACTGCAAGCAGGCTCTTGAAGAAATTCCAAAGCTTACACTGAGTATTCTCTTAAATAATGTTTTTAAATATCTAGATTCATTTTTTTAAAAAATTGAATAGAATATTACTTGTGCCTCCTCTGTGATCCAGAGGAAGAAAGACCTTGACTACATTAGAGGAGAGAAATCTTCAGATGGATAAAGTTGTACCTCCTCAGCTAGGAGCTGTGGGCTCCTGCCTGCTGCGGCAGCCAGGCTCAGATGAAGAAAAGAAATGCCACCATCCAGAAAGGATGATTAATATTAGGCAAAGCTTATCAGCTGCAGTTTCATCTTCCCTGACATCAAGGAATGAAAGCAGGACTGAGAACATGTCTGGCAAGTGAGCTGAGGTGCTCGCTGTACAAGACATCAGCAGATTCACAGGTGGGAGAGACACCTTCAAAAACCTCAGCCTGTGAAAGGGTGTTGGGGGTAGAAAACACTTAAAGATATGAAGGAAGGGCAAGCCTGACTGAAGTGCTGCCTCCTGTCACTCATCTCCTCTGTGCTAAAAAAGTATCTAGAGGTACAGCCTCCAAAGGGTCCAGCTGCAAATCACTTAGACCAGATGGGTCTCCACCAGCCACCAGAGCATCATCCTCCAGGACAGCAGCAGCAGCCTCTGGAGGAAGAAGGGTGGTTGGGCGCAGCTGGAGCTACACCGCTTTACCCTGGGAGGCCCGGTAAAATGTGCCATGGTTTTCCACATCTTGAGTGATCCTGAGAATCTTATTTATACATCTCCACCTTTCAGCAGACCTGGGAAATACTCCTGCTTGAGACCAGCTCCTGGTTATTCTCACATATCTCTGAACTGCACTGAAAAGCTTGTTTACGTGGGACCCCATCTTCCCTTTGCTGCCAATAACTTCCCAATCCACTTGCCAGTTTCAACCATATTGGATAAAAGAGCTAAGGTCTAAAAGAGAATTGACATCCTACAGACTCCATAGAAAGCTGCAAGCTACATAGAAGAGACACTATGGCTCAGACACCCACCAGCTTACCCCAGTCACTTTTAAGTCTCGGCTGAGGTGTGCAGTCAAATGGCTGGACGCACATTGCTGTCAAATTACTCTGCAGGAGGAGATTGTAGATATATTCAGGGACAAGAGAAAATCTCACTGTAATTCAGTCATAAAGCAAATCAAGCAAGAGACATAGATCTGTAGGAAACTACACTTTGGTAGAACAGGTACTTGCAAAACTGCTTGTTAGCAAATTAAGTTTTCTAGCCTTTCTCTGTGTTGTTAATAATCTCCATGTGAATGTTTATTTTCTGCCAGAATCTACAGACCAAAACAGTAACTGAAAATGCACAGGATAAAGTGATAATGACAGCATTGCACGTTCCTCCTGATGGTGTCCTGAAGACTAAGCTCTTTAGTCAGGGTATCCCAGCTGGCTTTTCTTCCCATACTGGCTCAAATGGAAGTTTCACCTATGAATAATTAACACCAATTGCCAGTGAAAGCATTAGAAACTCTGCAACTGCGCAGGGCATTTTAGTACTGCTTTTAAGTTATCAAAACCGAGATGCATATCCTTAAACATGTGCTTAAGAGTTGTGCTAAACTATGTTACTATCTTGAATGTTAACCTAAACCAGTTGCTACTCAAATAGTTTTAAAAAATTACAGATCTACTCAGGTTATGGGCAGTTTTGGCTGAATTAACAATTCAGGTTTAGACCTCACTTTACAAAGAAATATACAACTTGTATTACTTGTCATTGGGCTTTCCCTGTGAAAGCAAGTAACTTATTTGGGGACAAATCTAAAACATCAATGAAGACAAAATTCCTACTGACTTTAGAAAGTTACCATTTTTAACTGCTTCATATCAATAATCAACGATTTTGCTGTTGATCACTGGCTGACTACCAACGCCTTCTGAAAGGACAGAAATGAAAGGTTTCATGTTCGTAAATAAACAGTTTGTGAAGCAGAAGGGAAGACTTTCAGGGAAATTAGGAGAGGTTCACTACAACATCAGAAGAAAAATAATGAGATTATGATTTTGAAGGTCAAATGAAAGCAGGAAAGCTAAAATGTCAAATAACCCCTTTTTCAGGCTGGGGAAACCAATTCCTTGTGTAGCCTCATTCAGCTCAGCAGAGGTAATCCTGGTATAAGGTTGTGTTTCCCCCAGTTACGAGTATCATAATCACAACTGCTAGTCATAGATGAAATTATGTAAAAAGCATGTGTATTTTCCCTTCCCCATGAATTTTGAAAAGCTGTCAAAAGGTGTTTTATCTGTCCATTAGCTCCCATCACAGTCCAATTACATCAAATTACAGAGTTTTTTTTTCATGATTGCATTAAAATAGAAGTCCAGTGTGATCACTTGAAAACAAACTGTGAAAATGTAGGATATGTACATAATGTACAGTTTCACATATAAAGTAAAATTTAAATTATGCACATGCACAATTAAAGTTTCTTAGGATACAACTTAGGATCTTGCTAGCTCCTATTTTTTCCAAAGAATTTAAACTCCTTACATTCTCTGTCATTTAAATGGGAATTTTAAACAGCCTGAAACTAAAATATTTCATCATTAGACTATCAGCTGCAGACAGTGGAATGAAAGGATTTGCTTCTGCATCACAAGAGTTGTTCTGGGTTCTAGTGCAAAGCTTTATGTTTTGGATAACTGTGTCTCCCAAGACCTGAAGGTCAGATGTTGTACAGTATTTCTCTGTATTTCAGAGAATTATGCTTTGCACTCTTGGAGGCATGAGAAGGTAGAATTGTTATCAATTAGAAGCTGAAACATCTGTGACTCTATAGGAAAAAGACACATAAAACTCATTAGCAGATGTCCTAAAATCTATTCATTATGCAGCTAATTTACTTTGAATGTAAGCCACAAAAAATGTTTAAAATAGAAATGAGAATTCTTGTAAGATATTCTTAGCTATACAAGTGAAGTATATTTCATAAATTACTTCTCTAACATAAGCCTTTGCTGTTTTCTTGACCAAAATAAAGATTACATATCTGTACATTTTAAAAAATGCATAAACAAGGTGAATAAATTTCACTGAATATCCATATCTTCTGAAAATGCTCAAAACCAGCCATTAACTTCTTTCTCGAATAGCCTGCCATTAATTATGTGCTGGATGTGTTAAGGGACACCACAGCTAAAAAGGAATGCAACTATAGAAATGAATTTTTGTGTGCTATTCCTCTGTTAGAGATTCCAGCTGTGTCTTTTGCCAATAATGGACCTGAAAATTGACAGAAATGTGTTAGACACAACAGAAACACATCATTATAGAAAAGCCTGGGAAAAGGAGATATGACAAATTACATGGGCTAATTCTGAGCAGCCTGGAGTCCCAGTGGATCCTATGAAAAATGAGGCATGTGGATTGACAATAAGGGCAGCAGACTGTCTCTCTCCAGAAATGAAGACTTGATCCAGCTTTCAACCATTTTCATGTAATTGAGGAGCATCTTGCTGAGGCCTATAGTTGTGTAAAAAACTAGCAGGAATGAGATCAGAATTAAGGGCCAAATGTCCTTTTGTTAATTATTGCACTTTGTTGGCTATACAACAACCCCCTCAGTGGTTACTCCAGTACAATGATGCTGTAGTGGATTGATGTCTGGGGCATCAGCTGGTCCCTGGGCAGCAAAGAGAGGCAAAGGGAAAGTGGGTACCAACCACTGACAGCAGCAGGGGAACCCAACTCGTCTACCACAGAGGATGGGGCCAGTGCTCTTACCCTGCCAGGAGAAGTACTGCAATCACAAACGTGAAGGGGAGAAGCTTATTTCTTCTCTGGCACAGCAAAAACCAGGCAAGGGAAGTTGGAACAGCTTTCTCAAGATGACACAGAAAGGGTAGGGCAGTGGTAGGTTTTTGGGGAAGGGCAGTTTTCTCTTTAATCCCCCATTTTACTGTCTGGTTTTGGCACAAGTTTTTTCGCTAACAGTTGATGTTGAGAGGTCTCCTATGTTGAAAATGAACCAGAGGAAGAAGCCAGGGGAAAGACTCATAGCCCAGGCAGAAGGGTAAACTAATAAAAATGATGATGATGTTAATAATAATATGATATGTGAAATAACTACAGCTGACATATGATCTATTGATTAAAGTCTTTCATACAACAGGATGTCAGCTAGCAGAAATAGGAAATCAATACCTCATTTAACAGCAAAGAACGACTCAACCTCCTCCAGGCCAAAGACAGACTGGGATGTTTGAATAGAGACAGCATGAATTTATTTGATCTATTTTTGTGAAAGAGAAAGGATTAGTTATACTAAATAATGTGTTTCCCTGAATTCAGCGGGGGTGGGGGGTTGTCAGGTACCTTACGAGCAATTAGTCAGTCTAGCCAAATAACAGGTGTGTTCATGCTTTTCAGTGCATACTTCCGGGATGTCAGGATTTTTGGATAAACCAATATACTTCAACGACCACAGATTCCAATAAACATGGATTTAAGCACATATAACAAAGGCACAGAAGGTGATACTTTCAGGGCTTGGCTATTATTTACGTATTTGCTGCAAAATGCAGATCCTATCCCAAAAGTTGGATGTCTGCTACTGGGAGCTGACAAGCTGCAGAAAACATGCCCAAGAGGAAGCCCCAATGGAGGAAAGTTCCCCAAAATGTATGTAAGCGCACGCCTCTGAGGAGGACCAAATGGGTGCACTGACTGTACCCGTTGGGTCTCCTGGATCTCCTGGCTCACAGGAGTTTTCTGATCCATGGTACCAGACACACACACACAATGCAGAGTTGTTTATCCCATCCATTTTTTTTGAGGCAAGTACTTTGGTTCAAATGTTTTTCCTCTAAAAAACAGTCTCCATTCCTAAAAATTATTTTTTGGTGAAAACAGAACTAGAAATAACTCATGCATTTGTAATGGGGAGAGTAGTATAACACAGGAACACATGATCAATGGACGTGATAGACTATCACATGACATTTTTATAGCCAGGTTGCATACTAAAGATGTACTGCTTTGTGAGTCCGAAGTTACTGAGATTCATGAAGGTCCCAAAGGGAGATAATTCTATGGGATGAGGGTTGTGATCTGTAGGATGCTTATAAGGAGTCATACTTGCCTTATTTCTCTTTCTAAGAAGAGAATAAAGTGATAAGAAAGGCATGAATACAACAAAGCAATTTCTAAGACTACCTGGGAAAGCTCTTCACTGCAGTAGAAATATTGCATTTTCATGCATACAAGCCACAAGTGAGCTGCAGAGAAAACTGATTCTCTGCAGTTCCACACAGAAAAGGGGTTTTATGTGTAGTCTTACAAGGGAAGGTTTACCATGAGCACTCTTTCCACCCAGTATTTCCCCTGCTTTTTTCCTGCTACTCTACAGCCAGATCGCTCTTGTCAATCCTGAAGGAAGAGATGCTTCAAAGGCTGGTTACCTCGGGTGCGGGGTGTACGTGTGAAAATGCAACACACAGGGACATGAAAAATGAGCACCTCAACAGTACTGAGGTCTGGGTGCTCATCCCTGCAGGGGAACTGCGGTTTCCTTGATTAAATGCATTATTTTATCATTGACCTTACCACTTAACCTCACCATAGTATAGCTATTGCTCTGTCAGTTGCCATGATTTGGCTTCCAGTCAACAAGAAGGGTTTTCCACCACATTTCTCTTTTGCTGTGTACGTCTCCACCTCTAACACAGAGCTCCTCTCATGAACAAAGCCAAATTCCAATTGTTTCTCTTCAAGAACTGGAATTAATGTTTTTTCTTTACTCTGCTATATATTCCTTAACTTGTTTTAGCACATAGATCAAGTATTTGAGAATTCACACTCAGATAGGTTTATTTAAGATATGATGTACTACCAATACAATGGTCCCCTGACAACACACTGCTGTAAGTGATGTTTTCCTGCAAGCCGTGCTGACAATCTCAGTGAAGTGAAGAGCCAAAGATCAAAAAAGCATGAATGCTAAATAACCTGTTAATCAAAAACACTGGAGCTAAAATTCACTGGCAATGCATTTTTGCAAAATCTAGATAGTCATTGCTAAACCTGGCCTGCTCTCTGCTTTAAAAAGGATTCTGTCTCTGGAGCAATACACTGTTCACAAAAATAAATTAAAAACAGACTATGGAGAATTAATTAATCCATAATTTCAATATGCAGAGATGAGGATAAAAGCACAGTATTATGCAAGCATGCATTTTTATTCTGCTCATTTTTGTAGCATGCCCAACAACGAGCTAAATTATTCTTGATTTAAGCAAAAAATATATGAATTTCAGCTCATACTCTTGACTTGATTTTAAAGTTTTC
Organism: Phalacrocorax carbo; assembly: GCF_963921805.1. Lineage (NCBI taxonomy): Eukaryota > Metazoa > Chordata > Aves > Suliformes > Phalacrocoracidae > Phalacrocorax > Phalacrocorax carbo. The sequence goes on along the minus strand of NC_087513.1, from coordinate 15,019,953 downwards.
CTATTGATATAACTTGGTATCAGTACCAAGTAGCACGTCCAGTGTCATACATTCTCAGATTTTGGTACAGCCAACTAATTAAACCTGACCATGCACCCTTAGGAGATGTAACAGCCCAACCATGTAATAGGCTCACTAGTTATAAGGAAAACACCAAGGCTTTGGAGATCTTAAAAAGGGTCCAATATCTACCTTGCCTTTTCTTAGCAAGCAATCAGCTAGCAAAAATAGTGATCTCAGAGTCCATGGTCCCTGGTTTAAGGCAAGGGTATGGTTCAGGGAGCCCCCTCATTGCAGCCTTATGTCCAGCCCAGAGACATGCACAGCCATGATTTGCCAGTGCAAATGTGGTGAACTGCCACAACATCCTCCTCTAGGGACAGTCTCTTGGGGAGGGTGGAGAAGCTTAAGCCCAAAGACAGATCTGAAGCATCATCACCTGTAAACCCACACTTTCTCTTGGGATTTTGCAGTCCAGTAGCTACAACACTGCAAAGAGCAACTCTTTTCTTAGCCTAATCAGGCAAGGATACTGTTTCAAAAAAAAAAAAAAATTCATATTGATATTTTTGTAGAGAGGTACAGAGGGAATGCACGTGTTGAGGAGTGTGGTGATGTCTCACTTTAGAGACAAAGCACCTGATGCTTTTAGTTAGTTTCACCTGCACAGATCAGGTGAACCAGTTCTGGAGGGGTAACAGGCAGTATAGATAAGGTTGGGATGTCCCATACACAGAGCTGCAGTAATTGCCCCCAGACAGGTGCTGGATCTGCACAGAGGATGAAAGAGGTGACACTTATTTGGAATAGGAATGAAAATTTTAAAAACAATCTATTTCTGAACACCTGAAGACTGAAGCTGCCTGCTAAAGCTGGAAGCGAGTCCTACTTGGGACATGGACAGGCAACACAAAGCTATAAATAGAAAGGACTTCCCCACCACAAACTCAGCCTGTCTTAATGTCAAGAAAGGCACAGCTCAGGACATTAAGACCTGGAAAGCTATTCCTTGCACACTTCTGAGCACTGTCTATTCAAGGATTTTCTATAACAGGTTACAGCTTTCTTCTTTTTAAACTGCCTGCGTGAGGGAGATTCCTTCTTCCTTTTACAGCTGAGGAACCAGAGACATGCAGACATTCAACTCTGTACTGTGTTTCGCTCCAGGCTGACCAATCTGCCTCCCAAAAAATCTGCCTGCAGATCTGCTAATCTCCTTGAAAATGCAAAAACATTTGGGCAAGTGCTGTAGCACCTGAAAGCCCATCACCACACACTGCCCCAAAGACGTCCCTGGTGGCACAAGGGCAGTGACAGAAGATCCAGTACCTCACCAGAGCTCAGACCAGTGCAGAAACGTTCGTGACCCTGGCCACCATTAGGCATTCCCCATGCTCAGGTCTCCAAGCCTGGTCTGGCAGGTCTCCGTGGCTGGGGGAATCCAGCCACCTTCATCCCAGAAGCACAGTCTTCTTCCCACTGCAGAAACTGGGACGGGAAGTGAAATACAGCACTGTCCAATGTGCAGCTATCCAACCCTTACGACTGTCGTAACTTTCTAGGATTGTTCTTGAAACTATACGGTTTAAATATTTCATGCTGTAATGCAGCATACCAGCTGACTTCTCATGAGGAATTCTTGAACTGGTAATTAATCATCCCTCATACCCACAGATCATTTCTTCAGCAGGTTTGGACAATTTGTTCGTTAACTACCAGCTAAAAACTACTTAATTCTTCCCTTCAGAAGCTATTTTTCAGTTAATATTGTGTGTGAATAAGTGGGTTTTAGTATTATTTTCCATAGATCAAATATTTTATTTAAGATTCCTAAGGCATAAGTCTCAAATACCAAAGCTAAATATGAATACTTGACCATGGTTTTGGATTTCAGCCTCAGGTGGCAGGAGAAACCAAGGAACAGGGGAAAGCTGATGTTTTCTTAGATTTACTTTTTTAAGAAAGAAGGGACAGGCAAGGAAGGAGAGGTGGAGGGGTTGCCCTCTACATCAAAAAGTGCATAGATTGTGAAGAGCTTTCTCTGAAGAATAGCCACTAGTAGGCTGAAAGCTTGTGGTTTAGAAGGGAACCTTGTGGTTGCTGTTTACTACAGGCTGCCAGATCAAAGGGAGCCTACTGATGAAGCTGCCTTACTCCAACTCCAGGAGGCATTGTGCTCGCAGGCTCTTGTCCTGCTGGGGGACTTCAACCACCCCGACATCTGCTGGAAAAGCAGCATGGCTAGCTGTAGGCAATCCAGGACACTCCTGGAGTGCATCGAGGATAATATCTTAAGCCAGTTAACAGACAGCCCTACCAAAGGGGATGCATTACTGGACAAGATAGTCACCACTGCAAGTGAGCTAACCCGTGACATCAAGATGGGAGGCAGCCTGGGCTGCAGTGATCATGCACTGGGGGAGTTTGCAGTGCTGAGGGATATGGGTCAGGCAAAGAGTAAAGTAGGGACACTGAATTTTAGGAACACACACTTCCAGCTGTTCAAGGACTTACTCACTGGGACCGCTGGGAAACTGCCCTCAGGGACAGGGAACAGAACAGAGCTGGCAGATCTTTAGGGACACTTTCCATAGAGTGCAAGAGCTCTCGACCTCCAGGTGTAAAAAATGGAAGGCAAGAGACTGGCATGGCTGAGTCGAGATCTGCTGATCAAACTAAAGGGCAAGAAGGAAAAGCACAGGAAGTGGAAGCAGGGACAGGTATCCTGGGAAGAGTACAGGGACACTGCCCAGTCATGTAGGGATAAGGCCAAGGCACGGCTGGAGCTAAACTTGGCAAGGGATGCAAAGAAAATAAGGAACGCTTCTACAGGTATGTCAACCAGAAAAGGAAGGTCAGAGAAAGCACACCCCCACTGATGAATACAACAGGCAAACTGGTAACAATGGACAAGGAGAAGGCTGAGGTACTCAACAACTTTTTTTGCCTCAGTCTTCACTGGCAACCTCTCTTCCCACACCTCTCAAGTGGATGGATCCCAAGATGGGGACTGGGGAAGCAAAGTCCTTCCCACTGTAACAGAAGATCAGGTTTGTGATCACCTGAGGAACCTGAATATACATAAGTCTAATGAACCTGACAGGATGCATCCCAGAGTCCTGAAGGAATTGGCTGATATAGTTGCCAAGCCGGTCTCTGTGATACTTGAAAAGGTGCCCACCAAAGCTTCTCTATCGCTTCCCTCCTCAGCTGGACAGAGGAGAGAAAATATAACGAAAAGCTCATGGGTTGAGATAAGGACAGGGGAAGATCACTCAGCAATATTGTCATGGGCAAAACAGACTTGACTTGGGGAAAATTAATTTAATTTATTACCAATCAAAATTCAGACTAGGATAATGAGAAATAAAACCAAAACTTAAAACACCTTCCCCCCACCCCTCCCTTCTTCCAAGCTCAACTTCACTCCCAGTTTTCTCTACCTCCTTCCCCTGAGCAGCGCAGTGGGATGGGGAAAGGGGCTGTAGTCTGTTCATCACATGTCTCTGCTGCTCCTTCCTCCTCAGAGGGAGGGCTCCTCACACTCTTCCCCTGCTCCAGCATGGGGTCTCTCCCATGGGAGACAGTCCTCCATGAACTCCAGTGTGAGTCCTTCCCATGGGCTGCAGTTCTTCACACATCTATGATTCTGTGATTCTGTGATTGATGCCAGATGGTATATGTACCATACGCCATGAAAACAGACTTTCTACATTCAGTGAAGAGAAAAGCAGCAGAAGCAACTGCTCATGGACTGCAGATGGCACTGGGGAAGCGCAGGGCTGGGATCAAACTCCCACTGAAAATGAGGAGTGCAAAGGCTTGTGGGTTGCTTTCATTACGGGCCCAGCCCAGGGCAAGGCTGACATGCACTGGTAAGTGTTAAAAGAACTTCCGTTATGTTATACAAAGTGTACATGCTGTCATGGCCATGTGCAAGTCAGAAATGAAACCAAGAAACTAATAAATCCCAGTGTACCTGCTCCGTGTCTGCACAGACAAACTCCCCTTTGGGGCCCTACCAGCACACCTGAACTTTAATAACCCTGCTGTGTTCTGTGGAGCACAGGCTTCCAGTCTGTAGCACGCCAGAAAACTCCCAGTTAACCACTAAATTCCATGAAGACTGGAGTTGGATGGATTTTCTCAGGACAGATGTTAACTGTCCTTCTGCAGTCCCCGCTCAAGAAGGGAATTCGGTGAGTACCCCTACAGACTTGGGAGCCCTGGGGTGTGCTGCCCGCACAGACCTGCCTGGACTGCCAGCACAAGTATTTGCCACCCTGTAACATGCCTGGGATGCACAGCAACTCTCTCCCGAGAGATTGAGAGGGCACAAGTGAGAAACATGTGGTGAAAGGCATTATTACTTTTGGCATTTTTTTTTTGAAAAACTCGTGCAACCTCAGGAATTAAAGCTGTAGAACAAACTCAGAAAGCTTTGCTCATTTACTACCCAAATCAGTAACATCTTCTTCTAAGGAGGAAGTAAATTACTGTTTTCTTCTTCCCTATGATCAGAACAAAGGGCCATTGAGAAGAATTTATGTGTAGGAGCTGGTGAACTTCCTCGACAAAAGTATAAGGCTGACTTCAATGTACTGCTATCACAAATGGTGAGGAATGAAAGGTGTTACATTGAAGACATTTATTAAAGAACACTGAACTCTGAAACCCACTTTAAAGCCAGTAAATCTGATCTTTTGTTCTATGACATGGATACGAAACAGGGGAAGTCTACTGGCTACCTGGCAGCTGCTGTGAATTCCCTGTGCAAGTTACTCCATGGCCACCACCGAAGCACTTTTCTCCAGGAAAACCACCAAATGGGCAGCAGTAAATAAAAGATGGGCACTATCTGCCCAGATCTAATTTCTCATAGGTCAGTTCTTTGTTGCCAATAATGTGACAGCAGATGCTCGTATTCAGTCCCCTCACACCCTGTGATAACATCTGGACCAGAACCAAACCAGCCTGCACCTACACTACAGCATAGATTCCTCCATTGCTTAACTGCTGCAAAATAGTGCTGGGGAGGAGGTGATGGGAGTGGGGACGGGTGAAGGAGGCATTTCTGACTGGTTTGAAGCATATCTAGGTATGAAGCATCACAAATCTGGATTTGATTTTCATTTTTGACTAAAACTATTCCCATGCTCAGTTTTTTAAAGAAAATTTTATGTTGTCTATAGCCACTTTTCACTGGAGTCTCAGCCTAGGTAAAAAGCTACTGGGAAATGGTTTGAAGAAAGATCTTGACCAGTGTTACAGAGAATCCTTCAAAGCAAATCCTTAGATTTGATAGCTGCAACAACAAAATTCTTATTTGGAATATCTTATTGTATCTTCGAGATGAAATCAGTACAGAAGAGGGACTTAACCTCTACCCATACAACCTATGTGTCACACAAAACACTGATACTTATTTTTAAAACAACTACCTACCTATGCTGACTGTTTCCTAATCACAGGACTTCCAATAGTATTTACACACTTTTTCCTTTTGCAGATGTCAAGATCACTAAGGGATTAACTATAATGTTTTATAATTACATCATTTTTGCTTCTCAGCAGTTTATAAAAAACCCTTATACCACAGGAATTTTACCTTTTTTTTTTTTTTTTGCCCAGATCGTGAGATCAAACACAGCCAAATCAATTATCTATAATTCTCAAATGACAAACGTGTACAAAAATATTTGCAGCAAAGCAAGGAAAGTGCCAAATTTATTTTTAATGCAACAGAAAAACAAAGGTTTCAGTTTTTTTAAGTACTTTGATCAAAAGTTATAACTCTTAATGGGACAATATGTCAGGTGTTATTGCAAGGTCAGCTCCACTGAATCATTCAATGTCTGATTTTGCAGCAATGTATGTCCTTATGTCACTACTTGGGACTACTGCAACTCAAAGCCAGAGTATGATGTGCTCAATTTGTCCTTCAGTTGCTTCATAAAGCATCAAGAACAGCCCCAGGAAGGCACAGCCACACTGTGAGATTCATGAAAGAGTTGGGAGAGGCTCCTGAGCTTTCCCTTGGGAATGTGCTTGGAGGCAAAACCAGCAGCAGGAGGAGTGGTCCTCTAGAGCCGCAGGTGGACAACACAGCGGCCACAAGCAATGAGCCTGAGTTGTAACAATGGCACATCATCACAAGTTGATACAACATCACAATTGCAATGAAGGATCTATCCATGATCACCATGGGTGTCTGGAAATGGGCATTTGCTACAGGCCACCTGATCAAGAAGCCTTCTACAGACAGCTGGAAGTAGCCTCACAATCGCAGGCCCTGGTCATCATGGGGGACTTCAACCACCCTGATATTCGCTGGAAAAGCAGCACGTCAAGCCATGCACAATCTGCAGGAGGTTCCTGCAGAGCATCGAGGACAACTTTTTGATGCAAGTGGTGGAGGAGCCAACGAGGCAAGATGTGCTGCTCAACTTTATACTAACAAACAAGGAAGGGCTGGTTGAAGATGTGAGAGTTGGGGGTAGCCTTGCCTGCAGTGACCATGAGATGGTCGAGTTCAGGATACGGTGTGGTAGAAGCAGGGTAACAAGTTGTATTACAACCTAGGACTTCAAGAGGGCCAACTTTGGCCTCTTCAAACACCTGCTTGGAGGAATCCTATGGGATAGGGCTTTAGAAGGCAGGGGAGTCCAAGAGAGCTGGACAGTATTCAAGGACCACTTCCTCCAAGCTCAAGATCAGTGCATCCCCAGGAGGAAGAAGTCAGGCAGAGGAGCCAGGAGACCTGCTTGAATAAGCAAAGAGCTTCTAGAGAAACTCAAATGGAAGAGGGAGGTTCACAGTATGTGGAAAAAGGGACTGGCCACTTGGGAGGAATATAGGAACATTGTCAGGGTATGCAGAGATGTGATGAGGAAGGCCAAGGCCCACTTGGAACTAAATCTGGCAAGGGATGTCAAAGATAACAAGAAGGATTTCTTTAAATACATCAGCAGTAAAAGGAAGACTGGGGATACAGTGGGCCCACTGCTGAACAAGGAAGGGGCCCTGGTGATGCAGGATGCAGAGGAGGTGGAGTTACTGTATGCCTTCTTTGCGTCAGTCTTTACTGCTAAGGCTGGCCCTCAGGCATCTCAACCCCCAGAAGAGAGAGAAAAAATCTGCAGAAATGAAGACTTACCATCGGTTGAGAAGGATTGGTTAGAGATCATCTACGCAACCTGGATCCTTGCAAATCCATGGGCCCTGATGGGATGCACCCATGAGTGCTGAGGAAGCTGACTGATGTTCTTGTCGAGCCACTGTCTATCATCTTTGAAAGGTCATGGAGAACCCCAGAGGTGCCTGAGGACTGGAGGGTAGCCAATGTCACTCCAATCTTCAAAAAGGGCAAGAAGGAGAACCTGGGGAACTATAGGCCAGTCAGCCTCACTGCCATCCCCGGCAAGGTGATGGAGCAGATCATCCTGGAGGTCATCTCCAAGCATGTAGAGGAAAAGAAGGTTATCAGAAATAGACAACATGGATTCACTAAGGGAAGATCCTGCTTGACCAAACTGATAGCCTTCTACGATGGCATGGCTGGCCGTGTTGATGAAGGGAGAGCAGTGGATGTTGTCTATCTTGACTTCAGTAAGGCATTCGACGCTGTCTTCCATAACATCCTCATAGACAAGCTAAGGAAGTGTGGGTGGGATGATGGGACAATGAGGTGGATTGATAACTGGCTCAACAACAGAACTCAGAGGGTCGTGATCAGTGGAGCAGAGTCTGGATGGAGGCCTGTCACTAGCGGTGTTCCCCAGGGGTCTGTGCTGGGTCCAGTCCTGTTCAACATATTTATCAGTGACCTGGATGATGGGATAGAGTGTAACCTAAACCAGTTCGCTGATGACACCAAGCTGGAAGGAGTGGCTGATACACCAGAAGGCTGTGCTGCCATCCAACGAGACCTGGACAGGCTGGAGAGCTGGGCCGAGGGGAACCTGATGAAATTCAACAAGAATAAGCACAAGGCCCTGCACCTGGGGAGGAACAACCCGATGCACCAGTACAGGTTGGGGGCTGACCGGCTGGAAAGTGGCTCTGTTGAGAAGGACCTGGGAGTGCTGGCGGACAACAAGCTGACCATGGGCCAGCAGTGTGCCCTTGTGGCCAAGGCGGCCAACAGTATCCTGGGATGCATTAAAAGGAGTGTGGCCAGCAGTTCAACCACTTGAGCAAGTCCAGTGGAGAGCTACCAAGACGATCAGGGGACTGGAGCATCTCCCATATGAGGAAAGGCTGAGAGACTTGAGTTTGCTCAGCCTGGAGAAGACTGGGGGGATTTAATCAATATCTATAAATATCTAAAGGGTGGGTATCAGGATGATGGGACTAGGCTCTTTTCAGTGGTGCCCAATGACAGAACAAGGGTCAATGGGCACAACCTGGAACACAGGAAGTTCCACTTAAACAGGAGAAAAAACTTCTTTCCTGTGCGGGTGCCAGAGCAGGGGCACAGGCTGCCCAGGGAGGCTGTGGAGTCCCTTCCCTGGAGACATTCAAACCCCGCCTGGACACGTTCCTGTGCCCCTGCTCTGGGTGTGCCTGCTCAAGCAGGGGGGTTGGACAAGCTGATCTCCAGAGGTCTCTTCCAACTCCTGCCATTCTCTGATTCTGCGATTCTGTGATTCTGTGAAATCTCCAGTTTCAATGCAATTCTCTGGCTGATGCAAGTTGAGTACTGCTGGTCTGAAAAGTGCTGTATATAGTTATGCAGAAACATCATTTATACCCTCATGGTCCAATTGCATAATAGCACTGCTATGTAAAGAGGGTTCTACAGGGGGCTCAGCGGACACACTTGATAATCCCTTCATACATGCAAAATAAGGATCTGAACTGCCGATATGCAGTGAAGCCTGAAATGTGAAAACAGCACACAGGAAGTTCAATACGCAATTAACCATAAAAGCAACACTGCCTCAGATTTTAGGAGCATTTACAATACGATGCCTAAGCTGATTTAATAGCATGGAAAAGACAGCAACTGACAACATCTCTAAGAGGAACAAAACAAACGCATTTAAGTCACGGACATGTGACAAAAATGTTAAGCGGGAGATAAATGATCAAGATGGGCAAGGTTTTAAAAAATTGACTATAATTTTGAAGCTATTTGGGGTAGTCAAGTTGTAATAGAGGCCTGTTTTTCAGAATACACTGAGTAGCCTTTCTTTGACAGCAATGTGGCTGCATGGTATGTTAAACTGGGCACCCAGGAACTGTGACATCCTCAGTGATAGCAGGTTTTGATGCCAGGCACCAGAAGGAAAAGGTGCAGAGAGGCAATGGTTTCTGGTCACATGATCAGCTCCAGGTTTGCTGGGACACAGACTGCTCTTCTGCCCATTTCTGTGACACCTGAGTGTAGCCTGATCTTACCCAGATTCACCTTAAGTGGGGCACATTGTATTAATTTTTAAGAAAGTCCTTTTAGAATTGTTCCATTTGTTCATTAGTGAAAGAACGATGAAATGCATGGGAAAGGACAGCTAAAACCCTGCCCTCACCGAGTATTTGATAATTTCTAAAACTGTGGAAAAAAAATGCATGCAGAATAGAGAAAATAAAAAAAGGTGAGAAAGCCTCAGAGTGAGGGAAATTTGTGGAAACACTTCTGTCTTTGAGCCACGATAGAAAGACTGACAGCTTGAAACTTTGTGAGATAATCCAGATTAATCCCTGTTCATCGTATCTCTTCTTTTTCTTCCGTTTCTTCACCTCTCTCAACCCACCACCTCCTGTCTAGCATAGCTGAAGCCTCAAATTCATCCTTTACTTCAAATTCTCACACATGCAAGTTTATTTTGCTCTTCTGAATGGAAGCAAATGAATTTTATTTTCATGGCTCACTCTCCCAGTGCCTTCTTCATGGTCTGATACATTAATTCAGATTATCATTCTGTGCACTTTTTGCATTAATTCTCAACTGACTGACCCTCTTCATCTGTAATTATTACCATGAAGGTTTTGAATATCATTAAACTCTTCTCACCGACTGCATTAACTTTAAAAGGTAATTTGATTAATTCTGCAATCCGCTGGTAGATGGAGATTTAACGCCTCATGGAATTTCTGCATTATCAGTATTTTGCAGCAACTAGATCTGAAAGATAAACGAAATCCTTGGAGACCAGATGAAAAAGGGTGGTTGTTTTGTGGAAGATTTTAAGTAATTTCGTTAAGCTTTAAAAACAGTGTTCTAAATTGTTTTTCCCAGAATTACAAACAGATCATTCCTCTGCATTCCCCTGCAGTACTGATTTAATAACTTTTCATTTCTGTGAATCGCATATATTTCCAGAGCTCAGCCAAAGGTTCTTCACTTGGGAAAACACAATGACTGTGAGGCAGCAAACGTTATCAACTGATAAATTGTAGAACAATACAGCCTGCCAAAATAGTCAACATGTAAAGACTTTCCTAACTTCAGAACTTCTTGGAGACCAAAGAGGCATGCTAATGCAATTTTCAGTGACTGGTGTCACCTATAGCTGATCCTAGCATGTTTAAATAAAAGTGCTGGAGGATGGTAATGGTGTAAAAGACAGTGCATAGCTTTACCGAGCATCAGTGTGTTGTATTAATGACCCAGTGTAAGGAATTGCAGCTACAGAGGTTTCCGACCTCTCCTCTGTAGGTATGTCTGACAGCTGTACTGGCAACCAGCTCTTTTCTGCGTGTATTACTTCAAGGGTAGCAGAAAGCAATACTCATTAACATTTCATAAATGTTAATAAAGGCTCAAATTACAGATTAAAGGAGGGAATTAGGGCTACATGCTTCCTTGCATGGCATATATGGAAGGGCAGTGAAAATAGAAATCCCCCAAGGAACAGGCATTAAGGGAGAGGCAGCATCTGTAGAAACTGTCCTTCTGACCCATGCCAGAGCATGTCAACTCCAAGGACAGGTTTGTCAGCCCTGTAACAAGCACATAGCCAGCAGGCTGGAAGACAACCCTTTGAGGAGAGTACTGTTGTATTTATTTCATATGGCTACTAATTGCGATGACCTCCAATGACCTTTTAAACTGAAGCATCTAATTAATGTGAGTCAAGGAAACAAAACTTTAAGCTATGTAACACAAGTAAACCAACCTGCCGGGGCATGGGCACATGCACTGGCCTGTTACTGTCCATCATTTTTCACTGTTAGTTCAATTCCTGGCATGGTTTTGGCATGACCATCTGTTTTTGTCCCATGCAATGCTTAGGAATGGCTAAGGGCTTAGCACACCAACGCCAGTTCAAGCAGGCTGTTAGATGTGGTGCGGTAGCTAAGCTGTATGTTTGTAAGTCATGTCCAGCCAGTTGGCCCCTGGCCACAGAATGGTCCTTGGCTCATTTTAGTTACCAAGACAGATCCAGTGATTGGAGGGTGCAATAAAGGGAAAAGGTAGTCACACTGGAATGGAAAAAAATCAGAAAGAGCTTCAGAAGAAGAATCTATGCTTCATGATTTTGCAGTCTGGTATCCCGTATGAATTAATTTTTTCTGTTGGGCCATCTCTGGAAGAACACCACTGCTCTTCTTCTCCCCAGAAGTCACTCCTTTGGCCTAGCAGCATTTGTGGGTTTGCCATGAAACTGCAGTTTACTTCACAGAATTGAAGTCCTAGGAAAGAACTATTGGACAGCTTTAAATACATCTGTAGCTGCATTTAAACTACATGCTGAAGACACCAACTAGGACTGCAGGGTAAACATGAGAAAAACAAAAGACCTAGAGAAATTAAGTGGTTTGTTTGAGGTCCAGTAATCAGTACATATTTGATTCTTTCACGGCACTGGTAACAGAAAAGGATCATGATACATACTATCAAGTGCTGTGGTACTATTAAACACTCAAGACATTGAGTTTTCAGATTACTTTAGCTGGGGGTTGGTCTCCCTCTCTCTCTGTGTCAGGGCCTTAAGGACTCTCTTCCCCTGGGGTTTGGTTGCTTGGGCTTAGAGCCAGGTTAGATCCGCTGTAGACGTCCAGCCTCGAAGACCGCTGTGGGAAGCCATAGCGCAGGTCTCTCCGCTTTGCTCAGGAGCCGCATTTAAGCTGAGGCTCCTGTCCTTGGTCTGAGCTATGCTGCAAGAGCGCCCGTGTCCCATCTCACAGCTAGGCTGGGTACAACAGTGGGAACGCTCCTGTGCTGCTGAGACTGATGACAATATGGTCCTGAAGGGCATGAAAAATGTGTGTTGGGAATGAATTTTTGCTGTTCCTAGTAACACAACAACTTTGAAGAATAGAGTGAAATAATCAAGCAGGAGGTTTATAGCAAATAAAAGAAACAGTATTTTTTTTTTGCTACAAAATGAGTAACTGAACTGTGAATGCAACACTGCAGAATGCTGTAAAAACAAATATATTAATTAGAAAAGGGGATAGACAAATCAATTTACAGAGGATAAGTTCATACCCATGTTCCAGGCAGTTCGATTAGATGGTCATTGAAGGTCCCTTCCAACTTTACTAGTCTAGTCTAGTCTAAGGGTTTTTTACAATTTTTTTTTTTGCTACAGAACCAGGAGGGCGAAGTCAGGCCAAAATCCGTTGTCATATTTATGTTGAACAATCATTCAGTAATAACAGGGATTCATGGACACAGTTTATCATCTTAGCTTTTGAGATAATGAGTATAATTTGTTCCTCTAAAACCAGCATGTGATAAAACATGCATATGATATTGTCTGCCTATGCAGTTTGTCTAGGAAAAAGCACTGTGGGAGCAAGTGCTGATCACCTGCCACAGCACAAGGTAACAGGGCCGATTAAATACTGGGATACTTGCCCAATGGTCTGCAATGTGAAACTCCCACTCCAGCAAACGGGACCCACACAAGAACCTTTGACAGTGCAAGTTCAATAATGTCCAGAGGTTTCTGTGCACTCACTAGCTGGCCACCAGAAACAGCTTCAACTCCACCCTTAGTTACAGCCTGCGTATACTCAAACTGCTCTTGTAGTTGCTATATCTACAAGTCATAGAGCCATTTAAACATCTGCTAATAAGCCCTATTGTTAGATCAATGCAAAGAAATTGATCTACAGAAATAAGTCAGGGCTCACTGGTCAGCCTGGCTTTGTTCTCAACTCAGTAGAAGACAGCGTGCATTTTTTCTGCCCTATTCAAAAAAAGAGTTTGCCTGCTTCAAACTGTACTCAATATTCACTTAAATGTATAGATTTAGTTGCTGTGTATTAAAATTCATAATCATACTTCATTTATTGTGTGTACCTCACTATCTAAGCTACGTGGTGTTATTTCTGCTTCCTGAGTGGACCAGTTTAAATAGTGAAATAACAGATAAAGGACAAAGAACTTCAAATGGACCTAGGTCTTTTCCAGGCCTGCATTTCTTTTGTTCTGTAACATATCCCTGTATCAACCAAGTCTTGGAAATAGCAATGTATCAGACATTTACAGGCAAAAATATCTACAGCAAATTTGCACAAATAGAACATCATTATCTTAATTAAACTTCAATGTTGCTTGAAATTCCTAATTTTTTAAAATGTACACACTGTAAGCTATGTAGCATTCCTACTGGATATACAGCTTATAGAGAAACATGATGCTCTTGAGTTCTCCTGAAAAACTCTGAATGATATTTGTAAGGTCTGATTTATCAATAAATATATACCTGAGAAGAAGCAATAAGCTCTTATTTCCAGTGTCAGTAAGTCTCCTTTTTTGCCAGTTCTACTGCATATACACAAGCTTTTTGCAAGCTTCTGCTGCAATGGCACTCAAATTACAGTCAAACAATGATTTCCCTTGAACACGGAGGGAAAGAAAATATAAGTTCAGAATGAAACAGCAAAATGCTGGTTCCAATATACATTTTGTAAGGGTTTGTATTATGAGTAGGCTGCAGCGTGACAGAGGGAGGACAGAGAAGACGCCACAGTGGTGGCCATCCTGCTGTCACAGGGCTGGTGGGACCCAGGGTGACATCACAGAGCCCACCCTGTGGCTACTCCCCTCTCACACCTCACACCCCCTCTCTTATACTCACCTCTTCATCTCTTTCCTTTCCAGTAAATCAGAACAGAGACTTTTCAATTTACCTGTTAATACTTTCTGCATTTTTAAAGCCCTTACGACTTACTGGGTTACCTCAATGCACATCACATGAATTAGCCATGCATCAGTTTCCTCCCAGTCACCACACGGGGTGGGTTAGAAAAGGCAGTTTATAATTCTCTCCACATCCTTAGCATCAGATGGCTGGCAATGAATCCTTCCCTTAAACTCTTTGAGTATTTTTTTTAACGTACCATGAGTTATGGGCATTGCAATACGCTATTTATACAACTTTAAAACATTTGAATGTGGAATTCACAACAGATGTTTTTTTGTAATGGAAGATAAATGAGTGAGACCTGATTTTAATATAATGTGTTGAATATACATAAGGGAAGGACTGGGCAATGGTAATATCACAAAACCCATAATATTTTTTAATGTATTTTGTGATCACTTTGCAGATAACACCAAAATCCAAGCTAACATATACTTAATGGATGCAAAACTGACACTAAAAATCCCTTTCAGAAATTTGTGTCCAGATGGGAGAGGAAAATAAACCAGGTTCCTGAGGTACAATGTGCTCCCTAATCTCCCTTAAAGTGGAAGCAATCTCATCTGAAGTAATACAAAGGAGACACATGTAACTGCTAAGAGAGCCAGAAGCAGGAAAATGAGCAAAATGTTGGTAACAAAGCATTTATGCAGCAACTGCATTGTGCTGCTTAATTAGCAAAACATCTTCATCCATGAACAACACTAAAATTTGTGAGATTATTTACAAATAACTGAAATATTTAGAATATACAGTTTGTTGAGATCTATTTTTCATCCTGTTGGTTTTGAAAGCTCTTCTACTGTGAGAGGCAAGGAGATATTTGTTGCACTTCACTACCAGAGTCCATGAAAGTAAGGTATGAATACAAATACCTTCAGCATTAGGCAGTCAGAAAACAAGAGCTTCAAGTCGTCTTCATAAGAGAGACCTTACCAAGAGAGTAACTGGGACTGACTAGACCCTAAAATATTTTCACCCGGGCCTAACTTGTATGCAAACCCTTTGGAAGTATATGCAGTGAGTTCCCTCAGGTAAGGACTTGGGTGCGTTAAGGGATGCCCGGATTTAGACATCATCTAATGCAAAACGTAAGTGGCTCCGCTTACCTCTGCTGGGATGGCTGAGTCTCTCTGTTCCACTTGAATGCCTATAAGCTTTTTCATCTTTACTGCAGAGGGAGATTTTGATGGGCCACAAACTGTTCCAACAACCACTAAAAGCTCTTAATCTATACCATAATAAAGAATTCTATTAAGCTTAACCTGTCTTTTCTGAACATCAGATATATATACAAACGCAAAAAAACCCACAATGAAAACGAAGAAAGTACGATGACCTTGGAGAAAGCTTGTTCCAAACATAACCCAGCTACTAGAAAAAGAGGGAGTGAAGGTGATGGAGAAGACGGGATGGTAGGCATGTGGGCGTCACATGCTGTCAGACCTATCTCTTCGTATTTTTGTTGCTTTGAACAATATAACAATATCATGCTTTAGCAAATAGGGCACTTTCTTGCTCAAGAGCAATGATTTTTTTTTCCAGAAACTGAAGAGAAGGATTGCCTTTGGTTTTGTTCTGCATCTTGTCATCTTCTGTTGTGGTTACAAGTTGTGTATTGCTATTTCTTAATCTAATGGCTAAATCTAATAACTGTTGTCCCTCCATATGTACTTACTTACTTACAAGAAGGATAGCAAAGGTACAGTTCCCTTTGGGCCTCATAGGATAATAATCTGTAGCTTTTCAAAGAGAAATGCATTTCACTTTGTCAGCATCTTGCCAGCTTTTTCAATGCACCGACACCAAACTTATTTTCCTTAATGAAGTCTTTGCCAGAATGGAAATCATTATTCAGCACTAAGAAAAGCACATCAGCTTGCTGAGTCTCCTGACAATAAAAGAAAACACAAAAGTCATATTTTTATTAGTTGTGTCTTTATGACTGCATTTAGATACACAGGTGAACTCCCAGTATATAAATAAGTATTTATTACTAACACAAGAATATATTTATAGCATTGAAAAGTCATTCAAGAACCAAGAAAATGTCTTAAGCTTCAATATCAAGGAGCTTGTAAATGAATGCACAAATAAAAAAATTATGCCTTGATTTAAATGCATTCCTAATTTATATGTTCTGCAGCTTTTAAATAATTTTTAAAAGTTAATTGAAATCACAGAATATTTTAATAATTTAAAAAGGCTTCCTGATTAATTTATAGGATTTATCTCTTTTCAGTTTTGCTGTAAACCTTGCACAGGTTAGCTGCTTCACGAATGAGCTTATAGGCCAGGACACAACACAGAGAACAGCTCTTTCCTCCAGTCAGCAGATTATTTCAGATTGCTCACAAATTTTCTTCGCTGGCAAAGTTTGACAAAGCTAAAGACTGAATGGATACCTTGGATCAGATACGGAACATGAACAGCTTGCGTTACAAGTCATGTAATCTTTGTTATCCTGGTGTTTTTGCAAGAGGAACAGAATTTTAAATATGCCTATTTTGAAGATCACTCAATGGGAAAACAGCTGGGTTTTGCACTCTAGCTAAAGCTTCCTACATGTCTAATCAGTGGTGGTTGCCACTGAATATTCTTGCTGCAGGATCTAACTTTTGTAAAAATAAAGAGGCTGACACAGGTAGCAGTTTCAGATATCTTAGATATTTAAGCATAATGTTAGCTAAAGGAATTTATCACATCATCTTCTGAATATGGGGCCAAACTGGGAAGTCCTTGGAGAGATCTCCCACTGAGGTGTTCTCAGCTGCCATTAAGATAGCTGCAGAAATGAGGTAGGTGCTGGCGAAGTTCAGGACCATCTGCCTGGGGAAGGAGTGAGGGAGAAAAGGATAAAAGGTGTTGGGATATGTTCTTGTGCCCGGGCTCGTGGCACGGCACTGGGATGGCAGCAGGGAAGGTGAAAGCAGAGCTGCTGTTTACTGAAGCCCACCACAGCAGAAGACATGCAGTACAGGCACTGGGAGGTAAGGGCAAGCACTCTTCATGCAGAGGAGGCTGTGTGAGCAGGCAACACCAATGAGTTTTAAAAGGGATTGGGCAGGGCCATTAGTGGATGGGGAAGGGGAGTAGGCAGGGGATGCTGGAGGAGTGCAAGGCAGTGGGTGGAGAAAGTGGCCAGACTTGCGTGCTCTCCCCAAGTCCTTCTGCCGCCAGAGGACAGGGTGACATGGATCCTTTTTCTGCCTAGTACGGCATTTCTTACATTTATGTTTTCACACTTGAGATGCCAAAGTGAAATGCTACTGAGCAAAAAAAAAAAAATATCACAGCGTCACAAGAACTAATCAGAGTTAGATCCCATGGAAAACACAACCTAGCTATTCAGCAGTTTTCTGAGAGAGCGCCATCCACTGAAGCTGGTGAGTTGTAAGTGCAGCTAAATGATGTAGCTGGCCTTG
Organism: Phalacrocorax carbo; assembly: GCF_963921805.1. Classification (NCBI taxonomy): domain Eukaryota; kingdom Metazoa; phylum Chordata; class Aves; order Suliformes; family Phalacrocoracidae; genus Phalacrocorax; species Phalacrocorax carbo. Next base: position 15,002,426 of record NC_087513.1, on the reverse strand, counting down.
GTGTGAAACTGCTCCTGCAGCAATCTTATTCCATGTGCTGCAGGGTTACTGATACAGACATCTTGTTCACTCATAAGGGACCATCAGCATCTCAGTTACAAGAGACAACACAGAAAAAAACTTGTCTTTCACTGCAAGAGAAGCCACGCTGCTAAATAGCTTTCTACAGACCTGAAAATCTACCCCGAGGCTACTGCCAGGGCAAAGGGCACCTCTGTCCCATCCGTGTCCCTTCTGCTGTCTGTTGACACTCAAGCCCAGCATGGAGGCACTAAACACATCTTCAGGGCTGCCTGAGGCAGCTGGAGGGGGAGTGCAGCCTGCCCAGCCTTGCACGTGCTTTCCTCTCTGAACCAGGGAGTGGGAAAGGCACAAAACCTGCGCTGAAACCATCCTGCCCCAGCCACTCAGCCCACACCAGCTCAACAGCACAGGCCAGCGACACCGCTTTGGCCCTGGGACATGCTGTCCCTGAACCCTGCCCAGGCTGTGGCCGGAGAGCTTCGTTGCCAGCAGCTGGAAAGCAGGCAGGGAATTGCACGGTGAAGGCAGTGCCCAGTTCACCTTCACCAGGCATGGGCTAGTGGCAGTGCCCAGATGGCTTGCTAGTGGGTTTCCCCCTTGCTTATTAAATCTTCTTTTCTTGCTCCATCCAAGCTGTCCTCAGAAAACAGTGGAAAACCTCCTGGAAGAGGCCACCAATGCCACCCTTGAAAAGCAATGCCTTCCTACTCCTGTTGTCCCCCACAGCTTCAGCTGCCTCCTCAGGACAGCGGCGAACAGCTCTGCCTGCAGTGCAGTAAAGGTAGACTTTATCTTTTAATGTAAAATAACATTAGCAGTATATATCCACTGAGGAGAGAATGCTGTCAACGCTATATATCATGCATGGGATCTTCACTGGGAAAGGTATTTTGATGGGGTTTAAATAGTTCTTTATACTCTGAATATTACCTATTCAGAAAGACTGACCGTAATCTAAACTTTCTTCTGGGCTCATCTCCTAAACAGCTTCCACTAACATGCTAAAGAAGCCCAGGTGCACTCGAGCATTTTGAAGGCTTTTAAAAGCAACTTGCCCTGTTCCCATGGAAAACCACGACCCTAGAGTGGTGCAGGGCTGAGGAAAGCCTCACACCAGCTCAGGAGAGGTCAAGAAATCGTCTTACCCACTGTTTCCTGATGGCAAAGGAATAGGTTTCTGTATTCAGCTGCAAATAGGAAAAGCTGGATGGATCCCTCCAGCAAGCTCAAAGTGCCCCTGCTTCAGCAAGCACTGGGATGGGAGCTGGACAGCTGCAAAGTGTAAAGATTTTCAGTTTAAGGAAGAATTTAATAGTAGCCCACATGGATCTGGTGACATTTGGCTTCTTACTGTGTTAGATGTAAAACAGACGGAGATGGGTGGTGGATCTCATTGTGGCGTGAGGCTGTCGCACCCAGGACAGAGTTATCTCTTTGCACAGGGAGGGGACCCCAGGTCTGCTCCCCAGCACCTGGAGCAGCTGGCCAGCAAACGCTGGCAGGCAGTCTGTGGGAACATGCAATTACACTCCCCGACACAAAGCTGAAGAAGTGATAACGCAAGGAGCTTGTGGCTTTTCAACTGTCTTCAAGGGATAAAAGCCAAGAAAAGAACCATAATTTTTTTCTGCATAGAGCGCCTGTGTTCAGAAGAATAATGCCGCAATCTTTCTTTGCTTTCAGCTCTGAGCTAATTATCCCCTCTCCTCTCCTCTTTGCAAAGGGTGCCTTTGCTGCATATTTCATTAAAAAATGAGTCGGAGTAGTTTCTGCTGCATCAGTTGGGATTTTATCACGATATCTCCAGGAATCCCACAGAAAGGGAAACTTCAGGGGAACTGAAATTGTCCTGAGATTTCTGCACCCAAGACCAATACCAAAATGCCTTACTGACGGGAAGGGTGACAGATCAAACCACCGCAACCAGAAGACACAACTAAGGTTAGTGAACATGGTTAGGAAATTGATCTGGAGTACATGTTGTCAACCCGTTATCCAGAGCACAAAAGTGGAGAGTGTGAAGTCCTTTGTGGAGATTTGCTTCAGCCAGAAGGTGTGAAGGCAGGACAGCTGCAAAATCTTCTCTGGGCAGCTCCAAGAGAGTGTCGCAGACCGACAGGACTGAACAGAACTGCAAAGCATGACAGTCAACACGTTTTAGGGGTGTTGATGCCCAGGGTTATGCTGATGTTCTGCTTTTTTTCCCACAGGTATGAGATAACCTTTTAACTTCAGCTGAGAATTAAACCTGGTGAACCCTGTCTCTGATCCCAAGACAGAGTCCTTGGCAAGGATTCATCCTGGCCAAGACATGTCCTGATCAGCCCAGACACTGGGCAGAGAGAGATTATTACTATTCTTTGGCCCATTTCTCCCCATGGATTACAGGGAGTAAGTGTCTGGTAGTTCAGCCCAAGCCAGGCAAGACAAATCTTTCCTTTTATTGGGATGTCTTAAAAAAATCTGCCTTGACAGCAGTAAGGCATTTGATGAACTATATTATCTCACTGCTTTTTGTACTCCTCTGAATACATTCATCTGCTCTCTTGTCTTATAGTATACCTGGCTGCCCTTATGCTCCATGTTTGTGTCGTATCCAGTCCTGCCGTGTGATTAGGGCTCCTCTGAACAACAGCAAAGCCAATAAATAATAACAGGCTGTGGGAGAAACACAGCGTTTTACCAGAATAGAAATTACTGAACACTGGGAGCAACCTTTTAAGTATGTTATAGAGTTGAGCTCTCTGCAGGCTGTGGGTGAACCTATATTAAGTATAAACCTCCCTGTTGCTGACTTTTGCCCTCCCCAGAAGTCCAGCATGATTAATTCTCTGCAGACAGCTCAGAGGCCTTAAATGCATCTTTCAAAATCTCCAAGGGACAGGACAGGACAGGACAGGACAGGACAGGGACAGGACAGCATGAGGCACCTTGCTGTTACCTTGCTAGGTACAAAGGGGACAGATTTCGCTGTTAAAGCACGTCTGTGGGGCTCTTTTTGCCGCTCCCACCACCGGCAGGCCTCCCGCCTGGGCTGCACAGCAATGTGAAAGCAAAGCGGGCTTCTGGACAGTGCAGAAGGATTTTGATGCTTCTTTTTACAGCTTTAATTTCTGCCTGAGAACTTGGGAGTCCCAGGCCAGCCTAGAGCTTTTCTCATGATTTAAGACGCTGTAATATACTTGTCATCCTTCTGGCCTAAATGCATCTCCGAAGTTATGCAACTGATCTTTACACTTCTAAAGTCAACTGAGAGCTAAAATCTTACAAAGTATGCCATATAAATTTGTATTAAAGAGAAATTATGTATGCTTTAAAGTCCACTTTTTGTTAGTGCTGAATTTATCAGGTTGCTATATCTGTATTATTCATTTTTCTACATAGATTAACTTCATTTTTTTACGTCTCAGAATATACCACACTTTTTTCTGTATTAATGCAGTAGTAGTTAGTAAACTGGATGTTATCAGAAAGCTGAAAACTATCTGAACCTTGGAATAGCCCTGTAAAGTACTTTGTTCTTGGAAAAATGCTTTGATGTTAAAACCTCTGGTCAGAGGCGAAGTTTGACCACAGTAAAATATAAAGTACAGAGTAAAATGAAACCCAAGGAAAAGTGAAAAAACAGGGTTCTGGGAAGGGAAAATATCTTAAACTACGAGCGTAACTCAAAGGAACAAGTGAACAGATGGGGAAAAAAGCCTACCAAAAGCCTTGAAAAGGACAATATTTTCCTTCCATTTCCACTCTGCACAAATCAATTTATTGCAGCTGGGTTGTTCAAGTGTTAGAATTGCCTTGGTATATTTCTGACCCCACTGGGCTGCCAATTTTACCGTCTTTTTGTCACACAGCTGCAGCAAATACACAGACACAGACATTCAAAAAGATTTTTCATATTGCAGAAATACCAGACAAATCTTAAGATCAAGATTCAAGAATAATTATAAGGCATAGGCTTCCTTCACCTAGCCCTTAACATCAACTGTATACTTGAACATAAATACCAGCACTATTTCAGGCACCCGCCTTGCTTGTTTTTCTTTCCTGTGCTTCCTGCCAGCTCACTCTTCCCCAGCTATTGCCACTAGTGTTAGACCTCAATATTTTGCCTCTCCATGGCAGCAAGTGTCCAGCAGGTTTGTGCAGTGTGGTATGACCCATCTGGGTGGCTTAAATACTACTGTAGTGCAGTGCCATAAACGTTGTTGAAGATAAAGAGCTAAATGTTTTGCTTCAGCTCTTGTGATGTTCTGCCTACTGTGGACTCTGGCTGGATGCCAGGTCCTCACCAAGGCTGCTCTATCACTCCCCTCCTCAGCTGGACAGGGGGACTAAAATAAGACGGAAGGTTGTGGGTCAAGATAGGGACAGGGAGATCATTCACCAATTACTGTCACGAGCAAAACAGATGAGTTGGGAAAATTAATTTATTACCAATCAAAACTCAGACTAGGGTTAGGGCAATTAAAGCAAAACTTAAAACCCCACCCCTCTCTTCTTCCCAGGGTCAACTTCACTCCCAGTTTTCTCTCCCTCCTTCCCCTGAGCGGTGCAGGGGGACAGGGAGTCAGTGCTGTGCTCAGTTCATCACACATCTCTGCCAATCCTTCCTCCTCAGAGTGGGGTCCCTCCCATGGAAGAAAGTCCTCCATTAACTTCTCCAGCATGAGTCCTTCCCACAGGCTGCAGTTCTTCACAAACTGCTCCAGCGTGGGTCCCTTCCCTGGGGTGCCATCCTTCAGGAACAGACTGCTCCAGTGTGGGTCCCCCATGGGGCCACAGGTCCTGCCAGCAAACCTGCTCCAGCGTGGGCTCCTCTCTCCATGGGACCACAGGTCCTGCCAGGAGCCTGCTCCAGTGTGGGCTTCCCACGGGGTCCCAGACTCCTTCAGGCATTGACATGCTCCGGCGTGGGGTCCTCCACAGGCTGCAGGTGGTATCTGCTCCACCGTAACCTCCATGGAATGCAGGGGACAGCCTGCCTCACCATGGTCTTCACCAGGGGCTGCAGGGGAATCTCTGCTCTGGCGCCTGGAGCATCTCGTCCCCCTCCTTCTTCACTGACCTTGGCGTCTGCAGAGTCGTTCCCCTCACATATTCTCACTCCTCTCTCCAGCTGCTGTTGCTCTGGCACAGGGACTTTTTCCCCTTCTTAAATACATTATCCTGGAGGCGCTACCACTGTTGCTGATGGTCTTGGTCTTGGCCTTGGCCAGCAGCGGGTCTGTCTTGGAGCCAGCTGGCATTGGCTCTATGGAACATGGGGGAAGTTTCTAGCAGCTTCTCACAGAAGCTACCACTGTAGCACCCCCAATACCAAAACCTTGCCATGCAAACACAATGCACTTACATGGAAAAGTTAACCACAAAGTTACAGGGTTTTCATATTTCTCCTGGAATACCAGCCCAAGCTGTTTCAAGGCAGTAATGCTACAGCTGATGGAGTGGCTATAGGAAACACCCAGACACTCTCTGCAAAGTTCAAATGGTCTCTGAAGCCTGAATACCATTTCATTATGGGCACTCAGTAAGATGGAAATCAAGGGGAAAGTTTCATCTAAGTCTCATCGTAATTCAGTGATGTGGAACTTAAGTGTGCCTACAAAATTGACTTTGTACCTTCTCCTTCACAAAATCCTTCTTCAATTTACCCAGTTCTCCTTATTTTCTTAACATTTTCCATTTGCTGCTATGTCCTATTTTCACCCTTTCATTTTCTTCCTGACTCCTGTGTCACAGTCCCACAGGAACTTAACTTTCTATTCACTTTGAAGAAATAGACATTTCAGACTGGTTTTGATGGGATAAATTCTGGATTGCTTGAGACCTGTGGAAAACTGCATGAAAGCAAAAAGGTTTCTAAAAAACCAGAGAGAGTAGGTACCAGCTATGATCCTCTGCCCTGTGAGCATGGATTAAACCTGCCAGGAGGAGAATCAACCTCTTGCACAGAGATGTCTTTGCTTGTTAAATTTGATGTGAATTCAGGGTGTTGTTTCTATAGAGATTTAATATAAGAAAGTCCTTGCAAAGAAGTTGGCACAAAACAAGGACGTTACAGAATCAGAGAACCACAGAATAGTAGGGGTTGGAAGGGACCTCTGGTGATCATCTTGCCCAAACCCCCTGCTGGAGCAGGCACACCCAGAGCAGGGGGCACAGGAACGCATCAAGGGGTGTTTTGAATGTCTCCAGGGAAGGGACTCCACAGCCTCCCTGGGCAGCCTGTTCCACTGCTCTGCCACCCTCACAGGAAAGGAGTTTTTCTCCTGTTTAAGTGGAACTTCCTGTGTTCCAACCTGTGCCCATTGCCCCTCGTCCTGTCATTGGGCACTATTGAAAAGAGTCTAATCCCATCATCCTGTTATCCACCCTTCAGATATTTATAGGTATTGATGAGATCCCCCTCAGTCTTCTCTTGTCCAGGCTGAACAAACCCAGGTGTCTCAGCCTTTCCTCATAAGGGAGATGCTCCAGTCCCTTGATCATCTTGTAGCTCTCTGCTGGACTTGCTCGAGCAGTTCCCTGTCTTTACATGGGAATTTGACGGCAGTATCTGATACAACGGGCGAAAAATTGGTTTCTCCAAAAATGTAGTGCTGAACTTGAGGGAAAGTAACATCTTACAGAGGTTGTTCTCTGTTGCAAATTATGGTCCTCTCAGCCTCTTCATTTCAGAGCAAAGACAGCTTCCACAGAGAGAAGTGGATCCTTGGGACAGATGAAATATGTTTTGAGTATGTACAGTGTTAAGCACATATGTCCTTGTGTCTCCTGTCTTTTGCAAGGCATTGCAGAGGCACTGGAGATACGTGACTCTGGGCTTTGGACCCAGTTGCCAGGATCAGGCACCCTAAAAAGTAGGCGCTGCAGCATTTAACTGGTAGACACCTCCTTTTTTTTCTGGATCTGGTCCAAAGCCTTCATTACACTTGCTTCTTCCAGTATTGGAAAAGTTTCTTCTAGGATTAAAATTTATCACTTGCAAAAGTTCAGCCTTTAAAGAGTGGTGATGTGCATTACTCTAATGCCATGTGCTTTTTTCATGTTGCAAAAGTAATTAATGAGTGGCAGGCCTGCAAGTTTTGGCAACCAATCTAGATTATTTCAAAGATGAATTATGCTTATGCGCGAAAGGTGAGAGACTGAATTTTCTGTTACTGGTCCCATAAAGCATATGCTTTCGCTGTGCCAAAATACCTAACTAAAAGCTTAAAATAAAAATAGATTTTAAAATAAGTGTTAGGTCTGCCCATGGGTCAGTGCTGATGTTATTTCAAAGGCCTAGAAGATTTGCCCTTCATGCTCCTCATCTGAGGAGTGGGGAGGTAGAGGCTTTAAATGTGCCTTTAAAAAACAGCCATGAGTGGCTCTCAGCCAGCAGTATGACCTGGCTGGTAGAGCACATCAGAAATCTGCCTTTCATCCAGGGACTGCTTCATAGCAGCAGCCTGTGGAGACCACTGCAGGCATCCCCTCCTTTGGGCCACGGTGGAGCTCCCTTGGGGCAAATCAATTCTCCTTTCACTGCTGCAAAGCAACACGGCCTCAACTGTGGCTGTGGTTGGTGGTTCACTCCTGTCCTCCTGAAGATAAGAAACCTGGGACTAAGTCATCTATACTAAAAATTCTGGCACATTCTTGAGTATTTGAGTGTTTGGTTTCAAGGACAGCAGCACCATCTCCTATCGCAGGAGAGAAATGGCCAAGATAAATGGGACCTGTGGGAAACTGTAGAAGCAGATGCATGCATGAAGGTGCAGTACAACCCTGCAGTCACTTCAGGGTCTGCTTCACATAGATTTTGCGTCTCTCCCATTTTGTACACAAGATGGGCACTAAACTGCTCAACCTGCCAAGACTGAAACTGTTCTGGGCACGTTGCTGGCTCCAGGGAACCTGTGCCTTAAAACCTCAGGTGTCAACAGACCCATACAAAATAGATGAGATGAGGAGATTCACACTCTAGGACCTAGGTACCAAGATCCCACCTAAACTCTCTAAATTGCCTCTGGGTTTTACGTGGCTGTGGATGTACTTGTAGCAAAGCTTATTACTTTAAGACACGCATAAAGTGAGAGAAAAGAAGCTTCTGCTGGACAGAGAAAGGGTGGTGGCCATAGAGGGCAAAGGGAGAGGATAAGCAACCAGCTTGAGCAGATGATGTGCTTATGAGAGAGAGTCCAGTGATCTGAAAAAGTTATAAGCTGTACAAATGGGACCTGAATATCATAGAGCACTCCAGCCTAAGCTAAAAGCATTCATTAAGGAAATGGTGGGAACAGATATTTATAAATCGTATTATGTCCAGATCTCTTATGTTAGCTCAGGTAAAGGGTAAAAGTAAAGGTAAAGAGTAGGTCAGGTAAAACTGGTTTTACACACAAAGCAAGCTTTGCCCAAACACACACCAACTGGAAAATAGTAGGTTTATGGTTATTTGGAATATAAATGAAAAACTGCTCTACTGATTGGCAAGGACTGAGGACTTTCCCGAAACAAGCATTCCAAACATTCCACACTATCACATTTGCCAAAGATGCAAAATATTATAATGCAAAGATCAAATAGTTTTCCCAATAAATGCTTGCTCACCCTCTCCCATAGCTCTGAATTTGTCTGCAAACCATCGTTTCTGTACAGTTTCCTTGTGCTATTTGTGAATGCAGTTTGGCTTGTGAAGTTGGTATGGCTATACTGCTGCAAAACATTATTAAAGACTAAAGTGAGACCGATTAAAATCTCTGCTTATCTCTACTGAGGGTTTGTTGGGTTGGTTTTTTTTTGCTTATCACTTTGGCCAGCCAAACTGAGTCATAGGGGGAATTTGAAACTGAAACTGAAATCGTGTGCATAAGACCAAATATATTTTCGACCTTCTTTCCCTCGTGCAAACTGCCAGATTACATCCCACTTCATCAAAATCTTGTTGCCAGTAATGCTAAATACCAGATGTTTAGGGATGGCCTACAAAAAGGCCTGATGTTAAATAGTTACTAGATGTTCTTTCTCCTGGAAAACTTTCCTGCTGATCCTGAAAAATAATACTGAAACTTGAGGATTTGCAGTTTCCCAAAAGTTTGTGTTAGCTGTAACTTATAAATCCCTACTATTCCAAGTTTCATCCATATAAATATATGATCTGGTTTGGGATTCTACTAAATGCTCGGTTTCAACAATTTTAACGGCATGGGAATGTCACTACTCACAATGCAATAACGTATTCCCTAGTTTCTCTTGAGTCCCGCTTTTTCAGGTTCATTGACTATACCCTTCTACTTGCCATTTCAACTCCCTGATATTATTCCTATTTTATGCCTTTTTATTGTGACTCCTATTGTCAAATAAATAACCTTTAGAATTTTTAGTGCCTTCATGTGAGGTTTTCCTCCAATCACCTTTGACAAGCAAACCTCCCAAAGGTTGCTAAGGACAACTTCTACTGAAGCAACTTATACTTGGGCCATGAAGTGACCACACAACCGTGGCCAGCAGGTCAAGGGAGGTGATTCTGCTCTACTCTGCTCTCGTGAGACCCCACCTGGAATACTGTGTTCAGCTCTGGAGCCCCCAGCATAAGAAAGACATAGACATGGACCTGCTCAAGCAGGTCCAGAGGGTGGCCGTGAAGATGATCGGGGGCTGGAGCACCTATGCTATGAGTACAGGCTGAGAGAGTTGAGGTTGTTTAGCAAAGAGAAGAGGGGAAGGGAGGGAAGGGGAGGAGAGGGGAGGGGGGAGGGGAGGAGAGGGGAGGGAAGGGGAGGGGAGGGGAGGGAAAAGAAAGGGAAGAAAGGGAAGGGAAAGGGGGATGAAAGGGAAGAAAGCCTGTGGAAGCTGTTGGTAGCTTTTAAATGTTACCTGTTGTTTTCAGTCTGTTTTGTTTTTTGGGTTTTTTTTTTGTTAGTTTTTTTTTTTATTTTAAATGAAAGAAAGGCATTTCTGGAAATACTTTAACCAATTTTCATTATTTTTATTTGCAACAGCAATAATGATGCGCCACACTGATCCTTTGAAGAATAGGAAAGGGCAGGAAAAAGAGGAATGAGGATAGTGCATCCAGAAGCTGGATACAATTTCAGCTTCACAAGCAATAACCCTGTTTAAATTTTTGTAAGACTGGTAATTACACTCTAAACAACCTATTGCTGAATCTAGCATCAAATCTTTTCACTTGGCAACAACTGTTACAAAACATGCCATGTATGGCTGAATACCATAACCCAAACTTTGGGATAAGGAGCTTCAAATGCATGTTTTCTTTTGGCAAATTTATACAAAAAGGCAACCTAACTTTCTCAGAACAATTTGCTGGTACCTGTTTCTTCATCCAGCCTTTATACAACATGCATTTTGTAGAGAATAAACTGTAGTTTCTTATTTAATAGCTATCATATATAACACCTGGAATTTTAGTGCTGGAGTGAAGGGGGATTAGTTGCTCTAATAAAAAGTTTAGGATTTTGGAATTATTTCAAAACTAATCATCTGAAATGTCTCCCTCAAATGGTATTTCTTCAAGTCTTTCACCATTCTTTGCATTTTCTGCTACCTCTTGTGGTCCAGTTGCTCTCAAACTTTACAAATTCATCTGTATCTTTCCTTTTGAGGACTCTCTGGTTTTCCTGCAACATCTTAATTACTCTGCTGATCTAAACTAGGATTACCGAGGAGCCTGGGAAGGAGCAGGCTTTAGCTAAATCTGAGAGCTTACTACTTGTCAAAAAACTCCTGTAATCCTTGGTAGGATTACTCTCTGCAGTGTTTCCTTGCTGCTAAATAACAAATAACATTTGCTATTTCAATACAGCATGAAATGTTTTTCCACTTTTAATAGATACCAGAAGGTTAAACCCGGTCAGGAATTTGCTTTTTGAAGAACAAAGTCAAGGGTACATCAGGTTTGTGGTGAGCTTAATCCTGGACCCCTAAGAGTTTCTAGCAGGAGGACCACAACAGGTCTAACTGTGACATTGAGATTTTTTTCAGATCTTGAAGCAGAAATCTGTCTTTGAGGTGGGCAGAAAAAACTCTCCGACTTCCTCATGCTGGGAATCACAGTCCACACTAACTCAATGCCAGAAGAAATGTCAGGGTGAAATTTTCTGGGTGAAATTTTCAGTGTGGCAGACAGTCACTCCATTTCGGAAGACTGGAGGGTGAAATCACGGATTCATAGCTATCAGCGGGGGTTTTGTCATTAGACTACAGTGGCGCCAGAGTTTCAACAAACAGCTGCTTTATCTAAGAAAAGCTGACCCCTGACATACAGAGAGGTACAAGTGTGATGGTGCCTTACCAAGCTGTGGGGTTATTTCTCCCGCATCAACACCTGCGTGACACTGGTGAGAAGGTGTGCTGACTTTCTGGCAACCAAACTCTGGACCAAGAGGGGCACACCAAGATCTATGCCTCAAAATGCTTCACAAAATTCAGAAGGGGTCATAGAAGCACCACTGTAATTTTATTATTTCAAGCAAGTGTTGTTGTGAAGCCCTGATGACTTCCCTGTTTTTCTGATAACTTGTAGCAATGATGAACATAATACAGAAATCCAAATACCCACGCTTTTGCAATCACATTCAGCATATCTTCCCAGCTACTTTTATCTCCCAGAAAGTTCTATATGCGTTTTCAAAGGTTTTTTTAGCTGTTTTGATTTCCACTTGTTTTACTGTTAGTGATTTTGTAGGATTCCAGGCTGACTTTGTACATATTCCTGGATCATTTTACTGCTGGTTAATCTGAGGAACACTGTCAGAAAGCATGCTGTACCTGTTCTCCTCGTTCAGTTATTCTTCCGTTGGGATCTCAGTGCTCGCACATACCTCTTCCCAGAATACTTTGTTAGTATCTGCACCTGTATGTGCAGCTTGACTTTCCCTGTGTTAACACCTTCACCATGTTTTCCTTTGTAAATTCTTCATACAAAAGAATTACAGAATTTCTTCCCATGTTTTTTTTCCTGGGAATGTTCTGCTCAGTCCTGCTTGTGCTTCATGGCAGTCACTTCTAGACCCTTTGTTCATTTTCCAGGATCTGCTCCACACAACTGCACTACTAAATTTGTTTCATGACAGCACGTGCCAGATGGCATTAGCACAGTAAATTTTGGGGTAACACCTAGTTCTTACAATTTTTCCTGCCTCTGTTTTTTACCCATGTATAAACAAAATCACTATAGTCTCTGGCTCTGTTTAAGAGCTCAGGTAAAGGAGTATGGACTACACAGCATACTGAATACACATTCCAAGCTGCACACTTCACAGAATCACAGAATCCCAGGCTGGAAGGGACCTCAGGGATCATCTAGTCCAACCTTTCTGGGAAGAGCACAGTCTAGACAAGATGGCCCAGCACCCCGTCCAGACGACTCTTGAAGGTGTCCAACGTGGCCGAGTCAACCACTTCCCTGGGGAGATTATTCCAATGGTGACTGTCCTCACTGTGAAAAATTTCCCTCTGGTGTCCAATCGGAATCTCCCCAAGAGCAACTTGTGTCCATTCCCCCTTGTCCTCTCCATGGGACTCCTTGTAAAAAGGGAGTCTCCATCTTCTTTTAGCTACCCCTTAAGTACTGGTACCTGGTGATGAGATCCCCTCTGAGCCTCCTTTTCTCAAGGCTGAACAAACCCAGTTCTCCCAGTCTATCCTCATATGGCAGCTTCCCAGTCCTTTGATCATCTTGGTGGCCCTTCTCTGGACCCCTTCCAGCCTGTCCGCATCTTTTTTGTGTATTGGGGACCAGAACTGTACACAGTACTCCAGGTGTGGCCTGACAAGCGCTGAGTAGAGTGGGCTGATGACTTCTTTATTTCTGCTGGTGATGCCCTTTTTGATGCAACCCAGCACCCTGTTGGCCTTCTTGGCTGCAGCAGCACACTGTTCGCTCATGTTGAGCTTCCTGTCCACCAGGACCCCCAGGTCCCTTTCGACAGAGCTGCTCTCCAGCCAGGTGGATCCCAGTCTGTGCTGCACTCCTGTGTTATGTTTTCCCAGGTGCATGACCTTACACTTGTCCTTGTTGAACTTCATAAGGTTCTAGCTGGCCCACTCTTCCAGCCTATCCAGATCTCCCTGCAGAGCAGCTCTCCCTTCTGGAGTGTCTACTTCCCTGCTCAATTTGGTGTCATCAGCAAACTTCATCAGGCTACACTTGATTCCGTTATCCGGATCAGTTATGAAGATATTGAATAACATTGGGCGCAATATCAACCCCTGAGGGACTCCACTTGTGACAGGTTGCTACTTGGAAAAGGAGCTATTTATCACCACCCTTTGGGTGCGGCCTGTCAGCCAGTTCCCCACCCACTGCACTTGTGACATACTCCATTCATATGCTTAAACGGTTGCACTAATGCAAGCCACAGATTCTTGCTTGCTATGTTTGAATTACCTCCATTTCACTATTGCTAAGCTTGAGCCAACCTCTCCTCCTATAGAGGGGGGAAGTAAAATGTGTGAACTGCAGCCCCTGGGAATTATTTTGCATTAAAAACCCACCCAACCAAATATTCCTCCTTCCCAACAGCCTTTAAATCATAAAAACCCATAGCACCAGTGAAGGATAAAATTCTAAAATTCGTTAGGTAATTTACATCAAGTCTCTCAAATTTAGATCCAAAGCATCTAAATCTTTAAAGCACCCAGCAGTGCCTGTGAACTTCTCTGACTACTCCTGATCTGGATCAGGTTTGCTCCTAACACCTCTAATAGCCACAGTTAGGTGAAAGTAAGTAATTCATTCCAGAACCCACCCATACTCAGAAGTATCTTCAGTTCCTAAAACAAGAGACTGATGGTGGAAAACTATTTATTCTACAAATTCTGGTGATACACTGACAGTGAACAGAGGTAAGGCTGAGGCAGTCAGTCCCTTCTTTGCCTCAGTTTTCACTGATAAGGTCTCCCAGATCTCTGTGTAGTGAAAGGGTTTAAGGAGAAGAGCTGGTACAAGCAGTGGGTGAGGGTTGAGACCAGGATTACTTCAGAAAACTTGACCCATACAAGTGCATTGGGACCTTATGAGCTGCACCCAATGAAGCTCACAGCTGGATAATGCCCTTGCAAGGCTGCCATCTATAATCTTTGGAAGGCTCCAGAGATCAGCAGAGGTTCCCAACAACAGGGGAAAAGCAGATTGCACACATTTTCAAAAAAGGCAAAGGTCATTGTGGGGAACTACAGGGCAGTTAGACCCACCCTGGAAAATCATGAAGTGGTCCTCTGGAAACACATTTCTGTGCACATGAAGAAGGTGGTGGTGAATGGGAACAGCCAGCATGGATTTACCTGGGTAAATCGTACCTGACCAACCTGATGGCCATCTATATTAAAAAAACTGGGCTTGTAGACAAGGGGAGAGCAATGGATGCCATTTACCTTGACTTCAGCAAAGCTTTCAACACCACCTCCAACAATATTCTTGTATCCAAGTAGATACAAGATAGATGGACAACTATACAGGAAAGTAACTGGTTGGGTGGTGGGGCTCAGAGTTAATGATTTGCACTCTATCTGGACACCTGTGACAAGTGAGGTAACACAGGCATATATTCTGGAACATGCCCTGTTTTACATCTTTGCCAATGATCTGAAGGAGACAACAGAGTGCTCGTTGGTCAGATTTGCAGAAGACACCAAACTGGGACCAAACAGTTGATATGGTCAAAAGCAGGACTGCCATTCAGAGGGACACAAACAGGCCGGAGGAACGGGCTAACATGAATCTTATCAAAGTCAGCCTGAACAAATGCCAAGTCCTGCATCTGGGAAGGAAGGAAACCTTGCAGTAATACAAGCTGAGGACTGGCTGGCTGGGAAGCAGTACTGTGGGAAAGGCCCTGGGGTCCTGGCAGACAGCAAGCTGCACATGAGCCAGTGGCAGCAGAGAAGGCCAAAGCATCCTGGGCTGAATTAGAAGGAGCACACATATACATATATAAATATGTATATATATGTACATATTATGTATAATATAAAACAAGTTATTATCTCCCTTTGCTCAGCACTTATCAGACCGCATCTGGAATGCAATGTCCAGTTTGAGGCTTCCCAAAACAAGAATGGCATAGACAAACTGGAGATCAGCAGAGGCCACCAGGATGGTCAGGGCTGGAGCAAGTGCTCTGAGGGGAGAAGCTGAGGACCTGGGGCTTGTTTAGCCTGAAGAAGAGACAGCATCAGGGGACCTGACAGCAGGCCCCCAGTACCTATGAGGAGCTCATCAAGGAGACAGAGCCAGGCTCTGCACAGTGGGGCATGGTAGGAGGACAAGAGACAACGGGCATAAGCTGAAACATTAGAGGTTCAGACTGGATATAAAGAGAAACTTTCCCCACGAGGATGTGAAGCAGTGAGGCAGGCTGCCCAGGGAGGTCGCACAGGCTGTGGGAGGTTTATAAGACCTGACGGAATAAAGCCCTGAGCAACCTCATCTGTTGCCACAGCTGATCCTGCCTGGAGCAGGCGGTTGGACAAGAGACCTCCTGAGGTCCCTTCCAGCCTGAATGATCCTATGATCCACCCTCTTGGATTAATTGCTACTGAATGTAGTATCTGCACACCTGAAGATATGAACCCTTATTATGTGACTAGAAAGATTAAACACATGGGGTGTGGATGGAGCAGGAAGGTGGCAAGAAGGGCAAGTATGTTAGGGCCCACTTTGTCAGGACTACTGAGTGCTTCCTACAGATAGAAACAGGACACTTTGCATGGCACCTACAGTCAGAAAGCGAGTGAACCACAGTTCACGTGTCCCCAGCCTTCCCTTCTCATTCTGGGAATAAGCCCTGACAGGGTTACCTTGGATTCACTGAATCAGTGAATTGGCTTAGATGGTTGCCAGTGTGGATCTAAGAATATCTGCCCTAATTTTTTTTAGCACTCCAAATACTACAAACACTGAGCCCAATTGCTTTCCAAAGGGATTATTTTTCTCCACTGAAAAGCAGCCAGCTCCACAAAGCTGCTTGCACTCAGTTATGGCCTGAGCCAAGTTGATTTTTAACATTAAATAATGTTTCTAAATTGCTTTGGGGTCCATGGATGATTGCTCTTATATATTTGCAAAGAAGGGTTTAACTCTGCGAAGACGCAAGTCACACAAGCCGCTCTTACTCAGTGATATCGCCTCCAATTTTCAGTGGGACTGTGGTTTTTTGTGTGAACATGAAGTATCGATTACCAGCTCCAAACTTTCAAAAACATGAGTAAGTCCCAGGAAAATAATGTCAACTTGAAAACTATGAAATTTGAAAGATTCTTGTAACATGCCAATTTTCTACTGATAATTGCAGTTTTAAAATTCACTTCTTAAGCACCACCTTGAAAATAAAAATAACAAAATCTTCATTTTTTAAAAACTGAAAGTTGGCTTTGTGATGGCCTGCTCCTCCAAGAAAAGGAGTCTCAGGACAACTAGGACAGCAACGTAAGTGCTGGTAACACAGCCAGTGTTTTGCTCAGGATAAATCCCATTTTCCTGTGGAGAGGAAGGAAATGTCTTTGAGAGATGGGCTGATCTCTGCCAGATCCAATTAAGTTCAACAATAGTTAAAACTACTCCTGACACACAGGTATCATTGACTTGTTATTGGATCGTCCCGGGATGGAGTTACTACAATCTTCCTCAACAAACTCTTCCAGAGCTTCAGTATTTTAAAATAAAACATATTTCTCCATGTCTTCCCATTTAAGCAAATTGCTTCTTATCCAGCTTACAGGGGATACGGAGAGTCTTGTTCCTGGGAGCAGCAGCAGAAAAGGAGAGAGGAGACTTCTGGTGTGAAGCAACACATCAGCCATATCTTCTCTCGACTAAACAACCAGTTTTCTCTCAAGCTTTCCTGTTACACCATATTTTCTAGATGTCTGATTAGTCTTATTGTTTGCCTTTGTTGTTCTCCAGTGTTTCATCAATATATATAAATATCTAAAGGGTGGGTGTCAAGACGATGGGACTGGACTCTCTTCAGTGGTGCCCAATGACAGGACGAGGGTCAATGGGCACAGGTTGGAACACAGGAAGTTCCACTTAAACAGGAGAAAAAACTCTTTTCCTGTGAGGTGGCAGAGCAGTGGAACAGGCTGCCCAGGGAGGCTGTGGAGTCTCCTTCCCTGGAGACATTCAAAACCCGCCTGGACGCATTCCTGTGCCCCCTGCACTAGGGGTACCTGCTCAAGCTGGGGGGTTGGGCAAGATGATCTCCAGAGGTACCTTCCAAACTCTACCATTCTGTGATTCTCTGATTTTGTAATCCAGTTGTTTCTGGAAGTGCAGTGCCCAAATCTGGACTGATTACTCCAGCTAAGTTTTCACTAGTTCTCAGTGACACACTTCTTTAGTTATTTATTTAGTGTCTCATATATATCATGGCTCTGCATCCCACAATGATGGTTGCTTTTTTCTGCAGAATTATGACACCTCTGACTTGTGTTCTGCTTGAGATCTGCTGCATCTCTTACATCATTTTCTGCCACCCAGAGGACTCTGCTGCTGTGTTTTGGACTATATGTGTAACAAAGTCACATTTAAGCAGAATCCTACCTGTGCTCAGTGCTTTGCAAGAGCTGCTGCTGCTGTGTAAAAATATGCAGGCTTTTTACTGCAGTTGTGCAACTGGATCATGTACTGGCAAGCTGGATATGTGTAGCTTATGAAAAGACTGACAGAGGTTTACAGAGACACATATATCACTGTATGGAGGGACATGCACCTGGGGAATGTTCAAACATGAGGACAAACTGGGTGAGTCAAACAGTGTGGCTACTGGTAGGAGATTGTATGCATTGAATATGGATGTCAAAGTTACCCAATTTAAAAGTGCATGAGAGAAATGCACAATATGACACACACAGAACTCATTAGATGTACATGAAGGGAAGCTGTGGCTGGGGTTGGTTTTGTTTCAGACTGCTGAATATTTGGGCTGAGTGTGCTCTGGTCAGTCTCTTGCAGAGAGTCAAGCTCACCGCTTGCCATGCTGTCTGGATAAAGAAATCCAAGTGATTGGTCCAGTGCCAAGTCAGGTGTTTTTTGTGAGCAGACAGGCCCCCTACCTGGAAGAACTGAATTAGAATGAGAACCTGGAAGAGGCACATGTGCCTGGAGGGTGAGCAATGTGCTGCACAACTGGTGGCCGATGGCAGAGGGAAGCTGGGAAAAAGCTACAGAAACTTGCTGAGTTGCATGCTACATATTTCAGAATTTTGTCCCAGTCTAGAAGATAATTTTGAATTCTGAACCTGTCCTCCTGCTCATTTGTCACATGTAGATTTTATAAGCACCCTCCTTAGTTAGACCCCATCCATATCATCGATGAAGCACTGAGCAGTTTTAGGCTCAGAACAACCTTGTGGAGCTCCTAATTGGGAATTAAACCATGGTCTTCATTCTGTCAGAATGGTTATTGAAGCTGATGCTCACCTGCCCTACCAGAGTCTCCCCTAGACAAGACTTCCCTCTCCAGCTTGCTTTGAGATCCCCATGTGAGATGGCACTGAAAGCCTTAGTTGACATCCCTTGCTTTCCCTCTGTTCACAAAGTCTCCTGCCTTTGTCCTAGAAGGGAATTATTTTGTTTTGACATGATTTGTTCTAGACAAAATGATGTTGGCTTTTTCCTGACAGTGTATTACCCCTCCATAATCCATTCCAAACACAGGAAAGAACTTTATAAATACATAAATGAATTATCCAAATATTTCCTACCTAATCTTTAATGCAGTCTACTCACAGTTCATAAACATATTTACACAGAGACATATTACTGTGTTTTTCTGATCCTTTCCACATAAATGCTTAACATAGCTGCTCCCTGCACAAATTAAATAAGATAATTCCCTGCAAATGAAGTAAAAAGCTGAGACTTAATTTGTGAGGCCAGTCATTCACAGAAAATCCTGGAGCAGTCTTTTCCAAAGGGTAAAGAGGCTTTGGCTTCAAAAAATTACAGCTCTGATTCTGCCCTCAAACTCCTTTGAGCATTTATTCAAGTGTTAAAAAAAATTTAAATAAGAACATCAACTACTGCATTATGCAGCAAGGTCCATAAATCTTTTTGGTGAACTTCAAGAGTTTCATGAGTCTATTTGGAAATTACATAGGAAATATTTAATTAATTTCTTAATTTATTTATAAAGCATTACAAAGGGTCATAGGTAGTTTATGGGCATGTAATAAAGAGATAAATAAGTGTTAAAGTATATTTATCAAATCAACCTAATCTCCAAATAGAGGGTTTAATTAGCATTTCCACAAAGTCTCCTGCCCTCTCTGCCATCACATTGTAAATGTTACGCTTTTCAGCAAGGCTAGGATAAGATGCGGTGCTCTTTCTTGAGCATTTGTACTACAGCCATAATTCACAGTTTGGATGCCAGGATGCTGGGACTCTGATTAATATAATAACATATTTTATGGTATCCCTGGCAGAAGCTAGGAGAGATCATGATTTATACTGAAAAGTGAATTCTTATTCAGAGCAGCAGGTTTCAAGATAAATGATACACTACCCTATGGGCTTCTAGCAATAGTTATTGATTGTATTTTATTAGGGAGTGGCGTAACTTGACCTTAAGAAATATTGCATACTTCAATACGCAATTTATTGGGTCGTTTATGTAGCAAAACATAAAATCTCATGCTAGCACTCAAGACATTAAAATAGTGCTCAGAAACCACATCCAGACATACACTGACCCCTGGCTGCTCCTTGTGTGGGACTGGGACAAGACCTGCCCCAAGAGCTGAGATTTAATCCGATTTCTCCAAGAGGTGCTGCAGGAATAGGAGGATCTGTCCTCCAGCCCTCCACATAACTACTGTGAGCCCATAGGAAGCGGAAAGTCTCCCAACAGACTTCTGCCATGGACAGGGACTTTCAAACCAAAATAAATCCCAGGCCTTTCTCCAACCTTCCAACCACTATTTTCTTAAACACAGGAAGTATTTTTGTCTCACATAATAGCACAAATGCTAATGATGTCATCTTTTTCGCAAAAGCAACTATCATTATGTCACTGCCAAAGAGCTGGGGAGTCAATGAAAAGCAACACTCAGTATCACAAATTATTGTTTACTGCTAGACAAATAAACGAGTGTCTTTGAAAACAGACCTACTTGTATGGTTAAAGTTTAAAACAGTTTTTATGGTAGCAATTTAAGCTCTTAAAATATATGCTTTAAAAATAAAAAGGCCCACTGTAATGTCCCTCAGCTACACTTCTGCAGAATAGTCTTAAATCATTCCAGTTACTTAATGCAGCCTGTAATTTATCAGCCCAACTAAGTCAGGCTTGTCAACCACAGACTCAGAAATATGTAATTGTTAAATTACATAAACTTCATGTATATTATGAACTATTCATATATCAAATGGTTACCTTTAAAATTAATAAGTAGTTTTCTATATGTAAAGAGCATACTGATTGCATGTATCTGAATTTTTTTCTTAAAGTCCAATGTATTTTTGCACAGTTTGGGAATCTGAGTGATCAAAACAGGAGTTGGAGGCAATGTTGTAAATTACAAATTACTAAATATTTCTTTACACCTTCTTCAATTTCTCCTTGCTGCACTTTGTGTCCACTGCAATTCATCCTTTTTCTGTACGCCTCTACAACCTCCTGAAGGTAGTTGAAGACAGGAGTTACAAGTTCCCATTAGCCTTTTCTTCCCCCACCTGAACAAACACAACTCCCTTGGTCTCTCCTCATATGCCATGTGCTCCAGCCCCCTAACCATCTTGCTGGCCTCCACTGGACTTACTGCAGTATGTCAATGCCAGTGTATTTCTCTTGCACTGGGGAGTTCAACCTTGGACACAACATAAAAATGAGGCCTCATGAACGCTGAATAGAAGGTGATAAACAGGTCCCTCTGCTCTTACTAAGGACCCATGTTGCACACAAGGGCACCCTGACAATTCACGAAAAGGAGGTGGCTGACCACTAGTAGAGCTGGACTACAGCTGAGACTGTGGTCCATGGACAACTGTTAATCCACAAGGTCTCCTGTGGTTATTGCCAGCATGGCAGCATGGAACTGGCTCTCTCAAATGTGACTAGCGTGGTTCACCAGACTAGCTGTCATCACCTGATATGACCTGTACAGATTGGGAACATGGAGGCTACCACATGGACTCAAGCCTTTGCAGAGCAGCTGCATAGCACCACTGTGCCATAATCTGGCTTCATCCCTCTCCACGTGCCCACCCAGCTCATGTGCTCAAGTGGAGCACTAGCAAGGGCTTTGCACACAGAAGAGCGCTGCTAGTTCAGCTCTCCTGTCCCTACTCATGCAGACTAGAGTGCACTCTTTTAGGCCAAGAACCTGCTTGCCTTGCACAAAGCAACCACTGAAGTTGTTCAAAGTGCTGGGAAATTCAGGTCAAAGACAGCTTTGTAAGATCTATAAAGACATACACCCATAAATTTCTCCCTATGACATATGAGTGACTAAACAAGATATGAACCTTCACTTCACTTTTTTCTCAATATTGCACATCCTCTTTTCCTGCTGCAAATCATTACGCATACAGGCTTTTTTTCTGGGTTTAATGCTGTAATGTTTGAACACCAGACTTCATTGAAGAAGAGAACAAATTTCTATTATGAAATACAATAGAATAAATAATTTCTGTTGTAATAATGAGTTCTTACCAAAGTTTCCTTTGTGCATAAAATGTATTACAGAATTTTAGGAAACACTTAATTTGATTAACAGTCGTCTACATTAATCCTTTGCTCAGTCACTCTTGAGAGCTGCATTAATTTAACAGAAGCTTTGCCAGACTGCCGGCATGGACATGGATCAATATCCCAAAAGGCAGCCATGCATAAGCTTTGATTTGTGACTTTATGATCAAGTAAGAGAGTCCATCCAATATGAATACTAATTGAAATACCCAAACCATTATGCCTACTCTTCTAGATTATGATATTTAAAACTGAGCTATCAACAGAGGCTGCAACCTTGTATTACACTTCTGATATTGCTTCTGACTATGAGTATGTTCAAAAGTATTTTAAGACTTGGATACTGTCCCAAGTTTCAGGCAAGACAGACCCACTTAGTCCTGGAGGATGTTCTGGATATTCTAGCATGCACAGCAATATTACAGAGCCATACTCCTTTGCAAAAAATACATCTCCATAAAGCCAGGACTGCTCTTCACACGGACGGTGAAGGAAGTGGGTATATGATCTTGCTTCTTCCAAGATCCCTGCCGAACACCTCCCCAGGAAGTAGGGGCAGACTCGTAACCACATAAGGACAAATCAAATGACCTTTTGTATTTCTCAGTGAATCAATGAGCTGCTGGGCAGTCAAACAGTGATTTTCCTTCTTCAAAAACTAACCTTTTCAGCATAAACACACACAAATGTGCATTCACATAGCCAAACCAACATTACTGGTGCTGCAGGGTCTGTAATTGCTGAATTTAACCCTGCAAGCCCATCATAAAGAGTTCAAACCAATGCTGCTAGGTTAAGCACATAGTTAGGAAAGGAAAAATAGATGGTGGCTATAAAAATAGAAGGGAAAATGAAGGAAGAAATTAAAGAAGACCTGATGTTTGCAGAAGAGCATTTAGCTCCTTTACTGAAAAAGGCCTTGGGGAATATTTGCAAAACAAAGATTAGCGTTACTGCCACTGTGCTTGGGATTTCATTATTCAAGGTGACCCCTCTATAACTAACACCTATTTAGTATTAAACTGTATTTCTTTTATGTGGTTATTGGCTGATATAGAGACAGTTATTACTATTGAAATTTTCTGTTTGGGGTTGGAAAACCTGGAAGGGGAGGGAATAGGGTGCAGAAGGATTGAAATGTTTTTGAATTCAAGTATTGAAGACTTCTGCTACTCTATTGCGTAGATGGGAATTTAAGATGAAGCGTAATGGAGATTTTAACATACAACTTCAAAGTCCAAATATTAAAATTAACTACTTTGTTGAAGCATTGCTTTCACACTACAAACTGTCACTCCCACTGCACTTCTGGACAGCACAAGTGGATTCAATATCATGTCCAGAATCAGGAGGAAGGTTTAAGGACAATTTTGTCTGTTGCTTTCTTCTCTCTTGGGACTCTTCCATGTTCAAACTGTTCAGGCAATTTAACTGCAGATATGTTTAAATCAGTTTACTCAAACTGATGCAGATTCCCATGTAAGGATATGCTACTCTGGTTCCCATCAGTTTATTTCACATGTGAAGCAATTTAGGACATTAATTAGGAGCAGCCTAGGCTTTCAACTAGGCTACAGTTTTCTTCTGTGCTTTGTTCTGTTTCTCTCCTCCATCTTTCCTTTGTGTTTTTGACTACCTGGCAGTGGTTCTGTCTTTATTTCCCACTGTCATCTGTGGATTCAAAACTTCAATTCCATAATTTTTTCAGTTGCCCATGCCAGGTTTATTTTCCCTTGTGACTGTTTTTCTCTGAGCCAAGTGCTTTCTATCTGACTGGCCAACCTCAGGCTTCTTCAGTTTTCTTTCATTGCGGGTGAATTTTGCCCGCATGCTAAATCTCTTTGTCCCATCTCCATACATTCTCCACCTCAGATTACTGAGTGATAGACAAGTGATAGTTAATCTGTGCTATATGTCTCAGTCAGCTGTCTCATTGCTGCTTCGAACTGACCACCAGATAGCAGATACGCCTCTACTTGGGCAGACAGCGCTGGACGGATAGCCAGGGAAGAAAGCAGTCAATAAGCTGAGCTTCACGGGCCAAGATCCTACTCATAGCAGATGAAAAAGATACTCTCATTAGAGAAGAGGAGAAGGAGAACAGGGCATGCAGCAGGATCTGCAGGCCAGAGGACCTTTATCACAAGCTTTCTCATGACATGTTCCAGAAAAGTGAAACTTGAGTGTTTATAAAGCTTTTCAGTCACTTGACTCTACATTCCAATTGACTGTCCTTTTTAACTGTTCTACTTCTAGCTCTCTGAGCACACACAACTTTTTCATGTGGAATAGATAATTTGATCCAATAAGTTTTATTAGTAGATTTGGCTGAATGCCGCTAAGCCCAAGAATAAAACTAGTGTAAAGATGGGTTGTACCATGTAGTTCTGGTGGATAGCACAGAAATTTCACACAGTTTGCTTCCTGAATCTCATCACCAAACACTACAAATTTCTGTCAGTGCTCTCTAAAACAACTTGACCCTCCATGGAGAAAAGTCAGATTCTCCTCTACGCTTTTTGCCAGGGAAAAAGTCCTGGGATCTACTGGAAAACAGAACCATTATATCATGTTGTTTCTTATCCCAGGATGTGATCACATAACACAGCATTGTCCAGTAACCTGCGGTGATGAGTACACAAACAGCTAGCAGAGGTGAATGCTACCTCTCCTGTCTGCCACTTACATCAACAGAAACAAAACATGGAAGTCTGTGTGCAAGACCACGGTGTGCTTGTACATGACTATCCTTCATGTTAACACTGTGGTTTCACAATTCCTTTCATTTAAATCCAGCTTGTACCAAGACCTCAAAGGTGCTCATCTTTGGATGCAGGTGCCCTTCAGAACGATCTAGCTGCTGCTGCTGGAGACCAGTTCCCTGGTGGCACCTGTAACTGAGCACCTGGTTGTGCTGAGAGGGACTGGAAAGTACTGAAGGAAGACTGCTGTTTCTAGATGCCTGGAACTTTAAAAGCAGGAGACAATCTGACAAAGACCCAAAAGCAACCATGAATAAAGTAACTCTCTCCTAATCTACACAATGTACTGTTAGCATGGACAAGAGTTGCTGCAGGAGTGAAAACTACTTGCAGTGAGTAAAGAAAGCCCACTGGCGCTAGTTGTCTCTCAGGCTTGGCTCCCCACCTTGTCTTAGCTCTGTCATCACTGCTTGCTTCCTTTTTTTTTTTTTACATCATATAAGAAACCCCCAAACAAACTGAAGATTCTTGGAGGAACTAAAACCAACAGGTAGAAGAAAGTTTCCTCCAGGCTCAGCCAGACTAAGGTTTGGGCTAGGTTAGCCCTTCTGGAGAGCCTTCATTAAGCCTGAAGGCAACACTGCACAGAGGCAAATAGATCCTGTATAATGGATCCAGGCCATCTAATATTCAGCATGGAGAATATCATGGCATGAATTACATCTTCAGAGTGATAATAAAACACAAATAAATCTTCAGAGTGATAATAGATCCTGTATAATGGATCCAGGCCATCTAATATTCAGCATGGAGAATATCATGGCATGAATTACATCTTCAGAGTGATAAAAAAACATGTTGGCATGTTGGACTGGATATTTAAACATTGAAAAAAACTCCATTCCTTATCATCTAATACGGAGTTCGGACATACAAGGAAGAATACCTGGGATTATTCTCCCAGTATAAATGAGTTGAAAAATACCAAAGTACTCCAAGTTTTTAAATGTAAATGAAACATAACATGGAATGTTGTTTGAGCTTTCCACCTGTTGGGATGGGGGCTAGGCCTGTGGGCAATCACCCAAACGAGAGAGCAATGCTGAAGGAGCAATGTAGCACCACCAGCAGCTAAGCAGGACACTTCTCAGATCTCTGGCCCGATCAAGCACTAAATACAGGATAAAGACATTTAAAAAGGATATTTTCCATGGGGTAGCCTGGATTGACAGTAATGGATATTTTCAGAAACAGCTTATTGAAACCACTTACACATGTTTAGGTTTGGAAATCAACTAAGGAGGCTGCAAATTGTGAAATACAATGGATGTTTGTACCAGCTGTAATTGTCTATTTATTTGCATGCCACTGAGTATCATCAGACAGTCATACAGCCAGCAGTGCAATGCTGGGAAGACAATAATATAATGTCAAAACCAAGTCAAACCATATCAGCACAAATGATATACTGCAAACCAAAATAAATTGAACATGAAGTCTTAAACCAGCAGGGAAGATGAGCTTGGAGAACTCAAAAAATCAAGGAGCTTTTGGGATATTTCTAATTACTATGAGAAATTACATGTTAAGAACATATTTGCGTATCCATGCTTCAGCTGATTCTCAGCAGGTGTATGTGGTAGGCAATCAAGGTAATTAATGCAAACACAAAACAGCTGCCAGCTCCCATTTTGGTCATGTCGGGTCAATGCCATCTAGAAGGAGACAAACACCACTGAAACTAATGCCTCCATCAGCTGGATTAGCAGATTATTTAGTAGCTTCCTCAGAGACCTCAAAACTAGGGTTGGTTCTGCTTCTTCACTGCCAGGCTTTGAGAAAGAAGAGTAAATAACTCAGCAGCAGATCTAACATCCATCCTGCTATGCTCCTGCTCACCTACCTGTGGTAGATGCCTATGATGTTACTCCTGTGATGTTACTCCTTACACAGGATCCACTCTCACTGACAAGTCTCCCTCTCCACAGCCACTGAAGTTGGAGTTATCAGTGGTTTCTTCCAAGCTGTGCTGCAGACAGGCTGAGGCACCTTCCCTTTAAAGTAAATACACCTGTCACTGCCTCTATCTTGCAGGGACAATAAATGCTTTCAGCAGGAAATTTCTTGTATTTGGTTTCAGACCTCAGGGCAATATTTTTCTAAATGTTTGAACTTCAGATGTTTTTGTTATTTTTTTTTTGCTGGGAGGAAGGGACATGGAAAGACATCCTTTGAATGCTGGAAAAAATATTTTCACAACCTTTTGAAACGGTACAGCT
The DNA here is from genome assembly GCF_963921805.1 of Phalacrocorax carbo. Lineage (NCBI taxonomy): Eukaryota > Metazoa > Chordata > Aves > Suliformes > Phalacrocoracidae > Phalacrocorax > Phalacrocorax carbo. The sequence continues at coordinate 14,975,717 of NC_087513.1, read as the reverse complement.
CTGAAGCTTGAGGTAAGAAATCAAATTCTTTCAGAGAACAAAGTATATTCTTCAATTCAGTTTAAAATACCAATTAATCCTCTTTCCTTTTTTTAGAAAAGCTAGCCTTCTTTACTGATTTCACTTATAAAACATCTAATTGGCAATACATTTTTTCACACAGGCATGGTTTGCTAATTGTGACGATGAGTGATTCAGTTAAATGTATTTATTCATGAATCTTTAAAGTGTACTTTTTCTTGCAATCAATTTCTACTTCAACTATTGTATTTCTTAAATACTTTTGTTGCATTGTTCACTCTCTGCTGTACATTGGAAGTCATCTAAGGGGTGTATTTTTTCTTTAAGGCAAAATAACTCATTTTAGCAGTTTCATTGTAATTGTTTTATGAAGTGAATAACAATCCAAAACCTGGGGAAATACCAACGTTTTCATGAGTGATCAAAGTCTGGAAGAAATGCAGCATGCAGAACCCTGAAACATTCACTTGGGAGTTGTAGGTGCCCTTGTTTATCCATGTGGAAGCGCAAAAACGTGTGGCCATGAAAGGTGCCTGTTGTTACACATCTGTTGCTTGCTTGTTCTTTTTTTTTTCCACTGTTGCAAAAATGCTTGTTTGTCCCCAAGTAATGTTTTGGGGCATAATGGAGAGAAACAAGTCCTTCCACATGATTAAAATACTAATACTAAAGACAGGCCCATAGAAAGTCATAATGGTAGGATGTTCCTAAAAATAAGTAAGTGAATGCAATTTCAGTGTTAGACCAGCTAAGAGGTACTAAGCGGCCTCATTTTTCTTATTAAGTCAACAATTCTTGCCATTATTGTTTTTTGTTAATATCTGACTCGTGAAGACTCATTATTCTATAAAACTCAGCTTCTCTCATTTTAAAGTGTGTTTCCCTCTGAGAGGAAGGAAAAGTAAATATCAGTTCAAAAGTAAGGGGTAATTTATTTTTTAAGTTATTACGAATTTGGTATTATAATCTCATTACTCTAAGCAGTGATTTTTTAAGTTCCTCAGAATTGGGCTTAGCAGTCCCCTGAATAAAGGTATTTCTAGGAAAAGAAACTACTTATTGGTGTGTGATTCATCAAAGCATTAATTTTTCAAATGCACATAAAAATAAATCCCTAGAACTATTTAGTACTGAAGTGCTTTTATAATAAGTGATTTTATTCAACAATATACGCAGCTATCTGTCTTAAGTGCTATCAAGGGGAAGACAGACGGTTACAACTCATGTTACTACACACTACCAGGATTTTGGTTTGGTCCCTAAAACACGCAAATCTATTGTGTGGCTGGACACAGAAACCACTGCGGTCGCAGGACCCTTTACTGCCTCTTCTGGGGCACTCATGCACAGGGGAGATAGGATTGCTTATACAGAGAAAGGTGCTGGGAGAGATAGCACTCGATTTGTTTGCAACAAGCATTCTGCAGCAATATCATATAACACCCCATGTCAAATGGGGACCTCTGTCAAGTAAGTAAAAAGGTTTTGGTTGTGTGCAGAACATTGTATCTGACCTGTCACAAAATAGGCCAATTTTATCAGGCTGGAGATGTCATTACAGCAGAATCACTTCTTGGCTTTTCCAGTATTATTTCATACTCTTATGGCCTCCCAAGCAGTTTTAAATCACATGAAACAAACACCGGCTCTAACTCCCCAATTTCCCCTTCACCTTCTTGAGGCCTTGGTGCTCAGGAGGATTTCCTGAGGTGCTGAGCTCCACCACCTGGGGGCAACCCCTGGGAGACCCCGCTCTCCTGCAGTAGGTGAACATTCAAAGATGGACATTGAAGATGAGGGGCTGAGCCCCACACTGCATTATTGCTGCATCTGGTGCATCTGCTTTGGAGTAAGGGGCAAGTGATGCATTACCTGTAATGCAGAACCACAGCTTTGGCGTTGTATCAGTGAAGGCCCCTGCACCAGACCCCTGAGATCACCTGCCAACATTCACAGCGATGACGAAATGCCCAGTGTGGATAAGAAAACCTCAGATTAGATTATTTCATTGTTATTAAATATTGTATGGAAATACCCTTAGATTTCTGTTTGGTTTTATCTGTCTATACTATCTTCTTGGACATACCAGAAGAGCACTTAATGCATATTTCTCCCACCATATGCTGAGTTTCTCCCCTAATCACCGTGAAACAAATAAGTTCTTTTTACTTCCTTCTATTGTTCAGGGAATGAGACAATTCAATTCCAGCAAACACAAACCAAGTAATATGCATTTTGGGGGTGAAATTATGTCTTCCATGTTCTGCAGTTACTATGGTTACCATCCCAGAGCATCCCTGCATGCATGGCTAAAAGAAACAGTGCAAAAATAAATGTCCATGTTAAAAACAAAAGTAGAATCATCAGGGTTCTACTAAAAAATAAGAAGTATGAGTTGAGGAATCTAAAAGACTTATTTTCCACAACGCCAAAGGAAGAGGGATGTGCCCATAGTCTTGTTGATAGACTTGCTTATTTAAGCTTTAAATGTTGGAGCGGATTTTTGCCCTATCTAGAATTGGGAAGACAGATGAAACATGGTCCACCCTCATGCTCCAGAAATCAGCTAGTGTCAGTGTACGCCTGGGGAGGGGAGGACAACTGTTGCTGTTTTACCAATAGGAAGTTGACTACCCAGGACCATGAATCACAGCAGTATTCAGGTTCCTAATGCCAGCCTGGGCAGCCTGCCTTACTCATCGGGGTTAGTGGGATGTCAGGGGTTATGGAAGCTTGAGCAGAAAGCTCAAGTGCTGTTATAGATTGGGCCCACAGCACCAAAAGGACTTGGTGGCTACAGCAGATCTTTGTTCAAGTTTTGTGCCTCAGCCCACGATGCAACACTCAACATCAGGCCAAACCCTGAGAGGTGCCTGCATCTGGAGTTGTCCCCCACTGTGAGCATTCTTCAGGGCAGATTTACATAGCTTAGTGCCTCCTTTGGACCTAAGTGTGACCACAAGCCTCAGCCAGACCCTCCATGCCATGCCAGCCATGGGAGGTGATGGATGCAAACAACTTCTCTGGATGCACCTGACCCATCCTGCCTGGAGAGATCCCTGTAGAGCAGAGGTGTCCAGACACCTACCTCCCCATTAATGTGGCTGATGTTGGTGGGGCCAGGGATATCCCTGACCTCTTCTCCATCCTGAAACATCAACGTGGTGACATCACTAGTCCAGGCCATGGAGGATTTGGAAGACCTGTGTGGGTGACGGCACTCTAGTCCTCAACAGGCTGGAAGTGCTCTGTCCCATCGGAAATGCCGGTACTTGGCAGAAGGTAACTGGAGACTAACTGGAGCAGAGACAGAGAGCAAAACAAAATCTCTATCTCTCCCTGCCCAGAAGGAGGAGACCTGAATTCTCACCTTTCCACAAGGGCTAAGGCTTTACATCACCGTAACCACAGTGAAGGAGGTGGAAAGCTTTCCTCAGATGTGAGAAATGTGAGTCTGCCCCACAGGCTGCCTGGACTTCTAGGCAGACTGGATACCTGCAATACTCAAGCTCTCAGCCATAAACCATTGCATTCTTAGATGAACGTTTATTTATTCCTTCCAGGAAAAGGCATCACTAACTGAAAGCCATGACGGCTGTGATTTGAAGAAAGACCTTAGGAATTAATACTATAGTTTCAACAACTGAGCAACTAAACAAAAGTGGAAAACAGTCCTAGAAGTAGAGACAAGCTTTTAAAAAAATCCCCAGTATTATCACACATTTTGAACTTTGACCAACCATGTGCCCTAGGAAATACATAGAGTTAATGGTTGACAGTCCATTCCCTATGTACCTAAACTATCCACTCCTATAAATAACTGGCTAGAGAACCAACTCCATTGCTATGCCAGTGGCATCACTGGGTAAGTGAATAATCCCCCTTGTTATGGTACAAATATACAGTTATTTGGCATGGAAGAATTCAGAATATTCTGAATCTGGGAACTGCTACAGTCAGCAAAATTAAATGCACACAATAGCATGCAGAGGGGAAAGACCGGGGTCCTCCTGCATACCAGGAGGCAGCTGGAAGCAGAACCTGTGTTGTCCTGAGTCACAGCTTGGCCACAGTGACCAGTGCTGGGTTTCACTGCACACTGGCATGATGGAGGCTTCCACTTCTGGTATAGCGTAATACTCTGCTTAGAGTGACAATGCTGCGGAATAATCCAATTTATGTGAAACCTAGATGCTAGCCTAGTCATAGAAGGCATGCTTTTTCTATGTGAGCGTCATTGTATCATAATTTTCAATGTTTTCACTGGAAAAAAATGCAAACTGAATTGTACAGCCTTACGATACTGAAAAAAAAGAGTTCCTAATTATTTTCTCCTATGTTTTTTATTCGAGATTGCAACACCAAGAGGGTCATTGCATTTCAGGGTCACCTTCATTTTGTATCTGATCTACAAAGGTTGACTGAAAGCAGAGAACGTCTGAATGGTGAATTCTTCCTTCAGTGTATATCTCAGCAGTAAGGTACAATTTCAAGAACAAATGACAACAAGGAAAGTCGCTGTTCTTCATTAACAAATGATTGTCATGGGGTGCTGTGAAATATGAGGAAACAAAATAGTATAAAAGCATGAAAACACATCCTGAAATCCCCAATGCTTCCCTGCTGTGTCCTTAGGGTATTTCAAGACCTACCTTGGAAAAAGGCTTTGCATAATAATCACTGCTATGATTAGAGCAGTGTTTCACATTACATAATATATACAATTCACCTGATAAGCTTTGCAAGAAGAATTACTTGCAATTAAAGTTTCAAAATGTTCCAGGTTTTAGGACCTCTCCCTCTCAAGCTAACAAAGCAGCCCCATCAGTTTTCTCAGCAGCCCCTCAGTAGAACTCACTTAAAAGTAAGAACATTCTTTAAAGTTCCCTCTAAATTATCACAAATACATAACAGCAATGATACCAGTGGCCCCAGGGCTATACGCAGCTCACCAGTGGAGCATTACTAGTCATCAAGGGCCAGTACTTCAGGACTCCAACCTGGGAGCTGGGTAAAGCCAGTTTTAGGAGTAACAACAAGAATAAAGACCAAATAGCCACCGTATTTAAGACAGACAGTAAATTTGGTTCTAACATGGACTTGCAAGCCAGTGACGAAACAGCAAGTTGCTGTACTTGTTAGTAAAGACAAAAACAATCCAAGAGGATCCTAGGAGGAATTCATCAACATCATGCAACTCGGGATGCTGAGGTTGCTCTGTACCCCAAGACTGAAGCCATCAACAGTGGGACCAAGCAGAGAAATGGAAGGATGAGCATAACACCAGGGAAATGGATAGGTATTATAAAGGTTTGTGTACATATAATTTTAACAATTTGAACTTGTGTTCATTGTGATTATTGTAACTGGAGTAATAATAACGTGTTCATCAGGCTTTTATGTCTTTAAGTAGACTAAATTCTTGGCTTTACATCTAATGGGGCTTCCTTTTGCACCTAGCAAGATTTTGAGTTGAATCAACCTATTCTGTAGCTTGGATGCAGCAAATTGGTGAGTCACCCTGAGGATACACTGCTAACAGAGCGAAACATGCACCTATAACACAACAGCTATGCTCTCTTGGGGAAATTAGGCATTGCTTTCCATGAATTCAGGCTCCCAAGCTGCAGATGGACATGGACAGCCCTGACATCAGGGTACTAAGATGACACATATGCCTGAAATAATAAAAGCTAAGAATTTGGTGCTTATTTTTGTATATAGAAGGCAGAAAAAAGCAATGAGATATAATTTAGGGCCCCCTCTTCTCCCTCTTACTGATTTATATTTGGATGAACTGTATTTAGAATTATTTATGTTCCATATATAGTTCTCCATGAAAACTATGTCCTTTGAGTACTAAATCAACTTCAAATACTATGGCAGATTTAATCATAAAGTATAGTTTTGCAACCTCCACCATGTACATAACATGGATTGTGGTTTTTTTTTCTTTTAGCAGCATTTATTCTACTAATTTAAAAGCTAGTAAGCAAGATAAAGTATTCATGGCAGTAAACTGTAATTCTGAAGTCATTAGGGAATAGTTAGTGCTCAATACAAATGCTAATGTAGTTTAAACTTGATATAACCTTTCTAGATTTAAGTCATCAGCAAATAAAATGTCAATAAAAACTTCTGGAATGTATCTAGATTTCTTTTTGCATTAGTAACCTTGCTATTATAGAATGAACAATAACCAAAATCTATTTTTCGCAAAGAATTGAGTTTCCAGTATAGCAAATAACAGTAACGAGAAAAAAGTTTGAGAAAAATCCTCATTCGTGTGTGCTATGAATGCAAAAAAGACGCTGTATTCCTCAACAACAACAACAAAATCAGCAGGCAAATAATATTAAATAGTGTTGAGAAATGTTGAGAAATCCACAATTATTAAATTGAAGCAAGTTTGGCCGTAAGTAACATATCACTCCATCAGTGACACTTCCATATCAGATTTGTAACCATTTGTGCAGCCTCTTCTCTCATGCAAAATCCTGACCATCCCATTGCATATGCAAGTTGCACGTGTTTACCATGTTTACTGTACTTGTTTTGGTTTGGTTTTTAAGGTAGAGTGACAAAAAGTACCTCTATGGAGAACAAATCCCACAGTAGCAAATACCCTACACAGTTTGGCAAGCAAACAACTTCTGAGATGAGTGGAAACTTTAGGGACAGTCGTAGTAGAGCACTGCCAATGACGCATGGTTAGGGAAATCCATCCATTTCTTCATCTGCTCATACTATTACAAAAGCAGTCCACCCTTCAGTTACGCCAAAATATGCAGTGTTTTATGACATAAAATGTCCGTGAATCTACAAGCCTAGCAAACCACAGACACTTCCCGGTGCGTTTGACTGCTGGATGCGCTGCATGTGGTAGTCCCAGCCTGCAGCCCACCTTGTCCCAGGAGTGGGGACGGGCTTGGTGGGTCCTCAGTGTGCCATCAGCCAGAGCCATGCTTGCCAGGCCAGCCTGGGAGCAAGAGTCATGCTTAGTCCTGGGAACTGTAGCTTCAGCCTGTCAGATCAGGCATAGAAGGGTGGAGGGGAGAGAGACCAAAGCAGACTTGAGGATCATCACCAGGGACCCTTTCTCTTTTTCAGGTGTAAGCTGCTCCCCTGCCTGGAGGACCTTGTGTGTTCATTTTGGTGCCATCAGCTGCAAAGACCATTTCTCCCAGTGGAGTCCAGGCTAGCTGATGGTGTTGCCATGCAAAAGCTAGCCAAGAGCTGAGCAGCAAACTTTTGTCTGAAAATGGTGCTGAATCCCCTTCCTCCAGTGCCAGCTGAAGAAGGAAAGGGTGTTGTCTAGTTAGGGAAGGAGAGCACTCACAGAAGGTCCCTGTTAGGGCAACACTCATGCTGGACACTTGCTTTCTGGGTACAACATTAGGTAGGGCATTTTGTTACTCCTGAAGGGAAAAGGTTAGGCATTTTAAACCCAAGGCATCCCATGCCCCATCTCCTCTTTTGCAGCAGCAACCTGCACGTGGTGGGATGTGGGCTCTGAAGTAGATCTCTCAATGACTCCAGATTGCCCCTCCTCAGTTCCCTGGTGGAGCTCAGTCACAAGAGCTCCACTCGCCACGGCCCTGGTCTATGGAAACATGACCGTGCTGTGAGGTTCAATTACAAAACTGCAGAAATAATTTTGCCTTGTTAATTGAAAATCACTATAGATTTCTCTAGAATGAAAAAGCCTAAACTATAGAAGCAGGGGCTTCCATGTATAAATACTGATTTATATTCACTGTCTGCCTCCTTCTTGTCATATTATGAATATAATCCCCAGCATTCAAGATATTTTGTTTGCTTTGGTGAACAGATACAGGCTTACATGTCTGATAGTTTTTATGATAAATTATACAGACATAATTCTTCCTGCAGGCCCAGCAAAAATCATTTTGGAAACTTAGAATGAGTATGACTGTATGCACACAAAAACCCCCCAAAATCTCAACCAGCCACAACATGGGGTCAAAATACAAGTCCCATGGAATAGATGTAGGTCAGTAACGTGAAGGGGGATCATGAGCATCTTTCTTTGAGAGGCTGGTGCTACACCAGAGAGAGAACCGTGTCTCTGCAATACGTCGATGATTGCAGCGGAGAAGAAATGGTCAGTTCAGTGGGAGGATAGAAGTATGGGGAATGACATTACAGGATCAATAAAATCGTCCTCCAGTCAATCGCCTGCAGTGCTACACAAAACCACCGAGATCAATTTCTTGAGTTTTCCATCAGCTGCTGAAATCTGGGAGACACGATGAGTTTTTGCTCAGCAAATCCACTAATGTCATTAACAGAGCAGTGGAGAAAATAAGAATAAATCCTAAATAATCAAATTGCATCCTATCTATATAGAATTTTGAATCAACATATTATTACTAAATTGACATACAGTTATTATTGCAGCAGCACTCCTAGGGCTCCCAGTCTGCCAAGGAAGCATTGGCTGGGGTATGACAGAAGAGAGAAATGAAGGGTTGTCTTCATTATCAATTAGCTATGAATATGAAGTTTATACAACCATGGCAAATCCTTTGAGCAAAATGATTCTGCCAGTCAATACTCTACTTGCTAGTATGAGCAATCATGTATGGACATAATTTCTTCCGTATTTTCTTAATTCTGCAGATGATGACAGCTTTTATTGTCATAAAGGGAAACTTTTTACTGCAGCATGCACTGAGCATCAACACTAACCGTCAGGAAGAAGTCAGGATTCCCCCATGAGAAAGCATTTTCCCCTAAAACACACCATTTAATTGCACCCACAACTGTGAAAATAGATTAGTGTCGTTTCCTTTTGCGGAATTTTGTTAGTATAATTCTGAGATGTTTGTCTGAAAACAGTACTCCATTTCACTGCTTCTTGTTCAACAAAGATATTTGATTAGCAAGAACTATGTTGCTCTTGTGAAGCTTAAAGCCGTATTTGGAATTAGGACTTTTTTTATTAGTATGCATTAAAATCTGTTATTGATCTCCTAGAGGTGCTAATATAAGTGTCTTTTGTAATACAAAACCAAATTAGATTCTGATCAGGTTCAAAGTGTTCAATCAAGGACTACCTAGCAGCATTTTTAAATGAAATGCAGTTTGTGTTTGGCATTTCAGATCAGCTATTTGATTGAAAGTCAGGAAGAACTCCCAATGATGTAGCATCTCTCTTCCTTTGCTAGGCATCTAAAATGCATCTAGCATTCAGCTGCTGCATAATGTTGACATATTGTTTTGTTCAGTCCAGAGCACTTTGACATTTAATGTATGCTAAGATGGCTAACTTAAAAGGGACCACTGCAGTACGTTAGCTTAAAAAACATTTACTAAACATTTTAAACCCAACTTCTTTATGACTAAAGACTGACATGTTCATTAACAGAATGCAAATACATAATGTATCACTTCTTCTACTGATCATATTATGGTAATATTAGAGAAGTGACAAAATAAGTGAAGATACAGTACAGTGACATTTTGAGACCTCAGATAAGGTCAGGGACCCACTGTGCAAGCTGCTGTACATAGGGCCCTAAGGGTTGGACCTCATCCTGAAAAGTTTATGATTTTATGATTACTTGAGAGCTGTAAAGCAGATATGATATTTCTATCATATCTGCAATGCTGACACCAAACAGGCATATTTTCACCTCACCTAGCTCCAGAGTCAAGTACATCTCTCTGGGGCTCCATAGAGTCAATAGAGAGAATTACACTTTGAGGATGCAGTTCATCTGACCTCTGCTTTGCAGAAAGCCGTCTTTAGTAGAAAATCCAAAGTCACCCACTTTTGCCAACCCTAGCAGGAGATCCCCTGTCTTCTCAGAGGTGCACAACCCGCCATGCATGGGCGTGCAAGGTGAGGGCAGTGCCGTCCTACATCAGCACAAGGCCCTTACCTCAGGCGTAGACACGGGGCTCATTTGTGCTAGTGGAAATCAATGGGTTCACTCTGTGGTGAAAAGCAGAGGCCAGAGACACCGGCCTGGTGAGCGATTATGAAACCACACTGAGGCAGCAGAGACCAGAATCCAGCCCTTTGGGATGCTCTTGGCTTCATCTAAACTGATGAGATTTTAAACAATTAATCTTTGCAATGGATCTACTTACAGAACAACACGAAGCCTCTAGGTTCTACACTGCAATGCTGATGGGCGGCTGCTGCATGCAGAGATTACTGCAGCCAAACAATGGTCTCAGTGGTTTAGTCTATTTATTCAGATTTAGATTAATTCGACCAAAAAAAAAAGTCTATGTGGTATTACAGCTAAAACATAAAATTAGACAATGCATCATGTGAAAATACCTCCTGTTCCTCCTGGTCAAGGAAACACTCAAGCCCCAGCGCACACCAGGTCCTCTCCTCCAGAGCCAGCTGATACCTGTGGGGGCATCTCCTGCACTTCACAGGTGCAGCCCCCATGCCAGCGACAAGGCTCAGGCTACTCCTTCTAAACAAGTTCTGATTCCTCTAGACACCTTGTGGTGCCAGACTTTGCTCAGATTTTACCACCCTTTTACATTAAGTGGCAATTAACGGTGTGGGTTTGTAAGTGACATTAAACTCAGCAAACCTCTATTCAGACTCCTCCCTCCAACCTGGATTTTGCCCATTTTCTAAGGTCTTCAGGGTATTTCTGCTACCTCCTGCCATTACTAACTTCCTAACTACACTGCAAAGCTCCTACAAAAATGACATGAGCTCTCCAGCTGATTTGCTAGCGTTCACTCAAATGACGATTACTGGCAAATAATACACATTGCATCTATGAACTTAATTTCTTGCTGCCTGCTGGGCTTAATGGCTACCTAACACCTGCCTTCCTCCAGTTCACAGACAGGTAATGGTTGGGCTGGGGGACAGGGGGACACTTATTTGCCATATGGCCCAGAGCACCTTTTTCCCCTCCAGCCTAGCAGAGATGCATCTGTGAAAGTGCTCAGCCTGCGTGGAGCAAGGCCACGCCAAGAGAGACCAGGCATTCTGGCTGTGGCCGCACACAGAGAATTATGAATCAGAAGCCGAGAGAGAAGGAAAGGTGTCTCACGTGATGATTGTTACTGTGATCACGCTTAACTGCCCCATCAACACCAACAGTGCATTACCTACAATAATCTTCTTTCACCATCACTTTTTTTAAATGCTTGAGGATGATGGGAAAACTGAAGGACAGCGATTGCTGCAAGCCCCATAGAAAAGTCGAAGCATTAAAACGTTTTCTATACAGGTGACATCTTTTGCCTGTACCGCACCAAAAGCAGGTTGTGGGGGGGCAGCACACTGCCAGCAGCCCCTGCATCTGGGGCTGAGAGAGAAACAAGCCAAGGTGACATCACCTAGCCTGAGCAGCGTGTGAGACAGCGTCAAGCCTTGCTGGAGAGGGATGCCGCAGCACGCCGGGCGCCAGCCTTGCTGCCGATGAGATTGCCCGGAAAACACAGCAGGGTGGGATGTCTCCAGGAGCTGAAGGTCACCATTCACTAAATGCAAGACAATGCAGCCAGATGCCTCATCTGTGCCCTCGCTTCCCTGCTGGAATGGCGGCGTGAGCCAGGAATGCCGGAGCTAGAATTTGAAGTACGGGAGTGAACCTCAGAAAGGAAAGCCTTGTATTTCCTGGCAGAGCACTGAATGGGGCTTGTTCCAAGGCTAATCAAACTATTATTTTCAAATAATGAAATTAAGATGTATCAATTTAATTTGTATTTTTTATTACCTAGCAGTCAATCATTCACCACCTGGTAATAAGATTCATTATTGCATAAAAGCATGTGGCTTACCATGTCTATGTATATAAACAGAAGGCTAAACTCACCCTTAAGCTAACTTCACTGAAATCAGTTACTCCAGGATCAAGCTTTACCCAGTTACAGACTTAGATCATAACTTCTGAGGATGGCATCAATCCTAGGTAACAAATGGTGCTCACATGAAAACTCAGAAAAAAAAAAATCTGTTTTAATTTACTGCAGCACCACTCTAACTTGCCTCCAAGTGGAAACTGCAGGCTGCTGAATTTTTGACATTTGAACGTTTTCAATTAGTTGACACACTAGTAATTTGCTTGCTATCATCCTAAATAATAATACATATTGTGACTGAATTAATTTGGTAAGCAGCCAATGACTAATTAGGAAAAAGTTAAGTACGTACTTGTCACGAAATGCTCTCTATTTATGGCAAAATGTGTTGACTTTAAGTCAATCTTGATATTTACAGTGAATTAAAAGTTACCACAGAGCGTAAGTATTCATGTTAAGGACAAACTGTCTGCAGGGGAAAACAGAAGAGGGAAGGAGGTGCCTGCAAACCCTGTGTGTGGGTCAACGGGTTGGGCTGGAGCATCCCATCGCCTCCTCCCAAATCACTTTGCAGACTGCCAGCCTGGCGGAGAGGGGAGCTGAGGAGGGGCAGCCAGTTGTCATCAGGCATGCAATATCTGAAAAGGCACAGATAAATTCCAGCAGATGCCAGCTGTGCCTTCGCAATGAAACCTGAGAGAAACCTCTGGGTTAGTGGGGGATTTGCTCAAAGATTAATTCTGGGGATCAATCTCATTAAAAATTGTAACCAAAAGCAAGAGGGTGGTAATAATTTGCTGATGATACCTAGTCAGGAGTTCTGTCAATTCAGAAGAAAACTGGGATTGCACACAGATGGAAATCAATTGTGCAAAGTGCAAGGCCATACAGCTAGGGACTAATAATGAGCATTTCTGGTATAAACAGAGACCTCATAATCTGGAAATGGTAGAGGACAGACACCTTGATATCTAGACAGACACTTCTAGATATCCAGAAACACTGGCTGATCACAGAATCACTGCAAACCACCAAAATGAGGCAGAAATGACAAAAGAAAAAAAAGACCCTAGAACATACCAGAAGTATTTCCACAGAGATGGGGAAGCATTAACAACATTGCACAAAGAAATGGTCAGACCTCCCCCACAAAATACATGTATGAAAATGCAGCATGCTTACATATTTAAGAAAGATGATCTCAAAGTGGAACAAGAACAGAGATGGGGCATTTATGATGCTATGGAAGATTAAGATGTTTGACTTGTGCTGCTGTGGCCAAGAAGGCCAACAGGGTGCTGGGTTGCATCAAAAAGGGCATCACCAGCAGAAATAAAGAAGTCATCAGCCCACTCTACTCAGCGCTTGTCAGGCCACACCTGGAGTACTGTGTGCAGTTCTGGTCCCCAATACACAAAAAGGATGTGGACAGGCTGGAAGAGGTCCAGAGAAGGGCCACCAAGATGGTCAAAGGACTGGGAAGCTGCCATACAAGGATAGACTGGGAGATCTGGTTTTGTTCAGCCTTGAGAAAAGGAGGCTCAGAGGGGATCTCATCACCAGGTACCAGTACTTAAGGGGTAGCTAAAAGAAGATGGAGACTCCCTTTTTACACAGAGTCCCATGGAGAGGACAAGGGGGAATGGACACAAGTTGCTCTTGGGGAGATTCCGATTGGACACCAGAGGGAAATTTTTCACAGTGAGGACAGTCACCATTGGAATAATCTCCCCAGGGAAGTGGTTGACTCGGCCACGTTGGACACCTTCAAAAGTCGTCTGGACGGGGTGCTGGGCCATCTTGTCTAGACTGTGCTCTTCCCAGAAAGGTTGGACTAGATGATCCCTGAGGTCCCTTCCAGCCTGTGATTCCGTGACTTAGAAGAAGAGACTAAAAGAACACAGTTTTGATAGCAAGGGGCAATAGAGAGCAGATTACGGTTACTCAGTATAAATACAGTAGTGGGCTAAAAATTTGCATATTTATTATCAAGGAGGAAAAAGAGCTGGTAAAGCTAGAGGACACTAAGAAAACAAACAGGTATAGGTGCATTGCTAACATATTTATACCAAAAGTAAGAAGGGCACTTCTAATCAACACAATGAACTGAGCAGCGAGACCACTAAACTAACTACTTTTAAGACAGAAGGTGATGCAAATATGGAAGAAGTTGCATGAGAAACTGCCAACAACCGTGGGGGCTGGAGGCCCCTTCAGAGCACCTGTTAGTGGCTGAGCTCCACTGTGAGCTTCAGCAGAAAGCCCTAATGTCCACTGTGACTCTTCCCATGTGACCTCTGCAGATGCTACTAGGACCTAAAAAATTTCTGTGATTATGATTCCATACAAAGAAGTTGTTTTGCAGTTTTTTTTCTGAAGGAGCAGAAACCCTGTTTTTCTGATGAAATAAATTCTTCATATTTAGCCATTTTATCCAATTTAGTAATTTCTTCCCTACAGCAAATTAGTTCCTTCCACCTCACACCCAGGTGACCTGAGTAGACCAAAATATCAGTAATTTGCCTATAGAAAGGATTATTTAGCATTCATTTCTGGAATTATTGGCAACAGTGGTATCCCAGAACAGAAGGTATCCAAACATCATATAGCCTAGATCATCAACTTCTATCCTAATTCATAACCCTGAAAATTCTCCACTGTCTATAACTAGGCAATATCCCACAGTGACAGAGACAAGTAGCTTTATTTGAAATTTTCCAAACTTGGTACCAGAAAAATATAACTTATAGACTGTTATTATTATTATAATTACTAATATAAAGCACGGTTCTTTTTCACATGGTTATAAGAAACAAACTTTTCAACTTTGACTCCAATATATACCGGATACGTGTCTTCCTGTCCATATTGCCTCCAGAATGAGAACTAAAATAACATAATAGGCATTAAATCATCAAATCAAAAAAATATATCAGCATCTTGTGTTGTTATGAGAGGTACTATACAGTACAATTTACAAGGTAATAGGCCTATTCATCATTGGCACATCATTCATTCCAGTTTCACTGCTCAGATGAGGCAGGGCAGGAATTTTGATGGACTATTTGTCCTTGCTTTAAGAACAAAACATGGCTTGAAAATAAGAAACTTTGTCTGCTGTTACGCATGTCTGAAATACCATTCTTGTGTTACTAGCATGGATCAAAAGTACTAAATATGCTGATCACAACATGATGAAACCAAAGGTTGCACCCAAACCCCATCTTTTCTAAATCCACTGTATCAAACCGGGATAAGGATCACACAGACCTCCATTTATCTTTGCATTTCTAAACTGTCCTGCTCTGGCAGCATGATAATCCAGGGGTTAATTGAGGACTCAGCGCAGCTGGATTCAACTCCCTTCTATGGCCTGACCATCCCATATGACCTCAGAGAGATCTCTTAGACAAGAAAATTATGTGCTTAAATACCTTCAGCAATCTGCCTTTAGTCTATGGTAGTCTTCTAGTCTACTACATCTTTCTGACTATGTCTACACAGAACCCGCTTTGCTCTGCTCTTCACTAACTGGGGATGAAAATAAATAAGGATTGTGAGGCACTTGGGTATTATGGAAATGAGGCTATAAAAAAATCTTTTAGCAATAATTTTTAGTGCAGTGGCAAACGTGTACCCTTCTCCACGACATTAAGGGTTGGCCTTTGCATGACTCTCACTGGGATGAAATGCTCTTGCCTTTGATGTGCTCCAGTACAGATTTTGCTCCCACCTCTTTCTTATTTTTCCAGAGGGCTCTTTTAATTACCATGCACAAGATAACTGAGGCTGAAGGGGTCCCACAAGAAGAGAACAACCTTCAGACAATGGTCTTTTTTTATTAAGATCTTGTTTAGTTGCTCTCATTCCAACAGTTAAAGGCAGCTGAAGTGCATGAGTGTAAGATGTTCTTTGCCCCAGCTAGCTAACTAAACACAAAAACATGCTGTACCCAGAGGCAACTGTCAGCGGGTATGAGGACTGAAATCCTGCTATGCCCCACTCTGCTCACCTCTCCATGTAAGCCAACACACTGGTTTTCTGCCCACCATCGCTGTATTTCCAGTCCTTCCACTGTTTCCTAAACAATGGCAAATCAAAAGCATTGTAATTCTCCCCTGCTTTCATGGTGATACACTCAGAAGTTTCTTTGGCTTGGTCATTACATCAGTGGCACAAGCCAAAACGTCTTTGCTAGCTTGAGAAGCCCAGAAGTGCTTGTGGCCACTGCAGGTGTTCGGCTGTGGGACCTAGAACTGCAGCATGATCCCCACACTGCACAGCATCCAACGCGTAATTCTGTCCTGAAATATCATTTGAAATTTTCATTTCATGGTCTGTGGCGTTTCAAGTTTTTCTTTCCATTTTAAATATGCTCATTTCACAAAGTACAAAAGCAAACTTCCTTTCATAATCCTGCACCTTGCAAACTCCCACTGCAACCTGAGAATTGAGCTGAACCCTCCCTCCCATGAACCACCATCTACAACATTTTAAGGGCAATGTGAGCTTTCTCCCCCTCTGCCTCTCTTGGAGATTCTCAGAGAAATCCCATGGGTCTGACACCTTTCTTCCTCCAGGTAGACTGACCCAGTCTTTTCTCTTAAAACAATAAATGACTTGCCTCTTGTAAAAGAAATGTCATTGCCACACTCCAGGCTGGAGAAAGTCAGTCTGGTCATCCCATCTGCATTTGGGGGCATCCACACCCCTGCTGATGCTGCTTTAAAGGTGTCCCTGTTGCACACATCTCGTCCAAATCCTTTCCAGCTCACTCACAAACATACGTTAAAACCGGCATATATGATTGTCAGCGAGGATGCAATTTTTAAAGCTATTTTTCAGAACAATTTGTACTCTTCCAGTACGGTGACTACAAGACAAGAGACGCTTCATGCGTTGTAGCTCTTTTATGGCACGATCTTCCTAAAGCTGTGAGACAGAGCAGTTGCTGTAAATCACTGTTACTTCCAGCACTCGCTGTGGTACAGGCAGCTGATGTCAGTGCCGTTGCACGGGTGTGAACGAGGGCAGAATGAGATGCCGGTGGTTGCTTCCGCGATCCTAGACAGGCAAGTAGGTGCCTGGAGGAGGCAGAGGCACCCACTTGTCTCTTGGCTTTGCTTCAGGCTGGGATTGGGATATGCTGACAAGAAGCAAGAGGACTGAAGGATGGAAGGACTGTAGTACAGACAGGCATGCCTGATAAGCTCCGGGATAGACAGGAGCATTGCACTGTGCAAACAAGGTGTCCTAACGATGACGTGGTACTTGTAGGTGCACACTCCAACGACCTGCTGTCCCTCAGGCACCCCATTTACCCCTCACTGCTGGCGGTGGTTTGAAGGCACAAGCTAGCAATTTAGCTCCATGCTGTGGTCTGACAAGAAATCTCAGTCCATTAGATAAATAATCCACGTTTTTCAAAAGGTATGCCCAAATAAGTGTTTATTTTGTGAGCCCTGCTGAAGAGCATTTTGCACTATCAGCTACATAGTGATACTTGTTTACAAACCAGGCTAATTATGGAGCCATCATATTTACTGCTTTATGAGCTCGCCAGTGAACGAGACAGACATGTTGCAAGATTAAAAATCAGAATTTGGCCATAAACCACCACTAATCTTTGACTCCATCTCTACGTATTCAGAACCGTATCAGTGGAACATAGAAAGGAGAATTGTGAGAGGATGGACTGATAATTATTTCTACTTAATTAGGATTTGATCTTTTGTACATTAGGGGGATGAAAACAAGCCCAGATACACACACTCCTATTCATTCGGTAATTCTAAATGACATGGAATTAAAAGCAAAGCGGCGAATCCCTCACTCACTATGCACACACAATTCCCATTAAGGATAATAGTTATTTTGCTGTGACCGGCATGTGTTTTGAATGTTTAATTTCCATCACAGGTTTCTATACAATTAGATTTACTGGCAGTGAGACTTAAATGCTAAGAAGTAGGAAGGTGAACCAGAGGTTAAAAAAAAACCCCAAAACTAATTGCCTATGAGGTGTTTTCCAGAACTGCAACATTTACACCTGTCTCCCATAAAACAATGTTAATAAAGCAGATTTTAGTCCTTCATTACTTTTACACATAAATGCAGCTATGACTGATACTGGGAGCAGAAGCAAAGGGAGGAACCAGTCCCATGTGCCACACTCTCATGAACACAAAATGCCATGCTGAGGTGTGCTGCTCCTTGTTTGAGGGTCTGATGTGAAGTGAAGGTGGTGTGCAAGTGCCACCAGCTTACCTGAAGATGTCTGAGGATTCTGTTCATGAAGCCATACCTCTCCATCCCTTTCTCCTCCGACACACAACCCCCACAGTGCGGCCATGGAGAACACATGCAGCCTCCAGCTTGTAATGGCAACCATGAAGTTAAGAGAGTTTCTTAACAAATTCAAGCAAACCTTTTTTCCACAACCTCTAACTGCTGAGGAGCTGAAGTTTGGTAACCACCATTGGAGCACAAAGGTTCTTTGCTGGAGACACAAGGTTTGCTACAGAAGCTCCTTCTCTGCACGATGGATTGACAATAGTTTCCCAAATGACAGACTCGGTTCTTCTTAACACTACCAGGACTAATCATACTGGGCTCCTTGCTTTCATAAATCCAACCAAACGTAGACAGATGCTGTGGCAACTGGCTGCGATCCCGTGTCCCACCCAGGCAAGCCAGGAGGTGTGGGGGGATGCTGGGACCCCAGGGCAGAGGGGGGCAGCTCCGGAGAGTGGGAGAGACCCACTGCCCCACTGCCCTCATCAAAAATAACCAAAAATATCCTGGTTTCATTTGCTTTGCCAGACATTTCTACAGGGTGATGCTGCAGCTGAAATACCAAGTTTATGATTTTCTAAGCCTAGCCATTAGACGAAGTCGGAGACTTTCAAAAGGGGAAAAAAAATGCCTCTATATCATAAAAGCTCTAAAGTCAACAAAAGCACACCAAAGAAGAGTGATCTTGTTCGGAGGTATCTGTAATTCACTTTGATGGCTAACCACAGGACACGATTTGGGCAAAGGTGTCCCTGAATTTTGAATGGTATTTTCTGGAACACATGACCGATTTCTCTGATGGACTCTTGTTATTTTTGATACACTATGCAAGCTCACAGTGAAATCCTGCTCCTCATCCTTGTGCAGTCCATCCACCTGAACTTCACCAGCTGAGAAACACTAACAGGATTTTACCCTCTGGCCAAACACCTCCAAATATTTAAAAATACAAATGCTGATTCCCCGCATTCTATATCAAAAGCAGGTATAAAACTCAGATCAGACAGAAATTCATCAATAAAACTAAAGAAAGCCCTATACCGGGCCTGAGCAGGAAAACTAAACCTTTTCAAGCCAAGATGATCACTGATTAAATAAACACTGAATGGAGCTGACAAACCAGGCCAGTACCTTCCCTCCCTGGGCATCCTGGAAGCTATGTCCAAGGAGAGAGAGAATAAAGGTAAAAGCAACAAAGGAAAAACAACACAAAAAGGGATCTCATTAGAGCCAATGATGGGTATACACAACTATCACTTATCAAATGGGAAAAAAAAGCAGAACCCTGGCTGCAGTTGGCCTTACCATCCCTTGAAGTGAAGCCGGGCACCTCCTCCTTGCCTGCCAGCACCCCTGGAGAGCAGCCTCCGCACAACTCACAGACAAACCAGGCTGTGGATGAGGACATCTGCCCAGGTGAACGCACCCTCCTGTGCAGAGCCCTGCACCCCCTTGCCCCTCTGCACAGCAGAGGTTGAGATACCTTTGAGCCACCTATTCATGTGCATCAGCAGCACTGGGGTCGTTGTTCAAGTGACAGTCTGAACTGTGCCTGAGAAGTGCCACCCTGCACTGGGTGAAGGGATGGTAGCAGCAACAGGAGGTAATGAATTTTCCCATTATTTCTCATAGGTATAGTCTACTGCAAGTGCACATCACAGCATTTGCTCCATCAGCCACAATATAGCACGGACAAATACAACAGGGAATAGCACCTGCCACATGCCTCTGCTTGCAAACAGGTCCCTTGTGGTGTTGGGGTGTAGCCCTGAGCAGGTCAGCACCAGCAGGGCTGCAGGGGTGTCTGCCTGCTCTGCAGCGATGCTGGGGAGAAAGAGAGAAGTCTGCACCTGCAGATGCTAGCCACACCAATCCCAGCCTGTGAAAGCCCATTTTCCCAAAATAATTAACTGGCATGAATGACAGCCTGGTGTGGTGCTACACTGCATTACAGTAATAGGCTGGTGTTCATTTTCTCATTTTATTTTTTATATTCTCCGAAGAATCCTTAGAAATCAAATATATTTTCCCAACCGTACCATTCTTCCTCATTTGAGGAGTATTAGTTCATGGTCCTGATAGACCTAACACCACCCTACTTCCTTTTGTAGCCTTTTCTTAGATACCAAGATCAGGTACACCACCATCAGAAAGACGCCCATTTGGGGACTCTAAACTCCACATCCTTTCTTAATAAAATCAAAGACAGCTTTCAGGATCTGGCCTGCAGGACAGTACTTTACTGGTTCCCACAGGAGTTGATAAGAAAGCAAGAATTAATCATTTATTGATCATTTGACCTCACAATGTGTTAACTTCATTGCTTATCTCAGGAAAAAAGTGGGGGATCTTCAACAAGAATTACTTGGAGAATGCTATGAGCCCAATTTCCACACCAGTGAATGTGAGGACACCGGAGTGATTGCTCTGACTTCATTTGTGGAAGCAGGTACGTACATGCATGAATACAAGAAATCATTGTGGATCTGGAGGCTGCTGTCAGACCCCACTTGCTGCCAGGGGGAATTCTGCTCTCCATGATGAGCCACCCACTGCCCAAACACAGCAAATCCTGCCAAAGAAGGGATCTCTTGTGCACTGATCAGCATAAAACATGAGCATACAGGTGTTTGCTCTGGAGTACAAGAAATAAAAAAGAAGGGGAAAATGGAAATTACCCAGGCTATTGAATTATGGTGGCTCCTCATTGTACCTAGAGCCAAATCCTTCATGTCCTATCATTTACACAGGTAACCTCATTGGAGCCATTTGCAATAAGCACTCAGCAAAATGGACGGGATTTTGGTCCAGAGAGTATTTGATCAAGTCAAATAAAGCATCTTCATAGGCAATTAAGACAAGCCACTCATCATTTGGCTTCATTTTATTAGAACAGCGATCAATTCCTATATCAGACATAATATATCCTGTACATTTCTCTGCAACAAACTGAATCTGTGGCTTTTGTAAACATTTCATAGGATTACATGATCACCACAGCCTGAGTCAGTAGAAAGATCTGGTAAGACCAATCTGATAAGAAATTAGATGGGTGAATTATGCAGAATACAATTTCTGTAAAAAATCCTTCATATGCTCTGTAAATTTTGACAGCTTGACAAATAATTTCAAAGATAAGGAGTTTCCCTCTGCTTTTGAATATTTATGGAGTGGAAAAAATACTTGCTTGACACCCAACAGGGAATCAGAATATGAACACAGCAGCATCATTCTCCTCTTCCTTTAGCCCTGGGAAAAATCTAGATGTGCAGGACTGAGTCCTCCAGCTGTACCAGCCTGAGAGCCAGAGGAGAACAGAGGATACAGTGAACGGTGCTAGAAATCCAAACCAAAAACAGATTTCCAATGACATTGGATTGGGCTCTTAACATAGTATTTTGCTGTGGTACTGACTTCACTTGAAATACAAAGAAAAATGCTGTGTTTGGATATACCTATATAGAACCTGTCATGTTCTCAGCACATTTTTCTTCATGAATACAAAAATTAGCACATGTTGTGCTATACACAAAGAAATGTCAAGTGGGTAACCTAAAACCCCAAATGACATAACCAATACCTCTAATTTAAAGAGCAGTGAGTATAATAATAAACTTTACAGGATTCCAATGTCACTGTATCTGACCAGCCATAGTAAAACGCTACTACCTCTGGATTTCAAAACTGAAATTTAACTATTATGGGCAACACTATCTAGTACCAGGATGGTACAAAGCCCATTAAAATATACCATCTGTGTGAACATCTGTCCCTGAGCACACTTTATTTGTAAGATAAAAATAACGGGCATGATATGAGAAAACCTAGGAAATAATTAGGAATTAAGCTTTTATATAGGAATGAACATTTTAAAATAAAAGTATCTAAAAATACACGTATGTCAATTCCTAACACAAGGAAAAGCACAACGATCTTGTCCTCTAAATCAGCATCCTTGTGATAAAACCTCTTCCTAAGCAAGGAGGATTCTTCAATGTCACAGTTAAGTCATAGTTGCTGCAACTGAATGGCAGTGATATAGGCCAGGAAGCGGCAATATGCTCCCCCACCACAAAGAAAACACCACATCCTGATGCAAAGATAAGACTTTCAATATATGATTTTGAGAGGGTTTTCTCCCTTCTTTGACCAACTGCTTGTTCACACAACAGCTAACATAGAGCAGGGTGACATTTGAAGGGAGCACTGCAGTGGCTTACATCAACTGTCAGGACAAGACCAAGGACTGAAATTTTAAAATCACATATTTTTAGTAAGGATACTGCAAAACTAAAGTTTTAGTAGCCTGAGAGTAAAAAAAATACCACTTCTTTTTTTTGTTTTTAAAGCCCAGTGTCTTTATGAATATTTTCACATTTCTAAGCACCAGAGCATTGAGGCATATTTATCATATAGATTATAATCAATTATAATTAATGCTAGGCTGCTCCCTTGCTTTGGCCGAGTAATTTTTTTTTCTGCTGGGAGGTCTCAGTGCAACCACAGAGGAGGGTGGCATGATGAATATCAAAGTACAGCATGGCTTGGCACATGGGTGCACAAGAAAAATACTGCTATTAGCTGAGGAAAACAACACACAAACATGCAACATCAGGGCAGTCACCTCCTCAGCAGCACCTTCCTCCAGCTCAAACATCCTAAAACTGCATGAGTATTATGAAAACACTGCAGTAATTGCAGCAGTTGGTACAGTAAAAGGTGGAGCCGTCTCAGAAAACAATTTTTCTTTCCACCATCTGTTTTCCAACTGCTCGGCACCCCAACGAAGCACTGGGTCATGCAGTCCTGCTGCACAGCTCTCCTCTGGCAGCGGTGGGGCTTCCAGACACAGTGGCAATAGTACTGTGCCTACAGGCATTTAAAACTGAATCAGGTAACTATTCTATTGTATTTTGGTTTCCTTTAGAAATTAATCAAAACCAGGATAACCCCCTCTACTTCCAAAGGAGAGTGTGCAGAGATAGCAGGGGAGGAGATGCCCCACAGGGGTTTGCTTCCGCATGTCCTCCCAATCAGAAGAGCAGGGTTTGCTTTCCTGTTGCACAACTTCCCCATGTCCCAGCTCACAGGTGGACACAATTCACTGAAGACTCTAAAAAAACCTCCAATCTCCTACTTCAGCTCTGCTCCAACCTCACTTTCATGCTGTGTGTGCCTGTTGAAGGTGACTGCAGTCCTGCCCCTGGGTGGCCAGGCGAGGACAGACCCAGCAGGGGGACTTCCATGGAGAAGGTCCTCAGTAAATGGCTACACAGGTTGGGGGAAGAACAGCAGAGCTTTTTAATCTTTTTAACCCCATTTCTGTGGGTGTGCAAGAAGATAAGTACACATCCCCCAAGGTCCCGCCCTTGCTCATCTATTTTTCCTCTAGGCTTGCAGTCTCCAGCAAAGCAAGTGAGCTCCTAGCTTTGAGCCGATATTTGCATCCACTCAGATGAAGTAACTGCGACCCTGACCTGGTTTGGGCCTGCCTACTGCCCAGTACCCCTGCCAGAGAAAACCAGCATGAACACAGGCCAACCTGTTGGATGCTGACCTTTGAAGCCCTACACAATCCTGGTGGGTGCCCCTGTCAAAGAGCCCTGCCAGCAACATCCAGCTGATGAGGACACCACAGGCAGGAGGGGGGAAAGGAAGACAGCGGGATCTCTCCTTGACCATACTGGGTTTGGAAATCTGTACCTATTAATTATGAATAAATGTAACTGAAGTTGCATTTTTTACTTCTACCACAGAACAAAAAGAGCTTCTAATTTGGAGCGAGACTTTGATATTTGAGAAATTGAATATATAAGCAAGGACTTCTAGTAAAGTTTTTGTGGCAGAAAACTTCAGCAATTTTCTATTTTGTTTATATTTTGATGACTGGCTGAGAAAAAAAATACTCATTGTCAGGCCCAGAGATAAGTGGAGAAATGCTCAGAAAGTAGTAACTTCTAAATGCTACTTTCATGTAACATTTCCCTACTTATCAAGTCTCTCATACTTCCAAATGAATGAGATAATGTAAAAACCCTCTGCAGTCATAATATTGTTTTCTATATAAGACACATGCTATCCTTCTGCCTGCCTGTAATGTGTTCTTTTTGCTAACTTCTATTAATTATTTTCACTTGCTCATCCAATGTGAACTCTGCTACATATTTTTGTTATCCTTTAAGGACATACCCTGTAAGCAACAAAGCTGTAAGTGCTCCTTCCTAGTTTTGCAACACTTTAAATTTTCTGCTCCACATGTGACCAAGCATTTTAAAAGAAGTGCTTGTGCTGTTAATATTGTTCTTCATATGTGAGGACATAAACTTTCAGGCAACTAGAAGACGACTCCTGTTGTGCCAGTATTTTCAGTAGGTAGTATACAGGCAGCTCAGGTAATTAAAGGCTTGTCAGCCTGACAGTGATCCCAGAGAAAACAATGAAACGGCTGAGAGGGACTTGATTAATAAGGAAATAAAGATGGCTAATATAATTACTGCCAATCAACACGGCCTTATAGCAAGCAGATTTTGTCAGAACTAATTTGGGTTTTTTTATGGAGTTTCAAGTTGCTAAAAGTAACCATGATGGTATAATAGATTGCTAAAAGCTACTTTAGATGGTGCTTACTACACAATGTTTTGATTAACCTGATCAACATGACATACCTTAAAAGGATTAAAGCCTGAGTAATTGACCATTTATTAGGGAATTGTTCTTGAACATGTGTTTCCAGTGGGATCCTAAAGCACTCAGTTCTTAGCCCTACTCTTCTTTATGTTTTATCACTGACCTGCAAGAAAACATAAAATCATTACTAATAAAGTTGGCAGATGGGACAAAGATTGGAGAAGTGGCTGAATAATGAGACAGAGCCAGAGGTGTAGACGGGATTGGATTGCTTTGGGAACCAGCATGAACAACCAACATCACCTCCAACAAAGCCAGACAGAGACCATGCTGTTAACATGCTCTATTCTCAGAAAAAAACAAATCTGAAAAGACCTGGGGGGTAGTGAGGGGTTTTCAGCTGAACAGGCATTTGGGTAAGATGTTCTGCTAAAGGAATAAATGTGATCCCTATATGTGGAAATGCTGAATGGGGCAACAGGCTCTTATCTTTGTGTTCAGTCCTGCAATACTGCATCCAGCTTTGATACCCACAGTTCAAGACAGATGCTGAGTAGTCAGGAGAGTTCAGAAAGAAGCCAAAAGAATGATGGAAGAGTTGCAAAACGTGGTTCATGTGAAAAGGTTCAAGGTGTTCAAGATACTTAAGAAAAAAGTATATGCTCACAGCCCAAGATGCACCATGTTGAACACAAATTGGATTTAGAAGGTTCCCCAGGCTGGTAAACAGACCCAAGAACTAGAAACTGAGTCAGGACCATCTGTTCAGATATATGATGTATACTTTGTATAGGAAGGAAGATTTACCCCTGGAACACCTTTTCAGTTCTGTGATAAATATCACATCACTAGAAACTTCATCAGATTTTTCTCTGAAAGGTATGTCCTAGTTCAACCTAAACTCGTTTCAGAAAAACACATAGCCTGTGTTATCCAGAGGTTTAGATTAGCTGTTCTTTGAGCCTGAAAATTTACTACTCTACGAATGTGTCTATTTATCAGGCAAAAATATTAACAGTGATAAAAATTTCCTTTGAAAAAATATTTTTTTCTGTTTTCCTTCTCCTGGCAAAGCTTCTTTTTCTGGTTGAAAATCCTTTTCAACCAACATCCTTCTTTTTCACCCAAACCCGATGTTTTAGGATGCCAGTTGTAGACAAATTATTCTGAATCTCCATGTCCACAAGGCTGCAAAGTCCTGATATAAATGGGCTACCAAGAACAAAACATGCAAGATTCACAGAAAGGATAGAAAGGCATGCTGTAGACAAGGGACCTCCATTCTGACCCCTATTCTCAGGCTGTTTGAAAAAAGTCTGTTCTCCTAGACAAGGCTGGATAGGCTGATAAATACCCATCTTAAAGCTTTACGTTATTACAGGGCTTGGCTGGATTTATATTGGTAACCTAGGGACGAAAGGCTTTCTATCAATACCCTTTCTACTTGCCCTCTAAGCAAGCTATGCTTTTTGTGCATGTGTATATTTATAGCAAACCTATACTTTAAATGATCTTTAGCAGCTGAAATAATTACCCCAAAACATTATATCACTAGAGAAATCAGTGAACTGGAAAAAAAATCACTAAAATTTGCTACATAACCTGCAGAAATTGAGCAAAATAACAGATGGCTCACAATATTCGTTCTCCAATTAATGGCTATAGAGAAATAGCTTACTTGGAGGAAAATGACACTTTCCATTTAAACTTGGAGTATTTTAAGGCAATAATTTAGGGGAAATTCCAGCAGGCAATCAGCAACTGTTATGACCTTTAATATTTCAGGACTTGATCCTCACAGGGGCCAAACCTTGGCCTGCCTCTCAGGATCACATCTTTATTTCTTGCTAAGTCTTGTTCCTTGCTCCTGTTAAAGTCAGTCCAAACCCAAAATCATGAGATAAAAAGGTGGTGAGAAAAGATATAAATAATATGTGTAGTGCAGAATAAATTCACATCTAAATTACAGGCCAAGGGAAAAAACAGCTTCTGCAGAAGACTCATCACATCCACTGCCTTCGCTTTCATATCTATTTTTCTACCTTAATTCCCAGACTATTTACTATTTAATAACTCATTCAAGGTCTTGCTTGAACGCTTTGATGCTTCTTGCTTGAATAGATTTTCTTTGGAACATACTCCCTGAGCTGTACACATTACATTTGCTATGAACCATTTTTTGGCCACTATATTCTCTTAAAAAACCCCAAACTCCCACAATTTTCAGCTAAGTTTTTCAAGACTACCCCTGACTTCAGCATACCAGAATTTATCAGAATGGTCATTGTGGGGGTGAAGGTAAATTCCTATTACGGTATCCCTGATTTATTTTCATTTATGTCACTGAGTTTTATTTTACATCCAGGCTTCTAGACATTCCTTGCTTTGCATGAGTCGAAACACTCTAAAAACACCCAGAAGAGTTGTGCAATCCCCATGCAAACAAATTTCCCAATTAAAAAAATTAAGAATTTGATCTGTGGAGTGACAGTAAGATCACAGGCCGGTAATGATTTATTTGTGACACTGTTAGTGATGTCTTTGTTTTATCAAGCTTGACTCCTACTGTGATTAAGGTTTTGTTTCTACTGTTTGCAATCAAGGAGATTTTATCCACCTTAATTATTCCTAAAGATTTTCACTTTCACCACATTGAACTTCTGAACATTCAATGGTTGTTTACTTTGTTTCTTATTCATTTCTCAAAGACACTTAAAAGTGCATTTTTCTAAAGATTTTTTTTCCCTTTCATTTTTCAATCTGTTCTGGATGGTGTAAATATTTTTCTTCTATATTGATTTTTGTCTTTTTTTTCCTTCAACAAATGCCAATTATTTTACTAGAGTTAACTGAAACTGACTCATCTATTTTTGTTTAGCAATTTCAATGCATATATTGCTATTATGCTCCAATAACCTTGCCCACCAGCATTATCAATGCAAGCAAAGCCACAGGAAAAGTATTCATTAGTTAAATTGTTATTTTAATTAAAGATAATAGTTTCTGTTTAATCCTTTATTCTTGTCTATTCCCTTATGAAGTATAATGCTAATTATCCTAGGGTATAAGTAAGAAGTTTTGGCTTGCAAAGTCAAGGATACCACAGGAAACGCCAAAACTAAGATAGGCATAGTTCGGTTCGCTCCACAACATGGGCAGATGCCAACACAGGAAAACTCCACCAGAAACAAACTCAATGAAGAAGCTTTGTAAAGCTGATCCTCTTAATTTTTCATGATAAAATTTCAAGCCCAGTTACAAATAAACCCTACTTACTCTGGATTTTTACCAAAATCATCCACAGGAAACCTGTCCAAGCAGATCAGAATTGGAAACCTTGCACATGGTGTCTTGATTTATTCTTTAACTGAGGGCACCACAGCCTCTTCAGTGGCTGATGTGCCCAAGTACCTCAGGCCTCAGCATAAGCACATCCGTTTTGGTTCTTAACATAGAAAAAGCTTTGCTTGCACTCCTACCTACGCAAAAACAATGTCTAAGGAGATTGTTGCAGCATATGCCTATATTAAAGAAACATAGCAAATATAATGAGCTCAACAAACAACAGTATTATCTCCTTCAACCTGAGATGACTACAGATGCCATAATTTATACGGCCATTTACTTCAAACAAAGACTGTGGCGTGTAAATCACAGCTATCGCCCTGCCATCTATGCAGTCATTTTGCAACTCAACCCCTATAAGCCAATTACAGTGTAAACACATGGACTCAAAAAGATGTTTTGTGAAAACTGAGGTGCTGCAGTGGGGAGGTTAGAGAAGTTTTACCACCAAACAGCTGCCTCTCTCCTCCCCAGCTGGTGTATTTTCTCTATCTTTAAAGGATTATCTGCCTTAAATGAATGCTGGTTAAATACTTTCCAAAGAATTATTGTTTTCTTGGAAACAAACAAACATTCTTCAAACTCTGCTTCAGAAACCATGACTCTTGAAATAGAAGATATTAATTCTAAACTCAGTTTGCAGTCTCCTTCTCACAACCTCCTTTTCTACTTTCCAGGTAGAAATCCTAGAGTTGTCAAATCCGTATGGAAAAGTGTAAGACATGAAGCAAATAATTCATATGTAGAGTACGTTATCTGCCTAGCCAGTGTATATATATTTTATTCTAGATAGTAGGTTTCCCTGCTGTGATCCCTTCAGAAAAGGAGGAATACTCAGTAAGTAGCCATTTAAATGATGTACATACTTTAAAAATAATTTTTGTAGTGGCTTATGTAGTATGAGATGAAACTTTTGAACTTTGACTTTCCCTTTCATCAGTATAAGCAATCACATTTCTAAGAAATATCTACTTTATAGCTCAATCCTTGGCTAAAACTAAAATTGTCCCAGAAAGATACAGAAGATAGAACTTCCATAAAATGAATTAAAATGTCATCTAAGTATAAGGTCAGTTTGTGTTATACTTCAGTTTCAGATCATTTAGCGGACACACAAGATCTCTTCCGCCCCCCACCCCCACCCTGTCCCGCTAGTTGCTCTATTAGCTTGGCAAATAAAAGCTTTTCAAAGAACCCTTTTATTCTCTTTCCCTTTAAAGTAGCCCTTTGCTGGAAAATTAGATCTCAGAATGAGTATAAAACATTTAGCTGCTGTTATACCAGGGGCCACAGACAGAAATATTTAAAGTTTAAAATCAGCCTCTCAGCTAAGTCAAAGGCCCTCACTGTATCAACAGAATAAACCAAAGGCTGATCTGTTCTTTCTGATCTGGTTATAAGGTTACAGGTCAATACATATTATCTGAAAAGTGGCTCCAAGCAATAGGTATGTTTGCAGTCTAAAGCATTTGGAGGAGGATTCACCTGCTCAAATATAGACTTCAAGGTGCTGAACATGTAAATCTGAGTTTGCTGTTTAGACTTTTTAAAAGGCAATAACAAAAGGAGGCAATGGAAAAAACCAGACACTTCTGACTTGCCTGTATAGATATTTACCTTATACAAAAATAGGACAAAGCAACTTTTCTTTCTTACTCAGCTACAAAGGAACAGTCAGATGTAGATGTCTACCTTGGGGGTGTCTTAAGACCCGAGCTGCCTCATTGCGATCACAAGGCCAGTGGCCATTCTCTCCAGCATGAAGTGTAATTCTTTCTCTTATTATTGTTTTTGAGACACTGGTAATAAAAAAAAAAAAACATTCCCGCCTGTGGCATTATTTTCCTGTCTGACAGTAAGTCAGTGCATGCTTCTAGGTAAGCATCTTTTGTCAGAACATTAACAAAGACCTGGTGTAATTAGGTCTGTAATTTTACGGACTGTTACTCTAGAGAAGTGTTGGCCTGGGCTCTCCCAAATTTGTAAACTGTTTACAACCCTTTCAGTCTCTTTTTAAGCTACTGACTTCTCTGATGCAATTGCAACTTTCTTTAGCTTGGCAGAACTCAAAACTTTTACTTCTGAATTCCTCCGGCAGATTTTCTGTTTCATGATACATACATATTTGTGAGGAACCCTCAAAGGCAGATTTAAATAGGTCTAGAATGTCTTATCAGATTCCTTTCAGCTATTATTTAACAAATTTCTTCCTCATGATCTCTCCTTCCTGGTATATGAGCTAGAATTTTATCAGCTGTGATACTCTTCACAAAATGTGGTTCAGCTACTTTTATTTGCTGCACTTTTCAGTCAGCATATAGTAAGTTCTTCCTTTACATTTATGTGACTTGAACTGCTTTTGATTCCTGTATTCTTGTGAAGAATCTTCTATCTTTATGTCTTTTTAAAGGCAAAGAATTATTTCCATCTGGTTTTTCCTCCTTCCTATATTATCAAAGGTATTATGAGGTAGTTTCCTTGAATTACCACTTTGAACCCTTCTCTTTAGAATTTCTATCTTCAGAAGCATGGCACCAGTATTTACTTCAGTTTTCCTCCCTTGTGACTTGCAAAAAAGTCAACAAATGGATACAATACAATGAAATTCTATTATTACTTCCCTTATAGATATTTGTGCTCTAGAAACATAAAAGGTATCCTGGAATATGACTATCACCAATTCAAACAACATGCAGCCTTTTGTCCGGAATGGATCTGAATGCTTTGTAAATATTTCTGGTTTCTATTGTGCTGTAGAATGAAGGAGAGATAATAATCATCAAAATAAAATTTGCCTTATATTCTGCAATATTTTTGAAGGAAAGAGAGAGGGAGAGGGAGTGTAAATTCATCCAACCAAGCATATTATTGATCTCCATCGATGAAAAGAAATCAAAGTATAGGGTTATGTTCTTTATTTCTCCATTTTATTTCTCCTGGCTTTGACTAGAAATTCTGTCCTGCTTCTGAGAAAGCTTCCACAATGAAAGGGCCACTGGAAATGCCAACAAGCCCTGTAAGGTGACATTTTTAGTTCTCTAGGCTTTTTTCTCTTGGCTGTAAGCACAATATTCTTCACTATTTGTGGATACACTGTTTGCCACATTAGGGGAGAAAACAGCACATATTCAAGATATTTCATTATGTTATGGCTCTTTGCTACTTTAGCTGTTACTTTATAAGAAGCATGCACAATAGTACATACCATTGAATGTATAAACCATCCAACATATTATTTTGATGAATTTCAAAATCTATTCCCTGTAAATTTGCTACTTGGTAAGCATAAAATGTCTAAGTAATTCTGTCTTTTCCAGGATGCCTGAGGTGCAAGCACTTGTGTTCTGTGTTTCACTACATTTTGAATGTAGTTAATATACCTTAAAAACTAGACTTTATCTTCCAGATATCAGTAGTTTACCTTTCTATCGCCTGACAGTTCTAACATCTTCAAGATGTTTATCAGCAGCCCGTCACTTGCACCTGGCTATTTTGTACTCTTAACAATAATCTTCCTTTAAAAAAATGATACTAATAAGTAGATATTGACTTCTGCTGAGATGACTGTCAAGATTTATTGACCTCAGGGTAAGTATTTACCAAAGCAACCTGCAGTCAATAATTTCTTTGTGGAACAATGTGATACCATCTTCCTTCCACCACCAGTCTTTCCAAATGAACTACATCTGAAAGAAAAAAAGATGGCAAAGAATTTCAAAGAATAGTATTTTTAACTAGAACATCCTACAAGGTAAATCACACTCGAGGTGAAAAAATAAACTGCTTTTCCCAGCCTCTGATTCAGACAAACACTTCTGCGGGACTCAATAGGACCAATAGGGGGGTGTGTGGGGGTGTGTGGGTGCTAATTTGCCTGTGCAAACAGATGTTCCAGATCTCTGTATTAATGAACTTGGCCATGGCAGTCACTTACTGGCTCACTACTGGAATGTTTACAGCCATTAGTGTAAACTAGAAAATGTATGACAATGTTTAGATAAATTATCTCCTTGTCTAAAACAGCCTCTTCTGAACTGCTTCCATTGCCACCTGAAATACCCGTCTAGTACAAACCCTTCAGCTGCCACGATGAACCCAGATTGTCATGATGAACTCCAGATTGTTCATACAGAGCCCGATTATCGCTTTTGTCAGCTTTGTGTTAATGCAGCTTTTCTAATTTCAGTTCAGTACCTCTGGTTTTACACCAGGCTGAGCAAGACTCCAGCCTGCGGTTTGTACCCATCACTAAACCCCAAGCGCTCATTTACATTTTTGTTCTTTCAGTCTCTCAAGTCTCCAGACTAAGAGAACAAAACACATTACCTTTGTTGGCAAAAAGCTTCCTCTTCTTACATCTCGTCATTTACTCTGCCATCTCATTTATATTCAAACCTTCTCATTTATATCATGTACAGTTGACTTCTCTGCATTTTAAAACAAATCTATCCACCTACTTCTTTATATTCATCATCTTGAATAAGTAGGCAAGTCACTGCCTTATTTTGCTTCCAGAAAAAAATTATCTACAGAGCCTGCTACGGTGTCTTTAGATACCTTTACCTCACCTTCATCCACCTCCTTGGTACTCTACCACTTCCACTGCAACTCTCAGTGTAAAATACTTCTTCCCTTTGACCTGGAGAGAGGATGCTGTGACTACCTGTCAACTCACACTTAGGCTTCAAATGCTGCTGTCCCTACAGCCACAGTTGGTGGTGCCAGTTTTTAGGATCTGGTTTGACTCTCTCTGAAGTTAATTAGACAGTATTTTCAAATCAGGTTAACTTCATTGAAATCAGTGGGGTTAGCTACCACCAGTCACATCATTAAAGATGACAGAGAAATAAATTTCTAGTTAAAATCTAAGCACAGTGCATAGCGAGTATTCAAATGTCTGAAAGAAACAACAATGCTGAATATTTTGGGGTGCAAGGATATATGGGTCATGTGTGTGTGTGTCTGCGTGTGTGTAGGTGGGACTGCATGGCCATGCATGTTTAACGGAAACCGTATAGGTGAAAAAACAGGAGGACATCCCACAGAAACAACCCCAGAGTATAGATGCATCGGACAAGTAAGAACAATGCTCTGATAAAAACTCCCAACTGGTACTGTAAGCAAAGCAGAGACATCTGTGTATCTACTGCAGACCTTAAGGAACTCTTAAGTCCCTCCTGTATACGTAAAAAGACTTTAGTCAATCTGGAATTTGCTAACAGAGATGAGCTATAGCAAGGATATCAGAAAGTACATCACAAACATCAGCTCTGGGAAGAAATCAAAGGATACGCAAGAGAGAAGAATGGAAGAGAGTCACTGGATGCCCATTTGGGCCACTCAAAGCATTTATGCTTTAGGAAAAGACTGAATGATACAGATTGGGACCGTGCCCTTTCTGGCAGCTATGGAGCAAGTTCCCATCTGTAAGAGGAACAGTGTCCAGCCTGACAGCTTGAAGTACAGGGAAAAATGCTCTAAACCAAAACTGTGTAGGGAGAACTAAAAAAGCTAAAGGATGCAGGAAACTTGCCCAGTACCATTGAGAACTTACACGATGAAGTGTCAGGGAATCAGCATGTACTTTATCAGCTGGGCTTGGACTGACTGGTGAGTATCAGGAAATGGAGGCCTCCGAGAGGACATTCAGCATTTCCTTGTAACAGCATCCCATGACAGGAAGGCAGC
This sequence comes from Phalacrocorax carbo, assembly GCF_963921805.1. Taxonomy (NCBI): domain Eukaryota; kingdom Metazoa; phylum Chordata; class Aves; order Suliformes; family Phalacrocoracidae; genus Phalacrocorax; species Phalacrocorax carbo. The sequence continues at coordinate 14,941,931 of NC_087513.1, read as the reverse complement.
ACTGGTGAGAAAGACCAACTGCCACAAGCCCTGTACAGCTCTGTGTTTAATATGTATATGGTAAAGAAAGATTAATGATATTTAGTAGTCAAAAAAAGAAGCTAGAAGTCATTTCTAAGCCAAAGGGAATAGGGACCTAGTAGAAAAAAATAGGAATTCATTTAGCTAATGTCTGCACAGTGGAAAAATAGCTGGAAAAATAAGAATAGTTTAAGCATAAGAAAAAAGATGTGCTTATGACCAAAGTCCCTATTCTGTTCAGGAAGCAGATGGTTAAATGGAGGAAGATAGGGCACCAAAGTTGAGATACCTGAGAATCAGCTTGATTTTTGTTATTTTGTATTATAAGAAAAAAAAAAGATAAAAAAGAACAGAGAGATGTGGGTCAGATGAAACAAATTATACACAATTGGATGTCAGCAAACGAATTGTTCTTTATTCAAGGGGAAAAAGCTGTGTAATAGTTATCCACTACTGGGATAGTTTCCAGAGGAAAAAAGATGGGATAGAGCAGCTTTGGGACCTAGGCTGTTGGGGAGTTCGGGGGTGCTGCTGCCTTTTAGGTGAACAGAACAGGGACACATTTTTGCTGTGAAGGAGGTGATGAAAGACCATGAAAGATGGAAGAAAAGCTTAAAAACCCCCAAACCAGTCACCCTGATTGGTGTAAAGGAATACTCTGGGGAAGAGGAGAAGCTTAAGCTTCAAAAGATGTAATGACTAAATATTGATCATAAAGAGTACATGTGAATTCCAAAGGTCCTGATCTACCAGCTTACCAGAAAAGGGGCCTGACTAGAATGTGCCAGTAGTTCCTTCCCTTGAAAAGCAGAACACTTGAGTCCTACCCCAGTGAGGGTTTAAGATGCAGCCAGGATATGCACCAAGAGCTAAGAGCTCTTTATGTCATTTAAGATAACCTACAGGGCTTCTCCCAGCATAGAGGTCTAAGATGCTTCTGGTTAATAACCAGGAATCATTCTCCCAATCCCATTCAGTTTTCCTGCACAGTGGCAACAAGGGAATGGCACTGGAGGACATCAACCCATTCCCCTTCTACCTTGCCATAAAGCAGTACCCAAGAGGAAAAAGCATTGCTGGTCAGTGAGGAAATGCATAATTGAGTTTAACCAGTCTCTGGGCTCATCTAGAATTTTGGTTAAGAAAAAATATGGTACAATCAGATCAGAGTTGGAGAAAAGATACCTTCTGAAAGGTTGGGCAGATGATCTTTCGAGGTCCCTTCCAACCTGGGTTATTCTATGAGTCTATGAAAATTAATTTGAAAGCATTCTTATCCATTATTACAGATAGATGATAACCTAACTCTATAGGAGTTTCAACCCAGTGGGATATAAAAATGGGTCTTGGCAAGGTGAAGTGAACAGAAAAGACAGAGGAAACTGTTTTCACAGCTGAACACAGACTGCAGCAATGTACAGTAACACTTCTGGCTTGGGCAGCGTACTTGCTGTATCCAACAGTCTTATAGAGGGAGTATTACACAGCCGGCCTCTCTCAGCTCCTATGCTACCTGCAAATGATACCCTCAGGCCAGCTAAAAAAGGTTTCTGCAAGAATTGAAAAATTTAAAACCAGTCTGAGATAAACTGACAACTGTTAATCTGAGCCTAAAGCCTGAGAGTTTTTCTGAAGCCTGGAAGTTTACTGGGGGTGTGTTATCAGCAAAACAAAAATTTCCATCAGCATAAAGAAAGGTGGCTCTCCAAGCATTCACATACACATAGAGGTTTGTAGGACTTTATTCCTATTATAAATTTTATCACTATTGCAAAACTCTCTGTGGTTTGGGTGAGAAACAGATTCTGCATCAGCAGACCGCGATTTACCACTTTCAGAGTTACAAGGACTGCTGATATTGTCCCTGTCATGGCTTATTCATATTTCCGATTCTTCTCATAATGGATGAAACAAATTACTATTAGTTTGGGAATTAGCAATAATTTGGAGAAGTACTGACACAAGAACATGCCAAGTTGAAGTGGATGGCAACTGAATACAGCAAACGAGTCATTCTGTGGAAGAAAATCATTGTACAACCTGCAACAAACCCCTGACAGTGGTGACAGTCATAGACTGTTTGCAGCTTGACCTGTAGAGGCAGTTTTTGATGAAGACAAAGCATCCACGCCAACAATGCCTGCAACAGATTCTGCAAACCTGAGAGGTAATTTGCTGCATAGTTGGAAAAATTGTACCACTGTGATTGTGCAGCCTCACACAGGCACCAGAAAGCAACATTGATGCCTTGTCAAGATAGCCTCGTTGAAGTGATAGATTGCAAACACTGCCCTAAGTAGGAAACCAAAACCTGATTTCTCAAAGGAGCAAGTATCCTCAGCAAAAAGATTACTGTCTTCTTCATCCTGTAATCTGCAGAAAAGGAAATGTTGCTGATTTATCCACTGGTGATGAAACGGGACTGGAAGAACAGACGCCAGAGCAGCTATATGCTTCCTAGGTATACGGGCTTCAATTTCAGGACTGCATATGAAATAATAAAAATACGAGTGCAACCCCTTCCTCTCTTCTCACAACACTACGAATGTACTTCATATTTTTAAAACCACTGAAAATTTTGGGCTTTCTAGAGGGAATTTTATGACAGAACATCCTCTGATAAAATAAACCAAAAACCATTCACACAGACGGTGATTCAAGAGGGTTTTGCAAAGGACAAAGGTCCTAAGCTGAAACCAGTGGTTTGTCCCCATGACAGTCAGACCCAGAAAAGGAATCTTTCACTTCTCTGGAGGCTGGAAGAGAAATAATCAGGGAGTAGAAGCACCTACAGAGGTTTCTGTGGTTGGGGCTGTTTGGGTTTACTGGCAGACAGAACCTGTTATTTTTAAAATGTCCCAATCTCACTACAACTCGCCCTTGTTAACCCAAGACTTGTTAGAACTCAAAGCAATTTAATTTAAAATATGAATTCTTAAACAAAATATCTTATGTCTACCTCTTTAGAAAAAAAAATTAACTTCACAAAAATGCAAGGATCCAGCGTGCCTAGTGTACCTGTGTTGGGTTCCCATCACCAGGTCTTGCTCTTGGATTTCCTTCCAAAATGAATAAAAAAAGAGCATCTTAGAAAAGCAGTAGGAAGGAATTATGCCTGGCTATTCACTTGGCTCTTTAGTGAACCGTGAGTTGGGTCTGTTCATTTTTTGAGAAACCTTACCTTTTACCACTGCAATGCTCCAGAACAAAATGAACAAAATCCCTGTTCTGCTTATCTGCTCTTTAAAGAAGTCCGCAACAACTGAATTCATCAGCTCCCTAAAGGTAAGTTTCATCCACGACAGTCAAGGTTATTTTCTGAGGATATAATTTCTGGGTTAGCATTTCTAGTTTCTGCCTACTCAGACAGCTAGATCTTTTCACTAAAAGGATGGAAACTGTATTCACAATTGTGACCAAATCCACTGTGAAATATGTATCCACAAACTGAGCGGTTTTATCTTCCTGACCAGCATGTACCCTGAGATAGGCATCAGCTCAGGTGAGTTTCAGCCAACATGCTCCAGAGAAGACAGAACTAAAAGCTCTCTGCACGGTGATTTGGTGTGAGCAACAACCAGCACACAGAGCACTTAGGAAATTATTACAGTTTCCCAAAAAACACCAGCAAGAATTTGAAGGTTACACAAGGCTTCTCAATGAAAAACAACAGCAGACACAAATATCAATTGCCTTTAAAAAAAAAAAAAGCAATCTGGAAGGTGCAGCTTGCAGGAGCCTCCCCTCGGCATGGGAAGCACCTGTGAATGCCCCCTGAGTGCCAGCCTCCGGGGCCAGGTTAGTGGAGAGCTGCTGCTCTGCTGTAATGGGGCAAAGAGGAGGCACTGGTGGGGGTTTGGAGAGAGGAAAGCAGGGTAAATCAATCCCAGAACTCCACTGTAACCCTGGAGGCTCCCAAGACTTGATGTCACCTGACAGGAGAGTTATCTGGGGAGTCCAGCCTGCAAGCTGCAGCTGCATTTGATTGATTTAGGAACAGGGACATGCAGACCAGCATGATCTGCTACATGTGTTGGTGCCCTACATGCACCAACAGAATCTGTAGACCCCTCTCCTCGTCCCAGGGGTTTAGCTGCTCTGTTCAAGGTCCGCTCTGGCACAGCCCAGCAATGCGACCCTGGATATAACTGCTGTGAAAACAGCTCAGCTGTGGGAAAGCGCTGTGTCAAGAGGCTGGGAAGGCTTGCCTCAGGAGCTGTGTTTGGGCTTAGACCTATCCTCTTGGCCCTTGCTGGGCTATGCTATATGGCAGGAGTACCTGGCCATGTGCCATGTTAGCCCTCACTGATGGACCTCCCTGCCTGACCTTGGAGCTGCCTCCTCACCACAGACTTGTTTGGTGGTTGCTGATGGTTGGCTGACCCTGGTTATCCTCACTTCACTCATTGTATGGATTTTGCTGTGCCAGGTTCCGGATCTACTATGTCAGCAAGAGAACATTCAGTTTGCAAGGTATTTCAAAATCTTCAGAAATAAATTGTGTTTGACAACTGTATAAATGGAATTAGCAATGTGGCAAACTGCACAATGTCTTCATGGACCACTCTGATAAGGAAAGGAACATGGACTTTAAAAGGGAGAGCCACCATTTCTGCTTCCAAACATCTTACTCAAACATCGGAGTGCTTGTGCATCCAGAGATGGTAAATTCTGAAGGCCTTTTATGTGTTCAGAAAACTGTACTTAGCAAAAATCCTCAGATTTCTACAAGTTACCACAAAATATTTACACAGTACCTGGATATGACACCAAAGATACTTACCTTTACCTGAACTCTGAATAGGTCATGACAAAGATTATGATTTATATAAATGTGTATCCATTCTACTTGTCTAACACTTACTTGGTCCAGGACTTCTAAAATTACGTTCAGATTTAAAATTATAGGAGCTCATTATCTAAAACACTTTATGATTTTGTTTGTTGTCTTCCAGATAATTCTAGTTATTTTTAAAAATTCAAGCATGTCTGTGTATCTAGTTTTTATATAAGATTACCTAAGTCATGAATTGTATGTAATTAAATTATCTCACCCCAGCAGCAGAAACTATGGTTGAAATTTTAAAGGTTGTAATAAAGTATTAGAATGATCTTTTCCTTTCTAATATTAGATCAAATCATACACCTTAAAAGCAGCAAGTAATTAAACTGTGGCTTCCTTTATTAGATAACTAGCTCTGTGGCAAAAAGAAAAAAAAAAACCAACCTGCCTTTTAGCTTCTTAGCTGTTGGCTTGACTAGAAAAACAAATCCTGTTCAAAAACCTTTCTGGGAAAGATAACTACCATTGAATTACTTGTCTGTAGCTGAAAAGCTAATCTCCTTTACTCCTACGCACAGATCTGCACTAGAGTCAATCTGGGACACACCCAAAAGCATGTTTATCAACGCACTTCTCCCTCCATGGCCCTTAGGGTTGCGTGGCTGTTCTCAGGTGGGCTCCCTCCTGACTAGCAGACTCCATGTTTCACTGGCTTGGTCTCTGTAGTCATGAGCATCTTTGAACAGCAGCTCGGTGATGCTATGGCTGATGTCACTCAATCTGCTTCCATTGTTCCTTGCTCTGTATATGCATTAGCCATGAAAACACACACACTTGTTTGCACAAGCAACTTTATCACCTGTCCTAGACTTCCTAGATTTCTGGGAGGAAGAGATTTTCCAGTCTTTTCCAGCCTCCTTGTTCCCAAAGAGTCTGTTCCAAGTTTTCTTCACTGAATTTTTCTGCTTCTCTATCTTTTTTTTTTTTGAATCCAGAATGCTGCTGTCATCTCAAATTTATCTTGCTAAATACTTTTGTTTTCTCCCACCCACCACCATTTACAGGTAGAAAGATGAATTCAGATGAGTAATAAACATATACCGCATGTACCTTCTGAGCTCTTTAGTGTTTGCAGAAGTGTTTATTTGCCACAAAGACTGACACAATATACAGAAAACTCATCAGTTACATTTGAATTGTTAATAAAATCAACTGTTAAATGCAGATCTTTCACACAAAGGAAGCTGGATAGATTAAAACATCCCCTTTAATCACTATTCAACTTTAAAATGTCTCTGTATGAAGTGACAGAAATTAGCTGTATTCAGTAAAAGCAGTAGGGAAGGGTTAAACAAAGAAACCTCTTGTTCACTTTGGCCTCTCGTTGCCTGACTAGAGCTTATGCTACCTACCACTACTCAGGTTCTCAGGTCAAGGGATAAAGTAGGCAATCATGTAAATGACTGCAGTACAGACCTTTTCCTCCCATCTGCCTGCAAACAGAGAAAAAGAGAAATCAAGTTAAAAGCAATCACTGTTACTTCAGCCAGCTAATTTATCTGGAGCTTCTCACATCTCACCATGGTTTCAGTGATCTTACCTACTTCAAATATAGTCTCCGGAAAAAAGCAGAGAGTGAATATAAGCTCCAAGGACTGTCAATGAGCACAGGAAGTTGCATTGTCCTTTCATAAGTGAGCCTTGATGAAGATATTAGTTTGTAAGTATCATGACATTCCAAGAGAAAAATAAAGCAACAAGGCTTTTAAAACACTTTCTGCAGCTCAACAAAGAAACTCATAAATGCCTATCATTACCCTACACCATCTTGCAACAGAAATAGATTCAAATTATTTTGATATAAAAAGATACAAATAATTAAAAGGAGAAGAGTTATAAGCAGGGAAGTGAAAAGTTGCAGCATTTACGACAGAAATGTAGGCATTAATAAATCAGCGCATTTGTGTTTTTTATGGTCACATATGTGACATTCTGCAGTCCCTGTTCAGGCTTTGGTCTCATAGACGTAGATGCTGCTTAGCCAAAGAGCAAATGAACTCACAGTCTGGAGAAGACAGAAAAGGGCAAGAGAGAAGTGACAGCTTGGGGAGGCAACACTCCTTATCAACAGTTAACAGCAGCTCATGAACAAAGCTGGGACAAACACCCTTCACCTGCGTGCTCTCAACAACCCACTGTAGCTGATGCAGTGCAGGCTAATGGCAGAGACAGTCTCTAAGAGAGCCAGATCCAAAACTGGTCAAAGATTCAACGCAATGGTAAAAGTTATGCAGTAGACTGTGGCCAAGAGTGAATGTAGGACACTGGAAAGTTGAGCTTAGTTAAGCATTAGCAGTTTTGCAGTCAGCGAGGTTTTCTCTTAAATATGGTACTTCTGTCATGAAGCAAAGACTCACAATGGTTGCGTTCACGAGAAGCGCTGGATTTAGGGTTCTCTACGCACTGATGAAGTGGGATCTCATTGCCTCTCACTGCAGCCGCAATTTCCCTTGATAAATGTTGAATAAGAGTGAGACAAAGAGGAAAACACCAGTTTGCTCAGGCATCTCTGAGGACTGACTTTATAAACTTGCCTAACTTACAAAGAGGATCCCACCCTGCACACAGAGGCCCACAGACAGACTGTTGGATCTGGATCAGCCACAGCAAAGAAATCTGCAAAAGCAAACTTTTGTGATTCATTTCTGCAACACAGTTATTGCTGCTATGCCTAGCCCTTTTTAAGTCAATACAAATGGCTTAGAGGTCTGCTGTGATAAGTTTTTATGGCAAGTTAGAAATAATCCTATGCATAATGTTTGTGATTAAGGCACCATCCTTCGGCTATATAGCAGACTATCTGCCTGCTCTGTAAGGGTACAATCTACTCTTTGAGCCCCGCTTAGACTCATTTCTACACTGACATATACAAAAAAATCATAGTCAAGCAATGATGATGAAATAAAGTAACAATTAAAATATTCTTAAAAGAGATACCCTTGAAAATATATTCTACCCCTCTCCCTTATCTGTGGCCTGCTGACATAAGGAAGCAAGCTATTTCAGGTAGGTACTGCCCAGACAGTACCTACCATGCTGCTGGCATTACTGAAACGGAAGAAATTAATCAGCCAGGCTGGGTTTTATAACACTGCCTTATGTCAAACCTCGCCAGGTCTGCAGCATGTAGCCCAACAGGTTGGTCACTAGTCAGATGAATTTATGAACTGCATTAAGAATTTCAGGACTTGACTTCACAGGACAGAAGATGATGTGCTATCGTTACCAGTTCAGTGGCATCAAGGTTAGCTTAATGTGCGGGCCACATAATCAGACCAGCATTCACAGGAACACCAAATTCATCACATTTTCAAATGGCCTGGGAAATGGGAGAGTATTCCAATTAAATTTCCTATAGCAGTATACAGCCAAACAGAATTATCTGAACTGCTAAGGATTGTCAGAATCCTGTACATCCTTTAAAGCCTTCCATATAATCTATTTATCATGTGCATGTAGTAATAACAAATTAAGAATATAGAAAAATTCCTAAAACCAAACATAGTCACTCATGCACCGATGGGTAGCTGTCACTTTGGAGCTCCTTAGAGCCACCCTCAGTGCACCTATTATGTCAGCAAACTCACGATAGTATTTTTATCTGGAATAAAGCAGGTATTAATGTAAATGGGAAATCATCAACTGAAACCAAAAATACTACCTAAACAAGTTAGAGTAATAAGGACTGAATTAATTACTGAAAAATGCAGGCCAAACATACTAATAGTATGTGTCCTTGTGACATATGGATGTGTCCTTGTGACATATCCACAGCCACAAAAGGATAAAAGATAAAACACCCCTCTTTACAATTAATCTGACTAGATTGCCATGTATGTTATGATATGGAAAAGCTTCCAAAAATGGCTAAGGCTGTAGTGCTCAGTCATATAATTACAGGTAATTTTACACTCTCTCTGTGATCAAGGAAATTAATTTTCAGTGAGGAAAGTACGCACACTACAATTTTTTTTCTTCAGAAGTTGACAGTAATGAGATTTTAGAGAGACAAAATATGGGTTACACTAAGCTCTCGTTATTGTCCCCATACAGAAAATGGCAATACAATATACCACACTAACACCCCAAGAAATACTTTGAATTCTTACAGAGGCCAGGAAGGACAGATATTAAATCTGGGAAAAGTGTATGGGAATGCATGATCTTTAATAAGGGCTCGTTCATTTATTAATGAGTACCGGTACTAAAGGGCTTCCTGTATGTTATAAGGCAGGAGGGAAAAGGATCCAAACACAATTAAAGGACAACCATTGACAAAAAGCCTTTGGCCTTTATCATTTATTTATTTGGCCTATTTATTCCCTCTATAAGGGGCAAACAAAACAATAGCCTTAAGACCTGGTTCTGTTGAGCTGCACAGCAGGAAAGTGCATGCAAGAAGATTTCTCCTCCTTTCCCAACTTACCGGTGAATGACAGGCAGGATTGCTCCCTGCAATGCAGGGGCAGGAGCGCAGCTGGAGGTAGCATGGCAGGGGGGCAGAGATTCGCGCAGGACCCTGCCCCACCACGCTGGGCTCAGCTGCCCCAGCAGCACAGCACATGCAGTGGCTCAGCGAACAACATCTCAGAGACTCCTGTGTGCTGCCACGAGTGACTCTGTTTTGCAGGGGAAGGGGGAAGCAACAGTTTACACTGGCTTTTAGAACTGCAGGGTGGTCTTGCATGTGTGCTGTTACCTGGAGAGGCAATGGCTTTTCTGTAAAACCTAAAAGACACCCACTCCTCATCATGATGCAACCAAGACCTTTCTGAAGTTTTCCATAAGAGGAAGCGACATCCTGGGACAGCCAACGGGGCTACTGTCAGCATCCTCCTGGGCAGGGGAGAATTTCTAAGGTTCAGGTACCAAGGCTTTCTGATTCGAGGGAAAGACTTGATATGGGTGTTCAGCATCTCAGACAACAGCCTACTCTGGAGTATTCCCCTCAGTAATTCCTGCCCTAGATGGAAGATGTCTTTGCCACTACCTTCAGTTTTGCTGGAACTGGCCCAGTGCTACATGTGACCTTGATAATTGCAAATCAGCATTTTCTAATGAAAAATCTTTTGTTAAAATTTCTGATCAGCTATATGGATTATCTCGGAATTTCACCATGAGGTTAGCTCAGAAAACAACCAATTTTCTCCCAGGATGTTTCCTTTGACGGATTTGGAAATACCTTTGCATGCATTACTTCTGTACCAATGTCATTACTAAATCCTATAAACAGACACTGGAAATGTCTCCTTATTGCTGTTCATCATTGGATAAAGCAATTGCAAACCTTTTACAATGTGAACTGATAGTGGCCAAAGCCAGAATGGGAGTGATTCATGTAAATCAACAGCTCCCAGTCATATCATTATGGATTAGGGATGTGAGACACAGCATTACTAGCACATGTTTGGGAAATGCAGAAAAGCTGAAAAGCTTCACCTTACAAAGACTTCCACCAAATAGCAGGACATATGCCCTAACAACTTTCTACTCAAGCAGATAGGACACTACAGAGCACCATTTAATGGGAAGGTCTGTATGACTGTCTAACACTCACCTGTTTATAAGTCCAGAGGAATGTAACATGCATTATTTATTTAGTTGTGCTACATGGTAATTAGCAATGCTGGAGACTGGAGAGCAGTCGGTTAAGAGGTTAGACATGCTCTGTCAGGACACTGTTAACCCCCAGCGATCTGCCCCGAGATGTCAGTGCCATTTGCAAGTGCTCTGTTATCTACTGCAGCAAAGTGGAGTATCCATGAGCCTCTTTGTCTTTTTCAATAAAGTCGTCTTTTTCTTTAAAGAGGCTTCTAAAATTTAACAGGAAGAAAATAATATGCATGTCCTAACATAAATATTCTGTAGCCTTTTTTGCATGGCCTTTCATCACTTTAGGGATTTGCAGGAAATGTATATATTGGAAACAGTCAGGAAGAATGATCAACTTTTGGTTTGGAAATCACCTCTTCCTTAGAAGCCAGCATTTTATGCACCGCTTTTAAATGCTGCTAACCACAGAAAAACTCTTACTCACTGAACAGTAAGATATTTTTATAAAATACCGCAATTAATATTAGACTCATTCCTTGGCATCTCAGCTGGACAGACCTGACAGCCAGGTAGCTCACTGACCACGTAGTACAGAGGAATGTGGACATGGATCATCATCACAGAAAGGAGGGTGAATCAGATACGTGGGCAGGATGAATGAGTGGCTTGGTACCAGGGTGATGACTGGAGAATTTTGGCAGCTGAACAGGGTGCAGAAAAAGTCTGTGTTTTCAGGGTATGTTGAACTATAAGAGGAGAAAACTTTGTTAAGGTTGATATGGCAGAGCAGGAGCTCCCAGCATCCTTCCACCTATGAAAACTTTGGTTGGCATTCCCACTCCCTGCTGGGAAGCACACATCAGTGGAAAAAACCTGTCCCACATATAGCAGTTAAAGTATGTTCATACTGCAAACAACAGTCAGATGTTGAGATACTTACCCTAGACAGTTATCTCACATAGTGACTAGACTACACTGACTTGTGCTGTCTGATCTTTGCTGCTTCTTGTCAAGAGGAATATGATGCTTTCAGCAGCCAAGCCAAGGCAGGCGCCTTGACCCCCTGCTTGAGGACTGAGTGCAGCCCTGCCCCTGAAGGGCTGCTGAGTCATGTTCCCCTGAGAAGAAGGGATGGAGAAGAGCAGAAATGGGAAGCAGACCTCTGACTTTGCAGGCAGTCCAGCTCCTGCTGGCTCATTCCTCTTACAAAGCAGAAGCCATAGGTAGGTCCTAAGGTCCATGAGCTTTGGGTTTTCTGTTCAGAACTCAGCAGGTGCTGCACCACAGAGTATCTTTTTGCTAACCCATCTCATCTGTTGACTAACTTCAAAGCTTATAAAAATAATCTTAAGCTGACAAGCTACTTACATAGCTTCCTTCTTCACCTCCAGGTCTTAGGGGTGGGAATTCCAGCTCACCTTGCTGTAACCACACCCTGCCTCTGTCTTCTCATGGTCCTTTGCTTCCAGGCTGTTGTGCAGGGTGTCTTTGTTCCCTTACACCCTCTCAGCTACATGGCAGCAAAGTGAACTAGATTCATCCTGCCCATACTTAATCCTCCGGTGTTTCTGCAACAAGTCCTTCCTTACGGCCCCCTGCCTGCACAAAGCCTTTGGTAGGAATGGAAAAACCACACAATCACAGTGTTCTGCAATCTGGATCTGAACTAGAAAGAAACTGGAAATGAAATAGTAACTGCAGTAGAAGTAGTATGATTAAAAGTTTTGAAATATGAGTTGGTTAGGAATCGGATAGACTAGAAGGAGAATGCAGGGGGTTTTTTTGTTTTGTTTTGTTTTGTTTTGTTTTGCCCCTTTTTTTTTTTTTTTGCTCTACGTCAAACCTGAATTAATTCCAGGAAGCCCTGTGGGCCACATTAACAAGAAGGTTAGACTTGCTATTCAAACTGGTCCCCTTTGTCCTGTGAAAATCAACGAAGATGGAATTTCCAGATGAAGGAAAGGAAAAGGCACTCCACACTCTGGACCAGATTCTAGCACACATACCAGCTTCAAGAGCAGTGCCCAATGTCTTAGTCACAAAACAGGCACCTCTCCCTTCTCACTGCAATCTTGCACTATTCTCCAGGCTCTTACGCTGAGCTAAGGTAAGGTCCTTCTGGCACTGCAGCTAGATAGTGTGCTGCTTTTTTACCCTGTGCATCAGACTTCTACAGACCACACCACACAGGGGTCATTTGAGAGATTTCACAGTAACAGGCTTTTCATCACGTAGTTTTACTGTAAGATTATCATCAGCTGCACCACAGCACTGTGGCCTTAGACAAACCTGGATTCACCTCCATTTACAAGTCATGGAATGAAAGTGATTGAAAAGGTCATTCAATACTAAAGAATATCTCACTGAAATACAGCACTGAATTTTTTGTTAATCTAGGCTGTATTTTCATGTCAGGGTCACTGGTTGTGTTCTAGCTAACACAGTGTCAATCTTCCCAGGTTCAAGCAGTTATAACTCTGCATGAAGCTCCATTTAGAGGAACATTTGGCAATCATAGTAGGGGTATTCTGGTTATTAAGAGGCTAAAGCTATAGGCTATGGACCTGGATATATCACATCTCTCCCAAGCAACCTTGACCCAGTGTCAGAAAACCAGCATCTTCACTTAGACTCTTGCATCTAAACTGTTGGTGTAAGTTTCTCTGAACCTCGATTTTCTCCTCATTAAATAGCAGCAAAGCTGCCCTTCTCCTGCTGAGGTTAAGAGGCTCAGCTCATGGACATTTTCAAAGGGCTCCAACACTCTCAGATCAGAGATCAAAGCAGGGGTGAGAAACCTTTTTCTTCCTGAGGCCCGAACAGGCTTTCAGCATATTACATATCAACCTCTTGTTCTCCAAGAATAATTCTCAAGTAAGCCCAACCAATGTGGTGTGATCTACATAAAATGAAGCTATGGGTTATATCCAAACACATCCCAACTACAAAGTAGCATGACATGATTTACTAAGCACTTTTAGAAATGTTAACTATCACTTTTCTACAGCAGACCTAAGTAGTAAGCAGTCCACACACCTGACTTGAAGAAGGAGAAACTGTATGATGTGCTCAAAGCCATACAAAGTATCAAAATTGCAATTCTAAACTAGGAAATCCTGACTTTTACCTCACTGTTTGATCTAAGAGTAGGTTGCCTTCCACTTAGAGCTGAAACTCCCCATACAAGAAATTTTTCATTCCTACTCAAATCACTTTAGCTATTTTTAGGTCAGATGAGTAGAATAAATATCATTAAGGATTTTTCAGGCATTTTTTAGAATTGCTTCCTGACTAAAAAATGAGATCCTTTTCACAAAAATATATTCTTTAGTCATCCATCCGCAAAGGCACTCAGACCTTTTGATATTGTAATAGTCAAATAATGAAAAAAAATACTGAGTTAACCAAGTTAGGAAAGCTGACACTCTACATTTATGGCAGATATTCAGTATAAAAACTTTTAGCAGGCATGAGTACAGTGGAGCAGAGATGGACTGGATGCAGAGCCAAGTTGTGCTGGAGTGCTTCCCTTTCTGCCTTGCTGGTTCTGAACATTGAACTTTTTGGGACACAGTGGTCTCTTTGTACCTCCTTCTGGACAGGGTTCAGCACATCAGGGCTCAGATCACAACTGGACACCTCCTGTGCTGCATGCAATGGGTATCCTGCGAAACGACAATACTACTGCGTTCACACAGTACCACACTGTACGTACTTACGCTGAGATCACCTAGGGACTACTCCACCATGCAACCCACAACATCACAGACCTGCTTTTCCGCCATGCACATGTTCCTACTGCCTTATCTGCACTTTTGATACCATCTGTTTTTTGCTTCATCCAGGTTATCTCAACAACCTCCCCATTACCTGGCAAAACACCCACAAGTCTATGGGGCAGGAGGGATTCCACCCGAGGGTACTGATGGAGCCGGCAGAAGTGCTCACCAAGTCACTTCCAATCTTTTATCAGCAGTCCTGGCTAACCAGGGAGGTTTCAGTTAACTGGAGGTTATCAAATGTGACCCCCAGCTACAACAAGGGCCGGAAGGTGGATCTGGGGAACTACAGGCCTGTCAGCCTGACCTTGGTACCAGGGAAGGTTATGGAGCAGATCATCTTGAGTGCCATCACGCAGCACATACAGGACAACCAGGTGACCAGGCCCAGTCAGCATGGGTTTATTAAAAGGCAGGTCCTGCTTGACGAACCTGATCTCCTTCTATGACAAGGCGACCCACTTAGTGAATGAGGGAAAGGCTGTGGATGTCGTCTACCTGGACTTTGGTAAAACCTTTGACTCCGTTTCCCACAGCATTCTTCTGGAGAAACTGGCTGCTCATGGCTTGGATGGGCATACTCTTCGCTGCGTAAAACACTGGCTGGACAGCCGAGCCCAGAGATTTGTGGTGAGTGGTGTTGAATCTAGTTGGCAGCCGGTCACGAGTGGTGTGCCCCAGGGCTCAGTGTTGGGGCCGGTCCTGTTTAGTATCTTTATCAATGATCTGGACTGTGTGCACCCCCAGTAAGTTTGCAGATGATGCCACATCGGGCAGGAGTGCCGATCTGCTGGAGGCTCTACAGAGGGACCTGCACAGTCTGGATCGATGGACTGAGACCAGTTGTATGAGGTTCAACAAGGCCAAGTGCCAGGTCCTGCACTTGGGTCACAACAACCCCATGCAGCGCTGCAGGCTTGGGAAAGATGGCTGGAAAGCTGTCTGGAGGAAAAGGACCTGGAAGTGTTGGTCTACAGCCGGCTGAACATGAGCCAGCAGTGTGCCCAGGTGGCCAAGAAGGCCAATGGCATCCTGGCTTGTATCAGGAATAGTGTGGTCAGCAGGAGCAGGGCAGTGATTGTGCCCCTGTACCCGGCACTGGTGAGGCCACATCTCAAGTCTGTGTTCCATTTTGGGCCACTTACTACAAGAAGGTCATTGAGTTACAGGAGCATGTCCAAAGAAGGGCAACAAAGCTGGTGAAGGGTCTGAAGCGCAAGTGTGATGAGGAGAGGTTGATGGAACTGAGGTTGTTTAGTCTGGAGAAGAGGAGGCTGAGGGGAGACCTTATCGCTCTCTACAACTACATGGAAGGAGGTTGTACTGAGGTGGGTGTTGGTCTCTTCTCCCAGGTTACCAGTGGTAGAATGAGAGGAAACGGCCTCAAACTGCATCAGGAGAGGTCTAGATTGGATATTAGGAAAAATTTGTTTACTGAAAGAGTGGCCAGGCATTGGAACAGGCTGCCCAGAGAGGAGGTGGAGTCACCACCTCTGGAGGTATTTAGAAAACGTGTAGATGTGGTGCTTAGGGACATGGTTTAGTGGTGGACTTGGCAATACTAGGTTAATGGTTGGACTCAATAATCTTAAAGGTTTTTTCCAACCTAAATGATTCTATGATTCTGTGATTTTGTAATTGAGAGTTTGCCAGAATAACATCCTCTTCTGTTTGGCTGACTGTAAGAAATAAAATTCAGAACATTACTGGCCTACAGTACCAGGATAGCATGGCACATGTAAGCCCATGACTGAAAGCTTTCCTGACTTCTACCATCACCAAAGGGGTACCCTTCCCCTCAGGAAACATTTTTTATCCTGACAGGCAGTGAGTTCCTATAACTGGTGCTGAATTCATTAAGACCTACCCTCTCGGGCATTTGCCATAAATCCTTTTGACCAATTGGCAAAATAGCATCAAAAGAGAGAAGAGACTTCTTGGGAAGGATTGTACAGAGAAATAAAAATGGCATGAGACATCTAGGGAATACAAGAGAAGTTCTGGGAGGTAGCAAGACTTGAGATGCTGTCATCTCTGCCTCTCTGACAAAGCTGCTTAGGCTGGAAGGGATAACACCGTTGTTTCCAGCTCCCAAAATGCCAGTGCTGGAGCCAGGTGGCCATTGCAACACATCCAACACACAGAACAGAGCAGCCAAGGAGCTCACTCACGCTGCAGGTTGCACCTGCTCTGCTGTCAGCCATCGTTAGTGGTCTGTAATGAGCAAAAGGTGAAATATGACAATGGAGACAGGCTACAGAGGCAGGAGAAGTTAATAAGTCATTAAGTGTTCTGATCACAGTTTCCCTTGCAGTATGACTGAGTACCCAAAGAGAACCATGTGCTTCTGAGAAACCAGGAGGAGTCATTGCTCTGATGAGCTCCCAAGTCTGAGTTTTAGCAAAATTGGCTAATTATCAAAAGAAAGAACACAAATCCCTTGGTCACTCCACAAGAGACATGTATTTCTATATATACTTACCTTGTACGTTAAATTAACTGAGACTTAAGCCCCATGCTTAAGAATGCCCTTCACAGTGGCAATGCAGCGAAGTCAGTATGGTTAAGTACAATGCATCAGCAAATACTTGGTATTACTTCAGGAAATGGGGACCCCCAGTCTACCCCAAAAATACCCTTCCTAGGAATCAAAAAGAAGCAAAGAGGCAGCACTATCTTCACCTCTTCCATTAACCTGAAGCTCAAATCTGCACGCTTCAAAGAACTGTTCAACATCTGTATTTTTATTCTTTCATAAAAATAGAACACAGCTTTCCATCTTTGGGCACGGTGTTTGGCTGGATGACTCTCACAAAAGATTTCTAGTCTTGAAACCATACAGCCATTTCATCACTTCATCCAGTGAATCTCCTTCAACATATACCAGTGTGAAGAGTAATCCCCAGCAAATGCTGGCTGTAGCAAGGGATTTTCTGCTCCACTACTTCTGAACATCTCCAAGCAAACATTGGACAAATTGCACAAGAAAGGGGTCAGTGCCATCGTGAATATTTCATCTAGACAGCACAACAAAACCCAGCTTAGAGAATAGAAAGGGAGAAAAATCACTTATCAATTATTCTTTTACTCAATACCACTTGTTCTTCAATAAAACACTGCAGAGTGATTTCTCTTGCAATCAGGAAGAGAAAAAAACTCCACTCTTGGAACACTATATTTGGAAACTGAAAATCTCATTCTGCTTTTTTTTAATTCCTGCTTAGAGGAATTCTATGATAAGGATGTAAGCCTTGCAGCTTATTAAAAATTGTACAATTAAGATTTATTTTAAAAACCTACAAGAGCTGAATTTTTGTACTAAACTTCGCTTTTACAGACAATCATTGCATAGCCAAATTTATCTCTTTTAGGCAGGTATTTCTCCAGTTTCTAACACTCCACTACATGATAGCACTTAACTGTCATAAATTTTCTTAGACACATTTACCCTTTCTGCCACTTTTCTGTCCTCCATGTAAAACCTTTCTTTAAAAGAGGATCATCATCCAGCCCTGTCATTTTACCTAGATTTCCAAATTTTTCTCCCACTAAATGGTTTTCCTACTGGAATTAAAAACTACCCTTCCCCCCTTAAAAAGTACATTTGGAATTGTTTACCACTGAAGCTCAGGCTGCAGTTTCTTGGGTAATTGTCATTTTGTCCCCAGTGTTGCTCACCCTCAGAATTTCACCAAGTATCTCAGCTATTTTATGATTTATCAAAGAGCTGGTTCTTGGAGATCTATGAGTACACAAGAATGTCATGTTAACCTTTGGAGTTGTAGACGAAACTCTGGAAATGAGAATTTGAAAGGGTATGACTCTAAATGGCAATTAGTCCCTTTCAAACGTATTTGGGTTTTGTGATGTTGTATTTTTATGTGGACTTCTGATTCTAGAGGGTCTTGACTCATAGCTATTCATAGTTCACTTGTGGTTAGTTTACAATCAGGTTTAAGAATTCAAGTATCATCAACGGTTGCATCTGAGCTCACATTGTTGCCAGTCCGCTTCCCACTATGTAATACATCTTCAGCTCTCATGACTGCAGCGTGCCCCACTCCCACCTCTGACCTCTCATCCTCACCACATCATTCCCACCACCTCCCAGGAAATATGAGGACTACAGCTGCATTTCAGAAGTCAAGACACTGAGGCTATGGTCCTCCACTCCTTTCAGGATCAACCACTTGCAGAACCACTGGCTCTATAAAAGGCTGTGCCTGAAGAATACCAGTTTGATTCGATCCAGGCAACAACAGAGGAGAGGAAGAGGCTGGATTCTGTTCTGGGCTCTGCTACCGATGTACAACACAAGAACAGGCAGACAGCAAGGCATTTTGTTCTCAGTTACTGAGACTGAGAAAACTGGGAAAGTAATAACCATGTCTATCCTTATGTAAAAGTATTTTGAAACAGTTGGTTGAAAGCCACTATATAAATGCTAACTATGTATTATTAGATACTGCTCCTACTTTAGGGCACTTTTTCGTTCACAGACGTTATGCACAAACCATTTACTAAATCAGCCACAACTGTATTTTTTAAATCATAGGATATCTGAAGAAGACAAACTCAGTAGCTATCTCCTGGGGAGGGAAAAGATTGATCCTGACTCTGGCAGCAAACACTCACTGCATCTCATTATGGTTTCTAGTAGAGTAAAGGAACAAATATTAGCATACTTGGGCTCTGTACAGCAATAGCTTGGTAAAATTCTATGGTGTGCGTTATCCAGTAAAGCTGACTAATGGACCTGTCCAGCCTTAAAGTCTTTAGATCTGTGAATTCATTTTATGAAGAGAAAAAGTCTCCTGAAGCACTTTCAAGATTCAGACCAGGTTGCTAATGGTCTAGCAATCCTCTGACTGGTACTTCATGCTGGAATATGCCACGGCTCACAGAAAGAACAAATAATCTCTGTTAAACCTGCCTGCAAAGGAGTAATTAAAACACAACAACAGATATACTAAAGGTATACTAAAGGTTCACCTAGCCTGAAATGACATTCCTGACAGCAGATAATACCAGAAACTTAGAAGCAAGATGAATATAAAGTGTTCTTCCCCTGTCACACTCTCCCTACTCCCACCAATCCACTCCCCAGAGGGTGAATCAGTGACTAACATGCAGACCAGTAAGTTCAACAGCCATGATTGGATCTCTTCTCTCTTGTCTAATCCTTTTCTGAAGCAACCTGTGCTTCTGCTTTCCACATCCTTTGTGAACAAACTGGAGCTATCACCCTGTATCCTCACACCAGCATCACAGTGCCGTGCTCTGCACCTGCAGGGATGGGGAGAAGGACCACATCGGTTCCTGACGATGGTACTTTTGAACCAGCTTTCTATGTTCTACAGTAAAAGCAGCAGGAGGCTGGATGTGCTATGCAGCATGTCCAGTCCACAATTTGGGACAATTTTCTGCTGTTCTGTTCCAACCTAAAACACAACTAACCAACAGAAACAGAATATTGCACTGAAGAGCTGAGGAGCTTTCCAAGAGGCAACATAAGAACATGCCCTCCTTCCATTTCTAGTGAGCTGTCCTCTCCATGGGACATCCATCCCTTCACTTCCACGCCTCATGGGAAAACTCACAGAAGACAAGACCAAGTCATGTGGAGGTGAAATGAAGGCTGATAAAGCTGTAAAAGTCACAATAAACTTCAGGGCATGGGTACAAGCTGGGTTAATGTGCAGTCCTCCACCAGGAAGACCACTTCCTCATGTACCACTTTATGGACATTCCTGCAGAGTTCTCTTCCCCCTACCATTTGTCAGCAATCAGTTTGCATAACTAGAGCTAGATGCTACAGTCACCCCAGTTACTCCTTGTGCAAGTGCGCTTACCCTGTACAGTCACCATAGCTAAATGCATTGGTGGAGCACCCTGTAACAAACCCTCGTGAGCATCTCTGGGTATGAACACTTTATTCTTATGCATTTTAGGCCATAAACTGGAGATGACAGCAAAGTAATCAGGAGAGTATCATGCTGTGCCTCCTAACTCTCCTGGGCCTCCACTGATTATGCAGGAGATATCCAAGCAGACATGGAATTAAATCCCTTGCCTTACATTGGACTAGCCGAAGCTGTTCCTTAAATGACAGATTGCTAACAGCTCCCTTAATGACATCACCCAATATGTCATAAAATTTTCTGCCAACACTATGGACTTTTTTTCCCCCAGCCAGAAACATTCCCTGGCTGTGGAGCAAAAGTTTCATCGACAAAATGTGGCTCAAGAAAAAACCTATAACGGGTTCTCAGTGCATACAGTAGGTACCACCCAAAAACTCATTGAAGAATAAAATTATCTTTTTTGGCACTGCTTTCCTGGAATAGTGCCCCCCGTCAGATTTCTCTAAGTGTTTGTGATTGAAATTATCCATCCACCATCTCTGCAGGTAGCACTAAAACCCACAGCTCAGAAATAGTATCCAGATCTTTGCCAGATTACTACTCTTGGGTGAAAACTACTAGCTTCTTATTGCTTTCGTG
Source organism: Phalacrocorax carbo (assembly GCF_963921805.1). Taxonomy (NCBI): domain Eukaryota; kingdom Metazoa; phylum Chordata; class Aves; order Suliformes; family Phalacrocoracidae; genus Phalacrocorax; species Phalacrocorax carbo. The sequence goes on along the minus strand of NC_087513.1, from coordinate 14,921,232 downwards.
CTTTTTGGAAGGAAACTCTTCCCAGATGGGTATTAGCACTAGAGAAGAAACAGATATACTTGTAGTACAATGGCAAGGATTCTTCACCTGAAGCTTCACTATTATCCCTTTACTTCCAGGCTCACATCAGTTCTTCTGTCAGAACTGCAAGTGAAGTGACAACCAGAGCATACACAGCATGAACAGCCTTTGAGAATTTCTAAGAGACAATTTGCAGGTTTTCCTCTGTTCTTTGGACCATGAATCCAGCTTGCAGCAATGCACCACAAATGACTACCCATTTGCTTTTAAAATGTTGCACTGGAACCCACTTAGGCAGCCATCAACCATGACTGCACAAAGGGTGCTTAATTACCCATTCCTGTAATTCTGTGCTACCTGCATTTTCTCATGAGCATGCCCTATGCAAAAGTTAGCTCAGCTGCATAGACTGTTTACAAAAAGGGCAAACATATTTCTAAGAAAAAATACTTCAGCAAGTAGAGCCAATAATGAAAAAGGAGAAAGTCCTCCTTCTTTATCAAGACTTAAACTAAATCCTGATTTATAGGGGAGAGCACTGAAAGTCTCCAAGTTTTGGTCCTTCTGATCAAGGTGAGGTTGCCTTTCTCTGCCTAGTTGCAGAAAATCAGTGTTGGCTGCTGTTCCTCTAAGTCTCTTCATAAACAGATCCTCTTCTCTATGTATGCCATCTTTCCTGCATGCCACCATTTATCCACTCAAAGCAGTCATAGCTGAACAACCAGAAGGAAAAAGTGAAATGCTACATCTTGTGGGAACTTAAAGCTAGTGCACTCATCTGCATAATCCCAGGATGTGGCTTAAATATCTTCGGTAACTCCTTGGGTATCAACTGTACTTCTGCTCCCTGCAGCAATTCTTGCCAACAGAAAAACCCTATTGCATGCCAGTATGCTGGGGATGCTGAAAGCCAGTGGTCTGAACAATCTGTCACTCATGTAAGTTCAAAAGAGAATCACTGTGGTGGCACTTGCTGGCACTGTGAGTAAATGAGCCATGAGCTATATATCTGGATATGCTGCAGTTCTTTTCTGAAAGAAAAAGCAAGTCAAAAACGAAGCGTAACACTCTGCTGAATGCTGAAGTGACCAAATAAATAGGATCAGCTAAACCTTGCTTATCCGTCAGTCATTCCTCCCTCTATGACAGCAGTCCTCTCAAGCCTGCCCATGACGATCACGGCCTCAGTACTTGCTTGGGTTCCTGAACTAATGCATTTCAATTCATGTCATTTGCTTATGTTATCCAGTCATTTTGGTCTTGTCATCCAAGGGAAAAACCTGGTTTGGTCAAATGTGTTGCATCACATGTACTTCCAGTGCTCAGAATGAAAGGCTAAAATAATTCCCAAGAATTTTGTTCTCAAGTTCAGAACGGCACTGCCATGACTGCAAAGTGACAGATGTCAAAACCGAGCCGAGTACCTCATTAATGCAGAGATAAACACACAGAATATGTTGTTTGGAATGACAACCCGATTTGTTTGTATATGTATGCCACTATTTATCGTCCTACAGATGGTCGCTCACAGTGATGTACATCCACAAGTATGTTTAATTTTGCTTTTTCCTATCCTAGATAATTACCATTTTCCCTTGTTTACACTGACTACTACTAAGATGACCTAGAGATGAGATCTCTGAGTTTTTTCTAAGGGTGAGGGGTCATGTTGCATAAAGCAGACCCAGAATTCGCATGCAGTCAGTTCTTTGCAGTAATAACAACCCATGCCCGTAGAGCATTTTTTAAGGAATTACCTCACACTCATTTTACAGCCAGCAAAACTCAGACAGGTGAAACGACATACCCAAGGTCGCACAGCAGGCTCTGTTCAGTACATAGTTACTATTGTGGCAAATCAGGTAGCTCATCAAGCCCAAGCTTCTCACGTCACTCAGATAAAATTCAAACAATAATTATTATTTTTACTGCAATTTGTAGGGCACTCAAGGCTGGAGGCCACAATCAGAATTCAGCTTATGTTGGGCTCTGTTAAAACATCGAATCAAATCCAGTCCCTGCTCCAGGGGGGCTGCAGTCTCAGTAGGGACATAATTCTGTGGGAACACAAATTGCAACGGAAAGGGAGGGAAGGAGAGAGGGAGGGACAGAAGGCAGTAACGTGAATGTAAGGTTTCACATTGTTTTGGATGATTATGAAGTTTGGAAGTTTATTATTACTTTAATTATTTAGGTTGGTAAGAAATATAAGCACGTTACTGACAGCCACCTGTCTACTTACTCAGGTAGCGGTTTATCTCCATAATCTTAACTGCACAAACACTTTACTTTCACTCCTATGGTCTTTGATTACACTGCCAGGCAGCAACTGGATCCTGCTATTCACTCTTCGGGGGACTGGCTCACAACGTACTAACCCCATACTTATATTACACTGTACTTTCTAAAGAGTGATGCTATACTTAATTTTACAACTCCCTCTCTAATCTGCGGCTAGGGCAATTCTTGCTGTAGAACTTTTTATACTATATGTGCTTATATATTTTACAGCACGTGACAATTTGGTGTACTAGCTATAAGACAATGAAATAGTTTCACTTATGCTAACTTTTACTAAGCTCTACAGTAGTATAATATGTATTAACTCCCACCTTACCGTCTGTCACCACATCCTACTATGGCTCCATGCTATCAGTATGTTATGTACCAAACGACCATATAGCCATTCCTCTTCAGAAGACTTAACTGGGTATAAAATTGATTGCACAAGGCTCACTTCGTGTTTACATCATAAAGACAAATTTTCTCTTCTTGTGGAGTCACGCTGCATTTCATCTGATGGTACAACAGGATACTGAACATTACAAGTGTGCAGTGAGATTTCGATATAATGTCATACAGTATAAGAATTAATAGCTCCTCTAATACCGAATGGCATAGACACAATGGCATTATTTGCAAGAGTAAGATTGCTCAGTACCAAGTCAGGATTGCTGAACGGTCCCTAGAAGTTAACCCCTTAGTTTTCTGGTATGGATCTGCTACCCCATTATTTATCATAATGCATATATTTGTATAAATAATGAAAAAGGGTATATAAGAAATACATGATTGACATCTGCAGCCTCAGGTGGGTGGGTATTTTTTCCAGATTTCAATTAAGCCAAGTGTTTAAAACATGTTTCCAAACCACCAAAGCATGTGCTTAAATCCTTTGCTCAGCTGATTGAGTCTGTTGAAACAAACAGGCAGCTTTTCACTGATGCGAACAGATTCTCGATCTGCACAATACCATAATGTACTCTAGAAGAGCCTAAGAAATGACAATTTAAATACATTATTTTACAGAACAAAAGAATGAGCATTCATTTACAAGGACTTTCTTTGCTCCTATTCTCAATTGGCTAAATCTACATACAAATTAATGACCTATCACAATGTCTGTTGAGGATACAGCATCAAAAGCTAAGGCATTGCAGAACTTACGTAAGAAATACTAATGCAATTTCATTTTAGACTGGTAAAACTTTTCAGAAAATTGTCTTACGTACACATTACTGCATTTATTCCTCTTCTGACAGGTGTCACTGAAGCTCAGCAGGACTGAGGTATTTACTTAAATTATTAGAACCTGACTTTTAGTACTACGATAAATGGAAGAAAAAATAACAGCAGCTTTGTTTAGCAATTGTCAATACCTATTTTTCAGGTCTTCATACACTATCCACTAATCTCCTTCAGCATCAGGTAATACAAATTCCTTTATCATATTTCTGATACCTGCATTTATGACATTGCGGCTTTATTTTAATCCCAGACAAAAGCACATTAAGAAGGAACTATGATTGAGTGTATATTGCTAATTTAGAACAAAATACTTGTTTAATCATCTCTAAACTTAACTCTATAAATCCAAGACACAGGCAAGCCTAATTTAATAAAATCCAATGTATGAAAGCATAGCCTATGTCTACATTAGCAAGTTGTGTATTGCAACAGAGTGGATTTTAAAAGTCAAACAGCGCTTAGGACCTATCCACAACACGTGTGTTTCAGAGGTTTCACTTTGGACCAGCCCTAGTCTGATCCTGTGGAAGGCACACCCATTAGTGGTAGAAGCGCTTCAGGTGTGTACTCCTGGAACATCTGGTTCAGTTTATTTAGAAAGAAACACACTTTGCATATACCAAGACTGCTCCACAATGTGAATCAAATTGTAGTAAGTTGGAACAACTGGAAGATTAATTTTAAAAATGCACTCCTGACCAAAACTAAAACACTCTTACAGTCAGCCCCATGGATGGTCCCCTTGCACACCACTGGCCAAAGCAGGCAGGTGTAGCTGGCTGTGTAGGCACTCGGTCAGCTCCAGGATCTCTGAAGGCTTATCCAGATGAGGTAAGAGCCATGCCACCTATGCATGGTGGCTCTGTTCAGAACAGCTCATGTCCAGGGCTAATTAGGTTCCTGAGACCAGGCTGGCTTCAGAACCACAGAGGGTAGGATTCAGCTCCAGACTGAGAAACCTAAATGGAAGTGTTTTACAGGCAGGTTAAGAGTAGAGGCTAGGGTTTGATTTGCTTGCCAGCATGCTAGTGCATAATGCCACTTCAGCTGTTCTACCCCTTGTTTACATCCCTGTATAGATGACAGAGAACCTATAGAAGACCTGTGTCCTTTTGGAAAAGCAGTTAGAGGTCAGACAGGATCCTTGAGCTATTTTAGCACAGACACCTGCATGTAGGCAACTGCTTGATGGCTTGGCCTCCACAGACTGACATCATATCCTAAGGCCCTGAACGCTCCTGGATTCACTGCAGAAACACTTGACTGGCCTTGCCAGAGCCAGGTTAGGCCTGCCAAAGCCAATGGTGATTCCACCCTACTGCAGTCTCACAGGCTAAGCCAGATCACTGCAGTCAGGTATTTCATTGCATGTTCTCTGGCACATCCCTGCTGTTGTAGCTACACTTCCCCATCACCTGATGAAGTGTAAAGTAAAATGGAGCTGTCTGTAGAGGTGTGCTTTGCCTTTGGTTCAGACTTGATTTGGGAAAAAGCAGCCCCAAGAAATAAAAAAAAAAATACACCTCTTGAGAAGAGATAAAAATGCAGTTAAAATTTCCCAGACAAGCTCACTTTTGCCTCAGCACAATTCCTCCAACATATGATATAATTAAAACTAAATGAAATGGTGTGCTATATGTTTAACATTCAGCTATTAAATATACCATCTTAGGTTCACCTAGAAACTCACTGAATTCAGAGAGGCTAAATTTAAACCCAGATACTTGTATCTGCAGATCTGTCCCTAAGGGTGTAAAATCCCAAACAGATATTTTTAAATATGCATATTGCACGCAATCATGTTTAATTTGAAGCTCAGGGTGTGCCTTATACATAGTTGTTTGATGCACTGAACACTTGTTTATCCCATTGACAAAGTGCTCCCTCCCCTCTCTGCCTCTCAAACTGCCACAGAAGGCAGGAAAGGAGGCAAAAGGACGGAACAGGGAACTCTGTGTTGCTCTGCCTCCCACCCTGCATGAGCAAAGACCACTTGATGAGCCCGTTCTTTCTACAACATTCAATGCATTTGACACAAACCTGTTCACACAAAAAATGAAGCATCCAGTTGCATATCATCAAGATGGAGAGATTTTACGTGTTTCTTAGCTATTTAGGAAGATCATTTATGTAGCAGCATGGCATGACAAAATAATTACATGCATGGAGAGATAACAAGGGACAACTTCTTTAGGAAACATCCTTAGCAAAACTCAATCTCAGGTTAATCACAGAACTGATGATTTGTAAACTGCTTTTCCTGAAACCTTGGTATTTTAGAATATTTTAAAGATTTATTTTTCAGCTACTTTCACTTTCAAACATCAATATTTAGCTGACATATATTACATTTTCTTAATGGAAATTAAATATCCAAGTCACATGAAAATGTTGAATGCAAAAGGAAGATGTGAAGCAGATTACTGCAGCAGCTGTTGTTGACGCTGTTTTACAGTTTTCCTGGGAATTTAGGGAAAACCCTTGCTTGTTTGGTCAGAATGCCAGGCAGGAACGGAGCTCCACTTGACAGATCTACCGACCTTGGTCGCTATCTATTTTGAGTTCTAGAAGGCACCAAGACAGGAGTGATACTGTTGAAAAAACAACAAATGGGAGTAAAATAGAAAAGAGCATTCACCTAGATTAATCAGTTCTGAAAAATGAGAAAGAGAGGAACAAGGCATGCTGTTACAAACACCGCATTCTACAATCTCTTTCAGACACTCATCTGTTTCCAGCCTAAGTTCAGTATTTTACCCAATCTCCTCCCTTTAGAAAGTTGTTGCAGAACCTTGCTGCTCTAATAGTTAGAAACCTTATTTCAATTTCCAGGCTGAAGTGATTTATATCCAGATAATATCCATTTGTTCTTGTCCCATGATTAGTCATAACTTCAAAATCATTAGTTTTCACTTATGGTCCATGGACTCGGGAGGGGTTCATAAACTATTTCTGATATTTTTAGAGTCGTGAGGCAAAGTAGGCCTAACAGGCTGTAATTTGCTGTAACAATGCTATAGGGCATGTAGCATCACCTTTGGAAAAAGTTCAGGAAATCAAATCAAAGTAAAAATCACTGGCTTAAAGAGTTCTTTCCCCTCCTTCTTGCTTTTTTTAAAGCCCTTCCATATGTTTTTAGACAGCAGCCATAGATATCTTATCAACCTTCCTCTTTCCACATTAAACTAACCAAGTTTTCCTAGTTTACTTCTTGCAAGAAATGTCACCAGTCCCTGGTTTTCCTCTTTGCAGCTATTGCTGTCTTAGTCATCATTGGACATCAGTGCCCAGAATCCCACATGAAACATCACAGTGCATAACGTAATGATGTCAACATTGCCCTAAATCAGCTGGAAATAGTTCAGAAAATACATGCCAGAATCACGTTAGCCCCCTTCACAGCTGCATTACATTGACATCCCATTGCCATCCTTTGGTGAACCAACATACCCAGGTCCTCTCTTCACTCATTGCTACCCACCCCCAGCTGCATGGCCTTTCATTCTGCACCAGCGAGTCCATTCCACCACTATCACCTCGCAGCTCAAGGTTGACAAACGGTGAGGTGTCAGCTTGGAAATGACTGTTGGTGAGCCAGCTGATGATGCCATATTAATGGATGCATCCGATCAAATACAAATGCCCAACATGAACTAAATGCAAGTAATTGTGGCTGGTAAGCCATCAGCATGTTTGGACTATTTTGGACTATATTTTTCTAGTATAATGACCATGAACTGCAATTTCAAGCTTTTTATTTTACTGATGTTCTAATATAACTTCACCAGTAATAAGAAAGCTAAATACTAAGACACAGCAACCAAGTAATAATTAACTTTCTTTAGAGGAACATAAAGCTACAAGGATGAATAATTTTATTTTCATGGAAAGCCTAATACTTGTCTCCAGGAATTATTCTTAAAACTGTGAATTAACTCTTTGCGAAGCTACACTGAATGTCTCTCAGGTAAAGACTCAATGCGTAAGTTTTACTCTAGTTCAAAGACCTATTAGCCAAGCTGAATATACCTTGGGAAAATCTGATTTTTAAACATGCAGTCAACATCAGAGAGAAGACTCATTTATGATTTTTAGGCTCATGGGTAACATTGTCCCACTATCTCTAGGTGAAAAACTTTTTTGTGGCTTGTTCTACATCTTTGATTGCTTCTTCCTCTTGCCAAAGGTTACAATCATCTTTCTTTTTCAAGGTCATTCCTAAGTCTAGTTTCAAAGCTTCATGCAAATTTTTCATCCACAGATTTTTTATTATTAATTTAAACAAAGAAAATCAAACAGGAATACTACGGCACTGAGTTGCAGTTATAAACTGGTTTCAATTAAAGGACTAAATCCCATGTCACCTTAACTTTCCTGCACAGATAATTCTTGAGCTCCTCATTTTGAGACATTGCTACATATTGGTTATGTCTACACAGATAAATTAAGCAGTGCCAGGGAGCATTCCCAGCCATTGAAACTCACCTGTCTACACTACTGAATTGTTAGAATTCTCCCACACCATGTGTCACAGGAGTGTTTTCAGTCTGTTCCAACTAACAATCTTCCAAAATATTGCCAGGGCACAGTTTGCAACTTAGGACATGCCAGGAATGGTTCCCAATAGCCAGTATGAGTCCGGTGACCCAGTTTTAGAAGGTAAAAAAATGTAATAATATGGACACTGGCCAGTGTGCCAGCTGACTCTGCACCAGAGGGTGGTTCTGGACATGCTTAATTTGCAGGTACAGGCATAGCCCCTGCATCCCTCTGCTGGGCTCTGGCAAGCTGAGGAGATTACTTGATATGGAAACGTCTGAGCCTAACTTTGAAGACTGTTAATCTCCGAGAAGCAAAGGATCATTTATGTAGATGTTTCACACTTACATGCTGTCATCTGGGCTCTTACAAAACAACCCTCTCCAAGACTCCTCTTGCCCACATCAAAAGAATCCATGTTACAAAGAGCTGAGGAGCATTCGCTTTTCTGGAGAGACTCCAGAAGCCTGTTATTGCAAAGAAAGAGGGAGGAGGTCAGACAGGAGGAAAATACACTGCTGCTCGCCCGCCCTCCTCCCTTCCCTGCTAAAACCTTCCCTGATCTTAAGAGACCTTGTCCTATTTTATTCACACTTCTGCTGCACGCAAAGTTCATCATGACAAATAAAGTATTGTAGGGCAGAGGTTGCAGAGGTACAGTCTAGCACAGCTATACAAGTCACATTCTGGCCATGTTAATCGCATGAGACAGCTCACCTTATTCAATGAACTTCTACAAGCAAGGCACATGACTTTTGACTTTTAGCAGTAAACAAAAGAACCTCCCGAGGTTTCACAAGGAGCATTTTCTAAACCTCTCAACTCAGAGTATTTGTCTTTGACCTTGCAAGTACAGCATGTCTAGCTATCTTCTCTATAAACTTTTCCCTTCTGAAAGATAACCAGAAAAATAAGGAGAGTGGATTGTGTGACAACTCATCAATGGTCTGTAATAATTTATTTCAAACCGTTTATTCTGTAGCTCTCTCCTTCTGATGCAGTCTCAATTACTTGATTGAATAATATTCTCTGAAATAGCACATGATGTGCTTGTGTCAAAGAGGCTCTCCACAGAGGCCATCAGCTACCTTTTAAAATCAATGAAATTCATAAATTTGCATCTGGCTTCTCAAGGAGAAAGTAAAGGAGCCTTTTTCCCCGGTATATATGACCTTCTCATTCTAAAGCCAGCTTGTTTCAAGTCTTCTGCATCTTTGAATGCCAACGTGAAGATGGATAATTTCTTTCTTAGAATAGATAGATCTTGAAGTCTATTATATTCCCCTTCTTAAGGATTCTAGCCATAATTCTCTTAGTAATTGGGATTTGCACACTCTTCCACACAGTAATGCATATTCTAGCTATTCACTGTCATGCTGCCACTGCATTTTTAACAATGCTGATAGCAACTGATGTTACCAAATTCTGCAGACTTTTCAGGCTCTAGGCTTGTTCATGTCTTTTTCTCATTTCACCATTTCTGAGCAAAAATATTTTTATTTTTTCCTTTGTGATGCCTCACTGCTGTGACCCTGCCACCCTCACAGCTGGATCTTGTTAGTTTTCAAATATTGAGTCCACACTGTCTGATCACACCACAGATTTTCTGTTCTGATATGTTTGCTGTCTTTATGTTTGCAAGATCAAAGCTAATGCTGTTTATACCACAGTGCTAAAAAGGTTCACTTCTCAAAAGGTAAAATAACCTTAGTGTTTGAAATCTTGCCTTCTTTTATTCCATCTCTCCTATTGCTGATAATATCCATATGTGTCTCCTCTTCCTGGCTTCATTTTCCCATATAGCACTTTTCTTCGTTAAACTTTTAGGAGGAATTTTTGAAAGAACTCAGCAGCAGCCATATCCTGTGCCAATGAAGCCCCTTCAGGTGCAAGAAAGTAGAGCTGCACCAACACCAGCTGCTTTCTAAAACCCCACTCCCATTTCTCTTTCCCAATGGTATTCAAGTTCTCAGCTCCCCACACTTCAATAGGTGATACTCTCCTCTGAAATTCTCTCCCAGTTTCTTTCTCCCATCCCTTCTTCCCTCCCATACTTTTTTTTTTCAGTGAAATGGAATTAATCCTCAAATTGTCTGGATAACTTCATTAATTTCTTTTTACATCCTACTATTCTGTTATCTTAGTGTTTTTCAAACAGTGGACCCCAGCCCCCAGGATGTTCATAAAAGGCAACTGGGAGACTTATAAGATGCAGGAATTTTTATTACACTCTAAAATAAAAGATAATATCTCTTCTCCGTTCCCAAAACACCTTTATCCTTCAAAACCAAGTTTTGCTATCAAAATCTCAAATCACTCATAGAAGTAAATAATACATACTTCCTGCATGATACATTTTAGCCAGGTTCCCTGTGGGATCAAGACTCATGTGGCTGTGTGATTTTGAGCCTGATGACCAATTTCAACTAAATTTGAGTGATGCTACAAGCCTCCAGGACACTAAACTTGTGCAAGTTTTGTGAAAAAGCTAGCTCCTGGGCAGAGCAGAAAGGATCCCAAGCAGAAAGGATCCCAAATTCCCACCAGTGGAAAGACAGGCATAGTTTGTCTTTTAACAAGTCTGGCAACTTGAGGACATCAAATCAACACACAAATAGCTTTCTGCCAGTTATAACACATGTTGTGTCCTCATCAGCTACACAGACGAAGAGCCCGTGAGGAGTCAGAGAGTTCAGCTACCAAAGGCAAGGGAAGACGGGATGCAGGAGAGAGCTTTTGATATTGTGAGCACAGGGTATTTGGGGAAAGAAATAACTTAGGGGACAGTGGGGCGCAGCATTCCTCCCTCATTTCCACTGTTCACAGGATACACCCTTTACCTTCATATTTTTATAGTCGAAGCATGAAATGCATGAAAATGTGTACTTCAAACAAAGTAATGAAACCAAAAAGGCTGCACAACCCTATCACCCATTTCACCCACAACTTCCCAATGAAGCCTTCAATTCTTCATCTTTCCAGCCTACCCAGCTAACCTTCTGACTAGCGTTAGGACACGAGCACTTCCCAAACTAGTAAGGCAATACTCATCGCAGCCAGCATGACAGCAGCAGAGTGGAGGCTACCATGGGGCACCCCCAGCCCAAGGATGAAGTAGGCACTGGGAATCTCTATCAAGCCCGAAAGGAAACTTTCTTCAGGAGCTGAATGAACAGAAATCATATGGCAGCATGATCTCTCCTCTGGGAAAAAGAAGCACATGCACCCGGCCCACTTGAACTGGGAGACATCCTTATAGGCTTGATGAGACAGTCTATTTGTTGGCAAGCAGAGCACTCTGTTCTTTCCCTGTGCCGTGCCCACCCGCACAGTTCCAGCACCCCATTTCCCCAAGATGCGGAGGCAATCCATATTTTCCATGTTCAGAGGCCTCAGTATCCCCAATTTTCAGAATTTTCTCCCTGAATGTCCAACACCCACTACTGCTCGCAGACCACTAAACCTCAGTCACCTCTCCCTGCAGGTGGCGTGGTGGGTGTTAATCCTCTTATTAAAGTCAGCATCAGTGCTGAAACTCAGTTCAAAATCCTGCTCAATGTTTCTGGGTTTGCCTTTCTCTCCCTTTGGCTTCCTGTGCTCCTCTCGCTTTACAACTGGGGTACGTGGTGGGAACAAAAGCTGGCAGCAGTGCTGGTTAAGGATCTTTGCTTCTGGTGGGTTAGGCCTTGCCTCTTAGAAAGAGGCACCTAATCTTATGTAAAGACTTTAAGTGAAGAAGAAACCACTGCAAATATAATTAACAAATGAAACTTAACAGGTTATGAATGTATATCCCTCATGACTAATGCAAATTTGTGTAACTTCAGCTTCCAAACACAGTGTTTGTCAAGTTAAGGAGCACTGCATGACTTGAAATCTCCCCCTGTAGGTCCTCATACACCATAATCTGTCGATTTTTAATGTTCTTTTGAACAGCAAGAAATTTCATCCTTTTAGCTCTTCCTCTCTCACTTATTCAAATCAGTCCTGAAATACTTTGTATTTGAAAGGGAGTCTTAACAGATATTTGACCTGGACAGAGCAGGCACAGGAGCCTCTGTGGGCAAGGGCAGTCCCATTTTGTACATACACATTTAGGGACCACCCTGGACTTCTTAAGTGCAGCACTGCGGTGACAGCTCACATGCAGACGCCCATCCACCACAGCCTCTAATGTCCCTTCTAAATAACTGTTTTCCATAACACATAATTTCCATTATTCTCCCATCAATAAGACACCTCCTATATTTTGATCCCCAGAAGTCTTACACTGCATTTGGTGTACTAAAATACAGGCTGTTGTAGCAAGCCCAGGTTATTATTTGACATCCAAGTCAGTCTATGGAATTAGCTATCCTTACTATAATTTATTAAACAAATCATTTTTGTGCCACCTGCAAAGTTCAGCAGCCATATATGTATATTACTCTCCCAACTAATTGTTAAGGACACTGAGGCTACACTCCATTGGACACCCTGCTCAAACACTGGTGCAGGAGAAGGTTTTTTTCCCAGCCTTCTAGAAATTACCCCTATACCAAGATCTGACAAACAGCAGTAACAAAGGCTCCTAGAGCATCAAGGTCAAGCCTTTTAAGACTCTTACATAAAAGTCACACGGTCCTGCAGACTGATTTCAAGTATAAAGGCAAACACCACCACAGCTGCAATGAAGAATTTCACCTTTTCATTCTGCAATAATTCCCTGTTTTAAATGAACTTTTAACTGAGGCATGGAATAACCTCTCTCTTACAGCTGCTTTGGTTCCAAAGAACTGGCAACTGAGTAATATGAAACCAGTTTTAAAACCTGGTTTAAAACAGGTCCAGGGAAAACCTAAGGAACCACAGAAAGGCTGATACCTACACCAGATAAATTGGTAAGAACTACGCAAGACAACAGAGTATGTTGGCACGTGCACAAACATGGTATATTTATGTGCTGAAAGGAAGGGAGTAAGGTAGGACCAACACACCTACTTCAAGTAATTTTTGACAAAACTACTAGAGTTCTCCAAAGAAGTAAAAAATAATGCATACCGTAGAAATTTTCATTAATGAAGTCCACCTGGATTTCCAGAAGATATTTGATAAATCTGTCATTTTAAGTCTTAAAAAAACTAAACTCCCAGAGGATAAAAATAAATGTCCTTGCAAGGATAAATAATTAGAAACAGATGGTAGGAGAATACTGTCAATTTTTGCAAGCAGAGAGAGGTCAATGGTGGAGTCCTGCAGGGATCTGTGCTGGAACTTGGGAGCTGCTCACTTATTTATAAATGAGCTGGAAAACAGGGTAAATGGTGAGGTGACAAAGTTTGCTGCTGATATTCATGTAGCGTAGCTAAGATAAGGGCTGACTATGAAGAAGGACAATACTGAGTGACTAGGCAATAAAAAGGCAAATTAATGTCAATGTAGATAAACAAATACGAAGGTGTTTCTTGGAGGTGAAAAAAAGCGAACTACACAAAATGATGTGCTTCAGGGTGACTATTAGCACCTCAGGACAGAGACCTTGGCATTATAATAGGTAGTTCTGTGAAAACATGAGCCCACTGTTCACTAACAGTGAAAAAGTGAGTATGAGAAATTACTAGTAAAGGAACAAAGAATGAAAGAGAGAATACTATTATACCACTGTATAAATGGCTGGTTTACCTGTCTTGAATATTGCATGTGGTTCTGGTCCCACTGCCTCTGAAAGGATACAGTAGACTGGAAATGGCTGCAGGCAGGGCGGCAGGGATGAACACAGGCATGGTACAACCTAACAAAAAAGGAATGACTAAGAAGCCAAAGATTCATTAGGTCTCAAGAACAGATACTGAGGGGATACAGAAAAGGTGTAATCAGGACCAGCACTGGGAAGGTGTCTGGGAGTCCTCCGTTCACAGCCTCTTCCAACAGGTGAGCTGGGGGGATCAAATGAAATGGGGAGGTACAAGGTTTAAAACATTAAAAACCCTACTGAATCTTCATACAGCGCCTATTAAGCTGTGGAACTCCTTGGTCTGGGGCACTGAAAACTCTAAAAGTTTACACAGGTTTAAAAAATGACCAAAGTCATAACAAAGAAATTCCAGCAAGAGCAAGACTTATTTCAAGAAATCCCTGAACCCAAGTGCTGGAGTACAGAGAGTACAGAGGGCAAAACAAGCTTTCACTGCTCTGTAACGTGGGCTTACGTTACAGACCACTGTCAGAGATCACTGGACTGGATGGGACTGTGGTTTGACAAAGTACAGAGGTTTTATGTTGGTTTTTTTTCAACTGTCCTTTTATTGTGGGCATGGGCTTAGGCATCTCCTGAAAAACATATATATTGGTTTCATCCTACCTGTCCAGGAGACAATCCTATGCCTTTCTTTTGCTTTCTCTACTTTTCTCTTTCCTGTAACTTGCAACATCCTAGTAAAGAAAAAAAGTAATTACAAATGTCTAATAATGAAAACAATTACAGCGACAGAACTGAAGTGTTTAATTTATTTAACTTACAAAGGAATAAATCTCAAAAAATGTCTTTATTCGGGAGGTTTCTTGCAAGCTTTATATGCAGGGGAGTAAAGAGCAACAATACTTCATTTCTAATGCTTTCGCTAAGTGTTTGTGCTCATGCAGCTGCTCGAATTAGGGAAGTGCACATGCAAGTGTTTGTACATATAATTTTGAAATCGCAGAAGGGAGGCTAGGGGATGGAGAACGAGGCTGCCAACACTGGCTCTCAAGATATCAAGTGTACCCTGACAGCATTATGCACGTGGAACAAAAAAAGCAATCTAAGCCATTGCAAAATCATAAGGGAGTCTAATGTATGGTGTCCTCACATACACAGAGGAAACAGCTTTTTTCCTAGAATTTTTGTGCTTAATCATGTCATAGACATGATCAGGCAGCAACAAGGATTGAAAATGCATGTATCCGATATATTGTTTATCTTTTCCTTATTTAAAAACACGTCTTCAAAACAAGAGCTATATCATGCTGACAATTTATAATGACTCATGCAGGACAAAATGTGATCAAAATCTTTCTTTTAAAGACATTCATTCCTAAGCTTTTATTTGCAATCCTAAATCAAGCATGATCCCATGTCGAAAAACTGCTTCTAAGGAGATTTAAATTACATCAATTTGAAGTATCATTATATGATGTAACTGAATGCTAATACTACTAAGGTACATAATAGCAAGCAAAAGCAAAGCTATACTCACATACTTGTTTATTTTACTGCTTCAGGTTCAATTTTGTTCCTGTACTACGCAGAGCTATATGCATATGTAGATGACATTACTATATTGTTTGTGAGGTACGCATCTTAAGCTTATTATTGCCTATTACTTACACTCTCACAACAGTAAAATAATATCAGAAGTAGGTCATATAGCTTATAGAGAACCTATCAGAACTCATTATAACTCTCTTGTCCTGCACATTTTGGTCTAAGATATCCTTCTGCCCCACCACAATTGCTTTCTTCTTCAAAGGGCACAACCTGGACCAGTATGGATTTTCCGGTAGTTTTCTCTCCCTTTGAGGAAACTTTTTTGAGGTAATACAGAAATGAACAGTCAGGTAAATGCTGAATTAAGGTACAACATTCAACAAACAACAAAGACAGGCTCTTTCAACACCCAACATTGTTCCCGTTCTTCCAGGTCATTCACATACAACTGGGAAAGACAGCCAATAACCACTTAGCCATACATGTATTCCCCTATTATTTTAATTTTGGAGGTAAGCAGTCCGAAAAGTGATTCTGCTGCTGATGTAAAACTCCTTTTAATGCCAGCAGAGCATCTACCAGCTCTGGAGATGATAAAAATTCTATGTCGTTTTGCCTGAAAACTATCATCAGTGTCACACCTGAACACGTGCAGCATAGTAGAGACTGGCTGGGCTCCTGTAGATCAGCTGCATGCAGTGGTTTCTAAACATTATTATTCACCTGTGCAGAAATGCAGTAAAGGCATCAGATTCATTTTTATCTACCTCACACTGGCTTCTGTTGGCATGAAGCAGTGGAACCATATAAATGAAATGCCATTGTCTCTGATGTTGGAAAGTGTAAGGGATTTAGAAATTGTGCTGTTCTACTGCATATTGGACATGAACAAAACAGGCTGAGGATGCACCAAACCAGTGAATATTCATGCCACCTTTTACCAGCTGAGCCATAAGGAGAGGAGACAGCTGAAAGCAAAAGTCCTTAATGGAGCAGAGGAGATGTCAGTGGTGCAAAGATGAAAGAGTTTGCTCTGCCTGGAGCCAAGCGACATGACTATGTACAATTAATAAGACCATATCAGAATGTATGTTACTAAACAAAGTAGCAACCAGCATCGAAGAGGATTCCCAATGCAGACATAATAACCCCAAACCTAGTTTCACTGGAATCAGGGAAAAATCTACCAGCCTCAAGTGACTGCAGATCAATCCCCAAGTGATAAAGAAAGAAACCATACAGAAATATAAGTGATGGAAACAGCATAAAAATATACATAACACACATAAAAACAGCATCGCAGAGAGAAATGGTTAAAGCTGTTTCATACAAACCAGAAATTTCCATTAAGCCTCATGGACTAGGTGGCAAATTGAATAACGCTGAAGCTGCTCTGTAAACAACTCAGAATTATTGCTCGGAAACTGAAATGAATGTAGGTCAATTAAGGGGACTGAAAAAGTGATTGTTGAGCCTATTCTGGAGACATTTTACTGTTTCCTTAACGGCTTATTCCTGCAAAGCCAAGACTTCGCAATTTCAGGGTTCTATCAGGAGGACAAGTAGAAGGTATGCTTTGATTTTAGACTTACTTTTCCAAATTAATGAAGAACTGATCTTTTCCATCTTGCTAAAACTGATTTTATTACTATCTCAACTATACAGACCACTCTTCTCTCCTCCTCTGTCTCCCAGCTGCACACAAATCATCATTTCTCTACTAACTCAGAGGGAAAGCTGTGTTGGAAATGCAAAAAGGGATGTCCTGGTGTTCTCCCTCTTTCTTATCATGTGCTTTCCCCAGGGAGACACGGGATGCGGTGGGGAAAGTCAAATAAAGTCAGGAGACCTTCTGAGTCAAAACCAGCAACTGAAATTTTTTTTTTTTTCTTTCCACTCCCAACATGCAGAGGAAAATAAACCCTGTGAACAGTGGGGGCAGACCCCAACCAAAACCCACGCATCTAACATCCAACGACCTCAGCTGCTCTTCTAGTTGGCCAGCAGAAGACCTCGCCATCCCCTTCCGATGAACCAAAGCGGGCTCTGCCTTGACCAGGTGGAAACCTGGGCTCAGGACTAACCTTCAACAGGCTCGCAGCTGCCTTCACCCACCGTCGCCCGCTCGAGGCGTCCCCACAGTCCCCACTGCCATTTTCTCCTGACCTTTAGCGACAGACCAAGCGCTGGAGGCCAGCCGGGGGCTGCCGCTGCCCGACAGCCCTCCCTGGGGCTACCTAATGCTCACGGGTCGGTTCACCGGCCGAAACCGACCGATTGCCGGAGGCACCCCCGCTCCTCGGCGGGGTGCGAGGGGCTGAGGGCTGAGCCTGACCTCGGCCCGCGCTCGCTGCCCATGCGGGCGGTGGGGCAGCCCGGGGCGGCCCGGCACCGCTCTGCAACGCTGCTGCGGCCCCCCGAGCACCGCCTCCCCGGGCCCGCGCCGCCCGACCCCGCCGCTGCCCTGACCCCTCCCGGCCCGGGCGCCCCAAGTTTCTCCGGAGCCGCCTGTGCCCGCCGCGGGGCCGGGGAGGGCAGGGCCGGGCAGGGCGGCGCGGAGTCCCCCCCCCAGGGCCGGGGCCGCTGTCCCCACTCACCCGAGGTCAGCTGCATCCAGGCACAGATCTTGTAGACGGTGGCTGTGTTGCAGAAGAAGAAAAGGATGAAGCAGACGATGCAGGCGATGATGAGCATCATCGAGAGCCCGATGAAGAAGGAGGCAGCTTTGAAGGCTCCCGAGGGCAGGCTGGAGAAGTCCGTGAAGCTGCCCCGGCAGGTGAGTTCCCGGCTGAAGCCGTTGCCGATGCAGTAGTGGAAGAGCCCGAAGTAGCCTGCCTGCGGGGTGTCCACGCCGTCCCCGATCCAGTAGGGCTGGATGAAGCACACCACGTTGACGATGGCAAAGCAGATGGTGAAGATGGCCCAGAGCACGCCGATGGCCCGCGAGTTCCGCACGTAGTTGGTGTGGTAGATCTTGGCCGCCTCCTGAGCTGGGAGCATCCCCGCTGCTGCCGCTCCTGACGAGCCTGCTCCTGTCGCCGCCGTCCCTGCAGCCGCTCCGGGCATCCTCGCCGAGAAGATCCCCCCTCCCCTTCCTCCTCCTCCTCCTCCTCCTCCTCCTCCCCCTTCTCCTCCTCCTCCCTGCTCGCTCGCTCGACGCGACGCGCTCCGCCGCCGCCGCTGCGTGCGAGAGCCAGCGAGCCCCTCCGCCGGGCTTCAGCGGCTCCGCGCCAGCAGCAGCGGCGGCGGCGGCGGCGGCGGCGGCAGCACCAACACGGCCCGCCGCCGCCTATCGGGACTCAGCGCTGCCGGGCGCCGCGCACCCGCCCGCCCCGCAGCCCGCCCTCCCGCCGCCGCCTGCGGCTCCTCGCCGCGCCGGGCGCCAACCGCCACAGCAGGGGTTGGGGGGTTCAGGGCGGGGGCGCCGTCCGTGAGGAGAGGCGGGGGCCGTTGGCGCCGCTTCGCTGGGCTGGAGGGGCGAGCCCCGTGGGCGGCGGGGCCGCTGCAGCCGGGGCCTCCCCTCAGCCCCTCCGCCGGCGGAGGGCCGCCTCTCCCGGCCGGGGTAGCGGCTGCCTGCTTGGGCTGCTCCCGGCGCCGCTTATGCAGCACGTCCTGGGAGACGTGTTCAGGCAACGGATTTTAAAGTTTAAAACCTGTGTGATCCGTTCCCTCGCAAACATCAGCCCGTCCTCCGCCGGGGGCTGTCACTGCTAAATGCCCTGCGGCGGGGTGAGCAGGGCCTCCCGCCCTGGCACAGGGGGAGCCCGCCTGACGCAAACCTCTCGGTGCCTTGGGGCACGCGGGAACGAGGGGCCGCTCCTCACCTCAGGATGTGGGATGGCGGCCGTGGAGGCGACCACTGCCGCGAACGGCGAGCGGCCGTGGGGCCACGGCGGCAGCAGCTCTTGGCATGGGTGGGTGAGGTGGAACCGGTGGAGAGGAGCAGCCCTGCTCTAGTCAAGCGACTTTGGCCTGGCACTCAGTGCGTTGAGCATGTTGGCATGCAGCAGTGATTAGCATATATTAATGAGCAATTAGCATCTGGTAATAATCACTCCTATGCCAGTGACACTTGGATTTGCAGTCCCCGACCTATGCATTGAGCCTGAGTTAATAACAGTAATTGATGGCACATATATACAGCGCTCTGAGGGTTGTCCCCTCCCGGGACGCGCTCGCAGCCAAAGCGGAGGGAGGTTCATGAGAGCGAGCGGCCGTGCCATGGCAGGCTGCCGCTCGGTGCCGGCAGAGGGCCGTACTCCATTAAATATTAGTGCTCATCAGCGCCCGGGGGGAAGGAGACTCGCGTGGAAATTACTCCTGGCATTCATTAAAAATTTCTCATTCGCTTCAGACAAAGCTTGATTTCTGCCCTGTGACTGCCAAACAACAGGCACAGCCCAACGGAGGGAGCACGTCGGCCCTTCCCAAGTTTCCCGTGGAGGGGCTAGGAAGGGGCAGCACCCCCTAACAGGTTTTCAGGCCCCCATGCTCACCTCGGGGGCAGAGTCAGAGCTTTGAAAGCTGTTGCTGAAGGGCGGAAGCACAAGGGGAGCTGCCTCCAGGCAGTCACGCTGTTACTGCCCCGCACGCAGGAGCGCTCCCCTCTTGGAGGGCAATGGCGTGGCCACATGGCATGGGCTTGCTCAGACACAGGCAGTGTGGACCCCAAATACTCGCACTTGCCTCACTTTCTTATGGACATGGGTCTAAGTGTGCAAACTACAGCTAAAATTCCTGGACATTCAGTTCCCACTGTGGCTGCTTCATTCAATGCTGATGGAAGTGCCTACTTGTGCTCCACTGCCTCATCTTGCTCCTACTGCAGTTGCTGCACGTGACCAGACTGCTCATATGCCACCTTCAGAGAGTAACTGAACTTGTTCCAGCCTTGAGTGGCAGGAGGAGTGATGGTCTTTCCCTTCAGCTCTTTCTGCTTTTTGGTTTTCCCTTCAGTCCTGTTTCCTCCAGGCTGAGGCTTGCTTGGCCCCAGGGCTTGGTGCAGGACACCCGTCTGCTGTGCTCTAAGGGGCCATCGACTACGGAGGTGAAGACAATACAAGTCAGACCTCAAGGCAGGAGGAGACCTGAAGTGGCCAAGACAAACATTTTAGGGATGGAGGTTGGAGTAAGGGTTGGGCAAAAATTTCTGAGAGCTCAAAAAGAAAGTGGGGAAGGGCTCTGGGTCAAATGAGAAGTTTAGGAATAGTGGACCTGTGAATGTGCACACAAGGGAGATGAAACCTGGAATCAGTATGGCAGGAGGAAGAGATTTGGACTTGCAAAGGAGCCAGGAGAGGAGAAAGGAGGTGCTCTGCAGAAGAGATGGACCAAGGGAAATGGGGAGGCAGAAATACTAAGTTTGGAGGAGAAGCTGGGGGGAAGAGAGTCAGTCTGGGGTAGGGTAATGTGGGACCCAGTCTGGGCAAGTAAGGGAAAGGCCAGAGCAGAGGAAGAAACTAGGATTCTGCTGACAAGCTGAGTAAAAGAGTGTGGGAAAGGAGACATGATTGCCTGTGTCCAGGCAGTGGCTGGTTTGGTTGTCCTAGGATGTCCTCTCTGGCCTCCGGCACCAAAAGGGCACAGATTTCACATGGACTCTAAGTGATACCCACTTGTCCTTCAGTTTAATGCATCGAAAATGGGAAAGTGGTAATAGATGTCTATTTTTCTGGGGCACCTGAATCACTCTGGTTGTGTCCCTCTCTAGAGCTTTGAATCCTCTAGTCTCACTCTTTGGTATCACAGATTTCTTCAGAATACCCAAAGACAGGCTCAGGAGGCTTTTGTATGGTTCTTACCACAATTATATGTGTGCTTCATAGTCTTAGAAAAGATCATGTCTTTATGAGATAGAAGGTTGGTATATTCTGGACAGAACAGTTAAAAGGCAGCTGGGGCCTCATTTCTTAAAGCAGAGCTCCCATGGATTTTGGTTGCAGCAGTTTTGCAAACGAGGCCTCAGAAGGAGCCATACTGAGTTGCTGCTCATCTATAAAAAGTTTTAAGCATCTTGCCTGGCATCACAGAAGAATTCTGTGGCAGAAGCAGGGATAGTCTCCAGCTCTTCGGGACAGCTTTCATCATCTTAATCCTCAGAAGATTATCCTCTTTCTCCAAAAACCTGTTGTACCTCCACTATTTTTCTCCCTGGGAATTAACTGGATCCCAGCCCTGTGACTGCCATTTAGTCTCATCTAAAAAGTCGCAGATTTTCAGCAAAAGCTTCTTCAGCAGGTGAAACAGGATTCTCATCATCCTGATCTTTCTGGACAGCAGATGCTACCTCACACACCCGATAAGGCAGGATCCTGTTTACCAATTAGCGTGTGAGCACGCAACACAGAACAAAGGGGACGTAAATCAAGTGTCACAGACAGCTCTTTTTTTGGCACATCCTGTTCAGTACTGCATTTTACAACCATAATATTGTTTTTCAAAAACATTTTTGTGGGCATGTGTGGTTATAAAATAGGCAAGCTTAAAGAGAATTTATATAGTCTTTAAACCTATACTTTGTGCCCCAAATTGGCCTGTACCATACTATTGATGATTTTATCTAATCATCAATATATAGATCATTACACAAAACACAAAATAAAGCTTGTTATTTGGTTAATGCTTCTAATTGCTTACAGGTCTCCTCTTTGGAACTAGTCAGTTATTTGCAGTGGCGGAGCTGCAGTGGAGAACTGCTTAAACATTTTGTTTGGAGCGCTGTGGGGAAGGGCTGTATGTTGTGCTGGGGAAACCCTTAGATACGGTGGGTAAGAACAACAGATGAATGCAGTTGCTGCATCGTGGGTGATGCCTGGCAAGAAATGCACATCTGGGCTTTCACTGATATTCATGTGGTGTGAAACTAAGAGGATGGCGGGGAGGAGTAAATGCATGGTTGGAGAAGAGTTAGAAAGAGAGGGTAATTACACAGAAAAAAAATAAGCCTGTGAGGAGGGGGTGGGGTAGTGGAAAGTTACATGTTAATGGATAAATAGTAATAAAGGTGTCTGACAATGACTGGTCAGTTTTGGTGAGGTGGATCCTGCTAGGGTGACAGCTGAGGGAACTGGGCAAAGCTGTGGAGCACATGAGAGTGTGCCTATACAGACACACGCAAACTTCCATGGGAGGAAGATGCCCCTGTTCAGGCACATGACTGCCTTTCACCCACCCCTCTGAGCAGTTTCCCCTGGCCAGCTCTCTTAAAATGCAGCTCTGCCTTAGAGGCCTGTTTTTTCCCCGCTTCACAGAGCGAACTAGCTGCCAGGTGGCTTTTCATACCTGTAGCTGCATGTAAAAGTATATGAACTGCTCCACTTCTCTGGGACTTTCCTCCCAGGTTTCTGTGGTATCACTGGCTCTCATGTTCACCCAATGCCTATCAACCACGGGTAATTTCACTCTAAGCCCACTTAAATAGCTACATACAACTATTAAAACCTTTTAACACAACCGATACAGATATGTCCAAAGAACAAACTTGTCTAATTTGGACTGGCCTAGATCCTGAGGCTGGAAGGGGAAGAAGACAAGTCATGGTAGTGTTGAGGCTGCTCCAGCTTATGTCCAAGGATATGTGGGGCACCCAAAGCAGAAGCTGAAAAAGCAGAAAGTCTCCACTCTGCTCCCTGCTTTCCTGTGCTCAGCGTGAGCTGAAGCTGGGACAATGCTAAAAGCCCAGCAGGATTTTTTGTGCCATTTCACTGATGACTGAGATAACCTAAGCATGTTTTGGGCTTGATTACTGCTTAACTGGGTGCCAGCACTGGTAGGTAGCATCTTAAAACATGCGTTAGTCTGGATCAATTTTTCCCTTGTCTGGAGACAGCTGCAAACAGTCACTGGTGTGTTTACCCGCAGCAGCAGAGTGATTCCCTTTAAGCCTGAGACCAGGGCGGTGGAGGGAGTGCTGGGAGCCCAGGCAGCCCCGGTGTGCAGCCCTGTCGGCATGGCAACCCACAGCCTCGCCACTGATGAGCTCTTGCTGTCTATCAAAAAGCATTAACTTTTACATTATGTCTTTTTTATTATAGTTTCTGCACATTTTGGCTTCATTTCCCCCAGGGCTCCAGCTGCACTGGTGAAATGTTCCTTCTCGGGGTAGTGGGAAATGGCATTTCTTTCTATTTCTGTAGTGTTTACAACTCGGGGAGAGGCACAGCAAAGGGCTGGCTAGAATTACTGTTATCAGTGTCAGTGAAACTGCTCTTGCTGTCACTGTTTCAGTCAGAAATGGTCCAATTTAGGCCTATCTTAAAAATTAGAAAGCGAGTAACTTAGAAGATTTGCCCCACTTCTCTTGAACTTCGTCCTGCTCTTGTTGGTGATAGCAGAGGGGGAGTCCTATAGGGCAGCCATAAAGCAGGCAGAGCCAGGAAGGACAGTGTGGCCATGCTGGAGCCATGCCCCAAGCAGGCTGCAGGACTCGGTATCCCAAAACACTGGGGAATGGGGTGCAATCATCAGGATAAAGTCACAAATTCCAAAGTCCACCCTGAACCAAGGTAGTTGGCTGCAAACAACAGAAGTCCACTTCAGCAGACAGAGAGGGGGCTGGTGGGAGAGTGGTGGTCAGGCAACGGAGGCTGCAGTGAGGGGGAAGGGATGTGAGGAGGGTGAGAAGTACCTGGCTTGCATGTGGAAGCAAAGATTGAAAGGAAGAAAAGATCTCACCAGCCTTAAAAAGAAAGAAATGCATGGGAAAGTGATTAAATATCAGGGTTCCCAGTGACAGCAGAAGATTGGACTTTATAACCCAGGATAGGTTCACCAGTGAAAAAGTGGGATGAACAGTGGCCATTGAAGAGGAAAGCAGGGGAACCTGATGAATTAAGTACAGGGAAAGTGGGAACATAGTTATTGAGATCCATGGCGAAGAAGAAGAGATCTTAGTGCACTCTGACACACAACTCGGTTAAGACCGCCTTCAGCTTCCTTCCCTCAGCCTCTCTAACTTGGAGGAGTTGCAGAACGACTCTGAAACACACTGGCTAAAATAAAACACTTTATGGACCCCTTGGGAGCTTAGCGTCTAAACTTTCCAGTCCCTGCCCACCAAGAAATGCTTCCTTTTGGGGCCTGCTAAGCTATCTTACAATGCCAACGGCATTCTTCATGGCCCAGTGCAGCATCTAGGGCTTCTCTGAACAAGTCATCTTGCTCCCAACAGCAACCACACAGTGCAGCACTCTGCCTCACTAGCGTAGCCTCTTGCCAGTGCTGCTAATTAACCCAGACAGAGCTTTCAGATGGCTTGCTGTGTTGTGCTGTTCAGAGACATCATCAGAGACTCTTCCTGAAATGATGGAAATTTTGCCTCTCTTGCTGTGGCAGCTGATTGCCAGAGGGTCTGTAGATTCAATACAAAATGCACTGTGAAATAGCATGCTGCAGGCTATATACTGTACATCTTCAAAGATAGGTGTACAGTTAAGGCTGGTGTCTAGACATGTTTTTCATATAATAAAAGTTTACTTAAGATATGTCTCCTAGACTGCAATTCACATGGAGAAGGACTTGTATTTCTCTAGACCAGCCTAGTTTAAGACAAGTAAATAAACTCTTCTGCCAACAAGATGCATTTTACGTTTTCTTTCCAGAGCCCCAAGCATTGTGTAGGTGGCTGCAACTTCACTACCATGAACATTCAGTCATTTGAATAAGGGCTATATGATGCTAAACATAACATTGATGAGGCTTTCAAAAATTGCACCTGCCAGTGCTGAAGCCCCTTCTTTGCCCTAACAAGGTAACATTACTGCCATCACGATGTGTCTTACGATGTTTTCGTAATGGAGAATAACTAAAAATATTTTACCTCACACTGGATAAAAAATGATGCATTAAATAGATTAACATTCTAATCCAATTAAATATGTTACATTTATTTCCAAATTTTTCTTCCTGAGAGGTTAAACTATAGACCAGTGAGGATGTAGCAGGAGACGGACCTCCCGATCTCCAGTAAGTCCGAAGCTGGCCAGTTGCTTTACCCTAGTGACAAGCCAATTAGGATGCTGCGTAGTGTTTGTGCTTGTGTCTAATTTTAGAACTACACAACAGGGAGGCAAAAGTAGGTGATATTAACTCCTCTGTCACTGATCTGCTAGAATCACTGTCCTCCTACAACCTAATATATTTTCTGGAAAAGCAGGAAAATTACCACTCTTCTAGTGTAGGTATTAGGGACTATGCAGACCTTTCTAACATGCAGGGCCTGATCAGTACTTAGATAGAGGAATCTGCAAGGGAAGCTTGGGAGCTGCAGAGAGTGATTTTGATGCTGCACAAGATGATATTCTAGCATAAAGTGAGCATTCACCCTGGCATTACACAACATGACACAACTAAGTCTGCTGTGTTTCCAGGAGGATTTATGGTAAAATGTTTAAAAGTACCTAAATGACCTGCCAGTAAATCAGCATCTTGACCTGGAGCAGGCTGGGGAAGGAGATTAAATGGAGAAAATATGGAACGTCTCTCTTTCAGAGTATCTCTGTGGCATAATGCAGCATCATTCAGGGATATCACAGCTACTGCAAGCAGTGTGGCCACATCAGCAAGATGCTAATGTGATTAATTAGCCCTGATGCCAAGCAGGTTATACTAACCTGGGCACAGCATCACGCTTATGTACTTAACTGCTTAAGTCTCCAGAGTCCTTGCAGCTCACTTAGGTTAATATAGTCTAGTGATTTAATAAGCATATAACCTATTTCATTGTTCAAACCATTAATAACAATATTGGCTAACACCAAACTCAAGGCAGACTCTTGTGGAACTGCTAAAGATACACACATTCAATATATCAATGAGGTGTGAGTAGCTACTCTTTTAAAGTGTTCCTTACCACGTTCCTATGCATTCACCTTCCAGGAGCTTCACCTAAACCACCTTTCTTCATCTGGCTATGAAAATATTATCTAAGAGGGCATTAAAAGCCTTAGAAGAGTCAAGAACAGGACACCTATATCTTTGTCTTTATCTGCAAGGTGAGTTATCCTGTAATAGAACAGAATAAATTAAATTTTACAAGATTGTTCCTTGATAAATCCATGTTAGGTGTTACTCACCCGTTTTATCTTCCATGTATTCATAAAAAAGCATTGTTTATTTCCATTATTCCAGGAATTAAAGCTTGGCAGACCAATCTGTAATTCCTTTAGTTCTATTCTCTGTGTTCATACTCCTCTACCATCCTTTTCTAAACACAGACACTGTATTTGTCTTTTTAGAATCTTTCTAACATTCGAAAACTTCTCATTCCCCATGTGTACCATGATATTGCCTCAGCCTCTTGCCTGTAAAATTTACAGTTCCTTCAGTAATCTGCTTGGGCTCCCCTGATCAGCAAAACCACCTAAGTTGTCTTTAACCTATTCCTGTTCCTATTCCTGTTCCACATGTGGAGTTTTACCTCTTTATAACGATGCTAATGACATTAACCATATGATCAAATTTAATATCCATGATGAAGCAAAAAAAAAACCCCACCAAATTTCAGTCCTTTTGTCATCTGTTATGAATTTTCCCTTTCCACTGAGAAGTAAAATGCTTTCTGTAGTCTTTTGGTCTTTCTTCTGATGCCAACAGACTTCTGGAATGTCTCCTTGTTTTTAGCCCCATGCTGTTATTTGAATAAACATTTACTTCACATGTACTGCCGAAATGATCTTTGGCCCAAAAAAGTCTCTAAACTAATTTTTCATCTTAGTGGTGGTACCGAGCTAAACAGCTGTTCAGTGGAGCCAAACTTTAATAGCTCTGCAAAAAAGTATAAAGAGTTTCACAGTGGGAAATGGCAATATTACACACTCTTTGCATAAAATAAGTGTCCGTACAGTGATGGGGAAAATAGATGCAGATGGCCACTAACATAAAGAAGCTAATGAAACCAATGAGCAGTAAACAATAGGAGTTTACACAGTATATGTTTTTTCCAGCATTCTTCTTGCCAGTTAAATGGCAATAGGAGGGAAGGGCGGTAGCATTCTGATTTCATTGAAGAATGTGTTGCTGCATTTTGTAGTACCTTGTCCAAAATATTTTAAGTGACTTGAATGGGCTTATGACAATGTGTACTGAAGAGCTTTAGAAAGACAATGAAAATAATCCAAACCAACATTTAACCACGTTGGAGCAATATTTAGTCACATACCCAGTGGATCCTTGTTAGATACAATTTTAATTAATAGCCTCATTATCTGAAGGAGGCAATAAACATCATGTTAATGAAACTTACAGTAGGTGCTAACTAGTTATAATCACCACTAACAGTAGAAAAAAATAAGGGGAACTTAAGTGAATGAAAATATCAGAAGATATCACCTGGGGAAAAACACAAGTTGCTATATCAGGCCAAAGTAAGAGTCTCCATAAAAGAGGAGAAAACTGTAGAGAGTGGTGTGTTGAAAGAGAGGCACTTATTTATACGGAATAGAGCTGTGAGAATAATTGATTTTTCTGTTTGGTGGCCAAACTGAAAATAAATTAGGGAAAACTAATATGCAGTCAGATACATTGCTTGCTTTTCACATATTTTTACCATTTATTAACACTAAATTTAGATCCATTTTAGAACAAAGCAGTATTAGATAACAAAACCAAGACCATTTCATTTTGAAAATATTGAAACAGGGCACTTCTGGTTTGGGTTTTGTGGGTGGTTTTATTTTTGGCCTGGTACTATTACTCAAAATTAATTTCTCAACAAATGAGTTGATTCTTGATTCATAATGTGTCTTTTTGAGAAATGAATATAATAGACTCATTTACAAAACACAGGTTGTAACAATTCACCCAGAATGCCCTGTCTCCACACCAAAAACATGTGGTTGGTGTCTAGGACATCTATTTAGGAAAGCATCTGTCAGTTTGGAGGCTCTCCGTGTCCAGCTACAAATCCCATTTTGTCTTGAGAAAGTCCTGTAGAAGTTACCATGGGCTGGAACCCCCACATGACAGTGCTGGCTTGGTCCTCACCAGCTGCCAGGGATGGAGAAGATGGGACAAAGTGGTCAAGGGCCATCAGCATTACACAGAACTTCCCTGCTGTACCGGGGAAGATTTTAACGCAGGGCCACAGAGGATGTCTCTCTGCAGAAGCCCATGGCAGGCAGAGACCAGAGCTCACTGGAACTGACTAATGAAGTTTGCAAAAACTCACACTAGTGGAACGGTAAATCATGATGAGAACTTACACAAAGTGATTCTGGACCACTCCATAAACTCAACACATATTGCAGGGAGAAAAAACCCAACAACAATAACAACAACAAAACCAAACAAAAAACCCTACTGCATCCAATGGCAAGATCCTCGCTGCCTTTTGACAGAGATGGGGTTTTACATGACTTGTTTTAACAGAGTCAGAAAAAGGTTAACATATCTGTAAACACAGATTGCTGTTCTGCCTGTGAAGACTGGGGCATTGCATTAGACTAAACAGGACTGAAAATATTCATGGGTCATGACAGATCAATCAGCTGAACGAAAGCACTGATGATAACTCTGCTTCTGCAAGGCTGGACTGGGAAGCAAGAACATTTTAGCCTCACTACAGTGGAGTCCTTGGTCTGGGAGCATCCACTCTGTTACCAAACAGCTGAGCGGTGCTGGGCCAGATGCTTCACTTTTCATAGAATCACAGAATCATTAATGTTGGAAAAGACCTCTAAGATCATCAAGTCCAACCATCAACCCAACACCACCATGACTCTTAAACCATGCCCCGAAGTGCCACGTCCACATGGTTTTTGAACACCTCCAGGGATGGTGACTCTACCACCTCTCTGGGCAGCCTGTTCCAATGCTTAACCATTCTTTCAGTAAGTAAATTTTTCCTAATATCCAATCTAAACCTCCCCTGATGCAACTTGATGCCATTTCCTCTTGTCCTATTGTAAGGGAACAACCCCCCTTGGAAAGAAGAGGTATTGTCTATGTTTAATTAGCGTGAACTCCTTTTTGTTCAAGCATTGCTTATATCTTGGTCATCAGCATTATCTGTTTAATCAAGGACAAACGTTTCTTTTGGAAGAAAATAAAGGAAAGTTGGCAGGAGAAAATAGCCTTGAGTTGTCCTTAGGTAGCATGTGACCACGGGTCAGGGTACTTCATCCGTAAAGACCACCAGAGACCACCAAGGACCCCCGAAGAGAAGAAGACAGGTGCAGAAGGATCTGAAGCAGAGCCAGGAGGAGTGACTTAATGCCATTACATAACCTATGTAGATTAGAATGAATATGCATTAGATAGGCATCTGTTTGGCAAACCTGACCCAGTTGACAGCTTCACTGCAGCTTCTGGCCCCTCTTCTGTATTCAATGGTGTGCATTGCAGGAAAGCCAGAGCCTGCTCTTCTGGTTTTTGGTTTTGGTTTTCTTTTTTTTTTAAGTTAGTATCCTTGTCTACACATTTGCTTTTCCTTATTCTAGGGTATTTTTAGTCTCTTCCAGGGCTGTGTTTTCTGGTCCATATTCTTTTCCTGCTAAAAACTTCCTCCCAGCCATCTGGATGCTCAGCAAAGTTGTTTCCCCAAAGAGAGGGTGTCCTCACCTTGGGCAACAGTTGGTCTCAACAAGCACCTTGGTGACTTCCTGCCCTGAGCCATAGCGGCACATCCTGTGCTGCCTGTGTGGCAGCCAGTCAGTCACAGTGGCACCATCCTGGGAAAGAGCAGTGTCCTGCTGGGGGAGGACACAGATGCTGCAGGGTTCTCATAATAAGCAGAACCTGAGCTATCCCTTAGGTATGCAGAAGGAGCAAGCTGTGCTTCTGAACCTGCATAACTGTTCAATAGTTACACATCAGGTTTTCTTTGCCACCCAGAGAACTGGCTGATTCCCTTCTCTCTCACACATTTCTCCTCCAGCTCTTGAATGGCCATGTGCTGGGGAATCCTCCTTGCTGCCTGCACGGGCTGAATGAAGCACAATCCTGAGATAGTTTTCTCCATAGTGCTGCGGCAGAAAGCCACCATGCCCAAGCAGAGCCACGCGCAAGGTCCCGGCCTTTTCCATCTTGCAGACCCATAAATGTTTCCCAGGGAAGGTACAGAGCTAGTATAGCAAATTTTGATAGACTGACAATAGACTCACTTTTCTCTCTCAGTTTTTGCAGACACCTTAGAAACAGTCCATGGTTTGGTGGTTATCAACAGCCCACTGTCCAGCCTCATCAGGTTGTGATTTATCTAGCATTTACCCTCCAGGAGAAAGCAGAAATCCCAAACCTCCACTGGTGGATCCCAATCTGCACCATGCTAAACATCCTACTTATGCCTCCTAAGACACAGCTGCTGCCGCATCAAATGTGGGCCATTTGCCTTACCCAAAGCCCAGATGTTGGTGGCTCATGCCTGCAGAGCTCTGGTGGCTTCAGGGCTCATCAGCTCACATGCCGTCAGCTCCAGGACCATGACATAAGTACACAGGACAGAAAAAGGACTGGAGGAAGCAGTTGTTTACCAGGTTTAATGCTGCCCACAGAAGATGTGTTTATGAGCATGCAGATCTGCTGAGCTGGCTTTCTGCATAGATGAATCCCTGAATCCAAGAAAAATTTAACTGAGCAAAAGGTTTTCTCCCCACCCTTGGTGTTTTTTGCTTGGGTGTTTTTTTTTTTTGCTATTGTCCAGATGAGCAGACCAGGGAAGATGACATAAAAACCTGCCTGCAGAGGATTTCCTTAAAGTCTTTTTGTCAACTGCCTCTTCCTTGCTCTTTTACATGGACAGTGTATTTTATGTGGCCCTCAAGCAGAGGTTTAAATGCTTTGTACAGGAATGCAGTGGACAAACCATTCTGTGATTCTATGTATGATAGATCCTCTTTCCTCAGTGTGAAGTATGTCTTGTTCACTGAATTATATGATGTTTAAATATTTCATCTGGCATGAGAAGGTTACTGAACCCTCTGTAGTTACTCCTTACTTGTTTTGTGCAGTGTTATTGATGAAACAAAATTGTTGCAGGTTTTTAATTTTATTTTTAATACATAACTATATCAAAGCAAGGTAAAACCCTAAAACTCCTCCTTTGTAAGAGTCCAAAAGAAGAGAAAATACCTGCTGCAACTGTTCAAAGATATGTTTTGACAAGTAACCAAAGAAAATAATTTTTTCTTAGTTCCTATATATCACATGAAAGCAAAACATGATAATATTTGCTATTCAGAAGTAAATTCAAGTCCATAGCAAGGCTAAGAGTTGATTAGCATTTAAACATTTAATCTTTCTGCGTGGTAAATCTACACAGAATCGTTAGTATTTTAATTTTGCATTTTGAATGGGACCAATGTTTTTGAGTGGTTTCAATCATAATAACTCTAAATCATCTGAGCATTTGACTCCTTACCTATTCTTGTCATATGCCTTAACACCAGAAACAACAATTAAATGAGTGCCATTTCCCTCCCATAGATGCCATAAAATTTCATATCTGTCCTGACAAATAAGAAACAGAAGCTTTTTTTTTTTACATATGCAAAATATCATCCCAAGGTAAAACTGAATAAAAACCTTGAGGGCACTATAATATGAAAGCTGAAGAGTACAGTCACAACTTTAGATCTGTAGGTCTAGCAGCATTAACTGCAGTATGCCAACAAAAGAAACGGTAATTCTCCATAAAGCCATTTTCCTAGGATCACTTCCAGAAATCAATTTTACAGAGACCAAGGTCTTTGAAAGTCCCACTCAGAGAATTATACATTATAATAATGTAGTGGTTAGATGTTCTTGAGACATACAAAGCATTAAGTCCAGATAACTATTTCTTACGGGAGTTGGACCAACCTTCAACACACCTCTGAAAAAAAATACTTTACAGCTGCATCTTTGCTTTTAAAGAAATAATAGCAACTATTTACATCATATTACTTAATTTCTATATGTTATTTGATTTAGTACTACACAACTTTTCATTTTACAAATTAAAGTTATAAATAATCTACATCACATATAAATGTTGGAGAACATCTCTATAGATGTGGTTCTGGGATGCACATGCAGGAGAAAATCAAGTGAGAGCATTTGGCAGTGGTGCAACTGGTATGTGCAATGCTGGTACCCCAGTTAATGAAGGATGTTAATTAATTACAAATGGTTCACAATAAGATTGGAACAGCAGTGAAAAGGGAAGACATGCTTTAACCTGGAAGACCCTGGAGTGCAAATCTGTCCAATTAGCAAAGATGAGGCTACAAGAGGACTCGATCAACCCACATATACATTCAGAACAGAAATGTAGTAATAGATGTCTTCTAACCACTAGACAAAAGCAGATGAGATTCACTTTCTAGAAACCGGATTCAGATAAATTCCAGCTAGATACAGGCTATGAAAAGCAGTGGCAGAATTTGAGAGCTGTTGCTGCGATTCCTGCAGAATCTTTCTAGGATCCAGAGATCTTTCTAGGAAAATGTTCTCGCAAATGCAATTTATTTAAGGAGGTCCTCTGGCCTGACCTACACAGGCCAGGCAACGCCCACCCTGTTTTATAATGCAGAAAAGACTGGCTTGGGGATCACATAGTCTCACCCAAAGAATACAGCCACCTTCAAACACATTTTAATTTTTGACTGGATCTGAGGATTTGAAATTATATTGTTATTTTTATTTGTATTAAATAATCTTGGATCATGGTGTCATGGTTGTCCCTCGCATTCCTCGCTGGTAACACTCTACCAGCAGCAGTTCTCTCCTTGTTGTGGCACATGCTGCTGCAAGCCCCCAAACCCAAACTTCCCAGATGGTGAGCAATACATCCCATTTTCTGGATTTCCAGACCTGCTCCCCTCCAGCAGGTGCCTGCAAGCCACATTCTCCCTGAATTCATCACCTCTGAAGCAATGCATGCGTTAAAGATTTGCTGGATTCACCCTGAGTTCAAAAACTCAGCAAGTTTATTTATGAAACAAGCTATGTGGAAAAGCGAAGGTTAAACTCCTGATTACAAACCAAGTTCTGGAAAGGAAACAACAAACAACAAAAGCAACTTCCAGTGTACTTGTCATTGTGAGATTTCTCTGGGGCACAGAAGCCGAGGAAACAAATCAGCAGTGCTCCGCTCCTTCAGTGTTATCAGAAGGAATCAGTATCTCTCTTGCATTTGTCCCCTGCCCCGTAACAGTGACAGTTGTTGGGTTGCCTCTTGAGTGCAAATGAAGTATCAAATAATTTCCTGGGGACTTCAGTTCCCCTTCCTCCTTATCTTCTAATTTAGGGGAACTTAACCGTGTCACAGGTTTGATTAGCTCTTCTTCTCTGTGAGAATGCAAACGTTGTCAGGCTTGTCTGGGACCAGGATGCACTCTCTGCAGAGCCTCTACGCAACATTGATTTCTTATCTCTGCTTTACCCTCCCAGGCAGTCAGA
Organism: Phalacrocorax carbo; assembly: GCF_963921805.1. NCBI lineage: Eukaryota > Metazoa > Chordata > Aves > Suliformes > Phalacrocoracidae > Phalacrocorax > Phalacrocorax carbo. The sequence continues at coordinate 14,887,544 of NC_087513.1, read as the reverse complement.
TGTGCAATGGAAATCTTTTTCTTCATTTTAAAAGATCTTATATATCACAGCTGATAAAGAAGTATTAATTGTGCAATACCCTGGATAGGCTGGCAGCATGTGAAGCTTCACCGGCTTTTTGCAAAAACAACACCTGACATAGCCATTGTAGAGATAACCAATTTGCCATTCAGAATGCCTTCTCCCAACTGCTTTTCCCTTCTTAGATACTGTTCACCATTTTTAGGGGATTTTGCCACCACAGACAGTCTCTGCAAACTATCTCCATGTAATGCTGGAGAAACCTTTGGTATGTACATTGTAGCTATAATCAGGGGCTCAGTTCAGCTGCCTACACTTCAATGAATTGGACTATTTAACATCACCTAGAGACTACTGTTCACCTCCAGCTGCCGTGTCAGAAGGGTGTCCCACAATAGGTCTCGATTAGTGCATTTCTCTAGGGCATTTCACAACCTATTTTGTAGGAAACTGCACTGTGCTGGGTTAAAAACTGGCTGAACGGCCGAGCCCAGAGAGTGGTGGTGAATGGAGTCAAATCCAGACAGTGGCCAGTCACGAGTGGTGTTCCCCAGGGCTCAGTGTTGGGGCTGGTCCTGTTCAATATCGTCATTGATGATCTGGATGAGGGGATTGAGTGCACCCCCAGTAGGTTTGCAGATGACACCAAGCTGGGTGGAAGTGTCGATCTGCTGGAGGGCAGGAAGGCCCTACAGAGGGACCTGCACAGGCTGGTTCATTGGGCTGGAGCCAACAGTATGAGATTCAACAAGGCCAAGTGCCGGGTCCTGCACTTGGGTCACAACAACCCCATGCAACGCTGCAGGCTTGGGAAAGATGGCTGGAAAGCTGTCTGGAGGAAAAGGACCTGGAAGTGTTGGTCTACAGCCAGCTGAACATGAGCCAGCAGTGTGCCCAGGTGGCCAAGAAGGCCAGCAGCATCCTGGCTTGTATCAGGAATAGTGTGGCCAGCAGGAGCAGGGCAGTGATTGTGCCCCTGTACCCGGCACTGGTGAGGCCACACCTTGAATACTGTGTTCCATTTTGGGCCCCTCACTGCAAGGAGGACATTGAGGTGCTGGAGCGTGTCCAGAGAAGGGCAACAAAGCTGGTGAGGGGTCTGGAGAACAAGTGTGATGAGGAGAGGCTGATGGAACTGAGGTTGTTTAGTTGGAGAAGAGGAGGCTGAGGGGAGACCTTATTGCTCTCTACAGCTACATGAAAGGAGGTTGTACTGAGGTGGGGGTCGGTCTCTTCTCCCTAGTTACAAGCGATAGGATGAGAGGAAACGGCCTCAAGCTGTGCCAGGGGAAGTTTAGGTTGGACATTAGAAAAATCTTCTTCACTGAAAGGGTTGTCAAGCACTGGCACAGGCTGCCCAGGGAGGTTGTTGAGTCTCCATCCCTGGAGGTATTTAAAAGAAGGGTAGACGTGGTGCTTGAGGATATGGTTTTGTGGTGGGCTTGGCAGTGATAGGTTAGCAGTTGGACTCAATGATCTTAAGGGGTTTTTCCAACCTTAATGATTCTATGATTCTATGATTCTAAACTGAATATAGATCCCTTAATGTTCATTGCTGCAGAAGAAACTAAAGCAGGAATCTCTTTTCTAAGATACATGGAAATCGAGGTACCTTTCTAAAACAACTCATTCCAATGCCATAACACCAACCCAAAAAAAACTTTATTGCTGTAGACTTTTATTCTGAAGACATGTTATAAATAATTTCAATGATTTCTATACCTGAGCAGAGAAGTGTTCAGCTTGTAAGAAAAAGTACTTTCCTATTCAGTAGGTTTGCTAATTCAGTGAGGAGTCTGACAGCAAGTCTGTTCACTAGAACTGCCTCCGCAGAAGCAGTAGTGGGGATAAGTAGCTATGTTAGACCCTAGATCTGAGCTTAAACACCAGTTGTTGCTGAAACTCCAGCTTCTTTCTGTTTAATCTAGAACTATACACTTTTAAAACAGAAAAAAATAACATTTTGAACCTCAGCAAGTATTTTCTGTTTCACTGACATTACAGTTGGAGTAGCTGAGTCAGTTTTAAGGGCCCTGATTCATACACTCAACAGTTTTACACAAAAACAATCAAAAGAAGTATTTAAAAACAAGGGTTTCATCTTGACAGCACTTCAGCTGCTTTACACCTTGAAGATAGTATCAAATTGCCATTAAGTCAGACTTGGTAGAAGAAACCCTTGGTAACGTATAGGCACTAAGTGGGCTTGTGTGTTATTTCGCCTCCTCTGTCACCATTTAGAGCCTGGCTAAGAGACATCAATCCCCACCATTTTGTTGAATCCATTGATTTAAGTAATTGTAGCCATGGGGATCAATGGTGCCTGCTCTCATTTCAGCTAACTTTTAGGATACTCTGAGTTGCACTAGGAGATGGTACTAATACCTCTGGAGGTAACCTTATCTAAAATCTGCTCAAAGTTATGCTGTCACTGCCCTCATCAGTAGCCAAAAACTGGAGCCAAGTCCTCAGTCTACAGAGCAAATGATGGTAAAGTCAGAAGAAGAGCAAATAATGAGGAATAATGCAATCTGCTTCCAGAGGACATGGATCATTAGGTTGATTAAACCAGCAGATGGTAAAGGAAACTCAGTGTAGAATTCTGTAAAATAATTAGTCCAAGAACAAGGAAACAGCCCAAGAAATAGGTGCTAAATGGAACAATCAAGTAAGACTGGGAGCTTGTATGGAAACAATAATTGGAATTTTCATGCCAACTAATGCCTCAGAAAGAAAAAAATACACCTAATACTGTATCAGTAAAAGACAAACTACAAAAAGGCAATGCTTTTTGTGTATAAGGCACTCGTCAAGCACTATTTCAAATACTGAGCACTATATCAGTCCCAGCATACATCAATAGGTTATTATTACCAGGGAGCGGGTACAGACTAGGTCAACAAAGATTGCATTGGCTCTGCAAAACAGGCTATAAAGTTAAAGGAGCTGTGTTTCTTTTTATTAAAGAGTCTTCAAGGGGACATAGTGGAAGTTTTTCAAGTTAAGAACTAGATCAATAAAGTCAATGTAGACAGTGTTTTTAAACCAGTATGGGGTTAAGACTATTTTTCAGTAGGAATGAAACAGGGAACACATTATTATGAAAGGGTAATGTACAAATTGAGTTACAGGAGAGGCTTGTTGGTATCTGAATTTTAATATCACCATATCCAAACAAAGTAGAATTAATTGTCTGGTCTTGTGAATAATACATAATTTGTGGAAGAAAAACAACTAGGACCGGCCATTTTATCTTCTCAGAATATGCAAACTCTACCTGATAGTTAATGATTTTGTTAACTGATATTGCACTACTTACCCTGATGAATCTGAACTCTCTACATTGGGAGCAGACCCCAGGGATCAGAGTTACTGGGAGTCTGTTCCTGATTTGCCCAGACCGATTGACCTTGTAACACTGAACGTGAAGCAGCTCAACTTATTTGGCTGCTGACTCTGCTTTGCAAAGTGCTCCGAGATAATGGAATAAAAGGCACTAAAAGAATGTAATTGTTAATTATTTTTTGTGCTGGGTCTCTTACTAGTGAAAGAGAGAGCTACCTCATTTCTCTGTTAAATCCTTGAACACTCCCACGTACTTTTCGTAGGTGCTTGTTTCTGCCTGCAATAAAGGAAACCATTTATATGGGAATATAACCCATTACTGTAACCATCATTACTAAATATCACCTCAAAGTGGCTAAATCACACAAAAAGTTCATAGATGATGACATTTTCCCAAGCAAGAGAGTAAGACTTGTGACCTACTTCTTAATAGGAAAACACAACACTTCTCTCTTTTACACTTTTTTCTTATTTTACCACCATTTGAAACATGACTGGCATGTAGTGTACTTGCACAATATCAGCACTCCGAGTGTGTATACCAGCACCTCCCCAGACAGGCTTTTTAAATTTGCATTCTGGAGCTCCAGATCTCCTGCCTCCTCTGAATGGCTGGAGATTGGATGCATTAATGAGTGACAGGCTATAGAACATTCCACTGTCAAGTTCCCAGTCCACATCCTAGCTAGGGCTGAATACGATGTACAAATATAGTCAGGAGTACAAGGGCTGTATGAGACCAACAGCCACTGAAGCTGTAGGACCAAAGTTAACAGAACTAGAAGCAGTGCTTGGTAGGATCTGGTCTAGAGCTGGTCTTGGTTTGAACAGTATCAGTAAGAGAATCAGACGGCTAGAACAAATATATGGGCTGTTAACTTGCATTTGTCTGATGCTCAGTAGGTGTATAAAAGAAAGTGTCTTGTATGCTGGAAGGATACAATAATGCTGAGTTGGTGGAAATCTAGCAGGAATATGTGCTTAATAAAGAAGGCCCTTTGCAGGTTCACAGCAATGATCCAAAGCATCCTGGAGCATGAATTCATGCCTGGCAGAAGTAGACAAGAGGACTGCAACTGAAGGCAGATGTGAGCAAAGGATGATGAAAAGGGAAAGCTTCTTGTGAATTACTCTTCATTGATCATGGTCTTGTCCTCATTTTGCAAATCTGGAATCCTGTTAAAGTGGTTGGATGCTTTGCAGTGCTGCTCAGGCAAGATATTTTTCAAAATATTATTAGTTGAGACAAGAGCCAGGAAATGATGTACAGGGCACAGCCGGGTTTGTGATCCTGTGGGCTGCTCTGCTCTGGCTTTGCCTTGATTAAAAATACCATGATGTAATTTATTCAAGAGGCAACAGATTGAAAGGCACAGGATTTAATTAAACAAACTTTAAGCCAGTGTTGGATTCCCAGTTTGCACCTACGTGGCACAAAGGCACTGATTCAGGAAGGAAGAGAATCTGTCCCACCAACAGTGGACATATTCACCCCAGTAATATTTCAGGGGAGTTCCCTCCCTTCCCATCTTCTTTGTACTGATTTCTCACAATACTCATTCTTGGAAGCCAGGTTATTCAATAGGGAGCACAGAGTTGAAGTGAGGGCTATGTGTGTGTATAATGCATGCGCATAAGTGGATCTTCAAGGTTGTTTCTTCTGTTGTCTGTATCAATTTGCAGGTTAATGTAAAGTCAGCCTTCCCACTTTGTTCTTTAAGTATCTTTTGCCATCCTCAATTCCTTATGGAATTATCTTTGAGGTTATGGAAAATAATTTAATAAAAGCAGTATTACCAAAAATTACATGGAGAACTTGAGGTCTGTTCAGAGGAAAATCCTTTCCATTTCTGCAGCATATTAATATTATCTGCACGGCCTCACTTGTGGTATTTGCAGCAGGCTTATCGCTGAAGACTGGGAGGTTTAGGTAAAGAAACAACCTGCATAAAGAAATAAATCACTTTATACACACTTCTTAAAAAAACCTGTGAAATCTTGTGGTAGCAGTTTGAATTTGTCCTCTTTGGTTTTTCCTTCTGTTGTGGGTTCCACAACTGTGAGATTTCATCCTTTAAGACTTTTATGCAATTTTGTTTTGCATAAACGTATTTAATTTTATATTATGTGGACCAGATTCAGGCTTGGTGAGGTATATGCCGTTCCTTTTGAAGTTACTCGGCTATTAATTCTCACAGAAGTGAGTAGTAAAACTAGATATTTGTCTTTATCTCTCAGAATGGGATCTCTGCATTGAACAAAGTAAATAATGAGGTCCAGACAAAAATAATAATGAAATCATGTATGCAGTTCAAATTCTTTGATTTATTCCTTGGACATTAAAAGAGTCTTAACTCTGATTTTGGTGGTTCAGGTTTTCACATCATCTTGCATTAGTCTCATTACTGAAGGTTTGTGTACTTGCAGCAGATCTGCATCTTAAAGGTTCTGAAGAGAAATGCAGATAGCAATTTTTCCAGCTACTTGCAAGAATGGTCTTATGATCCCCAGAAGTCAATTATTTGTTTACCTTCATACGGAAGATTTAATAGTAAAAATATCCTCCAGTAATCAACCGTCTCCTGTATTTCACGTGCATTTAGGAAAGCTAATAATTAGAAAAAAAAACGCATCTAGCAATGTTACAGGCAGTAACCTTGCAAATGTCCCTCTGAAGAAATCCCATCACTGCCATGGTCATGCTCCAGGTTAGGAAGGCTCCTTAAAACCAGTTGTAGTTCCCAGAAGTGACCAGCCACCCAGCACAGCTGTCCAGCACAGCCACAGTGTGCTCTTCTGCAGCCTCCAGCAGACACCTGAGCGGCTCCCAGAAGGGCACAGATGAAGGGTGAGCCCTCAGATCCATACTGGGATGTTCACCCAGAAGCCCAAGGACATCTATTTACATGTCTTCTCTGCCACTCCTTGGTCTGAAGTACTCCATGCCTCACAAAGAAAAGGGAATGAGGTGGGGGTGGAAAAGAGGAATTCACCTCCTGAGTACCCAGATCCTCCAGTCCACACAGATGATCCAACACCTTTTGAGTACGGTGGGATGATCCCACCATACCTTTTCCACATTGAACAAAGTCTTCAGTGCCAATGGATCAATTTCCCCTTCATGATTTCCAAATGTTTTACTGGAAAAAGTTGAAGGAAGTATAGAACTAGTAGAAATAGTATTTCTAATAATATTTAGCATAATTAAATAATACAAGGAATCATTCCTATTCATACTGAATACAAACCAAACCTTTTAATTCACCTGTGGTTACTGAAACTTCTCTTTGTCCCAGTGCTCATCATTCTTCTGCCTCGAAGCCCAGTTTGGCTTTGGTGTGCTACAGCCTCTGTAAAGCCAGACCAAGGAGGGAACAAAAGATGAAGTAATCTTCCGATCACCCATGCATCATAATTACTTTTAGTACTGCCATCTTCTGTAATTAGTACAAACTGCAAATGAATTTGCACACAATTCCTGCTGTAAGAGAGGAAAGCAACACCGATGTAATGCCTCCTAGAAGGATTACATGATGAGGACTTGATGTGGAAAGATGTCATAAATAATTTATTTTTCAAGAAATAAAATGCTGTAAGATTCAGAGTAAAAATTTGTGTAGCTTTTGCTATTAAGTATCTTCATGTTTTCCTGCACTCTTACATAACTGCCCTTTGAAATGCTTTTTCACACGTTTTGAGATCATCACTGTAAATGCAGAGCTGCTTTGGCTTGAGACATACAGAGCAGAGGGGTTAGAGGTGCAGCGTGATGAAGACGTGTATGTGCCATTGCTGTTCTGGTTCCTGAGAAAAAGGAAAGAGTAGTACCCTTAGGCACTTTTTCTCTAACAATACCAAGCTGTCTGTTGTGATTCACTGAGGAATAATTGCTTTGGGATGTTTCAAAACTAGTTTTTAAGTGAAGGATGCAAAATTACTTCTTACTGGAGATGCAATGAATCTAGCTGACACTTTAATAAGTTTATTAAAAGGCTAGTAGGCAGGTGAAGCGGTAATAAATATCCATGCAGAGAAAGATCATGCATATCTGTGGGATGCTATACAGTTAAAAGCATCTTTGAAAAATAAGTGAAGATTCATTGGTTTCACCAAAGTTTTATTTCTGATTTATTACTGAGACATATTTGAAAATTACTATCTTCGATAAAGTGACACAAGCTGAAGGGAAATATATACAAACCAATTTTATTTCTAACTTTAATCTCCATATGTCTGGAAAAGTGCTTGAAGAAACATTTTGATCTCCCTGCCTTTCAGCTAAGTGTAATCTGTTTTAGGTTTGACGACTTTTGACCTAGTGCTGGAGCCTTCTCCACAGCCCTTTCCTCAAACAAATGAATTATTTTCCCCTGTGGCTAGAAAGCAGTAAAAAGAGCAGAGGTTCAATTTATTTTTATATGGCATTGTGCATACAAAACCTTAGGAAGCATAATAATTGCAGCAAGGGAAAACATAAAATGTAACAGTATAAAATCAGAGGAGATATGGGCCCATAAACTACGGCACACTTTGGTAGGAGTTAGGCACGGCGTGGGGCACAGCCTGCAAGGCTATAAGCAAAATAGACTGGAGTGCTTTGGAGCTATAATTTTGAAAGAGATAATGTGTTAATAAGGGAGGTGTATAATAGCCTGCAAAACGATCATGTTTGTAGCTGGTGTGACAGCAGCAGTGAATCCTGTAATGGGAATGAAGGTCCAAGGTTACGGCTCAGGCTGGTCTGAGGTCTAAGGAGGGCCACAACACAGAGGTCAGTGGGACTAACTGTAGCAATATGCACAGAAGCCAAACATTAGTCCCCCTACGGGGCTTTGGGATGATCAGGGTGTTTTTGTAGTTGATAGGAAGCTAAGAGAGGTCTTTCAGGAAAGGAATATAGATCTGAAACTATACTGATAGGGCTTGCAATAGTCCAGGCAGAAGGTGAAAGCATGTGCAGATGCGTAACTGGGAACTGGCAGAAGTGGTTTGCTAGGAGGCAGATTAACGGGGAATTGTGCCAAATGCAGCAACTGGGAGGATAAAGGCCAGTTTCCAAGTGAGGATGACTCCAGAATGGTAGGCTTTTCTTAAGATGTGGGAAGAGGTGATTTAGAAAAGTAATGGATGAGGCAGGGGTGTGACTGTGGGGATTTCTCTTGCCAAATGTACTGTTCCTTTCTGGGTGCTGGACTCAGGGAAATGAACCCGTCCCAGCTCACAGTGAGCTTAGTGTAGGAGAGGGAACAGACTTAACTGAAAAAGATTTCAAATTGGCTAGTGTCAGCAAGTGGTAACGAGAAGTGGAGGTGATAACAGATACTATAATAAGCAATTTATCCAGGTGGAAGGAAGTGAGAAAAAGACATTAAGACACAGACTAAATGTTCTTATCTACCACAGTGCCCTGGTTTTGGCTGGGATAGAGTTAATTTTCTTCATAGTAGCTAGTACGGGGCTATGTTTTGGGTTTGTGCTAAAAACAGTGTTGATAATATGGAGATGTTTTAGTTGTTGCTCACTAGTGCTTACACAGGCCAAGGACTTTTTCAGCTTCCCATGCTCTGCTGAGTGCACAAGGAGCTGGGAGGGGACACGGCTGGGACAGCCGACCCCAACTGACCCAAGGGATATCCCACACCAAATGACACCATGCTCAGCCTATAAAGCTGGGGGAAGAAGAAGGAAGGGGGGATGTTTGGAGTTATGGCGTTTGTCTTCCCAACTGATGGTTACGTGTGATGGAGCCCGGCTTTCCTGGAGATGGCTGAGCACCTGCCTGCCCATGGGAAGGAGTGAATGAATTCCTTGTTTTGTTTTGCTTGTGTGAGCAGCTTTTGCTTTACCTGTTAAACTGTCTTTATCTCAACCCAGGAGCTGCCTCACTTTTACTCTTCTGATTCTCTCCCCCGTCCCACCGGGGGTGAGTGAGCGAGCGGCTGCGTGGGGCTGAATTGCCGGCCGGGGCTGTACTACGATACACAGCCACTTTGTACCATGCTAGTGCAAATGAAATGGAGAATTAAACCTCTGCTGTAGGAAGCAGTCACTTTCAGAGAAAAACAAAATTTCCTGAGGGACAAAAGCAGATTTGAGTGTGGCACTACAGTCAACAGTATGGACTTTAGAGTAATAGGAAACCAACCATATTACTGTATATATAATTAAAAATGGTGAAAAATGGTGCACTACTTTCTGGAGCATTACATAGTGCCAGGAGGGCCTGTTAGCTGGTGGAAATGCCCTTTGACCAGCCTGAGACAAGACTGACAGTGAAGTTCTCATACCCAGAATAGGGTGAGTTGGGATGCAGTGCTACATCAGTAAGCCGGAAGGACGTAAGAAGACTTCCCGTGTTGTGCTGCAGGTGCAGGACAGTTTTGTTAGGATGTGGTGGTAACTTGAACTTGCTAGTATGGTCGCTTGCTTGGAAAGTAGGTTTTCACAGATCATGTCTTGGTGCTCTTCTGCATTTGGCAGCAGTTGCTAACAGGTAGAGGCAGGTGAACTGGTCCCTCATCCCTTGATACAGCAGAGACAGGGGCACACAGCCAAACTGCAGTGTGATCCACTAAGTTTTAACATGCTTCTGCAGATAAAGCTCACAGTCCAGGTGCAATCCCTCTATCGGCCTATAGCACCTGCTCCCACAGCAGAAGACCTCCTAGGGCCAGAAATCTTGGTAGCATTAATTGAGCTTAACTGCCCAGTTCAGCTTTTCCATCCTCCATTAGCTGAAGCATTTCACTCACCTTTGGCAACTCCATTCCATCTATTGCTTTGGAGCAGACTGCAAGCAGCCAAACCAAAAACCTATTCCAAGGCTGAAACAAGTGACTACAAGCTATATTTGAGCTGCAGATGGCAGGCTTATGTACTACAGCTTGCAGCTATAACTGCAGCAAGGAGCTCCCTCTGGGCTGCCAATACTTTACGAAGTGTGTACCCACTGCAAAGTGGGGAGATCTGGTGTTGCGTTCTGCTTCGTGGACCCAGATTTTTATTCTGCATGCACATGCCACTTAGTACACAATGTGCACTTCTGCTAGAGAGTCAGGTGCCACGGCAATTTCAAAATAGGGTTTTCTTCTGAATTAAGGAGACATATGTGCTCTACCTTATGCAAGTCAAAGCTGGCGGGAATTCAAAGATACAGTCGCTCGTCCCTGGGGATTCCCTGTAAATGCTTGTCTTGGTACGCCAGGCTGCTACAGCTGTTACCCAGGGAAGTGGCACTCCGGATGGATTACCTCTGTGGACATCAGCAGTACAATAGGATTAGGTAAGCTGTCTGCACACCTGCTCATTTCACTGACCATCACCTGGCTTTAAATGACCCAGATGTGTTCTAAAATGCTTTTCCTCACCATTAGACTCAGGTGCCAACTTGCGTTTTTGGGTGGAGATGGTAGAGTGACCTGCAGCCCACAGTGCAGAGGTCAGCAGAGGAGCACAGAGCAGAGAGGATGTGGGGACAGGCAGCAGGGGCTATGTGATCTGGCACGATTCCCAGCATTCAAAAACAGCATTCATAGACTCTAGGTCAAGAATGGCATCCAAAATATTTAACACCACTTTTCTCAAGGAGGATGAATAACCTTTCTGTAAACAATTAACTGAAGGATGTTTTACTGAAGACAAACAGGCCAATACTTTTGCTTCTCTTCTTAGCTTTTCCCTTTTCTTCTGTAGTGTTTCTAAAAATGTTTAGGTTACAGAAAATCTACATCTCTCCTTTACTAGGAACTACATCTCTAACACAGATGGTACCCCTGGTTTCTGGGTTGCTTTTTTCCCCACAAACACTTCTGCTCCCCTCCGCTTCTCTTTTTGGTGTCAGGCTTTCTGCAAGCTTTACTGCTCTCTCTCTTTCTTGGGGGCGTATCTTTCTTCCTCCAGAAAGGGTCTCTAATTTATCTTTTGTTCCACCAAATAGTCTCTTTACCCACTTTTACTACTCTTTTTCTCTTCCTGACCACCATTTCTCTGCTAATTCTTCCTTCAACACCTGACTTCAACCTTCTTCCAAACTAGCAAATGGACTCCTGTTTTTAATTCCTTACTGTCTTATTTCTTCTCCTTTGTTCTCTTTCCTCTGTTCCCACCTCCCTTCATTATTCATTAAAAGGAGGTCTGGAAACACCGGGAAGACCATTATGTCCTTTTTGAAGTGCAAAATAGTGCCCATATATTCATATTGAGCAGAACCATGGCAGTGTATGAGAAAATCATCGTGCTGGGAGCAGAAAGATAATTAAAAAGTCATTAACTACATTGATAATTCTGTAATATTAGTAATAAAATTGGATGTTAAAAGTTGGAAGACAATGTGCAGATTTACTCTGAGTATACACTGACAAATCCACTTACATCCAGACAGAGTGTATCTGGCAGCTGTGGAAAGACACAGACACTGTGTTCAGCAGGAATTTTTGGATCAAACAGGCAGACAAGAAAGGTGTTGGCAAATTCTCAGAACTACCTCCCTGGCTGGTAAGAAGCCCATACGGATCTGGGAGAGGACTTTCTCCAGAGTGACATTAGCAGAGTGATTGAGCCAGAATGCGGAGCGGTCACAGACAAAAGATATTTGCACATGGGCAAAAGTGGCAGAAAATTATTGGAAAAGGGCAACGGTGGAATCTGCAAGGAGGCTCGTGTGGTGCTTGAACTGAGATGAAGTTTCAGGAATGGTGGGGAGGAAGTCGAAGATGAGTACACAGCTTATCTCAGGCCCTACTAAAATTATCACATATGTTTATAGTATTAGTTCTGGAGTATAAAAATGAAATCAGACTGGGCTGCCATTGATCCTATGGTAAATGCATACAGTTTTTAAACCAAATGTGAAATTAGAAGGTATCTTACACTGAAAGGAACGCTAATGGCCATATGAGACAGCAAGTTGTGACTGCAGTAGGGTTTCTTGATGGCTTCGTGCCTGTGTGTTAGTGAAACAGCCCAGGTAATGCAGCTGATGTTCTGGGCAAGACTGAGAGTCTTGAATCATCAGACATGTGAAGTCTGGACTCAGCAAACTTGGAGACAAACTCAGATGCTCTGAAACCAAGTGCCTGATAGAGCTCCCTCATGGGACGTCATCACATCGCAGATACAGAAATGGCACTGTTTGTGGTGCTGTACTGGGAATATGAATGGTGCTAGACGAGGACTTGCTTTTTTCCAGTTTTCATAACCTTAGCCCAAATCAGTGTGACTAGTGCTTCTGGGTGTCCTGCCAAGGCAGCTCTCTGTGGCCAAGGTTATGTCTCAGAGCCTGGGCTCGAACTAATGCTGCATGCTCTGGCAGATCTGAAGTCACCTGCCCCACTCGGGACACAGGGGGGGCTCAGCCATCACATGCACACGAGGGCTCTGCTGGTTTTGGCTGTGTGCAAGCACTTGCAGCAAAGCAACCTGCATCCACCTCACTGGCCCCAGCACTGGGTGTTAAATGAAAGACCACTGAAACTGAAAAAAATCCACAGACCATGCTGTACAACATTGCTGTAATTGTATTCATTTGCAATCAGTTAAAAGCTGGTTGCATTCTGAACGCCCCACTATTGCTTTTCTTCTACACCATTCTGTTTGCTTCCTTGCACATGCACCGATTTTGTTGTAGGGGGTCGTTTTGTAAGTCCACCTTGTGTTTTTACAAACAGATAAAGAGAAGTACACTATGCTGCGAAGAGAGTTGTTCTTGGGCTGATGTTTTCAATGACCCCTGCAATCAGAAAGGGACATCAGCCTGCTGCATGGGAGCTCAACACATCCTGACCTCTACTTCAGAGTGACAAAAGAAAGAGTCAAGATTTAGATTTTCACGCATGATCTGAAGTCACTAGTCAAAACTCCAGAATCAAGAAATAGGCCTTGAAAACCATGAGATTTTAAAAGAGGATTGTTTTTTTGTTTTTTAGTTATTCTTTGGCCATACATACTGTATGTGAAGCAATCAGGTTTTCCCACCCTCCTGAATTTATACAGAATGGTAAACTGACCTTTTGCTGCTGCAGAAATTCCGGTCATTACACACACTTGCCATATCTTTGACCTTGGTGTCAAACTCCTGTTTTCACCAGAAATCTGCCATTTTACCAGCAGCCCACCAGTTTTCAGGTACCTGGCATTCCAGACAACCAGCCACCTGAAAATACTGGGTGAATCAACACCGTGTACTGAAGCCATCCTTAAGCCATCCTCCAGGCTGTGAGCACCAAACAGCTTGCTTAACAGCTCTCATTGCCAGCTCCTCTCCAGGCATGAAGGGGACTTCTCCCTAGATCCAGTCAATGATTGTGAGATGGTTGGTAATTATTGTTTTACACCTAAACCGGCTTTAGCCCCCACTAAAATCCATGGCATGCAAAAGGGATTGCAAGAACTGTTTTGTTGTTCATAGAACGGAATAAGTCCTTGACTGTTACTCTTCTGGAAGTCATGTTCTATCTCCACCATTCAACAAGTTCTGTACAGCAATTTAATATGTGCATAATATATTTCTATATGTGCATAATATGTATTTATTTTTTTCTATATATGTACATAATCAAAAAATGAGGTAGTACTTAAGCCATCTCTATACTAGCACCTACCAACCAATTCCATATTTCTCAGAATTTATATTTTATTCTGTGCAACAGCCTGTGCCATCTAGTTTCCTCTGGCTTTTGTGGGCTATTGATGCCATAGGTACTGTCACTGCTGTGACGGATATGAGCTACCTGTAGGCAAAGTGCAAGCACTGATTTGTGTGCAGATGAATGAGCTGTGGGGGGTGGTTGTTGGCAGTGTGGCTGTGCGCAGTGGAGAGACCTTTGTATGACAGCTTTCTATGTGCATGGCATATACAGTAGTGCAGATCCCACCCAGAGAAAACTGCTAGGCACAGACCTGGTTGCAGCCTTCCACCCCATGGTTAATGGGGCAGTACCTCTTCCTTTTTTTCCCTCTTTGTGTCCTCATATGACCCACATTTGGGATGAAATCAGCTAACCAATCTGCTACATTACATCAAGGTCCCACATCCCCAACATACACAATTCTAAATACTGTGTCAAATCTACATGCACACACAAAAATCAAGCTCTCCTATCCTTTCTGGACACACTCCTACTCAGGCTTCCCATCTCTTCTAGGTTTTATGTAGGTTTTGCTCACCAAGCTCTTCCACAGCAGCATCAGGCTGACCTAGCCAAGCCCTGATTGCATCTGGCAGCCAAAGATGCAATTGTGCCCTCCAAGGGTGACCTCTCCACAGTGAGGATCTCATGGAAATGCATTTGCATTGTTGGTGTTTGTTAAGAACCATCAGATCTCGTGGACTCCAACATCCCATAGTAAGTCCTTTTAGCAACAGTACCCCTTGGTTTGCATAGCACTGCAAGGCAACATTCTTCTGTTGCAAGCCTTAGTGTGTCTGCAACAGGGGCAATTGCTTAATCGTTCCCCTGTGATGTGCTTAGGAGGGGCTGATTCCCATGGACTGGGCTGTCTGGGCTCCTCCAATCACAGTCTGGCCTTGGCCTGTATTTGGGTGAGCAATTAACCAGATATCCCCACAGTGTTAGCTGGGACTCATCACCTAACAAAAGTCAACACTTCCTGACTGTCCTTAAAACACTAAACTGTTAGCTCCCATTCTAGCCCAGGTCTGAAGAAAGCCAGCTGGCTTGACTGGCAGAAATATTCTGATGTGCGGAAGGAAGTAGCCTAAGCTCAGATCTTGACCCTCTCAGTAGCATGCATGTTACCTATGTTTGAATGTCTGAAGCCATTTTCCCCTCTGTGCTTCAAAGACCTCTTAGCAGGTCTTATGGTCTTGCATCTCTGTTCCTGAATGCCAAGCTGCCCTGCTGGAAGACAGCCTCTCATTTCTGAGAAACCTTTTAGTGCAGCAATCAATGTTGCATGTCCAAGAGATTCCCGATGCTGTAAGACCAGAGTTCTGGTCAATTTCAAAAAGTTTGCAAAATCCCATAATTACGGAGTTAGCTACGAAGAGAGGTTACCATGTCGAGGCAGAACAGCCAGGCAATGAATGCATCAACACAGCAAGAAAGATCTGTGCTGGCCAGCCCAGAACATGGTACCAGTTAGTTTTGAGCTTCTGCCAGTAGGCAGAACGTCTCAAGACCAACTCAACATACTAACACTATCAGAGGCCTCCAAGAGCATCAGAAATTCCTGTCTATCCATACACACCATCTACATAAGCAAACACATTGTGTTGGAAATGGAAACTGTCAGCTGCTCATGGACAGACTCTCTAAAAATGTCTTTTCACCACTAACTTTGACTGATGCTTTTGCCTTCAGAAAGACTGCAGAAAACATTTCCTGGAAACCTAAAGGAGTGTATTTGACTTTTACTGGTCTAGGAAATCACATTTATTTCCTGGAATGCTGTTATATGCAATGGCCAGAATTTGCTGTTGGCACTGACTTTTCCATGTTTTTGTTCCATTTAGGGATAGTCAGCTGGATTCATGTAGATGTCCAGACTGTAGACATCTACATCTCAGCAAATGACCCTAGAGTCCCTTTATAGTCAATAGAAACCTAGCCAATAAAGTTGGTATCATGATTCATCTCATCCTAAAGTAGAAGCTTGCTTCTTCTTAGATTAATTAACCCCCTACGTTAATTGCCACTGGCTACACTGACTGGACTGCCATTGGCTCTAGTGGGACCGTAGTCCATCAGCCATATGTGAACACATATAAATCCCACTGAGATTTCCATATTTTCATCACAGGCTTTTACTGGCCACACTGTCAAAGCTGGCAGGAGAGAACCTCTATTTCACATGCTCGCAATGCACAGTTTTTTGTCTTGCTTTGACTTTCAGACCATCTTCCTTCACAGCAGTTTGGCCTTCTGCCTCCAGGTCCAGGCAGTTGTGGACATGGCAAAGGTAGAGCTCAGGGTCTTGCCCATTGTTGTAGAACAAGACAAGGTCTGCTGCTGTTTGTGAACCATATCCTCTTTCTGCTGTTTTCCTCAGCTCCAGCTGAGCTTTGTGCTTCCTTTTCATGCTTCACCCTCCAGCCTGACCTGACTTCTGCCTTAGCCTACCACAGCTCCTGAAGTCATTTCAGACCCAGCTGCATCCCTCAGGGTGCACAGGTATCAATGACCATATGCACATCTATTTTCTGTAATGTAAATTCCATCTCTGTACCCCTGTATTTTAACATGTTGACTTACGTGTGTGGTTTGACACTCCAGCTTCAGTGGGGCCACAACTGAAGCCGAGAAGCACGCACGCGGTGCAGAAGCCATTCCTCCTCATGTACTTCACATGTACCTCATGTGCTTCTCTCCTGAGGCTGAGGGGTCTGTGAGGGAGATTTCAGCCCATACCATTGGTTTCCACTCAGTGAAAACTTGCAGTGGGCAGCAAGACCATCCAAAGCAACCTGTAGCTCCCCTGGAGTCATGTCTCATTTGCTGTGTTTACAACCAAGAATTCTGTAAGGATTTGGGCTATCTGGATTTTTGAGAGTTAACACAGCAGCGTATGTCACACTGTTTGCGTACTATTACTTTACATTTATGGTGTTGGCAAATCTAGACCCATATATTCGGCTATAATGTAGACCCATTTCTACTGACCCATCTCCTGCTTTCCAGCAGTCATTCTTTGTCTTCAGACCATATTTGATCACTCCTTTTTCAATGCAGTTTCCCGTTTGATTTTCTTTTACAGAAACATGTGTACCCTGGCGTCGTAGATAACTACCGCAATCCCAGATGTCTGAGCACTGATTTTTCTGTCTCTGAACTTGTGAACCATATTAAAAATTCAGGATTTATTGCAGTTGTTTCAAGAATTCCTGACAGACAGATGAGCATGATTTCAGAGGAAATAACTCCTCTGTAGTCAGCCTGTCCTGTATTCCCCTTGGTACTCCCTGGGCTTGAGGATATTAAAAGTGAAAGAAAAATGGCTCACGGTTAAAGGGAATTAATAAGACTGCAGATCTTTTTAGCATGCATGGAAACCATGTGCAATTGAATACCAGTACCCTCTCATTAGCACTAAGCAAATCTATTTTGATATTATTCCTCTTGGAGGAACTATGTGAATTCCCCCCATAACACCACAGACAGCCTCCTAAACCCATAAAGGTCTTTCACTGCTTATTACCTGCTTTCATGGTACTGGTAGACAGCTTTGCAATTACTTTGGATTGCCTCTGAAGAGTGTGGCAGAGGGATGTTCATCTGTATTGAATGGCAAACTCTGTGACTGTTGTGTTGGGTTGCAGACAGCTCCTCAGCCAGGGCAGATGACTGGCACTTCACTAAATGACTGCCACTTAGGTGTCCTTCAGCAGGTAAGGGAGGACCGTTCTCTCTCCTCTATGGTCCTGCTCCTATGGGACACCGTTTCCCCCTGATCTCATAGAGAGGATCAGGAGTGCATCTCAAGGTGGAAGAAGCAGCACCCCATTCCCAGGCTTCTGTTGCCTTCTTGCCAGGTGATAACAGGAAGGTAGGAGTGTTCAAGTCCAACTAGAGCATCGAAGAAGCTCACCCAAGTGCCCAGGAGATACACTCAGGAGATCTAGGATGCTGATTTGAGGTCCTGGGCTAGTTCTTTGACAGAACCACCTGTAAGAGATCCAAACACAAAAACACCATTTCTAGAGCCAGCAAACAACAGACCAAATGTGCTGGACCCATGTGCTTATACTGCCTTGTGATAATTTGCTGAGATTAGGGCTTTTCTCAGGGAATGAACACCCATTTTTAGGGCAATTGCAAATGAATAGTTCTGTGCCTGCTCTCTCCTGGTGATGACTGAGGAATGGTGAGCTCTTTTCCTCAAGTATTTTCTACTGATGAGCCTAAATTAGTCCTCTCTGAGCCCTCTGCAGGTGTCACAAGACTGACTGAGCTAGCTCCAAGCCTGGATCAAGCTTGATTTGGTTGAGGTGAGGGGAGCGGGAAGGAGGAGCCCAACTACACAACTACTCTGCACTGCGTGATACCTTGCCTGACTGTGCCCTATTAATAGGTGTCCCATCAGCTGAACAATCTCCTCTATCCCCACTAGTTCAGAGTTAACGTGAGCATTTCTGTGCCATATAACCACCTCAGTGACTGCAGTGGAGGCATTCCCTAGGTCTGACTGTGCCAAAGAAATGAAATTCAAACACAAGGTTAGGTGGGATCTCCATGGTACTTGGCATGGGAATTGCCAAGGGAATGCTCTTCAGTTTTGTCAACAAAAAAATTGGAGTTTACTGAAATCAATTTATTTCATCAAATTTGAAACTGTCATAACCATTTTGATCAGAAAAAATTATCACCAATCAAAGCTATGCCTAATTTCTATGTGTGGTTTGTATCAAGTGCTTGAAAAGGATTGCTTTTCAGCTGGAAATTGATTTGAGGCATGTGATAGACTTGAAATGTTGATTAGTGCAAAGGTAGCAGGTGCGTCCTTGCTCTTGATGTACACTGCTCTGTTAACTTCAATGGTTCCGGCTTTCGGCTGTTTCTACAGACTGAATTAATGCTGCCTCACCCTACAGAGGCAAGATTTTCTGAAGAAGAGAGTGTGGAGAGAAGGAGCATTGCTCACAGCAGGGTGGGCACAGGTGCTTGTGGGAGGTGGGAGTATGGACAGTGCTGGGCAGATCTGGGGCTCCAGTTTTTCATGCAAAGAGAAGAGGGTGTTTTAACCTCTCCTTCACTGTGCTCCATCTCACTCCATGTTCACTATTGTGAACTCTACTGATCAGTAAATGAGGAAAAACAGTGGTGGGTTTGAATCTTCACTTTTTTTACTATATTGGCACCATTCAGTACTATCAGTTAAATCTGGTTTGTTTGATGATTACAGCTGTGGATGCCTTACCAGTTTCTATTTAGATTTACTTTTAATCATAATGGATATCTTGTCTGACAGGGTCCCAGTGGCTGTGGACAACATGTTCAAGCTTTCTCTGTTAAAAAAAAAGAAAAGAAAAGAAACAAACATCAGGGAGACAAATCCTGGACAGGGTAGGGGAGACACCAGCAACTGTATTAGGCCAAACTATAAGGAGACATAAAAGAAGAAAGTCAGTCCTTGGACACAGCAGTCATGAAGAGCTGAATAAGGCTTGGGTCAGAACACATTTGCTGAATGTGGCTGCCCTCCTGGTATTCACTTAATTTTGTACTTTTAAATCCGTCTCCCAGAGTTAAGCTTTTGTATTGTTGTCAGACTGATCAACAGATATGTGTGCATTGTATTAGCAGGCCATCTTTCTGCTGCCTATGAAATATCAGCAGGCTGCGTCCCTTCCTAAGAGGGGAGGATTCTGAATTGGTTTCACTTCTCAGGGCTGGATTATTGCAATTCTTTGTTTGCAGGAGTTACCAACCGTGTTATCTCCCAAATGCAGCTGATACAGGATGTAGCAGCTCATGGTCTTTTGGGCACTCGGTTGTTTCAACATAATGTTCCCATTTTAAAGCCTCTGTGCCAGCTTCTGGTGAAATTTCAAGTCAAGTTCAAAGTCCTGTTACTAGTATAGAATATGTTGGATGTTACACTGGTTCCCTTTGCTGTCCAGTAGCACGTTCTTCACTGCTCAGCAAGATCCTAATTATTTTAAGGGTATGCAGAAGGGGACAGCATGTGTTCCCTGAAGGGTGCCTGGGCAAGGATCTTTCCAATGCAAAAAGGGATGATAAGAAAAGGAGGAAGGCACAAGCAAGAGGGCACAGAGACCCAAACCTAACCAACAACTGATATGGGAGGCAGTGATGGGAGTCAGTCACCCTGATTGATATGGATATGTGGATACAATGTTTATTTCAGTAAGATTGTCTGATTCAGGACCTTTTCAAATGGGATGATAAGGAAAAGGAGGAAGCTGTAAACCAACTATACAGAGACTCAAACCTGGCAGACAAGTGTAATGGAGAAAAAAACAAGAAACCAACCTTGATGTGAGCAGCCAGCAAGGCAGCCTGGTTAGAGATTACTGAACAGAAGAAATGGTCTACTGAAAAAATATTGACATAGTAAGGTGTGCCAGGCTGGAGCTGTATGCCTGGGACCCCGAAAAAGCCTTGAAAAGTGCCACTGGCCTCTTGGAAGTGCAGCCAGGGTACCTACAACCTGGAGCCTGGGAAGGAGCAGGCAAAATCAGAGTCCCTCCTCCTGTCTGTGTGATGTACTTATGCTCCCTGCATGTCACAACCACTTCTTGTGTTGGTACTGACCCAGCATCTAAAACTGCAACAGCTGAAGTACTATGGGGGTACTCATCCATCACTATCCCGGAATACCTCACGATGACTCAGCTTGCTCTAACTTTCTGTCCTTCCTCTGCTTTTTTTGTTTTGTTATTCTTTTGCCACTTTAATGATGTCAAAAGTTATCAAAAGGTAACTCTGAAAGACATTTAGAAGGGAAAGGTCAAAATTACTTTCCTGTCTTCCCCACATCTATCAGCAATTAATTCAGCTTCTACAGTGTGCTGCCCGGTTTTGCCACAGCTCCTTCATTTGTGCCCCTGGTACCCAATGTTTACAACCAATGACACACGCCTGTGACATTTAGCTGCAGAAATCAGCCCAAATTGAATGCATTCAGCCAAGTGCAGCAGAGACTGAGACCCTATGGGAAGCTCAGAATAATGTGCTCAGAGCAGTGGTTCAGAGTTTGCCATGTGTGAAATACCCACTTATCAAAGAGACCTCCAACCCCCTCCCCAAACCCTACCAAAATACCTGCAAATATTGAAGCAGCTGAACTCTGCACTCTGAGTGAACAATCCCCCCTTGCCTTCAGCACCACATAACTGATGAAATGGAAGCTGAACCTTTTCTTTCTAAATTACATCAGGAGTTTGTGTCAGGAACAGTGTGGCCAGCAGGAGCAGGGCAGTGATCGTCCCCCTGTACTCGGCACTGGTGAGGCCGCACCTCGAATACTGTGTTCAGTTTTGGGCCCCTCACTACAAGAAGGACATTGAGGGGCTGGAGTGTGTCCAGAGAAGGGCAACAAAGCTGGTGAAGGGTCTGGAGAGCAGGTCTTATGGGGAGAGGTTGAGGGAAGTCGGTTTGTTTAGTCTGGAGAAGAGGAGGCTGAGGGGAGACCTTATCGTTCTCTACAACTACATGGAAGGAGGTTGTAGTGAGGTGGGTGTTGGTCTCTTCTCCCAGGTTACCAGTGATAGAATGAGAGGAAACGGCCTCAAGCTGCATCAGGAGAGGTCTAGATTGGATATAAGGAAAAATTTGTTTACTGAAAGAGTGGCCAGGCATTGGAACAGGCTGCCCAGAGAGGAGGTTGAGTCATCATCCCTGGAGGTGTTCAAAAAACACGTAAATGTGGCACTTCAGGCATGGTTTAGGAGACATGGTGGTGTTGGGTTGATGGTTGGACTTGATGATCCTAGAGGTCTTTTCCAACCTAAATAATTCTATGATTCTATACATCAGTTTTTCCTTAATGACTTCCTTGTCTTTGTGGGGGGAAATATCAAAATCATGTTGCATCTTTGTAAATATTTTTAAGCAACATGGAGCTAATGCTCCTCGAAGTGTTGAGGTCAAAGTCGAGTTCAAAGCTTGAACTGTTGTTACTGGAGAAACAAGAAAGCTTGAGAATAGTTGAGGATACACTAGGACTGTGTCTTTACACATGGGCATAGTGTCTTGCTGATGAACAAGCTATTTAAACCCAGGAAGATGTTCCCCTTTTGAGTTACTCAGTTCTTCAGATTACTACAGAAACACAACTAACCTTTTCAGAGGCCTGGTCTGAAAGAGGAAGGAGAGAAGGGGAAAGACATTGATGTATGGGAAGAAAGAAAAAGCTGGATGCTGTATACAGCCTTAAAAACTGGTCTATAGTTTTATTATGATTCAAAGTTATCTTAAGCTGATTTTTAATGCCTAGCAAATGACTATCCCCTACTCCTAGAGAGATAGTTACTGGCTTCTTGGCTGTGGTTGTCTGAAATAGATTGATCATGGATGATTATTTATTATATTTAAAAGTTATTTGGCTCTATGTCTTAGCCAGAAGAGAAATCAGTATTCTAGTTTAAATATGTATTGCTTGTACAAGAGATGTCAAGATTAGAAGCAAAAAGGTGCAAAGTGATGAAGTAGAAGAGTAGCTTATACCCTTGAATGCACTAAAACAAAAAGAAACCACTGGTGGCACTGCTTTTGTTGTTTTTGAACTGCCTGCTGAAAACTAGAGATTTGGGGTTGGATTCCTAAACTCAATGGAAATGAAAATCCAGCCCTGCGCTGTAGAGGCAACCCAGCTGAGCGGGGCAGGCACCCTTCCCCCCATCCCTGCATCCCTCTCACAAAACCATTCAGCCTCTCCAGTCCAGTTGTCAGTGTCAGTCTGTTCTTTCCAGAATCCCTCTCCTAACTTGTGTTACCAGAGAAGTGAACTTATTTGCCTGTGAATTACAGACCATGGACTAGGGCTGGGTGCCTTGCTAGATGAGACGTTTTTGTGAAACAGAGCTAAGTCCAATGCCACTAAACATCTATGGGTCTGTTCTAGAGGAGGCGAGACTAGGTCATTCAGCTGTCTCCTCTCCATACTCCAGATTTTCTCTCTTTCTCCTTGCATCCTTAACTCTTTTAAATTCATCTGGATTATTAAAAAAAGAAAAACCAACTTCCTCTAAGTAGCTTGACCCACTTGCCAGATATCCTCTTTCTGTGCTCTGCTGTTGTTTCACTGTCTCTTGCTTTTTCCCCTGGCGATGTAAGGAGGAATTAAAAAGAAAGAGTTTGAATTGTTTTCATTTGACTTTTAGTTGCATATTTATGCTTTTGCTAGATCCAGTGATTTAGCTCATAAATGAATGTTCCCCTTATATTTAGGGGAATTGCACTGTACTATGTGATCAGGTATGCCTTGGAGAAGATTTGCCAAATAAACTTAGATGACATAATTACAAACACACACTGTTACTCAATCCAGCCACCACTATAACCAAAGGAGAAAGTATTTCTCACTTTATGGACATGTATTCCATAACTTCTGACTATAAGAGCTGGAGACAATCCGGAATTGTTGCCCTTGGAGCAGTAACGGCCCTTGGTCAGGCACAGAGATCAGAACCAAGAGCAGAGAGCAATGGGAAGCCAGGATGCTCTCTAAACTAAACTTGTATCTATTTCTTAGGTCTTGCCAAAACCAGAATTCACAAGATGCTATCCATACTGACTTAGGTACAGCAACACCATCCTCTTCATGAAGAGACAGTTTTCAATATCATCGGGGAAATAATGATTCTGGCAGAATAGGCACCCACACATCCAGAATATGCATTGATAGTAAGTTTCTAGTGATAAAACTGCATCAGTTTAAAAGAAAATCACACTGGTCCAGTTCTAAGTCTTTCTGATGTAATTGCTTTGGGAACTGAAAGCAATGGAAGACAAACTATACTTTAAATATTTTCTGACAGGAAAAGTTTCTAATCATTCAGGAGAAGAGACAGGCATCACCATCTCAGATTATTCAGTTTCTGAGTAATCACAACAACCCACCAGGGAAGAGAAGTCATTTGCCTGAGAAAGCCACCTGAACATCTTTTCACAGTTTAGCATGTAGTGCTACATTTCCAGATATATCTGGTGAAGAATGCTAATGGACTTCCTGGACTACTTGCACTCTATAACTCTGACAACAGTGGTTTTTTAATAACAACGAATGTGGCATATTTATTAATAATTTCCATAGGATCACCCCAAAGAAGATCACAGTTCAACAGCAAGAGTGGTTATAATAAGATGCTGCATGCAAAAATTCCTGTTCCAATCTCCCTAAAACCTGAAATGACCACGCAGATAAGTGAAAGGAGATATGGCATTTCTTTGTGTGCTCCTTCTTGTGCAGGCAGATGCAAACTTTTTCCTGCTCCGAGCCTGGAGCCAGCCCTGTGCCGTGCTAACATGGCACTGAACCAGAGAAGGTGCAACCCTCTCTTAGCAGGATGTGTGCATGGGGGGTGAGCCGTATCTTAACTGTAGCTGTGCAGCTTCTGCTTGGACACAGATCATCACAGCCTGCAAAATTCACACTTTACTCACATGGCAAAACCGCTGAGTGGCAAACAAAGAACAGAGCCCAGTTTCCTGACCTGCAGCCCATACTCCAGCTGACAAACCACACTGCCTTTCCTATGAGGACTTTGGTCACACAGAGAAAAATAAAAAAAAATAACCCTGGCTTTTATTGCACTGGTTGTAGAAGAAGGACGGTTTGCTTTAATACTGGGGTACGTTATTCTTTAAGTAGTAAATATCTGTAGGGAGGCAACCTGAGTATGGAGAAGTGTGTTATTATTTAAAGCTTTCCAAGACAATCAGACTTACAGTGAAAAAAGTTTTGAGCAGAAAACCAACTTATGAAGTATAGCAATTCCACATCAGAACAGGCCGGGCGAGATGGTATTTCTTGCTGATAGAGACAAGGCTTATGTGGAGAGGTTACTTGTCCATTTGACTGCCTGATGCAGCCAGAAACAGAGAGAAGAGCTTTCAGGCACAAAACAACTAACATACCCAATATCTAATAAGATGTTACCACCCGCTCAAAGGCCCACCTTGCTTATATTCTTAAATCATCTCAGATATTACTCCTATTTAAAAAATCCTTTTCTTGAACATTTTATGTTGAAGTCTACCAAACCTGAGAGGCTCTCGTAAGCCTCAGACAATGAAGTCTCAACTTCTCAGCAGTAGATTCATTCAGAAGTGGGTCTTTGCACTGAAGAAAGACTGAACAGCATTTTTTGCTTCTTCAGACAGAGAAAGCAGCAACGGTTACTTCTGAATATTTGAGCCTGGGTTACAGGGAAACTTTTGTATCTCATATTCTGGCCTACTATCAAAGACAGGGAAAAAAGGTCCAAAAGGTCCTACTTCTTTGATATCAGGAATGCAAGGATGTTTCTCCCTTCTTGGCTGCTGGCTGTACTCTGTGAGTGTGAACCAGAGCTCTGCACGAATTGAACAGACTAAGAGCCATGCAAACATGGGTGTGATGAGTTTGTTGAAGTCTTCATGTATCCCTTGAAGATTTTGCCAGTCAACAAGCTTCTCCATATAGTTGCAGCTAGGGAATAATATTAGGCATTTTCCATACCGTTATTACTCTCTTCAGATTACAATGAAATAAAGTCAGGCTTTGCTCAAATTAATATCCTTGTTCAGAGGCATTTCAGCTGCCTTTTGTCCTAACCCAAGACACAAAAAGAAAGATTTGCATAACTGAAGCATACTTGGAACTTACATTAAAAATACTGATTACTTATGATTCGAGTATTATTTTGTTCTGTATTCCTCTGAAGATGAAATAAAAACATCTGCATAAACACGCATGCAGAAGTCAGTTTTTTGACTCATATATATAAAATTCATCTTCAGGTAGGGTTGCATTTACTTCCCTGGCAAAAAAAGAAAAATATTCCAAAACACACTAATACAAGAAAAAAGTGTTAGACAGTGACCAAGCCCTTTAGAAATGTTCAAAATTTTTCATGGTTAAATGGTAAATGATCAATATTTCCTTGTAGTGGCAATATATGTTACAGCTTTCAATTATTAAATGTACAGCAGCAGCGATCAAAATCCTCCTCCATTAATAACATCTAATGGACTGCTCCTGTACAGGTTTAGGAACAAGGGGCTACTGTGCATCTGGCCATGTAGGCAGCATGTACTCAGTGGGTCTGCTGCATCCCGGATGTGTCAGAAATACGGTGCACAGAAATATGGAAGACCTAACTGCACTCTCCCATCTCATGTCATGTAGTTGCCCACCCACCCTTCACCTGGATCACAGCTCTGTTGCTTGTGACCAGTGCTATCTGTGCTCAGCTAAGAATCTAGCCTATTGAGAGACGGCCAATACATGACACAAAATGTCTGGAGCATGTACAAAATACCCCCAAACTCATTGAACTTCCTATCATGTCTTCTCCTCAAAACTCTTTCTTAACATCAACCTTTAGTGAACCTCTCTAAATATAGGACACTACTGCCCTTTTGGAGATTAGGGACCACCAGCCTTCAAGCTGATCTAGAGCCCTGTCAGTGGCCAGTCCACCTAAAAACATGGTGCAGGAAAGCAACAAGAAATACTATACTCAGTGAGGTCCTTAGTGATCAGCTACTGAAAAATCCTGATGAAGGAAGGACACTTCCCATGCTTATAGTAAACACATAGAAAAATTGGTTTGACTCCACTGAACTATTTTCAGCTGGAGCTCCTGAGCTGCAGTGTATTTGACTGCAGTTGGCACTGGTATGGGGAAATCTGGAAAGTCCTTTGATTCCAAAATTAAATTTGGATAAACTTTATTAGGTTTTTATGTTTAGCTGAAAACAGACCAAAATAAAAGTGAGCTGCTGTTTATTGCTACAGGAACTGAAATATCAGGAGTTAAGAGAATGGGGAATGCAAACTCAAGTAAATGTTAATTCCTCATCCTCAGAAAAACATTACTCACAGGCAGTACAGAACTAAGAACAAACACAAAAAGCTTACAGGCAGAAAGCATTCTGGTATCTTCCCTGCTACTAGTGGGGAACTTGAATTGCTTAAAGGCTGTTTGATGTTTTCTGAAGGTTTCTTCAGATATTTTAGACTTTTTAAAATCTAAGTGTGTCAGGGCCCCTCCAGCAGTATTTGATGATGTACAGACATTGAAACAAAAACCTTGTAGCACGGACTCTTTGTAAATTCAGGTATAGAGGTTGGATTAAGAAGGACTTAAAATGACCATTAAAATGTCCTCATTATAGTCACTGTTTCAGTCTCTGTTCATGTTCTCTGCTTTTTGCTCTCTGGCGTTAACAATATATTCAAAAGCCCAGGTTATTGCTGATTTGTGGCTGTTGCAGAGATCGGTGAATTATATGCTGCTGAGCGTTGTGGGTGTTTTGTGAGGATTTTTTTTGCTAGGCATAGAGTGGAAAGTGGTCACGATTTTTGTTACAGAGATGATCTGGATAAGACGGTCCCTGTAAAAAAATGCTGAAGATATATAACTTATCCCTGTGGTGACAAGAAAGCATAGCTTCTGTCAGGTTCACTTGCTTTTTTGGGCACTCAGAAAGAGCTTCCCGCAATTGCTGAGACGCGTGGGTGAAGACAGTTTCATTTTGGCTAAGTTGCCATAGGGATTCTGCAGCTGGAGCTGCAGGAGAGCAGGTTGTCACTTGCCATTAGCTTTGTTTTGATCCTGCAGGCCAGTGTGCATCTCAGATACCGCCTGGTTAACTCCTCTGCTGCTGAAGCGGGGAAGGATGGCCGCTGGGGAAGACATCCTGTGAGCTGGAAGATGGGCACTCAATTCCTGCCTCTGCTGGAGCTCACCTGGTCATTTGTGCCTTATTGAAGACTCAGAGTAAGAAATGATAAAGCTGTAATAAGGATTAGTCGGTCAGTGTGTAACCAAAGCGATGAAATTAATCAACCAGGGATGTTGTTATATTATGGGAACATGGAGTGTATGGATCAGTGTATCTGTTGATCTGTATTTTAGTCCCTAGGTAATCATTAATGTGAACAAAACAATAGACAATGTGCTTCTGTCAGAAAAGGATGACAAAATGTGGTTTCGTGTGGTGGGCTGAGAAAACTGGCCAAGACTGCCAAGATTAAGAGCCAAGAAGGTAAAAGGTAATTCCGGCAGGGGGAGATCACGACCACCGACTCACGGACCACCAACCCAGATAACACCACCTACTCAAAAGAGAACAATGGAAGAGGACAACTGAGCCTGCGCAGTAATTTACATATGGAAAGAGCAAGTTTGTACCAATCAGTAGAAAGGACAATAATGAATATGTATGAATATGTAAATTTTTGATCTATAAATTGTATGGGAAAGGTGTGTAAGTTATGCACGTTAGGAGGAGCGATCCCCCGTGTATCTGGCACCGTGAATAAAGAATGCCTGCTCTTTAATACTAAATTGGTGTTAAAGAGTTGTTTCTGATTTTACCGCATTTTTCGGTAACAAGTGTGCTTGAAACTAGGAATCCATTGCAGGCAGGCTATGACATCCCATTGCCAGGACCCACTCTCATTTAAGGCCATGCAGTGCACTGGAATAGCATGCTCTTAGCAAAAAGACAAGGGGATGATTAAAGTACTGTACTTGGTGTCCACAGGTTGTAAGGGATGCTAGTATCTCTTTATATTATTTTAATAACTGCCCATTCTTAAGGTAGACTTGAAAAATTTTGCTTCCAAGTATCCCCAAGATATGTTTCCCTCTTCATTGCCTGATGAGAAGTACAGCCACATAATCTAGGAGACAGGCATATGAGCTGCTGAAAGAAACATGGCATGTAATTAAAAAAGAGTGGTTGGGCTTGCCTTTTACCTTACTCATGTCCGTTCATTTTAATTGTGTCTTGTACTCAGTGCTTTTCATGTTTCTCCAGAGACTGGAGTGGATGTACTGGACATACCATGGATGACAAAACCTGGAACTAAAGAAATGCCTGTGTGGCAGAGAAATCCCAAAGAAGATGGACAGAACTGCAAGTATTTTGTCATCAAACTAATGCTTTGTTAATTACTCTGCTTGGACTGTGCCCAGTCCCAGTCTATGTGGATAGATGAGTAAACCCAGAGAATGGTGTGGGATTTTGGCATGTAGTGCACTGTTCTGAATGACGTAAACAACATAATTTTCAAAGATCCTTCTTATATTAATGCTAAACCGGTCCCTTGTTAAATAGTCCCCTCTTCTTCTGAGCCATTGTAAAAGGAGGTAAAATGGGGAGGGCAGGAGCGCTGAATAGCCTCCAGCCAAAACACAGAAGATGGGGAATCCAATGCTGGCTGTTGGCTGAATGGAAGAAGAGGAAATGGCACCGATGCTAACAAATGTTTTTACTGTGTTGCAGAGTACATACTACAAAAATCAAAGAGGATAGTTAATTCTATTTAAAGACAGTTTTAACACTTCATGGAAAGAGTAACACAAGCTCTGGTGAATTCAATGATTCAGAAAGACAGTGTGAAGCAGCCTGTTTGTCTGCCCCAGAACAGGCTGCCCCACCCCCCCTTTTCAATTCTAATGAAGACCTGTATTTGTAAGGAAGATAGGCTGGAATCCAAATTTAAGGCTCCTATTTTTGCCATCAGTAAGGAGCTGTATGAGCTTCTTTCAGACCCTTTGCGTTGGCAGGAATGGCTGATATTAGTTACAGCCTAAGTGATACAGTAGAAGTGTTAACATTAGTCTTTCTCATACTGCACGTACTTCATGCTGACTTCCTTCACACACGGCTTAGCAACTGATACAGTACACTAAAAAATCAGATGTTTTCCTGGAGGCTCTCACATGCAGTAATTAAATCAAACACACATAAGAGTTATACACCAGGTTTGACAACGTATTTGAAACCACGGTGCTTCAAATACAGGGTGATGCACATCAGTTCAGGCTGATAATTTTTTTCTAGTAGAGGTTTGTTCCAGTGCAGGTTGCTCAATTCTGCAAAGACTTAGGCCTCCTGGTGGCATTTAAGCATATGCTTTACATTAAGTATGTGAATAGCTCTAGTTCATTTCAATGTAGTATCCATTTACTTAAAATGAAGCATATGCTTGCTCACTTACTGGTCTGTAGCCAGCTTTCCTAGGATGAAGCCCTAGCACAGGGAGGAAGGAACTAGAAAGAGCTTTTACACCCCCTGAACAGGCTGAGCAGCATTAAAAGCAAAGGCAGACTGTTAACCCTCTGTGCTCAGCTAGAGCTCCGGTTAGGAGAACAGGGCCACTGAAAGGCAATGTAGCTGCAGTTTGAAGAAAGAGGATGCAGAACATCCCAGAGCCTGGAGCAAACCAGGATGAATCTGTTTTCTTCCATCCGGTTAGAGTGAGCTCACTTGGGATGAGACAGCTGAGCTAAATGCTTCCGAGATAGGTGTGAGGAGGGCTTTGGTCATCACTGAATGGTGCGGCATGTGGCCTCCCATCCTGTCTGGGTTTGTTAATGGGGACTACAGTGCAAGCCAGGAAATGCCAAATAGTTGCTAAGTGGGCTATGGAGAGCCTGACTGCAATGTAGATGATACAATAGAAGCGTTGGAGAGGTTCTTTCCTCTCCCTGCATAAATGCAACTCAAGTGAAATACTACAGTTTTAAAGACTGACTTGCAAGTATCTTTCTGGTTCAGTATAATGCTTTGGAGGTGAAACATAGCTTCCAGGTAACAGTGGGAGCTCCCAAAAGAATTTAATACCAAAGCAATACATTTTGGTTTAGAGATGCACTAGAAAGCAAAAGTGCTTTCTTGAATGAAAACCTAGTATGTGATAAAATTAATCTTTATTTAGGAGAACACACTAACAAGCTGACCAAAGTTCCTTCACTTTTTCTGAGCTGGAGCTGTAGATACAGCTTCCTTGCATTAGCAGGTAGGCTTGATGTAGTGACTATCCCACACACCCTGGAAGTTGCAAGTTGTTCTTAAGGAAATATGTGCTGGTTTCCAGAAGGCTTTCAAGCCTCTGAGGTAACTAGGGCAGGCACAAAGGCCAAACTGACCCTGTTCACCAGAGGAGAATGGGAAAACATGTTACCTACATGATGAAATTTATTTTCCTGTTCTGTGACTTGTGTTTCCTGGTGGCTACACGTAACATGTCTGTCGGCCCTGAAATGAAGCTTAGCTGGGGGTGCTGCATGGGGACGGTAGGATGCTCTTTACACCTGTTTTGAATAACCCTGTTTTCATTCTTCACAGCCAGATTTGCAGCAGCTTGTAGGCACTGCCAAGCCCAACAAACCACTGAAGTAGCGGGTGACTTACCTTCACTCTAGACATACAGATTCCTGATTATTTCTGCTTGCTCCCCCAGGCTTCCTCAATGCTTGTGGAGTTTCAGAATAGGACTACTACTAAGAAATGGACTAGCCGCTGGCTAACAATTTCACTCCTACCTCCTGATCTATACTAATGTATATTCTGGCTAGCAGCAGCAGGCACAAAGCAGAGCCTCTCTTTTCTTTTTAAACTTCTCCTATCTTCTGGGAATATACAGCTATTTATAATCCTGCCAGATGTTCCAAGGAGGTTTTCTTGCAGCATGTGTTCATCCTCCATCAATAACTTTGCATGCAGAGTATGGAATCATCTCTGCAATCTGAACCAAGTTTTCTTATTTCTTGATTTATCTCTTGCTGGAGGAGTCAAGTGTGTTCTTTTAAGCCAGTGCTGTTCATGCAGTGACTGTGAAGGACAGGAGAAAGCTCAGGCTCCCCAGCGCTGTAGCCCATGGAGCCAGGCGTCCAAGCAGCTTCATTTTCACTGCTGCAGCTCCAATCCAGCTCCACATGGTGCTGAAACACAAGTAGGAGCTTCCCTTTCCCCTAACAGCATCATGTTCTCAGGCAGGAAGGGCAAAAAGAAGCAGTTTCTGGAGTCACCAGCTACTTTTAATACATTTGTTGCATTGTAGGTAGCAGTATGTGGCTGCAAGCATCTAATCTGTGCAGGCTTATGAAATCTGTTTATATACAGTCTGCATGCTCTTTGTATTTAACAGAGACTTTTCAGTGCTGTGAGATAAATCTGTTTTAAAATCAGCTTTCCAAGAAAAAGGCCAGTAAGAAATGGACTGTTTGGGGTATTATGAGAGGCATCTGCATCTTGGTGCTTCCCAGGCCTCCTCAGTTACCCATTGCTTGGTGGAATGCCTCAGCACACCGTTTTGTAATTCAAGTAATACATAAGGCAGATCTTTTTAACACATAAGAAGCAGAGAAGTGGTTCTACTAGTAGGCAAAATGTGTTAGCCATGCCTTCCAACTATTTTTAAATGTTGGGTTAAAGTCAGGAAGTCCACCAAAATAATAATTCACATTTTGCATATATGGTCCAGTGATACGAGATGATTTGGGATGCTGACATTTCAGGGTGCCCAGCACAAAACATTTAAGGGACCTGGTGAGTATTCAGACATTTCTGAGAATTCAGTTCTTCTAGGATGTCACAGGAAAGTGCCACAAATCCATTTTAATTTCTTTTTTTTTTTTTAATCCAGACCTCAGTGCTAACTATTTAGTGATACAAAAGCACACAGTAATTTAGCACAACTGAGTTTTTCTCTTCCCTCAATCAATGGGGACATTTTCTCTTTCCTCAATCAATAGCAAAATCACTGACATACAAGACTAGCAAATTGCCACAGCATTCTTCTGGATTGTATTTTCATTAAAAAATTATAAATCTTGTATAACAAGATCAGGATTTAGGACCACTCCTGTGTACACAGGCCATGTTCTCTGGTAGGATTATCACCATAATTTAATGCCACAGCACTAGGCATGAAGGACAAAAAGATTTTGAAAGACCAGAAACAGACAGGAGTGAGCAAAATTGAAAATAAATTGCATGATAGAAACTTTTAAAACTCCATTAATTGAAATAATTTGCCTGTAACAAATATATACTTAATGAAAGTTATTTGTTGCCAATTCTCACACCACCTAAAGGAACTGGTTATGAAAATCCAAGGTTTCTTCCATATTTTGCTTTATTGCTTTGTGAGAATCCAGTGCTTGAAATCAAAGATGCTGTACAAATAGGTGTAATGAGATGCAGAAAAATGAATCTTGTAAATTCTAATACAACCAAAATTATATAACCAACCATGTGATCAAGTCTCACTGGAGGCTAGAAAAAGTATTCATATATGATTTGGTTATCACTACATTTGTAAATCTATTCTTATAAATGCTACCATGTGCTAGTACTTTAGTCATATCAAAGAGTCAACATAATTCACTAAATGTTAGAAGACAGCTCTCAAACTGTAAAAGAACTAATCAAAAATATAAAGTAACATTTTATTAAGTTACAGCTTTCCAATTTATGCCTTAGATGGATGAGCTGGACTTATTAATAAACTGTATTGATACTTATTGTGATGTAAATTTGAAAAAATAAGGTGTTGGCAAAATAGCTACCATGTATCTCATGTTCTGTTGGCCTGAAGGTGTGACAGCACGGAAATCTGCTTTAGGAAGCCCAGAAAGTGAGCTTTCTCCCATTAGATGATGTACAAATGCTTTGGTAGCTAACTTCTGCTGTGAGGGTTTAATCCTTGCTGATTCTCAGACACAGCAGCACTCACCAAGTCCAGAGGCCCAGGCAATGGGCATAGATAAGAACCTGGGACAATTCTCTGTACTACCCTTGGGCTGGGGCATCAAGTCACTGGCCACATCTGCCACTGCAGGGCATAAAGGTGAGACAGATAGCCCTTGCCCCACTGTTACCCCCTTTCAGAAAGACTATAATATTACAGTTTTCTTCTGTGAAAACAAATGAGATGTCTCTCCTCGAATCTGTCTGAATCACACTTGCACCTCTTGTTTGATTTTCCCAGATTTAATACTTTTTCTGTCAAGGGTATTTCACTGCCACTATCTGAGCTGTCACCAAAATGAGTTATATCTTCAACTGTAGAAACATATGGGATATCACACCTTTTGTTCATACTTGTTGTGGAAATGTTGTCAAGA
This sequence comes from Phalacrocorax carbo, assembly GCF_963921805.1. Classification (NCBI taxonomy): domain Eukaryota; kingdom Metazoa; phylum Chordata; class Aves; order Suliformes; family Phalacrocoracidae; genus Phalacrocorax; species Phalacrocorax carbo. Next base: position 14,853,628 of record NC_087513.1, on the reverse strand, counting down.
TTTAGTCCAATCTTACATGTTTCATTTCACCCTGAACTCCAGAACAAAACTAGCATACTTCCTTGTATAGTAACAGCATTTTGCTGGGTGGCTTGCTATTCCTTTGCTCTAGAGCTGGCATCCCAGTTTCTAGGAGGCATTCTTGTTAAGAAGTGTTACAAACTGTTTTACTAGATGTCAAGGATATATCCATACTTACCACAGCAACTCCTGCACACTCTTATTTCTCATTTGGTGCTCGCATCTCCAGGACTGTCCATCACAGCCTTCTTTCACTGCCCTCTGCCCAGCATTCACACTTGGTGAGCTCCCACTTTCTGCCTCAGCTTCCCAGAGTAGCTTCCCAGAGTAGCTACTCCCCTCCTACTTCATGGCCCGTTGCTCCCATACATGCTGGCCATCTCTAATGGATGGCCGTTCCTAATTCAGCCAGTAATATACATATGAGAATATATGAAGCAGGCTTAGCAGACTGTAGGCTGGAGATGGGAAAAGCAGCAAAGATATTTCTTATTACTAACTTCCACTGAAAGTAACACAAACATACCAAGCAAGTGTGTGAAATACATAAGGTTTCTGGAGTATTTTGTGAACAAGTGACAACCCCTCAGGACATACATGAGGTCTGCAGTGCTGGGCATTTCTTCCATGCCTGGATTCAAGAATCACTGATGCAGCTGGGTTTTATTTGCTGTGGCATTCTTGGTAACAATGACAACTTAAAAATGAACAATTCTGACGTTATCAGTTTCTGAATTATGCTGGGTTGCAGTAGAGTCAGCATTCCCTTTTGAGCCATAGCTGTATTTTGACCAAGACACATTCAATATCATGACTTGATTCATAAATAATTGATGTGGCTGTTACACCATTTTGCCTTGATCTTTTCAGAACTAAACAGAATTCAACACGTGCAGTGCCTTGAGACATGTAAACAAATAAACCTGAGGTATCAGCAGAATCCACATTGACACAAAGGCAGGGTTTGGCAGCTTCACTAGTTTCACAGATAAAAGTTACTGAACTCTGGAAGTTAGAAATCATCAGTTGAGATGTTCTCAGCTGAAAACTGGTTTTACTCCTAGCTGAAGATAATTCTTCTTCATAGAGTATCCGCCAACATTTTTTTCTTTTAAATCTTCTCTACCAAATACAAATTTGGCTCCTACCTCTCTTCTAACTCAGCAATACTCTCTCTCTCTCTTCAAGTCAGTCCTCTTTTGTACGAAAGTAAGAATCACAGCCTCTCTCTCTCACATCAGTCCTTGGAGACTAAAAGTCATGCTCAGCTGAAAGCGTCTAAACCAGAGTTCTTAACTTGCCTAGGCTCTCCCTCTCTTTCTTGACTTTCCATTAGCAACATCTGCATCCTGCTGGTCCCTTACATCCCAAGCACCACTCTTTACACTGAAATGATGTCTCTGGTCTCTGTTCAGTATGCAATTTTTGCATATATAGCAACACACACCTCTCACTAAGAGTAAATGCTGCCTGCATCTCTGATCAGCTCATGGTGTCAACCAACATTGTCCTTCCAGTCAACATCACCTACAATTAAAAAGGTTTTTATACCTCTTCTTAAATACCAGCAGAGCTATCTCTTTCCAATTCCTTCCTTAACACTGCCTTTTGTTATGAAATATACCAGGGAAAAGAAAAAAAAATGGCAATAATTAGGCTTCCACTACACTATGATTATGGCTTATTCTGGTGATCAACCTGATGTATCTCCAGTCTGTCTGTCTCCAGTCTTTCAGACTGCAACCTCACACATACACATAGGGACAGAATATATAGGTCATAATTGTGAAGTTGATATACCTTGGAATGGAATAATATTACACAAAGATCCTGGGGCATGGTGGGGGAGAGTCATCAACATTAGCCTGTTGGTTGTGAACTTCTCGCACAAAGCTGTAAATTAAGGAGCAAACAACTGCTGGACCTACAGATGGGGAGTACCAAACAGAAGCTTGAAGGTTGAATATGATTCTCAGTATATGATGTCAATGAAATACCGCATGTGTTCTCAGAAGTTATTTTTAATACTCAGTTTTAACTATTAAAAGAATAACAAGCAAAAATACTGTTTGCATGTCACAAGCACAGGGTATACCTGACTACGAGCCCACACTAGTAAGCAAAGGGAAGAAAAAACATTTCTAAGTGCAGAAATTCTCAAGGGCACCACAGATTTTTCTTTAGATAAAAGCCGAGTATGTGTTGTGTAGGTTAAGTGCTAAAACGCTTTGAGAAAAACTACGGTTGTTATAAATATTGACAAAGTAGCTGAAAGACATGAAGAAGAAAGAGGTCAGTCTTACATGGTCATTTATTGCTACCCAAAGGGTACTGTAAGGAAAAAAATCTGTACCTACCAAGGTTTGTACAGCTTTTCTCCCCAAATCATGTATTATTTATTGTAGTTGAAAGAAACCACAATGTACTGGTGATAAGTGCTACAGAAGATCTGCAACTAAAACTATCTTGCATTCCTTTGCTTATCACTCACCAAACAGACACCTTTTTTATTAATACAGAGAATTAGAAATGGGAGATTATTACATTATCATTGTTAGTCTTACTGGTTAATCGCTTTCATTTTACGAGTAAATTATTTCAGCTCAGTAGAAACTGCAAATCAATTTTTTGCTTACTGTCATTAGCATTAATCAATAATTAATTAGGATTATTAAAAATTGTTAGCGCAGAATTTTTCTCCTCTGCGCTTACTTAAATGCCAAATTTATTTTGCTGAGAGGTTGGCATAAGACTGAGACAGCTGCAGGGCCATGGAAAATAAGCTGAAGAAAAAGTTCAAGCTGAGAAGTAGATAGGATTTCTTATTAGTCTCAGTAAGCAGTCTATCTGCCCAGGGTGAAATTTAGCTGCTTTTTTACTTTTATAGATTAAAATTGTGATATTAAAGTTTGGTCCACAAATGTGATGACTCAGTTGCTGCTTCCTCATGCAGCCTCAATATTCAGTTGATTTTCTATTTAAAGATTAAATTCATTTTCAATTCTACATCAACAAAAACGCGTTGGGATCTGTCTCTCATAATTTACTGAAAGCTAGCAAAAAACCCCACAGGAACGAAGTAGAGCATGATATTGCTGTGACTATGAAACAGCAACTGACTCAACTGCTTTTAAAATAATACCAAGCACAGATGAAAGAAAACGAGCTCACAATGAATGTTTCAGCAGTTATATGCCCAATTCAAGGAAAGAAAAACTCTCCCAACAGATTATGCTCCCTGGGAATGTGAATCCTCCATCACAGATGATGTCACAGCAGAAAAAAACACACTTTAAATTTTCTAGGACATAATTTCCCAGCACAGAAGACTCTCTAACTGGGGTAAAGCTGTAAGCCAAGGCTGACAGCAGACTCTGTTTAGGGCACCTCAGGATATGGGCAAAGATAAATGCAGTGTGAGTTACGTCTTGGCACTGTGGGGAGTTTAATATAAGTTAAAACAACTTCAGGTTTCCTTCAGTTTACTTTGGGATCTAGAAAGCTCCTGTATAAGCCTACATCTGAGGAAATGCAGCTGAAGTAGAATTAATGACGGAATTAATGAAGGTGTTAAGGGGTCTCTGACAAAGTGTCTGTGTAAACTGCCCATGGCAGTACCCCAGTTAAAACCACCCAATTTAGTCAATGTGGTTGCGCAGCTCTTACCTCGCCCCAGAACAGCCACATGTGTCTGGAGTAGTAATGACCAGATGCCATGGTTTTGGTTCGTATGACCCATTAGAAACTGGGATTACAGATTTTACGTATCAGAAATACATACAGAGTAACATTAACCATTAGCTACTTTCTCAACCTGGATCTGCATGTTTAGTTTTGCTTAATTTCTTGTTAATCAAGGTGCCTTACCCTGCCAACAGCCACATCTACAGCTTACAACCTATCTTTGGACACAACACAGCACTCTGGCATTTTTCCTGCTCCAGGAAACAGTGATGTGAGCTGCATTGCATCACATTGCCTGGTTGCAGCATCCCATATGTATATATGGCTACATCAAGCATATCCTCACATTATACGTAGATTCCATCTCTGTCTTGTGGTTCAGCTTTCACACATTACATTTCTACCGACTTCAGTCATTAAAACATGGGAAGCTCTCTTAATCAGTTGTGAACGGGTGATTTTCCTTTACAATGATGTGATACCTTGTCAATATTTCCACTACCAGATTAGTACGAGAAGACACATGGAGTCATGTTGACTATGTTTAGACAAACTTGGCAAAAATTGCTGTGTTTCACAGCAGAAACTTTGGAAATCCCATCAGTGAGCTACATAGACCAGAAAGGCTTGGAGATGCTGGTTACCACCCTAGCTTCTGTCACAGAGCAAAAAGTATTGCAGCATCGTGCAAGGGGGACATCTCTGAATGTGGTCATCTGTTCAGATGCAGTTTTGCTTTGAGGTTTCTCTGGTGCATGATGGGGTACAAACTCAAAGTGGAATGTTTCCTTTGGCTGGGGCATTCCTGCTTATTTTCAATGCACTTCTACATAGTACCGTAGATACAGACATTCTCCTATAGATATGTTTAGGATTGGCAAGTGGATACAAAAATGAAGTCGGCAGGAATGGCTGGACTGATGGAGACTCTCATGCATGTATGCAACACAAAACAGAATCATAAGGCAAGCTGTATTAGGAAATTGTATTGCCTATCTGCCACACCAAACTGCTGAGCAACGTGTCTTCACCTCTCATTTCACCGATGGGCATGTTGCTGAGTGTTCTGGTACAGATTTTGGAGCACTGTTTTGCCCTGGGTGGTTGCATACTATGATATTTTAGGAAGTAAGAAAAGTAAGGCATTACAAATATTGTCATGAAATGGAACATCCTTTCAATTTACGACTCATTAATGTGCAGATGTATGGTTAGTCTTCTGAAACGTTGCAATGAAAATTGTAACAAAACAGAACTGGGGAAATAAGAAAGCATAAAGACTGACTTCCCTCTTCACAGGTGCATTGGGTTTGCGTGGCAAGGTTTTGGTAGCAGGGGGGGCTGCAGGGTTGGCTTCTGTGAGGAGCTGCCAGAAGCTTCTCCCGTGTCCCATAGAGCCAACACCAGCCGGCTCCAAGATGGACCCACTGCTGGCCAAGGCATTCAAGTGGCAGCAGGTACCTGAGGGGTACTGCCCATCAGTGACGGTGGTAGCGCCTCTGGGATAATGTATTTAAGAAGGGGAGAAAAAACTGTTGCACAATAAAAACAGCAGCCAGAGAGAGGAGAGAGAATATGTGAGAGGAACAACCCTGCAGACACCAAGGTCAGTGAAGAAGGAGTGAGAGGGGGTGCTCCAGGCCAGAGAGATTCCCCTGCAGCCCCTGGTGAAGACCATGGTGAGGCAGGCTGTACCCCTGCAGCCCATGGAGATTACAGTAGAGCAGATACCACCTGCAGCTGGTGGAGGACCCCACACCGGAGCAGGTGGATCCTCCCAAAGGGGTCTGGGACCCATGGGAAGCCCATGCAGGAGCAGGCTCCTGGTAGGACCTGTGGCCCCATGGAGAGAGGAGCCCATGCTGGAGCAGGTTTGCTGGCAGGACTTGTGACCCCGTGGGGGACCCACACTGGAGCAGTCTGTTCCTGAAGGACGGTACCCCATGGAAGGCAGCCATACTGGAGCAGTTTGTGAAGAACTGTAGCCCGTGGGAAGGACTCATGTTGGAGAAGTTCATGGAGGACTGTCTCCTGTGGAAGGGATACCACACTAGAGCAGGGGAAGAGTGTGAGGAGCCCTCCCTCTGAGGAGGAAGGAGTAGCAGAAATGACGTGTGATGAACTGACCACAACCCCCATTCCCCATCCCCATGTGCTGCTCAGGGGGAGGAGGTAGAGAATTCAGGAGTAAAGTTGAGCCTGGGAAGAAGGGTGATGTGGGGAGAAGATGTTTTAAGATTTTGTTTGATTGGTAATAAAATAAATTAATTCTCCCGAAGTCAAGTCTGGTTTGCCTGTGACAGTAATTGCTGAGTGATCTCTCCCTGTCCTCATCTCGACCCTCAAGCCTTCCGTTATAGTTTCTCTCCCTTGTCCAGCTGAGGAGGGGAACAATAGAGCTGCTTTGGCAGGTACCTGGCATCCAGCCAGGGTCAACCCACCACAACAGGTTAGCTAAGACAAATATTTCCTTTTTTGAACTAGAGATAGTATATTTAGGTAGCCAAATCATTGCTTAGTGGCAGACACAGCAAAGGTCTTTTCACCTAAAAGCGACTGCATTTTTTCAGTGCTTTCCCTCTGAGTCCATCACTCTCCTGTGAAAAACCAAATAGCATTACTTGAAAATTCCACCCAGTCCTGACCCTGTCCAGGCTCCTGCAGGGGCAAGAAAGTTGTTGGGGTTTTTCAGCCTGGAGAAGATGAAGGCTCTGAAGAGTCCTTATTGTGGCCTTCCAGTACTTAAAGGGGGCTTATAAGGAAGATGGGGACAGACTTTTTAGTAGGGCCTGTACAGGACAAGTGGTAATGGTTTTGAACTAAGAGAGGGTATATTTGGACTAGAAATAAGAAATAAATTTTTTACTATGGGGGTGGTGAAACACTGGCACAAGTTGCCCAGAGAGGTGGCAGATGCCCCATCCCTGGAAACATCCCAGGTCAGGTTGGACGGGGCTCTGAGCAACCTGATCTAGTTGGAGATGTCCCTGCTCAGTGCAGGGGGGTTGGACTAGGTGGCCTTTCAAAGTCCCTTTCAGCCTAACCCATTCTGTGAACAGAGTAACAATTCTGTTACTCTGTTACAAGAAGCAGTTTTCAGTTTGATTCCAGCAGAAAAGTTTTGCCTATTGAAATGTACATAAAAACTTGATTCACCTGGTAACAAATATTATGAATGTAAGATTTTTCTAAAACATAACTAGAGAAATATGTAGATGCTCGTTGGTGATTTGCCTAAATTTTGCATGCCATAAATCCACGCTCTTTACTGAATTCTGAAAGAGGATTGATAAGTCACACATCAGATGCAGTCTCACAAACAAAAGTTCATTTTTCTGAAGTGCACACATAAATGCCAGTTGTGGAAAATAAGTCCCAAGTCGGTTGCCTAATTAATTCAGTCTACATTCAGGCATCTATGCAAGAAAACCAAGAATATCCAGGTAGAACTAACTTCAGCTAGAAGTGGTGCCACTTTGGTATGACTTTCACAATCTGAATATATAATGATAAATAAGAGTTTGGTTACATATGTGTAGTGACATCCATCTCCACTGGTCCTCTTGGTTTATAGAGGGTAATGTAACTTATAAAAACTCATCAGTTTTGTATGCAAAAATGATATGCTTTTGGTAAAGTGTCCTCTGTGAAGAGTACGTCCATTACTGCAAGCTGCTACATACCTTCTTAAAGAAATACACATTCTACTTAATACGCTAATTTAATTGAAGAGGTTGGCAGTAGGTCATCATTTTCCCAAGAAAATAAATTGGAAACAGTGCCTAGAATTAATGGAAATGGAACTAAAAATTAAACTGTCTCCAGTATGAATTGATGTTGTTTACTGGAAGTTTGAGGAAAAATATTTATTTTCTCTCCTTTGCCTTTAACAAATTGCTCCCCTTGGGGCCTAAATTCGAAGGAAACTTAATACTGTGCAGCAGATTTGTCTGAGCAACCAGCTGAAATTTTAGCAGTATTTGGCTATGATGATATATTTATCAAATCTCATTTGGAGATCAGAAACTCTGGATGGTTCATGATATATTTCTGTCTGCAAAATCCTCTGCATTAGATACTACGGGAATATTTCATCCATAGAATTACTGTTTTTCATATTAATGAGTTATAAATGAGAGCTTAATTACTACTAATTGCTTGAAAATCCACTGTCGGTGATTATAATCACTAATGATTAGATTGTTAAACATTCATCTTTGTCTATCTTTAGCAAACTTAATGAGAAATTATGGATCAGATCCTCAGTTTCTGATTCTACTGCTACGTGCCAGTGGAAGAGAGCCTGTGCTCCCCACGGCGTTACCCCCGGCACTGACACAGGGGCTGAGTGGGAGACAGCAAATAATGCAAAGGGAATATATTGCACTCCTGCAATCCACAGCCCACAGAATTGTCTCCAGAGTCCATTTATGCTGGTGTAACTGAATCTTTTAGTCCAAATCTTCTATTACAAAGCCTAACTACCCTTGATCTTCCTTGTTTTGCTATCAGAATGATGGGCTGATACCTTGAAGGCACCTAATAACTTCTTGCAGTTACAAGCGCAGTGCGGGCTCACACATAGATTCATCCGCCTCTGTATGAATTCAGTTGGCATTAAGTAATAACTGTTAGGCTTCTGGTGGGCATTGAAAATGTGTCAAACTGCTTTGTTAGGCACTTGGCCACATTCATACAGCTGGTGACCACAGCTACTTTCCCCAGAATGGCCAGCAGTAGAGTAAGTGTACTTCAGACAGATCAAAGTTATCTGGTCCAACATAATTTTGCCTTTCAACTGTTCTTTTAGTATGTATTTAATTATGCATTTTTAAAATAACACACTTGCAAAATGATACCAATTGGAATGACAGGTTTCCTTCTGGATAGACATTAAGGATTTGGCTTTTATTCGTGTATTTTACTGAAGTTTGTGTTCCTCTTTATTGCAGGACTGTACTTAAAGTATTTATTTGCTCTGTGACAACATTGTCCTTTACTTTAAGCAGCTCTTCACACCTTTGGTGTCTATTCTTCAACAAGGCTCAACTCCCACCCTTATTTAGGATGTGTCAGATAGCCATTAGCAGATACGGCTGAAACCAATTCAGAGGGTATTGCAGGTATCTTTTCTCTTTCATTATTTAAGGTTAACTCCTCTACCACAGTGTGCACGATGAACCACTTGAGATCTCTTCATCCACTTCCAAGAAAAATCACCCAGTTTACATTTTAAATAACCTCTGCCTCAGAATTTAAGTTAAATGGATGACTTGTATGGAGGTAGATGATGGCACTATCCTTTCCACTGGCTCGGCCGAGAGTGCTGCATCATCCAACAAGGCAGGAGACATGTAGTCGCAGTAATTTCTTAAACCACCTCAGTGATGCTTTCAAGAGAACATCTTTCCAGAGCAATAATTTCTTATCTTCCTGCTCTTCATTAGAGCCCTTTTCTGTATCTCTGTCAGATTGAATTGACTTTTTTGAATAGGAAGAGACTGCTAAGTAATAATCCAGATGCAGTCTTAAGAGCATCTGCACAGTGGCATCTCGGGTAAAATGTATCTTGGAAAGACTGAGAGAAATAAAAAAATGGAATGCTGCACATGTTCTATATACATAATTCTCTCTGTAGTTCTACGTAGAATATGTATATACAGTTCTGTGTATCTACGTATATACAGAACTACATATAAAAATTAAGGATCCTAATTGTGTAATTCATGTAAGTACATGCTTGTAAATTTACAGAATGAGGAATCCCAGTGAGTTGCATGAAATTAGTGTGTATTCTGTAATTAACAATTTTTGCTAAATGGAGCTATGGATAAGAAAACTTAAGTGAATATTAATCACTATTTGTACTGAAAATCAGTTTGACAAACAAAAAAGTATTAATATAAAATACCTGACCATGAACACAATTAGAAAAGATTCTCTCCCGCTGTTATACGCAAGTTTCAAAACTCGGTTTACTACTTGTGTTCTCATTTTGAATATATTTTATATTGTAAGAAACTCATAGTCAGAATAAGATAAAAATACATGTGAAAGCTTAGTATAAATTAAGAAAACATTTAAAGCTGTGCAGAAAACCACACAGCTGCTTTCTCACACCACCCCCCCAGTGGGAGGGGGAAGAGAATCAGAAGGGCAAAAGTAAGAAAACTTGTGGGTTAAGAACATAATGATAATGATAATAATAATAATATTAATAATAATAACAATAACAATAACAACAATAATAATAATAATAATAATAATGTAATGAAAAGGTGTCCTGGTTTCAGCTGGGATAGAGTTAAATTTCTTCGTAGTAGCTAGTACAAGGCTATGTTTTGGATTTGTGCTAAAAACAGTGTTGATAATATGGAGATGTTTTAGTTGTTGCTCAGTAGTGCTTACATAGGCCAAGGACTTTTTCAGCTTCCCATGCTCTGCTGAGTGCACAAGGAGCTGGGAGGGGACACGGCTGGGACAGCCGACCCCAACTGACCCAAGGGATATCCCACACCAAATGACACCATGCTCAGCATATAAAGCTGGGGGAAGAAGAAGGAAGGGGGGATGTTTGGAGTTATGGCGTTTGTCTTCCCAACTGATGGTTACGTGTGATGGAGCCCGGCTTTCCTGGAGATGGCTGAGCACCTGCCTGCCCATGGGAAGGAGTGAATGAATTCCTTGTTTTGCTTTGCTTGTGTGAGCAGCTTTTGCTTTACCTGTTAAACTGTCTTTATCTCAACCCAGGAGCTGCCTCACTTTTACTCTTCTGATTCTCTCCCCCGTCCCACCAGCGGGGAGTGAGCGAGCGGCTGCGTGGTGCTTGGTTGCTGACTGGGGCTAAACCACAACAAAAGGAGAACAACGAGAGAAAGAGAGAGAGAGAAACAAAACTGAGTTAAAAAACAAGTGACACAACCACTCACCACCCACTGGCTGCTGCTCAGCTCGGCCCCAAGCAGTGTTCTCTGCCCCCTGGCCAACTCCCCCCAGTTTATATGTTGGTCGTGATGTCGTATGGTATGCAATATCCCTTTGGACAGTTTGGGTCAGCTGTCCTGGCTGTGCCCCCTCCCATCCCAGCATCTTGTGCACATGGCAGAGCTTGGGAAGCTGAAAAAGTCCTTGACTATTGTAAGTCCTAGTTAGCAACAACTGAAACATCTCCCCATTATCAACATTATTCTCATACTAAATCCAAAACACAGCTCTATACCAGGTACTAGGAAGAAAATTAGCACTATCCCAGCAGAAACCAGGCCAAGTATCAATGAAAAATGTTGTCGGTGAAAGACATAAACTGAAACAAAATCGTTATGCTACACATATCCGGCTAGATACTTAGGGATGAATCCTGTCTCTAGCAACTCCTAGTTAAGAGTTTTGACCTCTTGAATCAAAATAAAAAAAATAACACCTACTAAATTTAAGCAGTTTTACTGAGAATTAGAGACTTTCTGTAGGAATATATGGGTGCTGATCAGCCTGAGAAACTGGACAGAAGTGTTCAACGGTCTTCTGTAACAGATTTTCATCAGCATGTACAAGAGTCCAGATTTGTGTATTACTTTCTTCAGGTCAGTCCTGCAAAAATGTAGCATTATAGTCCCACCTTTCAATCAATATTATTAATAATTTTAAATTACTAAAGCTATACAGATACATGTTTTCATTTGATAATAATGGTAACACTGTTGATTAATAAAAAGCATTATGACTTGGTATTTTGTATGAAATTCAGACTAGAGGCTAAATGAGATGGTAGTGGTGGTCCCAGTCAGTAAGCAGGCTTTTGGAGGCAAGTCTGCAAATACTGACGTAACTATTTTTTTTGGTTTGTTCAGTTTCAGCAGGACCGGTTCCCTGAGCTAGCTCTCTGCATAACCACCTAAATCCTAGGGCCAGAAAATGAGTGGAAGTGGAGGTGGAACAGGGAGAGTGAGACTCTCTCTTTGAGGCAATATGGATTTATGTTGTGCAGAACTGTCCCTGGGAGGGACTGCAGCCTGAACCATCCATGCTCCTAGAGAGTCAGGAGATAGCTATGTTGTCAGCAAGGACTGAACTGAAAACAACTTGTTTAAAGACTGATCCCTCATTTTAGGATTCTTGATCAACTCAAAGCCAAATTTCAGGTTTGTTCAGAAGTAGACCATAAAAGACGAAAATTCTGAATATCACTAAGAACTGCTTCCAAAGCATTTTATTTCAGCTCCCACGTAGACTATAGAAATGTGAACTGAGACTCCTTGCAGTTATTACATTTAACTTTTTTCTGAAACTTTGCCTATCTGTATGCAGAGGAATCTGCCCCAACAGATTCCATGGTTTCAAGAGCTAGAAAAAAGTATTTCACTCTGTTGGGAAGTGTATGCCTTGGTACAATGCTTTAAAACATACCTATTATTCCAAGTTAAGATCTTTTTTAACAAGCAAAGCAGCTGACTGAATTAGTAATTAGCTTTTGCCCACATATATCCAAATCCAGTAACATTTCATATTATTATTATGCCTTGGCAAAACTGTGATACAGGTGAGTTTAAAAACAAGACTTTACGCAAATTGTTACACAAACCCATAAATGAGAACCAGCTGCATCTTTTTCTTCTTCTCTTTTCCTAATTCCATTCAGGATAGTTTTGGTCCACTAATTTACAATATATATCTATAGATCTGAAATTCAGGCCAAGCTACAATGATTGTGCATGCACGTGTATATATATAAAAATCTGACTGTTAAAAATAAATCACACTTGATTCACTCAAGCTTATTTAACATTTCACCCAGCTCAGACTATGGAGGGAGAGTATCACTTTAGCTTTCATAACCCTGCATGCAGTTGTCGTATTTATCCCGGTAATGCAACATGCAATGTTTATGCATAATACAGCTTAAACTGTAATCTGAATGTATCACTGTGCATTTTTAGAGTGCTGTCTGCAAAGCTTCAACTGGAGCAGACTCCACTCATTCCTGTAAGCTGTGTTCTCTATTAACATAAATGAGTTATGAGTACAATTTCATGTTGATTTGCCTTTAACATTTGTTTTCCAGGTGCGAAGAGAGGATGGATGCAACACCTCCAGACCCCTCCTGTGACTGAGCTGCTGCCGCCTCACAGGATGCACCTTGATGCTGCCCCATCCAACCATTAGAGACACGGCGGGCTCGTCTGTGTGCCTGTAAGGGAGGCGGCTAGAATTAAACTAACAAATACCACAACCACCGACGCACCCATGTCTTCCTTCTGACTCTATGCCCCAGGTCTAGGCCTGACTCCTCGACACCAGCACCGGTCTCCTCCAAAGCGACACAAGGTTCCCTACGTTAACCATAACATCCTCCTCTCCCTGAGGGAACGGCTGCAAGCGGCTTCTAAGACAAGACTCCAAAGACACCTATGCCCAGGGACATGGCTATACAGGGTTTTCCCTGTGCGATAAGGCACTGCCTCAACCCTCGGACCCCTCCACTGCTGCAGCACGCACAGCAACGTCCCCTCACAACCGCACCACCCTCCCCGCCCTTTCCCGCGCTGCGTGGCGCACACTCCGGGCAGCTTCACGTCGCTAGGGCGCATGCGTGCGGTCTCTGCGCCTGCGCACCGAGCGGGGGAGGGGGCTGGGTGATGGTGCGCGCATGTGCAGGCGGCGGCGGCGGGAGCGGCGCGCGGACGGGGTGTGTGTGGGAAGCCGGGGTGACGCGGCGCAGGGCACCGAGCGGGGTCCGGGCTCGGTCCGGGGAGGGGGGCGGCGGGCGGCGGGCGGCGGGCGGCCGACTGGGTTCTGGCACTCGGGTGGAGGGGAGCGTGGTGAAGCGGCAGACCTGCGCCTGCGGCGTTCCGGTCGGGAACCGGTGCAGGGCCGCCCGCGGGGGTGAGAGGGGCCCGGGCTCCCGGCCGCCTCCCGACCGGCCCGCCGCGGCAGAGCCGCCCCCTGGGCCGAGGCCGGCCCGCCGTCTCGCAGGGGCGCGGCTCGGCTGAAGGAGCCCGTATCCCGGGCTTCGCCGAGCGGCTCCGCTCTGCAGAGGCCGGCGGTCGTCAGGGTCGCCAGGCCCTCAGCCCGGCGGTGACTTTGTTGGGCCTGAGGGGAAGCAGGACGGGGTGAGTCCCTTCAGTTCTGTCAGCTTTCCTGATAAAAGTCTAGAAGGATATGCCAAGTGTAGGTATTTTAGGACCAATGAACTGAGAAGTTCTCCTAAATCATCAAATCCAGCTGTGAAATCTAACTTGTTATGTTTTTGGTATCCTCACCTGGTCTCAGCTGGAAAGTAAGTGATTTTTGTCCCTCCTCATCTGGCAGGAATCACACGTACAACCTCTGAACAACTTTCCCTGGTCAGGAACATCCTGAATTCAGGCTTTGGCTGATGCTAGTCCTCGTGTCAGCATTGCCATTTAATCTTAAACGAATAGTTCCATGAACACATTGCTCTAAAGATCCTTCTGTGATCTTTAGGATGGGATCTCGTTGAAGTTTAAGACACTGAGATGTAGCCAGTAGAGATGTAAGTTTTCATCCAGTGGCGTGTAAGTTGGCATGTGCTAGGGTGTTCAAGAAGCAAACAGGAGTGGCAGCTACAGTGTGATCAACAGGTGATTCATGCTTTTCTGGAGTGCAGCTGGGCAGCAGAGTGGAGAAGCTCAAGTACCTTATGGCTTTAGATATGTGTAAGACACTGAGTCAAGCGCAGTTCACATGTAGTCAGTGGAGCAAAACAACTGTCTTTTTCTTAAATCCATGCAAACTTTTCAGCCATTTCTAAAACTTTTCCTCCTTGTTTGTCCTCTGTTGTGGACGCTAATTATTTTTTCTTTTCATCGTTGATCTTTATTCCTAGTTAGTTTTTAGAGAGCAACCGTAGTCAAGGTGCTCGATTTTTTTTGTATCTTCATTCCATTTTGAATAGATGTCTGAATAGATGCAGGGGACAGCTGATCGTGCTGATCTGATAAAATGGGCCAAGGCTATTTGTGTGCTTGTCTGTATGGGAAATAATTTGTCAGATACATATGATTATGCATTTGATTTTTCAATAGCTGCATTACTTCGATTTTTCATACTATGTGAGTGACTTGTATATTTTTCTGTAGTCCTTGTTAGGTGTGATACAATTACTTACAGATATGTGTAATTTGAAATGTTGAATTTAATTGTGCTGGCATTACTTCTGTTATTGAGGTTATCCTTTTTTTCCTCATTAATTCCACTTGTTTTTCTATTGATGATTCTACAATCCCAATTTTTACTTCAGAAAACACGAGGCAAAGTGTAAAAAAAAAATAAATTCTTTCTCCATATGTATTTATAGAAATACTTAATAGAGACTGGTCCCAAAATGAACTCTGTTATAAAGTATTTCCATAAATACATTTGTATTTATGA
Organism: Phalacrocorax carbo; assembly: GCF_963921805.1. NCBI lineage: Eukaryota > Metazoa > Chordata > Aves > Suliformes > Phalacrocoracidae > Phalacrocorax > Phalacrocorax carbo. The sequence continues at coordinate 14,838,535 of NC_087513.1, read as the reverse complement.
ACCTCTACGTAGCCCAATAGCTCCCGTCAGTGCAACACAATATTGCTTTTTTTCTTCAGAACCGTTTGTTTTCCATTTTCCATCCTATTTTTGATCTCCTCTGCTAACCTAATCTTTTCTCATGTGGCATGGTACTTATGTCCAGCATAACATTTTTGGCTGTAAATACTTAATAAACCGCTCCAAACACATTTAAATATTATCTTTGTCTCTAACTTACAGATATTCCTATCTGCTGGCAAAATATCTTTATTGTGTTACCTGAGTTTCCAAACTTTCTTTTTGGCTGTGAAGTTATGTTACATTTGACAAAGTCAGAATCCAGCTCGTGAGGTCACTTCAGTTCTCTTTCTGCATGTTGTCCTTATCACTGCAGACAAATGTACCACCTTTCCAGCAGTTTTAGAAGTTGAAGACAAAGTAGTATCTTTGACTGAGGTGTTTTTCTATATTCTATCAGTAAAATCCAGCCTTCCCAGTGTTTGGGCAATCAAGAGCCCCAGTCTTTCTTGACTAGTCCTTGTCTAAAAGGTAGACTGTAATTAATATTACAGCTTTATCTAACTGATTTGGGCTCTTACTATTTTTATCTAGTATTTCCAGTCTTTACCATCAGCTGGATTTTCTTCGTATGTCTCTGCTGCGTTTAAGCTGGGGTGAGTGTTCCTGTTAACGTATTTTGTCATCCTCATCTTTCCTTATGCCCTACCTCTTCTCTGTGACTTGTAAATCCTGGTTTATTGGCTGTCCAGGGAGGTGATGATCTGTGACTAATCTACTTTCCTCGTTTTATTCCCTTGCTAGTTTCAGATTTAGATAAAACCAGAACTGAATATGTATTTATGCTGTTAACTAAACTATGGCAATTCTTTGCTGTATTGATTTGCTCATACTCTGGATGCCTTTCCATTTTTATTTGGTTTTTTTTTAATTCTGTCTGGTGTGAAAATGTCTGTATAATGCCTTACGTAGTAAAGTTCAATCTTGATGAAGTCTTTTAAGTCTATCAGAATTATACAGCATCACAGAGTGGTAGGGGTTGGAAGGGACCTCTGGAGATCATGTCTTCCAACCCCCCTGCTTGAGCCGGCACACCCAGAGCAGGGGGCACAGGAATGCATCCACATGGGTTTTGAATGTCTCCAGGGAAGGAGACTCCACAACCTCTCTGGGCAGCCTGTTCCACTGCTCTGTTACCCTCACAAGAAAGAAGTTTTTTCTTATATTGAGGTGGAACTTCCTGTGTTCCAACTTATGCCCATTGCCCCTTGTCCTGTCATTGGGCACTGTTGAAAAGAGCCTAGTCCCATCATCCTGACACCCACCCTTTAGATATTTATAGGTATTTATGAAATCCCCCTCAGTCTTCTCTTCGCCAGGCCGAACAAACCCAGGTCTCTCAGCCTTTCCTCATATGGGAGATGCTTGAGTCCCCTGATCATCTTGGTAGCTCTCTGCTGAACTTACTCTAGGAGTTCCAAATCCTTCTTTAAACTGGGGGGCCCAAAACTGGACACAGTGATCCAAATGTGGTCTCACCAGTGCAGAATAGAGGGGGAGGGTAACCACTCTCAATCTGCTGGCCACAATCCTTTTAATGCACACCAGGACACCGTTGGCCGCCTTGGCCACAAGGGCACACTGCTGGCCCATGGTTGGCTTGCTGTCCACCAGCACTCCCAGATCCTTCTCAACAGAGCCGCTTTCCAGTAGTTCAGCCCCCAACCTGTACTGGTGCATGGGGTTGTTCCTCCCCGGGTGCAGGACCTTGCACTTGCCATTAACCTGATCTAAAATGTCTGTTTAGATTTTATGTCAATTACTGATAATTTTCCTCCTTTATGTATATGATAGCAAATGATAATTACAATTCTTTATCTTCCAGATCATTTGTCTCTGCACCTCAAATGGGATGTTCATGTTTAGGTGACTAACTACAGGAACATCAAAATGCCTAATCTTGAACACCCAGCGTACCCAGCAGCCACACTGCTTCAGCTGGAAAGTTTGGTGCCTTGTCGAGAATCCCAAGTGTCCATGTTGCTGTCAATATTTGGGGAGGTAGTGCTTTTTTATATTGTACATTTGAATAAAATGAAGATAATTTGCTGCCTCAGAGGAGAGAGTAGAAACTTAAGGGCATTTTTGTGATCTTGTTACGAACATACTTTGTCTCTTTGGTGTTTTTTTTTTTGTTTGTTTGGGATTTGGTTTTGGGTTTGTTTGTTTGTTTGTTTTGGGCTTTTTGTTACCCATCTTTAATGTTACTGTTTGGCAGATAGTTTCTAGTAAGCTTGAAGGTTGAAAGGTCTCTTGCAGCTGGAAGGGCCCAAACAAACTTCCAGCTATTTGTGCCTTGCTGTCTCTGAAGCCTGATTTTTCTATAATGCTGTACCATCTTTGCCAGTTAGTACCAGCAAGGGAGCCTTTCTTCTTCCCTAGTCTAAAATTCTGCAGTATTTTTTTTTTCAGTGGCAGTGTAGAAATTATGTTTGGTTTTGACCTGTTAATCTAATACCTGCGTGCTTGAATTCTAAGTATGTGAAATGGGCCTGATTCTTAGTAATTCTGTTGCTGGCCATAAGATTTGGAAATCACTGGCTTTTTAACTGATTCTGTTACTGCTTGGCAAAGCTGTGGTAAAAAGTAATGGAGATCTTTGTCTGCAAACTTAAAAGCGGTTTATATATCCATTTATATTCAGTTAACAAAATGGAAGTTAATATCTGTTTCTGGTTCTGCCTTTAATTATAGATAATAACAATTACATTAGAATACAGCATTTAAGAGTTAGGTATTTATTGCAAGCATAGTGGCAACAAGTCTTAAAAAATAGATACTTAAATTGTTGTTAAATATGCAGGTTAGAGTATCCGCATATCTTGCACAAGAGTGCCTTCATCTTGGATGAATTGAGTATTACTGTTTTTCACAAAAAGTGTTTGTCAAATTTATTTTTGTATTCATTTTTTAAGTTAGTGTACAAGATTCTTAGAAATGAGAAAACACAAAAATAAATATCTGTTCAGAATGAAACAAAAAGAACAAGTTAATTATTTTCCTTGTATCTTAAAAAAATATGCATGCAATATAAGGCATCAGTCCCATGAAATAAGTAGAGGTGTTGTATCAAATATTGCTTTGTGAGAGAAGAGTGATCTCCATTACCATCTCTTCCACCAAACCATTTAATTCTTTTCAGTTTGGTGCTAAAGAAAAGCAAAGCAGTTTGTAGCATTTGCTGAGGTTAGGACAGTGTAAAGCTTGGAATTTGTGCTTGCCAAGATTTTGTTTCAGTTAGTTAACTAATTTGAATTAAGAGCGCACTGCTTTTTTCTCTTGGTGTGTATTTTTGTTGTTTGCTTGTTTTGGAGTTTTTTGTTTGGTTTTTTCCCATGGAAAAAGTATCCTCATGTTACAGCAGTTTCACTGGTGACTATATGTGATGCTTGATTCTTGGGACTTATCTTTCCAGCATTTCAGTGAAGATGAAACATAAAACTTCATCATGTTGATTCCATAATAATTGGTGTATTTTATATTTAATGCTTCAATTTAAAAGATAACTTTTCTTTTGGAGGAAAACTTCATTGATAAATCTTTTATCGATTGAATGAAAAAAAAAGAATTGAAACAGCAACAACTTTTTTTTCCCCTTAGCGTCAGCAATTTAGTTTTCCATCCATCTTTATCTATGGACATACATCTAGTGGAAAGACTTATGTGATGCAAACTCTTCTAAACACCTTAGAGGTAAGAATATTCACAGTGGATACTGAATTTAGAATTTATTTGTAACAGATGGTCCCTCAGACTAGCTCCTGCTTTCTCAAAATGGTGTGTTTCCTCAGCCATTTCTGCCTTCTTGATTCTTCTCCGCTTACTGTGTGATGAACACAGTGCTCTTCTCACTAGTGCACTTAGGATAAAATGAAGTCATACATACTGAGATATAATATATAAATCATAATAACTTTTCTAAGAAAGTTTAAAACAGAAAAAAAGGAGCTAAATTTTGTTCAGCTCGTTCCCTTGACTCAATCTGAAATAGCTCCAGTGACAAGTAAGTACTCGATAATTCCAGTTCAATCTGAGAGTCACTTACACAATGCCTTTTTAAAATATCGTTGTAATTATCCTATAAACTAATTTTACTTTTTTATGAAAAGAGTGAGAGAATATATGAAAAACAGTGAGAAGAGATTGCAGTAGTGGAATTTTGGTTTGTTTGTTTTGTGTTAACAAACTCATCTTAATTAAATTCAAATGGATGTGTATGATCTATTTAAATGTTAGCCTAAGAGCTTAAACTTAGCACATTTGTTAAAAGCATTTAAAGCAAACATACAAGCTATACGTGTTTGCTGAAAAAAAAAAAGTAAGTCTGAAATGGTGAAAATCACTGAATGAATCTCTGAATACCAGGCAGCTGCCATTCTTTCTGATACCCATAGTTGTTTTTGCAGAATGAAGGTGAATAGTGTATTCGTTGCAGTAAATTTGGTTAGTTCTGATCAGCCCTCCTATAGAAGCAGGAGAATCTAAAATGTTGAAAAATAAATAATGTAGAAGTTCTGAAATGTTGGAACAATGTTGCATAGAAACAATAGATTTAATTCCTGGATGATAAACAATTATTCTTTTGCTTAATGAATCAGCTCTAAATGGGAAAAGTGTACTGATAGCCCGTTATAGTATTATATTTTTAGAACCTGCTTGAAAATATGAATTTTGTGCAATTTCATTTATTCTAGACCCTCTGAACACAGCTTGATATGCATCATAAGTTAAAAACCTGAAGAAACAGGATGCCATTCACAGTTTCTAATGTAATAAAATTGATTCTCCATGTGCGTTTGCTTTTACTAAGCTTGGCATTGCCAGGTCTTTTGCTGGTGGGATGGATCTTACTCTCCCATGCCAGTACTGTTGCTGTTTCCTCCTGTATGAGCTTCACTTTCAGAAATGTTAGGACTGTACGTTCTTTTTCAGCTTCGCCATCTAACAGAAACTTTCTTTGGATTCCTGTCCTTAGAAAACAGTGTAGAAGTAAATAAGCAGGAGGTCAAGGAGGACCGGTAAGACAGATGTTGGAAAACATGAAGTGGAAACTACCAAGAATTCATTGTACAGTTTTGAATTTGGAGCCCTATGTTCCTAGGAAGCTGGGCCTACAAACTCTCTTCCCCTCAGTTGTTAAGGAAGAAAACTACTTTAATGCTGCCCACTGGGGCATAAGTTATATCCTTGATGGTTAATACTGGAGTTGCTATGTGTTACTAACCTGCAGTAGGAACTTTGTCATGACCAGACTTATTTCAATTGCAAGGGCTGCAGGCAGAGAAACCTACTCTTTAAACATCATGTGAGAATCTGAACTACACAGAAGTAATGGGTCATTGTGGCTGAATGCATGTTTCTTACCAAATAGTTTTCTTGAATAATGGTGTAGAGAGGTATGGCCTTAAGTCCATTTCAGTCCTTCTCTGGTCAGTGCTAGCAGAAGACCTCTAACACTAGGTTCTTGCTGCTTCTGTGGCCCTTCTTTTTCTGTTAGCAAATGTGTATATTCATGCTAGTTTTACTCCTTGTCCTAATTTTTCCCAAAACATGTTTTAAAGTCCTCTTGAGTTGGAGGGTGTCATCACAGAAATTTCCATGTAAACCTATTAATGCTGGTGTTTTTGTCAGTCATGTTCTTCAGGGATTTAAATCCAATGACAGGTACCTCCTTCATGCCTAAACCATAAATTTCCATGTGTGTTCTCATAGCTCTGATAATTTTGGCTTGTCCAGAGTGCACTTATCGCATATCTGCAGGACTGGGTTTTATGCAAAAACCCCTTCATTAAAAATTCTGCAGAGGGAGAATAGTGGAAAACAGCGGTCATGATCCTCTTCCATGCAGTAGCCTTTTGTGCAATGCTCCTAACACTGTCCTATCTGCTGCCCACTGGCAGCATATCCAAAGATGCGGCCAGACCCTGGAAAGGAATAGGATTAAAGCAGCAACTGTTTCTACAGAACTTCCCATTGCCAAGTATAGGCGTTTCCTGCATAATGTGGTGTTGTGAATTGCATCTGAGGCACCCAGCTTTCCTTCTGCTATGGAAGTGCAGAACTTTGAATAGGTGCTTTTGGAGATGTAGCTGCTTCCTTTTAATAGCGTTCAAAAACATAAGGAAGGTTTTTATTACATGCTGTTTGAGTGGATTGCCAGCATATACCCACACGTTCTCACATCTGCTGAATCATATGCCATATATTGTATTTTAAGTAGAAAGACTGGAATGAAGTACTTAAGTGTGTTGTGGTTTTTTTGTTGTTGTTGTAGACACACACATTCCTGTATCAGAAGTTGAATTTTGCAAGTAATGCATATGTATCTGAATGACTAATGTTTTCCAGAGGTTTTAATGTTCAGTGTGAAAAAGAGCATATGCTTTACCAGAGAGTATGGAGCTATGCAAATAATCTATTTCTTAAAAATAGAGTTGCTAGAAAATTACCTTCTTTGCCTTATGTTAGGTTTGAATACTGGTACTGTTTTGTAGTCTATAGTGTCTCCTATTTATAGACAAATGACCTTAACTTTTCAGCATTACTAGATTGGTACTTACAAGTACATTTTATGGATTGCTGTAAAATGTATCTCATAGTCTGCTTTTTTTCATGTGCTCTTTGCTCTGAAAAGATCTGGTTTTCTAAAAATGTCCTGCACAAGCAGGCTGATAACACGTGTCAGATGTAGAAGCTTATGCTTTCTCATTTATATGCAATGAATGCCGAAACCAGTCAGATTAATTTTGGGGAGTGTGCTCCTACATTACTTCATAATATAAGTTTGAGAAGTTCATGTTATCTAGACACTGTAATTTGTAATGGACTATTTTACAGTTCAGTAATGTGTTATGATTGTCTAACTTTTCTTTGAACTAAATGCTATTTGGTTTTCATTTTATGTATTGATCACAGTTTTTAAACATAGAAGATACACTGTGTTTCCGTTTTTAAACATAATTAGTAGATATGCTGTGTTTTGTATGAGGATTCATCAGACCTATCTTTGTGATATATAATATTTTGACTAAGTAGATACGCAGTCATTCTTTTTTGGCAGGGTTTTTTGGTTTGTGCTCTACATTTTGTTGGCAAGGTGTGGTTTCTTTCATTGTCTCATCTGGAAGAGAAAATTGATTCTGGAGTATTTATACTGAAAAGCCAAATAAAGTTATATCTTTTTTTTAATCCTCTTCAGCTTCCTCACGTGTTTGTGAACTGTGTGGAATACTTTACTTCACGACTGCTTTTAGAAGAAATTCTCATCCAATTGCAAAGCTGTTCTTCTGAGACAGAACAGACTTCTCATGTGCCTTGTGATACTTTCAATGACTTTGTACGCCTGTTTAAACAAGCTGTTGCGAGTCGAGAGCTTCAAGATCAAACATTATACATTGTAAGTAATTTAATTTTAATATGCAGTTTTGTTTCTGTTAGGAGGGTGTGAGTAATTGTTAATGATAATTGAAATGTGTGCATTATAGAGCAGTTTTTGCAAAATTTCTGTGCGGACCTCATTCAGAATCTGTTGATAGTGGTTAGATTCTTTCTGTTGGTTTACTGGCTTTAGGTGAGGTTCTAAAACCAGGAAAAATACAGAACTTGTATGCAAAAACTGTATAGCATAACTAATAATGAACATAAATTATACTGCATGTTTAAACTGGGTTATGTAATAGTATTACAAAATCTTTAAATATAGAGAGCCTGTATCTGTTTTGAAATTAGTAAGTCGTGCTTATCTGTTTCCTTGTGAAGATAGCGTCACAAATGAGACCGCAAAGGTGGGAAGCAGGGCAGAAGTGAATTATGGAGCATGCAAATGAAAAGAATTGGTTGGCTAGAATAGGTTCAAATTAGAAGTTACATTAAGGAACTAAAATGCATAATGTCCTCTGTAAAAGGACTGTTGAGATCTTACATTTCAGCTATGCTTGTGACCCTCAGAGACAAGAACTGTAGTTTTAAAATTAAGATGGAAAAAAAGACTGCAGTGAAAAATTTGATGATATACTCAAGTGGAATGAACAGGCAGAACACAGGAAAAATTATCAGAATTTAGATCACAGGAATGATTGGATCAATGTAGTACTAGAATGCTAGGATTTAGGCTGTGGGATTTTTTTTTCTTCCTGTGATAATCTCAACTACATAGAGGAGTCAAAATTTGCAGACAGCTGTAATAGCATTTATAGTGCTGAGAGATGAACATAGAAACAAATGCATAGAAGAGGTCTGAAGAGAGGACATAGACTCCTCAAAACTATTTTTTTTCTAGCTCTCACTTGTTTGAACAAAGTCTATTATCTTAAAAATATGAACGTCACAGTATTAGTGATGTGTCATTATATATAGGCACTGTGGACCTGCAAAAGATGTGGACTGAAATTTCACCCCAGCAGTAGGACTTAAGGGTTCTGTAAAAGAGGAGAAATTGATTATTTAAGAAAACATGAAAGTGGTTTAAGATTGAAGCCTTAATGACCCTGGGTAATCGCTCTGTTTCTCACAGCAATCAACAGACATACTGCTTTGGGTTTTTTTGCAGTCAGACAAGAAGTTCATAATTACACTGAACAGTCTTCATTCTGTTTCACAGGTTATAGTTAAATAAGTTTTATTTCTATTTAAAAATACTTATCCACTGAGTTAAATAACTTCATATTATGTTTACTGGAAACAGTATTATCCCATAGCTTTCTACAGCTCATGAGGTTAATAAATTTTACATACTACTTAAAAAATAAATGGGGAAAAAATGCACCAATACTTAAAATAGATAAGAAGGTATACATAGATAAGTAATTTTCCGTCACAAAAATGGTATTGGCATCCTTCAATAATTCCATTAGAACATTAGAGAATTTCACAAACTACTGTATATAGTAAAATTTTACTTTCAGGTTAATATTGGGATAAAAAAACATTTCACATCAGTAAAGAATGCTTCATGTGTTATATGAAAATTAGTGTCACTCAGAAAATTCGGAAGTCCTTGAACAATGGTTACAGAAAGCAAACCATTAAATACCTAGAAAGGCTCACTTGTATCATGTAAGTAGTTGCTGAATCAGAAGAATTAAGTATTAAATTAATATTTCAGTTCTGTTCTGCATGGGAACAGACAGGAATGGGGGAAATTAATTCACGCATATTAACCTATGTCATCTGGATTTATTGTAGAGTGGTTTAAATTGAGACCGATGGAAGACCAGCACGCTGGTAGCATAAACTGGCAATGTTAATTTATTCTATTTCATTTCAGTCGTAAATAATGTAATATTTCAGCCCAATTAACTCAGAGCAAATGAAGATAAATGTTTACTTTCAAGCAAAGGAGTCTAAATGTTTCTTGTAACCCAAGCATGGGTGCTGAATGCTTGTGATCACTTATGAAAAATGAATTCATTAATTTTAACTACCTGAAAAACTGGAGCAGATATAACTTGTAGTCATTCATACATTTACAATATTTAGCACTGTACAGAAGTAATAAGATGCTGTTTTTAATGTAAGTCAGCAGACAGTTCTAAAATATATAGTTTTTTTAAAAAGCTGACAGGTGACAAATCTGTATTAAAACTAAAGGATAATATGTGGATTTATAGACCTGTGGGTAGGCTTTTTCTGTGAAACACTTAAAATATACTGTAACCCTGGCTTGTGGAATATGTCATCTGCTGTAAGCAGGAACTCTAGTTTGTTTTCCACTTCACTAAAAAGTGAGATCTACTTCGGTCAAGACCTTAAAGCTTTGTGTTCCATAGCTGCATATCACTGGGTCCAATAAGTATTTTACTCGTAAAAATATGTAGCCTCTGTTTGGTCAGTAATGCAAAGCAGTCTTCATTCCTGAAAGTTGTTTATTAATGAACCAATTCTAAATAAATTCCCAGGAGATGTGAGCTGTTATTGCAGAGACACTGCTCTTTCGGTTTTTTTTCCTGTACGGTGTGATTTTGAAACACAGTTTTCATAAAATGTTTCTTGGTTGTCCACATAAAATTCTTTTTCTTACTGTGGGCAACAGAAGTGATAGATGTCTTAATATTTTTGTGTGGGGAGGAAATGTAAAAGGATAAAATAATCTTCTAGGGACCTCCAGTTTCTCTTTCAACAGCAGTAATTCAAAAGAAGGGATGAACTACAGAATTTGGATTTATATTGCGAGTAGTAAATAAAACACAAAGGAAATGTGTTTCTATTCTCTTTTTTTCATTCCCATCAACATTTTAAGTGTGTTGGGAGTACATATTTTTTTTTTGCCAAAGGATAACCATGCATGTTTTCATGCTCCAATTTTTACCTCTAGGCTCCTTCAGTTAGTGTTTCCTGTTTAAGCTGAACATATGCTGCATATCTGTTACTGCTGTGTGAGGTTTGCATACAATACAATAAATCCTGTAAATTTCTAGGCTGCAAACCATGAGAAGAAAAGTTTCTCTTAAGTCAGTTGCATGAATTCCAGATGGTAGCTGACTTTCTGAAAATACCAGCTTTTATTTGTTTCTGAAGAGTAATTTCATAGTGGGAAAAGATAGCTCTCCTACAGTAGGCATGTTGATATAGTGCTACAGTAGTACACATAATTTTAAAATGTAAGAATAATTTTGGACAAAAATTGAGGTTTCTATGTTTCTTAATGATATCGTGGCTTTGTCAGTGGTATTCTTGACTGGTATACTTACGTTTTAATTCTTACTGCCATAAGGCATGAGAATGTTGCTTGCTTGGGGATTGTAACTCTTTTTAGATGGTAGAGCTGCCCAGGCTTCCTAGAAGCAAACCAGAAGCAATAATATCTCTCATGTTGCTTGTTTAAGGCCTTGATACTTAGGTGGTTTCTGCTGTCTAAGAGCCATCAGTGAAAGTAGTTTCCAGCAGCTAAAAATTAATTTTAAGTTCATGTGAGAATGGAAGTTGACATTGCCTATGTAATAAGATCACTGTTTTGTTAAAAGGTACTGGATAGAGCAGAGCAGCTGAGGGAAATGGAAGCAAACATCCTGCCAGCATTTCTTAGGCTTCAAGAGTTGGTAAGTGTCTGGAAAAAAAAATTAACGTGTCCTGCATATTGAAAGTAACTGAACACATGGTATCTGTCCATTTAGGCTCACAGATCAAGATAAGTGATTCTTTAGATGAGAAAAGTTGCAAAATTAATCCCCCCTGCCCCCAAAATAATCGACTGGCAGTGGTCAAAACTAGAAATCAAACAGAATTTAAACATTGGCAGGTTTTTCTTACAGTCTTACTATTAAATAGAATTTTAAAAATTATCTTGTTTTACAATATCCATTCTGTTGTAGAATCTTTTGAGGCTGGTGTCAGATACATAGCTGGTTTTTTTAGAATATTTTTGTTTTTAAGAAGAATGTGAATTTTTTCTACTCATTTAAAGTTTTAAAACATGGAAAAGTAATTGCAGAAAAGAAAATCTCAGGCAGGCTTTAATCTATAAGAAGAAGGTTCAACATAGCTTCTGTTAGCTTGGTACAAATAAATAAAACCACTTTTAGGGTTTGTCAGGTGTTTGTGTGACAATCAGTCTGCTTCTGAGTCAGCTGCTGATTCAAGAAAGCCCAACCACATGGAGTGAATTCAGCATCAGAGTGTGAATTTGCAACTCAGGAAACTTGTTTTCCTCAAGTTTTTCCCATGTGAAACTTCACAACATTGCATGGTGGCTGGCTTCAGGGTGGTCAGCAGACTGCCACCTATTTAATAGTGGCTGGAGCTGCACAGCTCAGCAGTTGCAAATGTGCTTTATGATGGCAGAGAGTTTTTACACTTCTGCTGGAATTGCGCCACAGTATGCTTCTGACTGGAGTAAACCACTGTATCTGTTCTTCTCTCACTTCTGAAGTATCAAAGCTTATGCCTTGGAGTAAGGAAAAATGGTGCATTTTCTGAAAAGAAACTGAAGACAGAACCAGAATATGGTGGTACTTTGAAACATCTGAACATCTAAGTAGCTGAAATTATACTTGGTATCTCAGACTTTTGTGTGTTACTCTTAGTCTGGTCACATTGATTTCTCTACTGAATGAAGACTGATTCACAGCTGTGTTCTTAATCCTGGCAGCTGGTGCATTTTCTGGCTCTTTTTGTCTGTTCTGCCTGTGTTCTGTATTTTGCTGCCCCTGAAGCAGAAACAACCTGACTGACAGAAAGGAGGAAAACCTAGGCCTATGACTGCGGTTTAGGGACCAAAAAAAGCATAGGCTAAGACTTAAATATGCTAAAGAAACACCTTCAAGTTCAAAAGTATCTTCCAAATAAGTTTGTCAGCTTTCCTGCATGCTGAGATTCCAGCTGCTTGAATTCAGGATTCTGGACTAAGGCTTTGTAAAACTGTTGTGCAGCTGATGTTGCAGAAGAATGTTGTAGAAGGAAATCTACTGCATCACTTCCTTTCCTGGAGTGAAAGGAGTTGGGGAACTTCACTGGTGGTGAAAATTTTCATGGTGCTTGGGGTCATTGATGAAGAATGGGTCATATGATGCTTGATTTCTGTGAGGATTATGGTGGGAAGTACTTGTTTTGCGTATTGGAAGCTGCGTCAGGAACTGAACTGAAAATACCTTAGTACTTTTCTCAGCTAAAATACTTGGAAATCTGGGAGAGGAACATAACTGAAATAAATATACAGAAAGATGCTCTTTTATTAAAAGAAAAAAAAGCTCCATAAAAATAGAGAAAGAAGAAACAGTAAAGAATGTGGGTGGGTGCCACTTGGGCAAGAAGTGGGAAGAGTAAATAAAAGAAGATTCTCCCTGAATGTCAGGGAAGGGGAATAGCATTTAAACTTTTCTTTCAAGTCATTGACAGCTCATATTAAGCATTGTCAATTCATTCAGTTTCCTTTAATTTTCTTGAGGTGCCTCACTAGTTTTGAAATGTCTTTCTTGAAGAACCATGTTTAAAAGCATCTTCTTTTATGCGGAATTTTTAGTATGGTTGCAAGAACCTTGCAAAAAGTGAGTAGGAAGCATCATCTTCACGGATAGTTAACTTCCTATTAAAAAGCTGATTTATAGAAGGGTGACCAAACTAAGGAGTATTTTATAGTATGAAGTGTTTAGTTATCTGTTGACCAAAACATCAAGCTCAAGGCTTGTCAATAGAAACTTGGTTGAAAAGAATATGTTACTATGTACAGCCATTGTTGGTAACTAGTAAAAGAATTGGTAGAGTACACAGTTAATACTATGTTTTTGTTTTGGGATGTTTCTTGTTTGTTTTTAAAGACCAGCTTACCTTTAAAATAAAGTACTAGATAGCTCGGTTTCAGAAAGCACTGAGCATTCTTTTGCTTTTTAACTCTTCCTGTTTGTTCTGAAAGTCGGGGTTTAATTACCAAAATGCTGTCTTAATTTTGGGAGTAAGGGATGGAATCTACTTGGTATTGTCTAGTACCAGAGGTCTATCACCCCACAACGCTTACATGTCAGTGAAATGGCAAGCAATGCAGAGAAATCTCATGTTGTTATGAAAATCTGCAAATGTGTGAGTGTCTTGATGAGGCCAGCTGAAGCTTTATTACTTTGCTAGTAATTTGTATGAAACTCTACATTTGATGATTTTTGTGGAACAAAAAGTCACAAGAATGATTTTTCTCATTGATATTGTAACATGCAGTGTTATTTTTTTCTTTCTCTGCTTATCTGTCACTCTTTTTTTTTTTTTTTCCCTTTCTTTATTCCCTATGTAGACTGACAGAAATGTGACAGTTGTCCTACTCAGTGAAATAGTATGGGAACTGTTCCGTCCAAATACAGGATGCTTTGAGCCATTCACCTTGTATTTTCCTGATTACAGCATAGGTAAACTAATTCTTTAATCTGTTTTTTTGGGATTGAATAATACTTTGTCAAATAACATCCAAATGTTTTTCCCATGTTTATTTGTATGCCTTTTACAGAACCCAGAATATCTAATAGCTACTGGAATGTAAAAGTCTATATTCACAAAACATCGAAAAGGTTTGTCTTTTTCCAGTTGCCAAAACATCTCAAAGTAACATCTTTGTTCCATTATATTTGCTTGTTCTTTTAATCAGTGTAGTTTTCGATGGATTTTGGGTTTTTTGGTGATGAATATAGCTTGTTTTTCCATTTAACTTGTAAAATGTGGTCAGTTTATTAAGTTAGCTTTAAATAAGCAAAACTTATTTTTGTTTAAACAGGGCACTTGCAGAAGATCTTGTCTCAGAATCATCCCCCAGAATATTCTGCAGACTTCTATGCTGCATATATCAATATTCTGCTTGGTGTCTTCTACATGGTCTGTAGGGACCTGAAGGAACTTCAGCATCTGGTGAGATGAGCTCCTTTAGATTTGTTGTTTTGTTTTGGGGTGTTTTTTGCCAAATAAAGTCTGAAAGTCTAGATTTGTTTTTGAGTATGGAGAAAGAAAAAATCATACAATCATAGTATGATTTGGTTTGGAAGGGACATTTAGAGGCCATCTAGTCCAACCCCTCTGCAGTGAGCAGGGACATCTTCGTCTTGATCAGGTTGCTCAGAGCCCTGTCCAGCCTGACCAGGGACTACCACCTCTCTGGGCAACCTGTGCCAGTGTTTCACCACCCTCATGGTAAAAAATTTCTTCAGTATATCTAGGCTGATCTACCCTTTTAAGGATGTGTTAGCTTAAAATGCAGTTTCCCTAAAAATCCATAATAAAGGTTGCAGTTGTTTTTGTGGCTGTAAGGGGTTTCCATTGCTATGTAGTTTTCCAGTCGGAAGCAACAAAAGCTGCACTAATGAGATGCCAGTCTGCCTGTGGTTCACCCAGCCTAGAACTTCTGTTGGGGTTTTTGAGCTCAAGCTGTTCCTTGATATCAGAGAGTGACTGAGAAGACTAGGCTGCCTATGTTCACCTGTTGAGATAAGGAGATAAATGTGGTGAAATGTGAAGCAATTGCTGCAACTGCAGCAGTTTTTGGGGGACAGCTCCATTACAGACTTGGTTAATAATTTTTTTGATTGCTTGGTTGGTTTGCAATTCAGTCAGAGGAAGTAAGAGTTATGATGTTATTCTTTCAAGCAATGGGAGGCCTCACTGGGCTTCTTTTCAAGTTCTTTTTATGTGTGGTTATGTGGCTTTGCTCTTATTGCTACCTTCTTGCATGTGTGGACTTGTATAATCTCTGAATATCTTTCTGTTGTATTTGTTTCCTGGAATATCCAGTGGAATGCCAGACAGTTGCTTTCAACACTTGAAGGAATAACTTTAATTACATGGTCTCAGCATGTCCAACCTCAAGTTCTATTGGGAAAATTAACTTACAATTTGAAACATTTTCTGATATTATTTAGGATTGTAGAATTTTCACTTGATTTGGCTCCTACAGAGGTGTTTAAGGTAACCAAGCTTCTACAAGCCAGCTCTGTTGCAGAGTTTTACAGAAGCATAGCATATTAATTTGACGCAAAGGCCTAGAGAAGTGAGGATTGACATAAATATTTTTATTGTCTTTCTTTTGGAATTAAGAATAAAATAGGTAAGTCAAAGTTCTTGCAATATAGTCATGCCTGAGGAAACAAAAATGCATTGAAGATATTTGGAAAAAGGAGTTTTAACCATATATTGGTTGAAGAATGTAATAGCAAACAAACTAACAGAAGAAAAATAAAAATAACTTGACAGTGACCTTTGCATAAGAAAAGCTGAATAACAATAACATTTATTAGCTCATCAGATTATTATTTAAATAACTATACTGTGTACAAGGAAATTTTAGAAGTTCGAAGTGATCAGTGATTATGGCCAGTGAACAAATCAGTGCTAGTGAGATGTTCTGAATGTTCTGCCTGCATTTCTGTCAGGAAAATGTAGCTAAACTTCAGCTGAACCTATCTGTTACCTCTACAGGTTTTATGCTTAAATGAGTTTTTCTCCATCAGATTTCAGCACAAATAGAAACTAGGGTCATACTTCTTCTAGACAGGTACTTGAGTTGCTCTGCTTACCAGAGTAATTTCATTAGCTTTAGAGGCACTGTTTGTATGTGTAGGAAATACCAACATTATAAGATTTGTGTAATTGCACCCTAAATTCTTTTTGTGCTTGACAGGTCCCTTCTGTAGAAGGTAATGACAAACACATGCAACTGTCTATAGGCTTCTGAAGAACTCCATAGTGTCTGATACAGAATCTAAATGTGTATGTTACTATGCATGATTATTAATAATACATTCTGGAATTATGTTAGATTTATTCATGGAAGCTATTGCATTGATTCTGTATAGTAGCACAGATTTAATAAGGTGCAGTAGGAGCAAAGGAGAATGAAATGTGAAGATAGTTATTTTACAAAATTCTGTGTGATGTTGATTTAATCATTTTTGGAAGAAAAATCTAGATTAACTCCTTTTTGAGAGATTTTTGTCAAGGTTGTGATTTGAATATGGAATGTTTTAGTGGGTTATTTTGGGTTTGTTTTTTTTTTTTTAATAATTTCTGCTTGTGTATGTGTGTATCTGTGGCCTACTTCTGAACATGCTGGACTGCTCCTGAAAGTTTTATCTGGCAATAAAGGGAGTAAAAGAAGTCGATGAAAATATTTTTATTGCATTTATGACATTTGATTACTCTGTTATTTAAAAAAAATGCAACCAGATTTTGCAGAGATCAAAACCAAATAACCTGTGATAGTTTACTTCTGTTTGTATTTCAGTCTACAGAAAAGGTGTGATTTTTACAGTATAACGTTTGGAAGCAGCAGCATAATGATTGACTGAAAAGTAATTAATTGGTTTTGCAAAATAATGAATTATGATGCTTGTTTTATGCTGTAGCTAGATCAGATATATAGTCCCTTTTTAATATGTTGTACTTTTTACTGCAGGCAGTGCTCAATTTTTCTAAATACTGTGAACCAGTGGTCAGAGGAGAAGGTAAGCTTCTGTCTTTAATTTGAGCAGGTGTATGAGAGTGCAGGTACCCTCCTGTGGGTTTTGTGGAGGGCTTTGCTTTGATCATGACAGCATTGCATATTCCAGTTGCACCTAGTAGGCAGCATTTGCAGCAGAAGCAGTAGATAACATTTGTTGGTGGCGTTTATGGAAATAAGATGGGAATACCATGAAAACTTGCTTCCCCATCTAAATCTTTCTCCTTACTCAACCACTAGGACTTCTGCAAAGTAGTGAGATAAGTCATTTCTCTGTTAAAGCTAAGAGGAGAAAGTGAGAGCAGAGGTTCTGCCAAACTGCCCCAGAGTATCTCAGAATAAACCACCGAAAAACAGCCTTGCATGGTAGCATGTGCTTGCAAATGGATGATGACAGTCCATCATTCTAATACTGCATTTCAGAGTCAGGGTGTCAGACTTACTATGTCTATGTGACTGTACAGGTGGCAGAGATAAGAATTTTAGTGTTATGTGAGTTAAATGTTTAACAGAGTTGATTCTGGCTTGGTGCAGCAAATGAACGTGACACCCGCAAACTCTGGAAAAATATTGAACCTCATTTGAAGAAGGCAATGCAGACTGTTTATCTCCGGGAAGTATCCAGGTAATCTGGGGGGTGAGGGCTTGTTTGTTTTGTTGATGTTGCAGTTTTTAACTTCCACTCTAAAGATTTACTCTCTCAATTATGGCTGGTGTTTCTTTTTTGCTAGATAGAATCTTTTTTTGTTGTTTAATGTGCATTTATTTCTTGCCATATAATGTTAGAAATAGGGTATCTCAGGAGGACATTTTTAAACAAAATGGTATTTGTAGCGTAAAGAACATTTAATAAGTAAAGCGGTGGCAGCGGGTTGTGTTCTCTTTTTCACTGACGGTCGTGCAGGTAGATCCATTTTTTCTTGTATGAAACTGCCAAGCATGAGAATCCATCACCAGGCACAGTTTAAAACACACTGTGAAGTTGACTTGGTAGATCCTCCTGCTACCAAAGATGCACGCAAGCCTCAAAATTCTCATGAGATGTACAGATTTTGAACTTCTGTGTTCCTTAGCTTTGTTTAGCAGAGCTAGGTTGGTATGTTTACTGTGCTTTCTGACCCCTTATTTTCTTGTACAAGGACAAGAATTTTCCTTATATGGAATTACTGTTTTTGACAGCATTAAAAGCTGGTGTCCTGCTAATGCTGAGTTTCTCTTAGTATGGTTTAAAATCCTTCTTTGTTTCTTAAGTTGCCAGACTGCTAGAAAAAAGATGGTGGTGTTCACTTTTAACGGTAATAATCAGCTCAGATTTAATGTCCTCTCCGTCTTTAAGATGAGTGATGCTGATGTTGCAGTATGTATAGAGAGATAATTCAGTAGTGTCTGATTTCCTTATCTTGGTACAAACACAGTGATTTCTTTCTTTCCTTTGAATGTCCTTCAAGGCCAGAGAGTAACTGAACCTGGGTGTGTAGAAGTCTCTGCTAAATGTTTTGGAAAAGTTATTGTTCCTTCAAAAAGAGAATTGATTTTACTCCATATGAGCTAGACTTCACTGTACAATGAGGCATTATTCCATTTGCCTCAAATATGTGTGTATACTCAATATTGATCTTCATTACACAGTCTACTCAGGATCTCTCTGGCTTTTCATATTGTGTAATTGCCTACTCTAATTAGGGTTAAATATAAGATTATGATATAAAATAGCTTGCGAATTGTTTCCAAATAACTAGATTTCCCTCTTTACAATTTTCTTTGATTAAAATTTGAGCTTTACTGGGGTTTTTATTGTAAATTTCAGCTTTCTGCATAGTAGTTCTAGGATTTACCTTCCTGTACCAGTAAATGCTTGTGGAATTAAAATGACTGTATCAGTTTTTCTGGCCACAGAACTGTAATTACTCTGGGCTTTTCTTCAAGTTGTAAGTTACAGGAATAGAACTTTGCTGTCAGCTGTTGTGCTACCGGACTGAGTTGAAAATTCAACAACTTTTTTTTTTTTTCTACCTACAAAATAGACATTGGATAAAGACTTTGCTCATTGATAATTTGGTTGAGGATTCATTATAATTTGAGTATTACATCAGCTCTCATTAAACTGTTTTCATAAGTTTTATGGCTTATGGCTGATAAACCCTGTTCATAAAGATCTTTAAAAGACAAAACAAAAAAAGCACTGGTGCTTTAAACCTGGGGTTTTTTATCCCCCTGTGGTATACAAGGTGATCTAAAATCATTACATTTCTAACAGTGTCGTTCCTTAAGGGAAATTTTAAAGTGAAAAATTTTGCTGTTGTTTAGGAAAACACCAAACTACTTGCAGACATTTTTCACTGACAAAACGTTCCATCTTGATGTCTTCAGAGTTTTTCAGTGAAGAACGAATATTGCTGTGTGTTTTATATAGACTTCAAAACTACGTTATGAAGTAGTTATAGCATTGTTCTCACTAGCATAAACAGTTATTCAGCAGATTAAAAACGTCAAAGCTATCAGTGTTTTTATTTTTTATCCAGTTCTTCATTGTTTTTGAAACTTAGAACAATTGCTTGCTGGTCGTAGTTGGATGGAAAGAAATTAGTATTTTGCAATTAGCTTGTGTTCACTTTTACTTTTATACCTTAATATAACATTACGTTCTGCAGTTTTTTCAAATACGCATAGTCTGCACGTTATTGAAACTTACGTGCAAGGTAGTAAGACTTGGAATTTTTAATTATTCTTGTACTAACTGTATCTTAGTCAGTGTTATTAAATTAAAATATACATATAGCAAGGAGGTAGTTTTCTCTAGAAGACTAACAAATACTTCATCTTTATATATTTGCATTATCTGTCTTTTAGCTCACAGTGGGAGCGGTTACAGCGTGACAATGGAGAACCTGGGCAGTTGAAAGGTATCGGATACAGTCACTCTGTAGGAGCTTGTAATGTGAAATGTGTACTTTTCAGTTTGACTTGGTGGTTATTACCTGAGAACATGTGAAATTATGTAGATGAGGCTGCCTATCAGCATTCAGATACAGTTCAGGGTAATCGTGTTTTTTGAGGTGGTGTTCAACAAAGGATTGTTACTATTTTTATCCCTGGCATATATCCTGGGAGTAATGTTTCCTAAGGTCCCTTGTGGGTAAAAGCAGATTTCTTTAAATCAGTATTTCTTATGTCAGAATGGGCTGACCCCAGTTGTCGAACCTCTGTGTGCCAACTGGCAGAATTGTCTGTGTGGGGAGAAGGGAATATTATACCTGGTGTATTACACTGGATTATCACATTCCTAAACAAAACAACTGTCCTGTGTCATGATTTCTTGGCAAAGAGAAATGTCAGAATCGTAAAACTTCTTTCTGTTCTTTCCCTGAAGGAGTACAGCTTTGTTAATTTTATATTTCTGACAGGTGAATCTCAATGTATCCGTCAGCCTTTATTTACAGTTTGGGAAGGAACACTAAAACATTTTCCTGGTGAAGTCAGTTGGTCATGGTCTTTTGACTGGTTCATAGTTTGGGAACACTTCTTCCATAATATTTATCATGACAAATAACTACTACTTCAGATAGTAGGTAAAATCACTTTTTAAACATTGTTGGAAGATAATTGTAATCATCAGACTGGTTCCTATGTTTGCTTTATTATCAGTAATTTTTTAGACATTGTTTATCAAAGGAGTTTAATTCAAAGTGTTCTTATTAAACTCCCTCTTTCCATGCCCAGGTGATCATGAAATACTTTTGCACCTGACAACCCCAAAAAGGGAAACTTTATTTAAAATGCTTTTTCCAGGATTTTTAGATATATGTAGTAGGACAAATTGTCTTTTTGGTAAACAGCATTTGATAATAACATGCTTAAAAAGCAATTATAGTAAATTTTACTGTGGATGTAAATAAGCAGATAGTTCAGTGCATGAAGCAATATAGACGGACCAAAAGAGTGGAGTAGAAACAGATGTTTCTGTATTAAACTAAACTGTCCATACTCAAGAGTTTATTTGGTGTTGCATTTTGTAATGAACATGCAATACAAAACAGTCTCTTGATTGTGAATGAAACTAAAACTGCTGTCCTTTTGTGCCTACATCAGAGGAAATTATTACTAGCTATCATGTAGGATGATTCTCATCACGCTGGGGGCTCTGAATCTTTAACTTTTAAACTGTTTAATTCCTTGACCTTTATTTGCTGATAGTTGTGGATTAAAGCATAAGGGTACAGGTACTTCACAGAACAAGAAACCATTGAAGTTAAAACCTGTAAGCAAAGAAGGCACAAGAGAGACCCTTTAGTGGTCTCTACAGTTAGACAACTGATGAAGTAAGGTGGTTTCATCATCCTGTTCATATGCATAAGCTGTGTAAAAGAAGCAACTACATTGACAAGAACAGGAGAATGTAAAGGGAAAAAATACAATGTAAAAGTAAAAAGAGGGAAGGAAAATACTAACTAGACTGGTTCTTGTGTGTTTTAATGTGAGAGACTTTAATCTTAATGAAGTATACATGTAGCAGGCTAGGTCAGCTGGATTAAGTTTAAAATTCTGAAAACATTTATGTAGGAAATAAAACAGTGGCTAAAAATAGTGAGATGCTGAACAGTTTCTCAGAAGTGTAGCAGTGCTGCTTTTTCCACCATGCCAGCCCTGTGTCTGGCTGAGCTGTTTGACAGAGTCTCGAGCAGCCTGGAGGCTGGGTCTTGAAGAAAAGCTTTGCCATTGTATTAAAGACATCTCTTCATCTGCCCTGTTTGCCAGAAAAAATAACCTTAAATGAAAGTAGCCTGGAATTTTCTTTTTTTTTTCGGGGGGGGGGGGGGGGGGGGGGGGGGGGAAGATCATACCTTAGGGATTTATGAATCTCTGATGCTTCAAATACAGTTCCTGACATGAGTCCATAAAGAGTTCAGAACATTAGTTCTGTTTAGCTTCATGTCATTCCTTGGCCCTTTGCTGTTTTTTAATCTGTTGAGAAAGTAGCCACACTCATTTAGTTACAGGAGTGGAGCAGGAGAGAATGAAAATAATAATGCAAACAGGTCTTACTTGAAGTTTGTGGATGTTCAGAGTGGGTTTTGGTGACTCATAAACTGTTTGTTTGTTTTATAGGACTTTCTGCACATACACATGTGGAGCTTCCTTATTATTCCAAATTTCTTCTAATAGCTGCTTACCTTGCCTCCTACAATCCTGTTCGGACAGATAAGAGGTTCTTTCTTAAGGTAATGAGATTTTATTAGTGCTGCTTACTGGATTCCTGCATGCTGAATTTCCTGGTTTAAAACTCTTCAATCATTCATTTTGAGCTGTTTCTGTGTGTGGCTCATTTGATTTGATCAGAAGTTTTTCTGTAGATCACATATTGGGATTGGTAATGATCACTTAGTCATTATTAATGTCTAATAAACCCAACTTCTTCTTCATGTCGAAACATGCGTAACGCTTGTAAGTATTGTGCTTTGCCTTGTAAAATATTTTAGTTGAGTGCCTGCAGTGTCCTTAGGTATAAGCCACACTTAAATTTCTGGAGTAAGATACGAACCACAACTGCGTTAGCCTCTAATGAGGTAAAATGACATAGTGTATTGTTAACTTATACAATTTTAAGCTTCTGAAACAGAAACATACAAACAGTTGCTTTTGCAGAAGATGTGGTTCCATTAGGTGGCACATGTTGTGTTGAAATGATGGTAATGTGTGCTTTAGGATGAATGTGTTAACCCTCACTATGGAATCATGGGCTAAACCCTTTTTTCTGTAAGTTCTTGCCATATACAGGTTGAATTTTTTTTCTTCTCTTTTTTCTTTGGGCTCTGTTGTGATCATGCTGCAAACAAACGCTGTGGTGCCATAGTTTGTAGTCTGTTTCTTACCCAGGACCTTCATGCTCCTCAAGCCTGCCTCATTGCATTGTTTTCAGGGTCTTAATTTGACAGAATGTAGGCAATAAGACACAGCAGAAAAGTGATTGGGTAGTTTTGCTCTCTATGCATTTTACCAACTTTAAGGTTTTCTATGTTATTACAGTATGTATTAATGTATGTATATGTGTATTAATGTAGAGTATTCATGATAGGTGTGACAATTGAAGAAACTGAGAACAAGACAAATTTGTTAATATGCTTGTTTTCTCTCTTGAAAAAAAATGTAGATCCATGTTTTGAGAAGTTACTGTAGTTTTTAGTGATGATATACTAGTATGGTTTTCGTTTAAACATGGGTTTCATGTTTCTGATATGAATCTTACATTGAAAGCTGTAGGTGTTTCACCCTTCTGTCTAGGCCTTTCCTGAGAAGAGTGGAAGATTACTTGTAGTCAGTGCAGATTGACAATTTTTTTCTATTGGCAACCTTTGTTCTTTTCTCTTGGCCAAAGCAATTACTTTGTAGGAGATTTATTTGCTGAAGAAGTGGTTTTGCCCAGATTTTTCCATATCAGTCTTGGAACTCAAAGGAACAGGAAAGCTTACAAGACTGAAGTCAGTAAAGCATGTTATCAAAAAGTGCCACATCTTTATTTTTTGTGTTCATTGAACAACCTTCTCAGTTTATTTTTTTCCTTCCTCCTTTTTTAGTATCTCTGAGGTTAGTTTCCACTCTTGCACATGAACTGAACTTTTGTACAATAAACATGAACTTGTAAGGTTTTTGAAGCAGGGATTGTGAGGCTCTTTCAGTCATAGAAACATTTATCATAGAAACATTAATCAGTGATATTAAGTATTTTCCCCAAGAATTCATGAAGCAGGAGAAGTTACCATTCTTGCTACATATATCATCTGATAGCACTTAGCCCTTCATAAGGTGCTAAGGCAAATTTCAGGAATAGATGCATCTCAAAGCCCAACAAACCCAACATTTTTGGGGATGGTGTTCAAGTTGAGTGGTTTTGAGTCATGTGACCTGTAAAAATGGAATATGGTCTTAGGTTTGTAATGAGATGCAGAGCAGATTACAGAAAAGTATCTTCTGGAGTGATTTAACTAAGGACTGACTGCTAGACTGCAAAAGGGACGCAAACAAAAAGGTGGTCATTTTGCTGGTAATCTGCACTACTGGCATAGGTGCTAGGCTATACTACAGCTAAAGTCACGATTTGTGGCAGCCTGAATGCTAACAGCCTGATAAAGTAATGAAGTAATAATTGGTAGAGCTGCTATTAGCTGTGTGAAAATTCAAGAGCTTTGAAGTAGATTGAGAGAAAAATACAAAGTTGATTTTGAAAGGTAGTCTTTAAAACAAAAATGAATAGCAGTCTAGATGAAGTCTTTGTTTTAACAAAACAGGATTAAAACTAACTAAAAACTAGCTCTGAATTTCATATATTTCTTTGTGCTTGCACAGATATAGGGCACCTGCTCACTTGCTTTGAAACACTTTTGGTATAACTTAAATACACCCTGTGGAGATCCCAGCATAACCTTTAAAATGTGTGAATGCAGTTTGTTGTGATCTATCACTAGCATGCCGTGTAACCTCAGGCTTGATCACTTTCCCATCCAAAAGGTCTCTGTTATCGCCGTAGTCATCTTTTCATAGGCACGATAAAAAGATTACTTTGCTGTCTCTAAGTACGTGTGATGTGTATTAATTGAATGAACCATGTTATTTTAGTCTGGCAAATTATGTAAAGGATGCTTAAAGCCCTGTCTAATATTAGGCTCTTCAGAAGTCAGTCAAGAAAAGCCACAGTTACTGAGATTGTCTTCACATGGCTCAGTAGTGAGGTCCACAAATACTAAGTACAAGATTTTAAACATTGTAATGAAAAAAGAATTCCTTCATTTGAGATACTTTTTCCCTGATTCATTAAGTATGTTTATAAGGTATACTTACTAATAAGGTATACTTCCCAGGGCTGTGGAAAAACTCATCAGGTGATACTTTGAGAAATAGCACTTAACTGTGTTTAAAAAATATTATACTTGTACCTCTCCACTAATTTTACATCATTTTACACATCCCATCCTTCATGCCTCTCTTTTTTTTTTTTTTTAAAACCCGTTCATTTGTAACATCTTATTTACTATGTTTCTGTTCTTGTCTTGCCCTCACATTTTCGTCTGAGATCCAAGAACACTTGATTATTTCCTCTGGACAGTCCTTCCTCTCTTAAGGCTGCTTTAAAGCTGCACTTTTAAAAATTATGTTCCTTTCCCCCTCCCCCCTCTTTCTGTTTGTTGTTTAGCTCCTGCACCTTGAACTGTCTCTGTATTGTATTGATTTAATTCCTGGTTGTCATTCTGCCAACTTGCATGCTATCCAAATTCTAAAACTGAGTAGATAAAACGTGAAAATTCAGATGTATTTTATGCAGGGATACATTTTAAAAATGAAGTGGCCATCATTTAAACTTCTCTGGAAAGAGAAAGAAATGGAACATCTGTCTTTTTCATTAGATGATGGAGGGTAGGAGGAGGATGGTGACATGAAGTCATATTAAAAACAAATTTTTACTGCCTCTTCTCATCAGTCCCTGATTAGATCAGGAAAAAAAACCTTATCCATGTCACCAAGAATATTAGTGTGTTGTTTTTTGGCTTTGCACCACTTGGGACACAATGAAGCAAGAAGTAAAGGCAAGTATAATTTTAGGGCTTCTAGTGAGAAGGGTTGCTGGTAACATCAGAGGCAAATACTGGGGGTCTATTAAGAAGCAGACCCAGGCTGGCATACTATTATATGTAATGTACAATTCTTTGACTGTTTTGATTCTGCCTTTGCTGTAGAAGGAGCATCAAATAATTTACATATATTTGCCCTTGTCTGTTGTTTACAGCATCACGGGAAAATTAGAAAGACCAACTTTATGAAGAAGCATGAAAAGGTATGTATTTTATCTTTCTAAGCTGAGCTTGACAACAGATATTTTCTTTCTACTGTACTGCTGGTTTTATAGGGGTTTTTTTGCCTCATTGTTTACTGTAGAAACAACAGAATTGTGTAAATAACAATTATTGGTGCATTTGTTTCGTATAATACACACATTTTTATTTCACTGAAATGTAACTGTAGCATAAATTTGCCTCCTAAAGCCATACTTCTGTGTATAACAAAATGTGCTTAATAAAGATAGTTGAAGCACATCATATTTGGAGGAGCCAGATATCAGAATTTCCTCAAAGATTTTAGAACAATAGGATTGTTAGTAGTTTTGAAAGACACTTTAATTCCCCGTGATGCAGTGAGGTATAAGAGCTTAAGTTTGTGTGTTGAGGCTTGGAACCTTGGCACTCTTGTCTGTTGTTTAGGATTTCATCAGACTACTCATGAACTTTTTAATGGTTACCAATAGCTAAATACTATTGATTCCAGTGAAGCTCTACCAGTTTTTACTGACAGAGGCTTGATATGCTAGGAAAAGCAAATACCTATATGTATATTTATAACTGTAACATAAAAGGAAAAATAAAATTTTAACATTTTTAATTTGTTGACTTATTTTTAAACAATTCCATAAATGAAGACCAGTGCAGACAGCCCTAAATCCCTGCCAAAACAATAATTATATCATTTTCTTCTTTATGCTACAGGCAGTGTAAATAATATGAGAAAAATTTTAATATGATACTTAGCCTAATAATCCTTTGCTTCTGATCCTGCCTATAGCCTTTTCCCTAGTTTTTCTCCTGCCCCTGCAGAAAGATGGAGTCCTTGGCTATCCAAAGACTTTTTTCCAAGTGCTCTTATTTCTGTAGGGCCACAGTTTTTACGTGTAAAAGTGTAAGTGAGCGTAATTTTACTTCAACAATGCAATGTGTTGCCCCGCTAGGTAGATATTTAAATAAATACAAGAACTCTGAAGTATCTGACTGCATGTGTCCTGTACATGTAGACCTCATGTGTGTTGCCCCTGGCTTGTGAACTCCTGAGAACTTCCAGAACTTCCATTTTTTTCAGGACTGCTACGTTCTTGAAATACCTTCATGTCTTAATTAGTTGATAAATAATTTTTAGGGGAAGGAATAATTATTGTATCTTAGATGAAAATGTTCTTCTTTCCTTGCATCCTCTGCAGGAGAGGTGTTTTGTTTTGTTTTGTTCTGTTCTTTCTTTCCAACATGGATGATGAGATGGGAAAAACTAGGGAGGTGGGAACAGCTAGGAATGCAAAAGAAATGGGGAAAATAGAGACTTGATGAAGAAATACTGAGGTCATGATCACCTTAACTATACTGTAGAGCTTGTTCTCTTGTGGCGTTATGTTAAATGGACTTGTATGTGAGTTCACTTAGTGTTCAGAAGTTCCTGCATTAGTGATAAATGGGTTTTCATTTTATTATTTTTCCTTCAGCAAGTAAATGCTACTGAGTAGGTACTAAAACAGAACAGAAGGAGGTACTAAGGAAAGAACTGTGAATAAGGGTAATGCAAGCAAATGTAAACATTTGTATATTTACATTGTCGATGCTTGTCCAACCTAAGCATTGAACTGTATTCTGAAAGCATGACTAGACATCTGTAGTTGAAGAAGCTTGGTTTGTTGTCCAACTGCAAAAAATGACTTCCATAATCAGGAAAGGCTTCTAAGACTGCAGATGATCTAATTCTTGCACCTCTTTGTGGTATTAAAAGTTAGTGTTACTTTAAAGAGAATTAGAACTTCACAATCCTAGTGAATCAAATACAGTTAACAGAAAAATATCTCTTGAGTTGACAGTGTTACATTAAACTATGATTGCATGCAAGAAACAGGAATGTGTCTTCGGGGTTAATAAATCGGAAGAGAATTTTGTGGCATTTCAAGAGTACCTTTGCTTCTAGCTACAGAGCATGGGTTCTCTGCTTATGTGTTGCTTTACGCTTTACAGGTAAGGAGCCTTTCACTCTAAGTATTGATGCCAGAAACTGATGCTGCTTGTAGGTCAGAGCACAGGCTGGTTTTGAAAGTCTTTGAGGCATGGTAGCTGTAATAGTGGGGAACAGGACTGCGGGTCCCAGGAGGATCTTGCAGACTTATATTCCTTTTACTATACTGTAACCTTTGTAAATATTTGCACAGAGATACAATCACCTGGATCTAAACTTGTATGTTTTGGTACTATGATTCTATAGTGAGGGAAACTGAAATATAGGGATAAAGGATTGCATATGTAGTGTTAAAAATAAAGGCTCATTTACTTCAGTTGGTGTGACAGCTTAAATCAATATACCTTCCCTCAGAGAAGCTTGTCTAAAGACTGATTTACAGATCAGATTCACCTAACTCCAAGTGGGTGCCTGCATCTAAGATAGTGTCTTTTTATAGACAGTGCCGAGCTAGTCGATGGACTCACTGGAGTGTAGGGTGTGATTCGTCTCATACTGAAGTAGGTTGTATATTCAGTCAGATGAATTGCACCATAAACTCTATTGATTAGATTTCTACTGGCTGTAATGGGAAGTTAGGAAACTAGTTTGGCTGTACATACCTACTTGGCAGGAAGCTAACATTAGATGAAATAAATCCTTCCTAAAAAGTTCAGGTACAGCCAGGCTAAAAATCTGTTTCTTGATTCTTAACTCTGTTCAGTCCAGAGGCTGTGGGTTTTTGATTAGAAAAAGCAAATATTGTGAATGAGGGGAAAAAAATTTCTTTATCATTCTATTGTTGTCTTGTTGATAACCACAGAATTGTGGGGCTTCTTTGCATGGTTGCCCTGGAACAACATTTTTCCAGTTTAGTGACAAGCAAGAGGTCTTCCTGGTGAAGGTACTTTCGCAAGAGTATGCTTTTTCAGATGTCAGTCTGTCAGAAGATCAGATGTGTTGGTGTGAGTTTTTTTATTGGAAAAGTGTTTGTCTAGTATATCTGCTTCAACTTCAGTCTACGATTTGTTTTGTATCAGAATGTTTAGCTTACAACTGAAGATGCTTTACTCGTATAGCAACCAGGGAAGTTCAGAAATACTTTCTGCTAAAAGAAGTGAGAAGTATACATGCTAAAAAGGTTGAAAATTCAGCCAACTGAGGTTAAGGACTTTTTTGTGCAGGTAGTTTAATCCGGGTTAAGCTTTTACTCTTTAAAAAACTCTTTTGGTTCTCATTCTTGTTTGTGAAATTTTGGAGTATGTATACATGGCTCGCAGTTGTGGCCAGTTAAACAGTGGGAACGTGATGCTGTAGATAAAAAGCACAGGCATGGGTAGCGGCAACTGGGGAAAAGTCTTTTTTGAATCATTTGATGTTTGTGTTGCCAAGGTGGAAAGATGATAGAGGACACACAGAGTTTATTTGATAGCTATAAAACTTTTTGAAGAGGTTTTCTGAATGTGGAAGGTATGTTTGTTTGGTTTTAAGTGAGATGAGGGGTCCCTTGGAGTTTTATAAATACTATTCTATGTAGTATTCTGCCGTAGCTCCTTGCAGAAGATTTGTTAAAAATCTTATTCTTTACTATGATTTGTTTGGAGGAACTTCTAAACTGTTCCTATTCATCATGGAATTTATTTCTGTCAAAGAAATAAAAATGAAGTGCTGCTTCTATAAGTTATACTATATTAGAATTAACACTTCTGCCTTTTCCAGAGGAAAGCATTTTTCTCAAGTAATTTGAAAGTTCAAAACAGTATTCTCTCTAAGCAGAGAGCTGATAATATTAAGAGCAAGAAACTTGTGAAGTAACTGTATACTAAATGCAACTTCAGGGACTACTACATGCTAATTGTGCTTGCTAGCTGCTTGCAGTGCACACATTTTAATTACTGTATGTTTGCTGACTTTTTCTGTTGATAGTAAAGAAGTCATTCCTTCACTGACGACTGTGAATGTGAACAATTAGCAAAATGGTGTGTTTAGAAGCAGAAGGGCAGGGGATTGTACAGTTCATAACTTACACTATACCTGCATTCTGACTGAAGGGGCTGTGCTAAAGTTTTGACTACATTTTCATTATTTTTCATGCTGCTATCTTTGTTAGCCAAGAGGTAGCTTTGGGGACACCTCCTGGATTAGAAAAGCTAAAACATGTATTGGAAATACCTTTTGTTTTGCTGAAGAAATGAATGGTGATGTTTTACTGATGACTAATGCCCCAGAGGTGCTGGTGGTATATTTGAGAGGTATTCTTTCCCAGAAGCATTTTGAGACAAACTTTCTTTTGAAACTCCACTTTAATCTTGGCTGCTCTGCTAGTAAGAATAAATCAATGTACACTATAAAAAAGGTAAATTGGTTGTCAAAGTAGAGAGAATGAAATACAAACTTAAAAGGAAACAAGTATTTCCTCTGTCAGAACTTTTGACAGTCTGGGTCATAAGTGAATCTCTGTAGTCCTCACAGTGCTGCCTGAGTAGTAATACTACCCAGTTCTGCCCCATGAACTATACTTCTCCTTTTTGTAAAATTGGTTATTTAAAAAATATTTAACACTGAAAAAACGGGAACTCATTTCTCTGAATTCAGTTGAATTTGATGTTACCACATACAATAACATGTAATGCCTAAAATGTCCGTCAGTGTCACCTGAGGTATGAAGAGGATATGTTTGGTGCAAAGAATGATAAGGGACAGAATAGCTCTGTAAATGCAAAGTTGAGTAAATATGCTGTGTTCTGATAACACAGTTTGTCCGTAGCTGGCAGCTAAACTCATAGGAGGTGGATGTGCTCTGGGCCCTCACAGTCAGCACTCTTTGGGCTGCATCTTGAATACTCTGTCCAGTTTCGTCCCCCCTGCAGTATAAGACACGCATCAATAAACTGGAACAAGTTCAGCAGAGAGATATCAAAATGGTGAGAGGCCGGAGTGCTTGCCCTGCAAGGGGAGGCTGAGGGAACTGCAGTTGTTCATTCAAGATGGAGAAGGGAGGCATAAAAACAGCCTGTCTTGTACCTGCAAGGAGATCACCAAGACTATGTGATACAATGGTGCATGGTGAGAGAGTGAGAAACAAAGAGTGTAAGCTGAAATGAGATGTTCATACTGGTTATAAGGAAAATATTTTTCCTTATGAGGACAGTCAGGCAGTGACACTGATTTCCCAGAGAGGTGGTGTCCTGGTTTCACCTGGGATAGAGTTAATTTTGTTTTATTTTATTTTTCTTCCCTAATAGCTGGTATAGTGCTGTGTTTTGAATTTAGTATGAGAATAACGTTGGTAACACTGATATTCTAGTGGTTGCTAAGTAGTGCTTACACTAGTCAAGGACTTTTCAGCTTCTCATGCCCTGCCAGTGAGAAGCTGGGAGGGGGCACAGCCGGGACAGGTGACCCCAACTGGCCAAAGGGATATTCCATACCATATGACACCATGTTCAGCATATAAAGTAGGGGGAGTTGGCTGGGGGGGGCAGCAACTGTTCCTTGGGGGCTAGCTAGGCATCAGTCAGCAGGTAGTGAGCAACTGCATCATGCATCACTTATTTTGTATATTATTATCATCGTGCCTTCTTTTTCTGTCCTCCTAAACTGTCTTTATTTCAACCCATTAATTTTACTTTGCCCCCCCCCCCCCCCCCAAATTCTCTCCCCATCCCACTAAGCGAACAGCTGTATGGTGTTTAGCTGCCTGCCAGGTTAAACCACAACAGGTGGTACAGTCTTTGTCCTTGTAGGTTTCCAAGACTGGACTGGTAAAGTCCTGAGCAGCCTGGTCTGCCCTTCTAGCTGATCCTGCTCTGAGTAGGAGAGGTTTGACTACAGACCTCCTTAGGTCCCTTCCAGCTGGAATTATCCTATAATTGAGTGTATTTTAAGAAAGTAAAAATAAAAAGGTCTTTCCTATGTAAAAGAGTAAGTTGAAGTTTTCTCATTTCTAATTTCCTGATCAAAAATGTTTTCTTTGGTTTGGTATCAAAATGGTAACATTTTCATTGTGGTATAAAGGAAGCAAAAGAGAAAATGAAAACTAAAAAGGTAAAATCAGACAAAAATATAAAAAACTCAGCAATTTTGTAGGGAAAGAAAATGAGTAGTTAATACATTTTATTCCTGCAGCGGTAGTTGATAAAATTTTTTAGGAAAATTGATTTTAGAAAGTGAAATTCATAGAAGAGCTGAGGTGGCCAAGGACCTCTGGTCTAGTCCAACCCCCCTGCTCAAGCAGGGTCACCTTGTGAAGGTTCCTTAGGGCTGTGCCCAGTTGGGTTTTGACTATCTCCAAGGATGGAGACTCCACAAGCTGCCTTGGGCAGTAAGTTGTAGTGTTTAATCGACCTCAGGGTTAAGAAAATTTTTTTTCCCTATGTTTAAATATAATTTTCTGTATTACAATTGGTGCCCATTGCCAAGTTATTCTACTCATCTTCTAGACCACAAGGCTGTTTAGAGTAGCTTAGTATGGTATTTAAGATGAGGAACTCTTGTTATGACTTTGCATCTCTCTCCAAGGAGGAGAAAAGGCTTTGGCTAAAATGATTCAGAGAAAGTGGATACGTTGACACTTTAGCAGAATATTCTTTTTTAAATGCTTTTTCAAAATGCAAATGCTAGTAAAGTATTTGTCTTCAGTAAGCAAAACACACAAAAATATACTCAGAAGTTTGATGGTTTAATAGATTTGTAAAAACTGTTCTGTTATGTGCAGTTCTTTGTAGGTGATCACGGATTATAGACTTGACTGTAGACAATAGAATAAATCTCAGCCTTTAGATATTTTTCACTAACTAGAAATTCTGTGTGCTTTTAAGAAGCCTAACTTGTCTTACCATTGATAAACTGAAGAAAACTGCACCTTGAGAATGCCATAAAATGTAGTCTTTCCCCTTTAATCCTTAGATTGGGCAAGGTAATTTAATAGGATAAATCTATAAATCTAGTGACAGGAAATTTGGCATCAGATCCTCTGTTATAGCTCAAAAATGTTCTTATTTATTGTGCAGTTTGAACTCTCACCATGTTAAATAGAGCTCTGTGTCTGTATCTTTATGCTGATCAACAAGCATGTATTCAGTGTTTTCCATAATATGTAAGTAGGCTGTATAAAAGACTGCTTTTAAAAGAATTACAGTGCCTCCCCAGAGATCAAAAAGATGTGAGAATAACATCTTGTGGTAATACAGGAAAGATCTATTGGACTGAAGAGTCTTGTTTCTGTTGCAGACCAGCAATCACCTCCTTGGGCCAAAGCCATTTCCCCTGGACAGATTGTTAGCAATATTATACAGTATTGTGGACAACAGAGTTACTGCAACTGCAAATATATTTTCCCAGGTGAGTGTGTACTTAACTTTCTTTATTTCCTTTTTACTCTCTGGAGTCTTCAAAAGGTTTTACATGGTTTTTTGTCAGTCATCATTCTAATTAAATGTAATGAGAAAACAACCACAACAGTAATTTAAGTTGAAGGCTCCAAGTAATATTCATCTGTATTACTAGCTCTGAATTCAAGACTTTATCTGTGTAATGGTCTGAAACCTTCTAATAGCTAACTTTAGATCCTGAACTGTGATCTGTGTTGACTAGTTCCTTGGCTTCTCATTGAAGTCTGTTAGCCTGTTTGCATTTCAAGTTAAGTGTATAAATATTCACTGTCCTATGGCCAAAATGAGTCACCTTGTAATGCATGTTACAAAAATGTACTGTTGAAGAAGGAGCAGAGGGAAGAATGAGGTGTATGCAGGTGAAAGGTGTTTGCTGTGATACATGTATCTTAAGGATAATTTTTTACATTTGGACCAACTTTTAACAGCCTTGCAGAGGAGAGTCAGTATCCCATTTCACTAGATGGCAGCGTAACTACAGAGTTGAATGGAATTTAAGTAAATCTAGAGTTTCCTCTGGAGCTCTCGGTTTGTCAAATGTAAATACCTATTCTGTATAAGCAGAGAGTTTTCTGCTGTCAACTTGATTCTTAGATCTTTCATGTCCACCTTAGAAGATCTCAATTTCTTTTCTGCTTTCCAGTGGGCTTAACTTATAGAAATATTTTCTACCTTTCCTTGTTAGGTCTCAAATTTAACCAAGGGTTATTTAAATCCGATGTCTGCATTCATGTAAAGTTCTAGGAAACATATGCTCAAGATAGGTAAACAATTTTGCTACTGCTTTAATTATCACTGTTCACACAAGCTTCTGGCAAACTTTGTAGAATAACTAACCATATATATATATACACATATTTTAAAATCAGGCAGTAGAGAAGCTAGAGAATTGTAGACTTCATTCAAGCAGTGGTATGTGAAAATCTTTAATAGTGGTGGGGACCCAGGTGTTTTATAGATGTAGTAGGTAGGTTAGTCCTTCACAGAATGTTTTCTCTCAAGTTCTTTTAGTTAAAGGTTATTATATGATCTGAAGGCGTGAGAAATTATTACAACCTCAAAAATCTGTTAATACAAGCATTTACTTTTTTCTAATGAAATGAGTGAGTTTTCAGCTTACAATCTGCACCCCTTGAGAGGTCAATGGATTAGCTTTCAGAGGTGCTCCGGAAGTGGCTGAAAAAACCCCAAGTTTAGACACGTTTATGCATCCTGTACTTGTTTCTTGCCTTCTGTCACCTCATGGCACCTCAGGAGTTCACTGTGCTTTCAGAAGGAAACCTAACTTTGTGAATATTTCAAAGGTACGTGAATGCCATATGAAAGGACACCAAATGTTGTTGAAGCGAACAGTTTCTTTGGATGATGGCTGCAGCCTTGTAGCTACTTAGAGCAACTTCGGAGTACAAAGAACACAGGGACCTTAGTGTTCATAAAAATGCATAAATTTGGTCAGCTATACCTATTCAATTTTTCATTCCCCTGGCTAGTGTCAGATATAGCCTGAGATAATTGTTTTTTTATGAATGTTGTGTTGATTCTTTAATTCACAGTACTGTGAAGTCTGTCAATCAAATCTGTCAGTCCAGGTATTGGTCACACCTCTTTCCTTACAGGATGCTGGTTTTGTGTTTTGCTCTGGGTAGTGCATTTTTTGATTTAAGACACAAAGTGTTGGAGCTGAAACTCAGAATACTGAGGCAAAAGGCAGTTGTCTTGTTTAATGGTATTAGTTTATCTACAATGATTGATCTAGGTTTAGTTCAGTAAGAAGTGGGGTCTTTTGAGATTGATACAGAAGCTCAGAAGAAAATAAGGTACAATCCAAGTAATGTTCAGATTTGTTTCACTTGTGCTGTAAATCTACTGACAATCCATCACATAGGTACTTCTTGTTTTAAGCCTTTCTGCCTGCCTTTCTTCAAGCATTTGAAGACGGTGTCACTGATCTTTCAACAAAATTTCATATTTAAGATGGAAAGAGTGCAACCATATGCCTTTAAGACATAAAATGAAAGAACAGGCAAGAAGTAAAACAATCGATTATCCAACTGCAGCTATGAAATTTAGAGCTTTGCCTGAACTTTTCCAGTCTCAAGGAGCAAACTCCAGTTTAATTTATGCAAGTGATGTGAAAGGGAATGATGATGAAAAGACTGAGAGGACTGTGTAATAAAATTTGTGTGTAGGATGTTAGCTGTATATTCCCTTATTTTTGGCTATCAAAAACATCTTGGTATACTTAAGACATGAATGTGTTATATATATGTAACAGTGTTTTACAGTAATTATTCAAAATTAATATTGCTGCATATTTAACATGCATTCCAGATGAAAGAACAAATGTCCAGAGCACAGTTAAGCAGTACTAAAGACATAGTTTGTACATGGACTGTAATTCCCCCTTAGACTAAATTGCAGAATGAAAAAAATCAAATAAATGCTTCGTCCTAATTTAGAGTGTACGCTAGATGGCAGTGTTGTCAAAGAAGAGCTGTAATACCTTATTTTTTCTGATTATATGCAGATTAAGCTATAAAGATACAAAAGATTGTATTAAACCTTAACTGGCTTAGGGCAGAGAAATTGAAATTAAATCATAACAATTATAAGAAAATAAAATTTTATAATTCAAAAATATTTTTAATTATTAAAACAATTTTTGCATTAAATTTTAACTTTTAAATTCTTGGAAAGTCTAAGGTAAAGTAACATAAAATACAACAGAACTTAAAATAGATTTTGCAAGTAGTTTAATCTAGGCATAATATTTAATTGTTTTTTTCTTGAATGGTTTAAAACAATTTATATTCCACTGATTTTTGCCATTAGTTATTCTGTAAATACATTTTTCAAATAAAGTAAATATTTAGGAGCTGGGTTATCCTTAGCAGTATCGATACAATTTACTGTTAGATACCACAAGCTTTCATTTTCTTGTTTGTGTGTACAGCATGGAAATCGTTCCTGAATTGTGCAGAAGTTTAAAATGTTTTAAATCAAATATTTGGCTTCTAACTAATTCAACATTAATTTTATGTGCTCTTTAATTTGTAAACTGAAAGGTTGTACGTGAACTAAATACTTATTAATTCTCCCCATGTACTGTCAGAAAACAGCATGCCTTGGCATTAAAGTTGATGAGCAGTCTCAGTCAAGATTCAAGAAGGACTAGCAGCTGCTTTGAGATCTGTCATGTTGCTGATTTCACAATGTTTCTTATTGCTTCTTGTTTCTGTGCATAATTTCTATTCACAGGAAAATTCTGGTTATTAGCTTTTCAAAACTGAAACTTCTATGCTAATAAGCAGCAAAATTTCAATTTTCTGTTTAATGCTAGGGTTTATTGAAAATGTAGCGTTTTTACTGAATAGAATTTCAACTTAAAATTTGAATCTTAATCTAACTTTTGCCTTTTAATGTTAATTAATCCTCAAAATGGTCTTATACTTTCTTCAAACAAAATTTAATGTGTTCCTTGCAGAAGTGTGATCTTTGCAATTGGTATAAGACTTAAGTTTTTTCTGCTGTAACTTCTTGCTGTAATTGAGTTACATAAGAAAGAATTGGGCTCATGCATTTTGTTTTTCCTCACTAACTTGTCAGGGGAGTAGCACCCGGGGAAAAAACTAAACCTGCAAATTTCCACTTCTGCAAATGAAAATTGTTTGGGTTACCCCTTAAAAGTTGAAATTTCTCTTGGTTTTATGCTATTTTTAAATAAAGTTTTCACACATCTGGTGAGGATTGTTTGAGAGGAAGTTAAAGTAAGGTTGCCTTTTAAAATTATTTTTAGACTAATGGTGTTAGTACTTATGTGAATATAGGTCTACATTCCCTTGAAGTTTTCAGTGCTCCTTTTCCTCCAGAATATTCACCATTTTTCTTAGTAGGTCTAATTTGTCATGATACTGTTTTTTAACACATTGCGTGTTACTGTAACATGTCACTGAATCTGTTTGAATTTATGTGCTTGGTTTTTAAACCAGGAGATAGTGGAGGTTAAAGCATTACTGATTTCTGCAACCATTTCAGAGGACAAGATATTTAAATTATTTTCTTCAGATGCATTTTTATGTAATAATTTAACAGATTGAAGATGATATTGCCACCACCGCTGGGCAGTTATGTTCTGTGCCTGAGACAGAACTCTCACAGTTGATGTTCTGGTTTGATATATGGCTAGCTGGAGCATGTGGCTGAAGTATTTTAAAAGATAAAGCATATTTTTAACAATAAAAAAATGCAAATGTACTTTCACACAGTGCTACTCTGGCGTGTGCGGTCTGCGTCCTACAACAACAGATAAGTCATAGGGTTTCCTTACCTAGATACAGCAATTGATGCTTTTTCAGTCATAGGGAACAACCAGGAGCATGAGATGTGTGCACAGAGACCCTCTGTGCAGCATATGAAATGTGCATTGTGTCCAAGTGCAGTTATTACAGAATGGAAGGGTACAAAGAAACTTGACAATGCCTACTGCAAGTGTGTTTTGAAAGGTTCTGAGAATTTACTCGGTTCTGGTTTGTAGAAGAGTAGTATTTCATGTTAGATTTCCCACATTTAGACAGATTATTCTCTTTATAAAAATGTGCCTTAGTATTGGTCACAGGAGTAAATTTATGCACAAAACATTGTGCAAGAATTATGAGCATTGATTTAAATTAAATCAGCTCCTTCTATGTTGAAGGGGGCAAAGGCTGTTAATTTCATATCACAACCAGCAGACAAATAGATATTTTTGTTGTTATGGTTGTGGTTTACAAGCCAAAACTAACCAATACGTTTTCCTCTACCAAAATTTTTCTATTACTTCTTCAAATCAATTCAGTTCTCCTAACCATCTTTCATTTTCTAGACATTTTATCTTGCTTCTGCTTTCTTGTGAAATATGCTTTTCCTAAAAAGGACTGACTAGACCTGCTTGTAGTTTTGAGCTGTGATGTTATATGTATTAGGTAAAATGGAAACAAACCCTTTGCCTTGCATACTTTCACTTATTTTATTCCTGTTAATACATCCCTGAACGTTTGGAAAGATGTCTATGCAGAGAGCGGTGATAACTTCTCAGAATACGCTAATAGCTGAAAATTACTGAAGAGGTAACTGATCAGTAACTTCAGTTCTGTTTGCATTTTCACTCTAATGCATTAAAGTTAGACTGTTAGGTCATCTTAAAACTTTAAGTTTGGTCTCTACTTACATTCAGAACCAGGTTTGGTTTTACTGTTACTCATATTCAGCAAAGACTTTCAGGTAGTTGTATAGTTAGGATTCACTTGTGATTACGGTGCATTTGGAAATAGGTTTCTACAAAGGCTGTTTATCTCTGTGGGTACATGGTGACGCATCAGATATCTTACACATCATAGTCTGCATTTAATTTATTAAACAGTTTTTATCATGTCTGATACTGGATCTAAGAAAAGCATCTGAATTTGCCTAAGAGTACCACAAATTCCTAAAACGAATGTACTTATAAATGTGTAAGAATTTGGAATGAAGGTTAAAAATCTTAAAATTTTCTGATCTGGCAAAACAATAAACAGCAATGCGAATTGTTGGCCACAGAGCAAGAGCTTTTTATCTGAAGTTAGAATAAGTCTGCGGTTACGAGATTTAGAGTAGTGCGTTAAGTGCCAATATGATATGGGCCTATTAGAAATACACAGAAACACTGATGTACATAGCATGCTCCCAGCTGGAGGGAGCCACAGGAATGTAATTTCCTTTAATTAATGGCGGGAGAGGGGGAAGTGCCCTTTCCTGGAGTGTAAAAATCTGAGAGGTTTGTTTCCTTTTTGTCTTGCTTCTTGTCTGCTTTACATGGCTAGATTAAGGAATAGCTAGTATTATATATGTAAACTTGTACAGTTTATGGCAATCTCCCTGCAAGATTTCTTTGTCCCTGTTGTGTTAGAAGTATATTTCATACCTTGCTTTTTCAGATGAGAATTTGATATTTAAACTGCCCTTTTTTTGTAAATTGCCAACTATGGTGAAATTCTGATTGCAAGGCTGGAAAGATGTCTGGTTTTTTTATCGACTTACTTGATGAAGGGTTTGCTTTTATTATGGGATAGCCTTCCTGGACACCTGATACCCACATCACTATTGTAAACTAACTGTTAGTGCATTATGTTGGATTCCCTTGATGTAGCAAGACTGATAAAGAGGAATACTGTCAACTTACTAGTTTTTTCAAATGGAGAACACTGTAATTGCTTCTACAAACTCAGATTATGTTAATGTTTGAAAATACTAAGTTTTCCATTCTACACTTGACGACCTTGGCAGAATGAGAGTTATTAATTTTTGCTAGATCAGCTCTTCCTGTATTGTGTTCCAGCTTTCCTTGCTGTTGTGGGGACTGCTCATAGAAACATTTTTACATCTGGCCTGACTAGGGTGTTGAACGCTAATAGAATACTCTCCATTGAAAAATGATCTGGTAGGTGAGCTTCCCGAGAAAAAGGTCTGTTTAAAAATGTGTGTTGTGCTACACTATTCCCTAAGAGGCCTTGTTACAGAGCAGAACAAAGATGAGTGGGAGCTGTTTTTATTTTAGAATGTGTGAAAAATAGAGAACATGTTCTTGTACTGGTTGTATGTCCATAAGTAGATTTTTTTTTTTGTCATTAGAATTTTTGAAAGGAAGTAAAATGCTGGAAACATTAAAGTTCCTGCTGATTCTGCTTTTTCTTCTCTGAAACCACTTTTCTTTTGCTTCCCATTTACTATGGAAGTTCCGAAGTGTTGTGTGTATCTTTTTTTCTGGATAACCAGGTAGAGTCAGTGCTAAAATTTTACCTGAAATAATTGAGAAGTTTGTAGCACACATTAGCTACATGTGTGGGATGACTTCTTGGTAGAATATATTTCTATCCTGTTGTCAGATGAGCTCAGCATTCAGAACTTCGTGATTTAAGTTTATAAGTTTATATTGCAGTGAGATTTCTTGTTGTCTTGTTGAATGTTTTAAAAAAAGTTTTTTTAATCTCATAGTTAATATTGAAAACTGATTCAAGACATGATTACAGTATATAATATATCTGAATTTGGAGTGTCTTACTTTGCTTTATACACCTATTAGGCAGTACTGAGCAGCAGCACCTCAAAATTAGGTGCAGATTCAAATAGTTGTATACAAAATGTTTATATACTTGAATAATTTTTGATATTGTTAAAATGTTGAATTATTAAGTAGTGAACATTCAGAAGCGAGATGATTGTAAAAGTTAGTGTCTCTTGAAGTTGATTGTGTATGTAGATTTTCTTAAATTTTGTTTCTGGGATATAAACAAAGATACTCTCATGTATTTCCCTATTTTTATAACTTCTTGAGTTCTAGACTTAAATTACAAGAGGGGATGTCATCAGCCTCTGCTTCTGCCCTACTGATTTAATCTGCAAATGACAGTTTGCATTTCACTGTCCTCCTTTGTTTCAGAGGAAAGTGCATAAAATTGCACAGCTTAATCCAGTCTGGCCACAGGAGTTGTCATCCCCAGAACGGTCCTGCTATAAATTCTTGCCAGGGGAAGCATTTACTTTTACACACACAAACAAACAACCCACCCCCCCCCCCACCCCACCCCCCCCAAAAAAAAAAGGGCAAACAACCCCACAACCAAAAAAACCAAACACCAACAGAAACCCCCACCACCAACTAGATGGAAACGGGCTTAAAAGCTTTTTTTCTTTTTTTTTTTTCTGTTTTCTTTTTTCTCTATGAGAGCTATTGAGATTTATGGTACACCTCTCTAGTCTGCCAGAAGACCTTTGCTTCATAGCATCCCAAAGACAGGAATGACCAAATATAAACCACAGACTCTGGGGTTATCTCATTACTGGTCCAAATAAACTTCCCCTCCTTTTCCAGTGCGAGTGAAAATACATAGACACATCTTGCCAGCACAGAATATTTGTTAGTCTTTTAGAATGTCATGTACAGTATTCTAATATAATTTGTATATTCTTACAGGTTTATTGTCCAAATGGGTATTCCATGTAACCCTTTGATCCTGTGACTTCATGGTTGTCCACACTTAAAAGACTTCTTCAGTTGTTAGAAGAGCTTTCTTAGCATTGGCAGATTTGTAGCTGCATTTTTTGGGGATAAGTGTATATTATTACTGTTGTATTTGATCCTAACACTTATATTGTTTTATAGGTGTATTATGCATCAGACATGCTTTATTTTGCTGGATCTGTCTATTGATTAGAAAGCTCAGTAATCTATTGATCAGTACTCTTGTTGATTTTCAGTAGGTTTGGGAAGATGGTGATAAGAGGTAATAAATAACTTATTTTCTCATTTTCTGTTACTGGTCACTGGTCTAATCTGGCAGAAGTTCATGAGCTGAAATGGGAACTTAATGTGATGCACAGCATGGTGACATAGGTTAGCACTTTAGCACTTTAGCACTGACTACAGCAGCTTGAGAGAGCCTGCTGTTAAGCAAAAGGAAAGGAGAAAACATTACTTCTAAGCAAATAGCTGACTGAATTTTTTTTTGTAATGTCTCAGCATGGCTGTGAATAAAAATAAGTGTTCTTCGTTCAAGTAGTATTTTCTAATTAAAATTGTGAATAAACTAAAACGATTGATTCCTTCTAGTTTTAGATTATACAGAAAAGATCTTTTAGAAGAACTAATTATGTTTGAGCTATGTTATGTTGTTTGACCTAGTTTGATCTTGTTTTCATTTTGGGGGGTATATTGTTAATGCAGGTTTACAGTCTCTTGGGAGGGTTTCTTAATCAAATTCTATCCTATTTGAATTCTTTCTTTTCAGTAATTTAAGGTAGAAAATTTATCTTATTTCTGCAAAGAGCTTCTAGTAATAGTGTCCAGCTTGACACTTAATCTATGTCTTAAAAACACTTAATGTATTTAAGGAGGCAAATTATTGTGAATTATTGAAAACCAATTTTATGGAAGAAATTTTGGTTATGACAAGGGGAGGGCTGTTGGGACCAAGGACTTCGGATGAGATTGAGTTTATCAGGAAGATAAAGGGAATTCCTAAATTAGTTCTGTCTTTTATCTAGAAAAATTGACTCATTTCAAAACTTTCTTGCTATTTAATCTTAGTTTTTTGTTTCAGTAGCACCTCCCTAAGAATTTGCAGATTCATGTAAACCAGTAAGTAGCTATATGTTAAGGCTTTCCAAAATTGATTTACAATAAATTTGTACTTTTCAAATAAAATAAAAAATGTGATTTTGAGGTAGGTATGCAGGTTTGCTACAGTAGTGATGAAGAGTTTTATATACTCTGTGAATCTGTTAATAACTTTCACAAACAGTTCTTGTGGCCCTGTGAACTTAATGTTATATATTTCTTTGTGCCCTTCATGTCTTGGATTGCATGCTGCATAACATAGGGGATGTGTTGCATCAACCAACAGTTTAACTTCTCTCGGCACGTTATTTTTAAACAGTATTTGAAGCTTCAGATTTTAACTTATCTATGAAAATGTCTTAGTGTATAAAAGTAAATATGAATACATGAAAGATGAAACAGAATTTCCCCCCTTCAAACTCTGCCCTTTCCATCCCTTTATTTTCATACTTACTTAGAAATTGGTTTCATGTACTCAACGGAAGGAACATCATTTAATACTCCAGGAAGAAATTCACACCGTGTTTACATCAAGCAGTTGCAGCTGAAGCTTGTTAGTGATTGCCTCCCAGATAAAAAAAAAAATAAAATCTTCAGTGTGGTACATGAACTCCTATTGTTTGGAGATAAATAATCGGCTCATCCCCTCTTTAGGGAAGAACAAAGAATATAATAGTACATCTGGTTCATCTGTTAAGACAGCAAAGATTAATTAAGCAAGTACTGCACAACCTCTCTTGATAACGTATATATCTAAAAACAGCCTGTATATGATAAGTTTT
The DNA here is from genome assembly GCF_963921805.1 of Phalacrocorax carbo. Taxonomy (NCBI): domain Eukaryota; kingdom Metazoa; phylum Chordata; class Aves; order Suliformes; family Phalacrocoracidae; genus Phalacrocorax; species Phalacrocorax carbo. The sequence continues at coordinate 14,795,485 of NC_087513.1, read as the reverse complement.
TTAATCACTTTGCTTTAACCATTTAGTGTAGGCACATAATCTATTCCAGAATCACCAGCTGCTCACAGATATAAGTTAGAACACAATACGAAGATAAGGTAAGTCGGAGAATTAGGGTAGAGTTCATTAGTTTTCTTGCAAAGCTCTTGATTTAAGATGATATGACTAGGAAGATATAAGACTATAAGGAACCTGTTGAGCCCCCAGGTGACATCATTAACACTCTTCATAAATTTTATCTGTCTCTTTCTTAAAAAGAACTTTGCTTGTTTCTCTGACAATTTGGGTCACAACCTGTCTGGGGGAATGAACCATGTCTCTATTGAGTATTTTTGTATGGAATGTATGGATTGTATTTCACTGCTTCAGTGAAATACAATTTCAAAACTAGAACTAGCCCTTGTGGTCAAATAGATAAATTGAGTGTCTCCATTTCTTCACTTCCCTGGTGGCTAGAACTAGTGTCTAATTCCAGGTTTAAGGCTACCCAGGGCCAATTTTACCTGCTTTACCTTTTGCTGCCATTGTCTTTTAGCCTAAATAGTTTTACTTGCTCCTTGGTGTTGACTTCAGCAGAGTTGCAAGGACACAGGTATCCTGTCAAGATCTTAATTTTGCAAACCTTCACTTATTTAATATGTCTCTTACATCCCTGCACATACAGTAATGAACATAATTGCAACTTCAGTTATAGTATGAAATATGCTTCAGAATCACTGGTCAAAGAGTTGGCTGTAATTTTATGTTCTTGTTACTGTTACGCTCTTCGGACTGGTTCTGACATGGTCCCTGTCCTCTTCTCCCTGCCTAATGTGCTCTTACATCTCCCTGTCTAGATTAGGTTCTTTTTAGGTACTTACACCCCACCTGTCACTTCAATATGTATGATTTTTCTGTATCACATGTGAAATAGATTTGCAGCATTGTATCTGTACCAGGGACGCCTTCCAGTTTTTGATGAGGTTGGAAAATACTGAGGGTGTGTACATGTATGATGTTAGGGCACAAGGTGGCAAAATGGTGCATTAAAGAATATGTTTGATCACTTCGGTGAACACTTGTATTGTTTCTGCCCTGCCAGCTGCAGTCAGTTCTAGCTACTTTCTACTTGACATCCCTCTGCCCCCAAAGACCCTCTGCTGCTTTCTGTGTTCATTTGATAGGGGATAGTGGGGCTTGCCACAGTGTCTTGGATTAAAGAAGCAGCTGCATTACAGTTAATTTGAAAGAGAGGATTTCAAAATGTGAAGTTTGTTGACAAAAGAATGCCTCTTGATAGTTGAGGAATAGTTAAGGATTGACGTAGTCTCTCTTCTCCATCTATGGAAATGAAACTGGAGAATATTTGGGGGGAGCAGTGTGGAAAATTGGTAGGAGGGTATAGGTAAATCTCACTTATGAAAAGTTTGTTCTTAGTAAACATTGCAAATATTGCTTATTTAAAATTGAAGAGTGACAGAAGAAGCTGAAACAAATCCTACAGTAGCTCAGACTTGGAAAAGCATGATTCAGAAAAGTAGTTTTTTAGAAAAAATCCCTGTGATTTGGCTAATCAAGAGGTGAATCTGCCATTAAATTGATTATTATTATTTAAAGGCTGAAAATAGTGCTGAATATCTGAAGGTGCATTAGGTGCTGTACAAGGTGCTGCAGAGAACATCATCCCAGGCACCCTGATGTAGACATGAGCATCTAAAACCACTCTGTTTATGAAAAGTTTTAAAATCTATATGAGGGTACAGTGAACCGTGTCCTGATGTACTGATTTTGCTCCATCAACTAGAAATGGAGTCAAGACAGCCTTAGATGGAAATATCTGCATTGCAGCTATCTAAAGCTATTCTATCCTGAAGGACTAAAAAGTGTTTTCTCGGTAATTATTCTTCATATTGACCAAAAGGTGTTGTCTCAGTAGTTATACTGAATTGCTTGTAAAACAAACAGAAAAACCCACCAATCAGATATCCCTTCTTGGATGGTCATATTCCTTGTCAAAACATTTGCATAGTAGAGGAAACAATTGAGTTATACACCTTCCAATTCATTCCTCCTGCAGATTAAGTTGGCCAGTTATGCTGCATTGTATACTGGGGAAGAGCATGCCCAGGGTTGTGTTGTGTGGCTGGCAAGCTGGTGTTGGCCTTCCCATCCCTTTTTGCTGGACTGCTTTTGACATATTCCTGAGAAAAAGTGCTAGAACCCTGACTTTTCAATGACAAGGTTTTTCTGATAGAAACTTATTTTACAGAATTCTGTGATGATCTGTCATTTTACAACCTTGAAATTGCAATGTGAACCAGACGTCTTTGAACTGTATTTCAATAACAGCAACTACAGAACAGCTCTCTGTCTTGTGGAAAATGCTGAGAGTAATCTTTTTCCATGTGAGAAAGCCAAATATATCAAGAAAGGTGGAATCTTCTACCTCTGTTGTTCTGAAATATGAAGAGGCAAGGTATGACCTCCATAAGTGGAATTCATAGGAGAATTTTTTAAAAAATGAAAGGCCATTCAGTTATTTAAATGTCAGGAAGTGTTTTAGAGGTAGAATTTTTAAAATATGACTTAGCTTATACAGTGTGGATTTTTGGGTGCAGCTTAACAACTGAAATTAAAATTGAGGTATTTGAAGACAGTTATAGCTCAGCTGAGCAGATGTTGATCTGTAAGTGTGTTTCATTAGCATGTGTGGGGCAACTTAAACTTCATTCGGATGAACATCCATTACCCTGCTGTTATCCATGTAGAGGAATATCTTTAAGAAAACAAATCCCAGTATAAAAAAAAAAACAAACAACCAAACAACCCTGTATTTTAATCTTCAAATTATAATCTTGTTTTCTAACTGATATTTATTTCTTAATATGATTTTATATATATATATAAAAGGCACAGATAGAGAAGATGAAGATCCAAGTTCATTTAGTTTAATAATTGAAGAGTGTTGGATATGTTGTAGACCACCTGTGACCTAAATAAAATGAACAAGAGGACGTTCCATGTTCTAGATATCTAGGCAAGAAATATGAAAGAGAACATCAAAAGGTGAACTAACGAGTCATATATGTTAAGAAACTTTGCTATATTTGATACAGAGGGTAAACAGATTGACTTAAGAGTTTACCACACAGGCATGAGAAGAAAACTGAAGATTGTTGTTTGAAAATGACCTTTTCCAGCCTTTTTTATTGATTACTAGCATATGGCCTAGGAAGACTTTTTGAAACAGATAATTTCTAGCATGGAGTGGCCTCTAATGGGTGTATAACACTGGTGTAGAGAAAAGCTTTTTAATAATTTGTGAGACTGTAGGCATGGTGAAAGACGCTAGACTGACAGTCTAGAAGACTGGGAGACTGAAGTAATCTGTTCTGATTCACTGAACAGGTATAGCAGGGATGTCAGTGGCATAAACTCTCTCTATTGCTTTTTAATTGTATCCTGAAAAATCTATCTTTTGTTTTTAGCTGACTGCCTGTTAGTTACTGGTGGCAGAGGATTGCCATTTACCTTCATCCTGGATACTTAGCTCTTACAAATGAGCTTTTGACATAGCTACGCTTTTTGGTTAGATTATCGACTTGTATCATAAAACGCAATGGGCTATCAGTAGTAGCAAAGGGGGAAGGATGGCTAACTGGGAACATGTAGTGACCGACTAACTGGAGCTGTTGCATGGTAGACTGGTCTGCCAGCCAACGCGTGCTTGGCCTGCCTTTTTCCTTCTCTCCTGGACAAAGCAGAAAGCATTGAGACCTCGCTGTTTTTAACCTTGTGGTAGGCATTTCATGGGACCAGCCTGTGGAGTGCTATTTTGACTGCTTAATTTAGCATGTTTTCTGTGCAGCTGTGACCAGAACCAGACCACTTCTTAATGACTGGGAGAAATAGAGGTACAGGTGGAGAGTTAGCATGGCAGTATATCGTCAGCAGAAAAGAAACCGCTGTTTATCGTTTCTATGATTAGATTAGGCTATTGGTTTGAGTAGATATTATTCTCATCTCCCATATCAACAACAGCCCAAATTTTAATTCTACTCAGTGTCTGGAATTCACTTCAGTGAGCCAGGCTGCCCTCCGACGAGAGCTTTTGTAACTTTACATTGTGCTTAGGTGCTGGGGATAGCTCGGTGTGTTGGAGGGGTCAGGAAGAAAGGTAGCAAACAAGATAGGAATCATCAGTATGGTAGGAGGTAAAAAATACTGCTTGAAGTCTTGATTTAATTTTCTTGTTAGTGAAAGTGTTTATGCAGATGCTAAAAAATACAAATACAAAGAAAAAAGGTTAATTATCTGTACTCTGGATACCAAAGGTGTTTCAGACTGCCCAAAGTTGATGGTGTCTAAAACCTGCAAAAAAAAGAGCCAAACGTAAGAATGAGTAATGTAAACAATTTGAATTTATTAGGCACTTACGCTTATCATATTTTTAATAAGCTATAGTGCTGGTCTCTAGTGCAGCTAATTTTATTTTTTCTGTGGTTGACATGAACAAAGGAGAGATTTGAACCAGATGTTTTATTAAAAAAAAAACCAAACAAAAACAACACAAAAACCTACACATATCCGTGAAAAGTCAGAATAAGTGGTAAATTCAAGCTGGCATGCGTAAGTGGAAAGTTTTAGTGGAATGCCCCACTGCTTGAGCTACCGAAAATTATAGTGGACAAAGCATTCAGACATAAACTGGAGGAAGGAATTCTGTATTGGAGGGAGGAGAGTGAAGATGACTTAATCGATGTTTTCCATCTCTTAATTTCTCTGATCTCACATGGTATAAAATGACAAAATACGACTGATGGTACACTAGTGAAACGTAATTTATGTAAATTTACTTTAGAATAAGCATTAACCTTGATCCTTACTTCAGTTCTGTATTAAGCCTTGCCTTTGATACAGTAATCTTAATTAAAACTGAATATTTCATGGTTTAACTCTCTCTGCCTCATGAATGGAACAATACTCTTATCTGTATTACCTATAAAAGTGCTATCCATATAAAGTATCTGCTGCATCAGATGATAGGCTTGCTTAAGGTCATATTCATATGAATAAAAATACTGAAATACAGGGGTTTAGTTTGTTTGAAAATAATTAACTCTTATTTTACAACCAAATGTTAAAAAGCTAGTTAAACAACTTTTCCTGCATGTTGAATTAGGAAATGTTGAGCTAATAAATACCGTATTCTTCTGGAAAAAAAACCCAACAAAAAAACCTGCACGAATGCAGAAAAAATAAGTATTGGCAGATGTGTGTGAAGTGTGTCATCATGTAACTGTCAATCACTGTCATCTTCATAATACTTTTAACTGGATTTGATTAGACAGTAAGAGAAAAGCTGCTCATTTTGATGTTAAATCCTAATGTGTTTTAAATAGGAAGAGGCAGGAATTGGAAGCAAGGGGCATAAAAGTTTGTCCATGTATTCTTCATCTTCTGGGTTTTTAGTTTGTTTGTTTTTCAATGTTTATTTGTTTTGTAGTGGTGTTAGAACAAACAAGGCCTGTTCTGGATAAATACTGGAACTAGCTCTATGTCTCAGACACATGCTCATGTGCATACATGCAAGACATCATTAATATAGGGGTACTCTGTGGTTGAAGTCACTGACACAGTACGGGCATTTTTGGGTTGCCCACTACTTAGAAATGGAGACATTTGGAAAATGATGCTTTCCAACTTCTGAAAAGATGTGCAAGTATTTGTTTTAGTTATTTTGTAGTACTTTTAAATTTTTTTGTGTCTTTAGACTGTTTAATATGTAATCATAGTTGAGAACGTTATGTGAAATGACACATAGGCATTGACCTGATCAAAATTAGAACTGACCAGTAGGCTAGGACACTTTGATCGCTGTAGGAATCTACAGTAAAAGTTCAAGGAAAGAGGATGCGATATTAAGTGATAGTACTTAATGAATATATAAAAATATACAACTTATCCTTAAACTGTCGAAGGCAAGCAAACATTTGAGTATCCATCTGGAAAGTCATTTAATTTACGTTGAAATAGGCCATCTTTTTCTGTAATTCTTTAATTCTTTGTTGAATTTAAGGTGACATATTTAATGCTTCGTATAAAAATACAGCTGCGATAAATCCTTATGTCTGGACTATATCTTTACTGAGTAACTGACTTCAGGGATAATTTCATTTGTGTCACTGGAATCTTTGGTTGTGTCAGGTATTTGGATGACCCAATGTAAATCACCAGTGTTTTTTTTCCAAATATAAGTCTACCCTCTTGGTTAAATGATATTTGCCAGTCACTTTCATCAGTACTTGAGAGGTTTTTTGTTGTCGTTTGGTTTTTCATTTTGTTGTTGGTTTTTGGTTTTTGTTTATTTGTTTCTTTGTCAGATCAAAATACCAAGTTGCAGCTGTGGTAAGCTGGACATCCATAAACACAACATGTATACTGCTACCTTTACTTCCTATTCTGAGCACAAGGAACATAGCAGTGTATCTTTATCGTGAACAACAGTGACATAATTGAAATGGTCAAAAGTGTATTTTTGGGCACAGCTGCTTTCCTGTCAGTCCGTTACATTACTGCATTCTCTTACAGAGAACCTGGGGAACAAATTTGGAAAGTTGAATATATTTGTTGTAGGTAAAAAACAGAAAATGACTAGTTAATACCATATTGCATCTGTAGTCCTGCTATTAGATCTTTATAGGAGAATACTCCTGATCACACTGAAGAAAATTAAATTCTCCTGTTTTATAGGACCCTTTCCATGCTCTGTGCCTGTATTATCTGTGGCATTCTCAAATACAACATTTAACGGTTACAAAGAACATGGGAATTTTGGTGCTGTGAGTGTCCCTAACATCAGAGGATGTCGTGTGGCTGGTTCCAGGGAGCACTAAGGGTTAAATGCAGTTAAGCCTTTCCCCAGCTTTCTGAGAACCTGGTGGTGGCTTTCTTTCAGCTGCTTTGTAATAGGAGGAACAATACCTGAATTCAGCCTTGGGTTGTATTGGAGAGGGGGAAAGATCCAGGTTATAGTGTCAGAGGCAGCAGTTGCACTGGGCAGTACCAGCAAGTGCCTCACCCTATGGCAGAAAAAAGTGGAATGTTAACAAGGCAAGTCTCAGATAAGACCATATGTGTGCAGGGTTTTGTTGGTTTTTAATCCATTTCTCTCTGCTTGTGGTGTTCTTTTTAGTTAAATTAATCATGCTGTTTTGAATAGGCTGCATTCTGCCACTGGGAACTGTAACTCAGGCTCTGGCTGGTGATGAGCCAGCCTTAAAACAGGGAGACACATTTTTTTTGTGGATTGCACTCAGGCAGAAGTGCGAGATTCTTGTCACTTGAAGAAAATAAGCATTTAGAGACTAAAAGCTAAGCCCTGAACCTAGATAACGATCACGACTATCCTTTGAAAAATCGTAGTGAGGTGTCATTTCATTCATCAACTGAATAGAAATTACATTTCTGAATTAATAACTAAGAGTTTCTTTGTGAAGCAGGCATCCTGCATACATTACTGACTGTATTTCATCCTTGATTTCTTCCACAAGCTACTACAAGACCACCAGGAAGGTCTGGTCAGAGGAGGCTGCATGGGAATCTCATGCTTGTTTTGGTTTTCTAGAGTTTCTGCTTTCTTTTAAAGAAGGATTTGGTTTATATCTTAAAACAATCAAACAAACAAAACACCAAAAACAACCAAACAAAAAAACCCCACCACAAAACAGACTTGAAAGGAAGGGTAAACCTGTCAGTGTTTAGAGTTGTCCTACATACCTCCGCATCCAAACATTGTTTTGTCTGGAGCACAGAAATACTGCATACGTTGTTGAGGATAAGTCTGTTAAGGCTGCCCTGCCGAAGTACTTCATATGTTTGAATGTGATAATCTTTAGAATGTACCTTACATTCACAGTATCTGCTTTTCGGAGTGCTACTTCATTTCTTGAGTATCTTCTAGCTGACTTTCCTAAGGAAACAGACCCAATCGCGTACCTGTCAGTTCTTTCACCCTGTTTATATCCTTCACATCTTTTTTCAGCTGATCTAGTTGTGGCTGACATTGATAGAAAGGCACAAGTTTCAAAGATATTTCAGTCTTACAAATGTAATGAAAATTGGCATCCACATTCATACCATACCCTCTGTTCAGGAGACCCTTTAGCATGTGCACAGGTCGGTCTGTTTGTTTGACCTGGTGCTGGCTACTTCGTAAGGACCTAATGACCCAGGCACAGGGTGTGGAGCATCTTCTGCTGGGTAGTGGGGGAGCAGGAAGAGCAGAAGATGCATGGAGTGTAAAGGGGTGTAACAAGTAACTGGAAGGACTTGCTGCTCTACTCAACACTGGTCAGTACCACAGCGGGAGTATTGTGTCCAGTTCTGGGCTCCCCAGAACAAGAGAGACATGAACATACTGGAGAGGGTCCACTGAAAGGCCACAAAGGAGGTGAAAGGACTGGAGCATGTCTCATCTGAGGAAAGGCTGAGGGAGCTGGCACTGTTCAACCTGGAGAGGAGAAGGCTCAGGGGGATGTTATCAATGTCTATAAATACCTGAAGGGAGGGTGCAACAAGGACAGAGTGAGGGTTTTTCCAGTGGTGCCCTGTGACAGGACCAGAGGCACAAGGCACAAACTCAAACACAGGAGGTTCCCTCTGAACATCAGGAAACACTTTTTTACTGTGAGGGTGACCGAGCACTGGCACAAACTGCCCTGAGTGGTGGTAGTGTCTCCCCCCCTGGAGATATTCAGAAGCCATCTGGACATGGTCCTGGGCTCCTGGTCTAGGTGACCCTGCCTCAGCAGGGGTTGGATCAGATGACCTCCAGAGGTCCCTGCCGACCTCAACCATTCTGTGATTCTGAGTTCTGAGGGGGATAGAAGTAGCTGAGGTTCTAAGAGACACGTGCAGAGCGGTGTTTGAGATTTTTGCATTGGGAAAGGTTTATGGATAAAAGTTTCTCACAAAGCAATTTCTTATTTAAGTCTATTTAAATAGTAAACATTATCACTCATGTTTACTCATGTTAAGCATTTTTTAATATATTTAAGTTCTGTACCCCAGAATTTACAGCTTTTGTATAAAGCAAAACGAAGGCTTTGTGGAGAGCTTCTGGCCAGAGAGGCTACCATTTCAGATGTTGTCCCAATTGATGATGTGTAGTTTTTATAACATGCTAATGCTTTTATAAACTTGTTTTAAGTCAGTTTATAAGGCTTTCAGAACACACCACTGCAGAAAAATGTTGCTTTGTAGTTATATAGCAATGTTTTTCTTCTAATGGCATTAGTTTTTTATGAAGTAACAGCTTTATCATGCATTTCAGGCAAAAAGTGTGGTTACTGATTGTTCCTCTCTTTGAGGATACAGTACTCGAATGGTCATGATTAATTTGAAATATAACAAGCTTTAAATAAAACTTTTCAACTAGTATGTGGGCTTAAGCCTTCCTGTGAGCAGCTAGTGAAGCCATGCATACACAGGAAAAATAAACTGCAGCACGATGGCTTTTGTTGGGTGAATTTGTCTTTATTGTTTAGTTGCTTTTTAAATACTTTATATGTGCAGCTGATTCCCAAATGGTCACTTACTTTCTCTTCGTTAAAAAAAAAAAAAAGTCTCCACTGCCTTTGTGTGAATTATGCTTGAACTGGGAAAAAAATGTCCATACAAAAAATACTGTCAAATGCAAAACCTAAATTATGGTAAAATGAGATGTTATTTATCTCTCCTACAGTTACAACACTCTTGGGGTTTAACTGTTCAACTGCTGTATGGGAAACATATATCTTTAGCAGTTTTGTTTTGATGTTTCTTAAGATGGAAAGTAGCTAGCTGATATTTATGAAGTGAAATCCTGGTATTGGTTGTTGAGGGCTTTGAGGGAAGAGAGAAGGCAGCTAAGGGTAGGGGTTTTTTAATATGGAATTATAAATTTTACCAGTTCAACTACTGGAATTGTATTTTCATTTTCTGTAAGAGCTTCATAGGGGGAGATATTAAATATATTAGTAGTATATATGTGTGTGTATTTATGAAGGACCTACCATTGCAATCTATATTTCAGAAAGAATTCTGTATCAACATAAGTTGTATTTGGATGGTTTGGAGAGTTCCAGCTTCATGAAGACAGCTTGCTGAGTTAAGATTTTGCACAGGCTGTATTGTATGTGTCTATGAATGTGTGTACATCTAAATTGTTCTTAGTAACTGAAAAAATTTACTAACAAATTGTCAAAATTAGCTGCATTCTTTGTTGTTGAAGTTGGGTAAGAGTAGTTTTGTTTCTACTCTTCAAGCTGTTTAGGATTGTAAATAAACCAAAAAAAGTGAGGAAGGTCTGTGGCAGATGAGATCATCTCTTTAAACGGCACTTCCAAGTCACTTCTTTAAAGTGACTTTTTTAAAAACACAAATTTTATGTATGCCAAACACATTGGATATCCTCTAACTGTGAACATAAAATTAAATTCATTCTTTAACATTTTATAGCAGACAGGCAGATCCACTGCAAATGAAGTAAAAAGATCAAAACTGGAGGTAAAATAAGAAAAATTTATGCAACTAATATGTACATGCGATTAGTTTTATCTCAGACTGCAGGATAATGCTGTTATTTTTGGTAGTGTTTTGTGGAAATCATTGCCTGCTTTGCTAGGATTGTGATTTTCTTGAGAGTCACATAAATATGTTTGTTGATATCTGTAGGTACCTATATGCGATTTTATTTCTCTCTGAGAAAACAGAGTTTTGTATAATACATATTCACTACTTGACAAACCTCCCCCACTGCTTCCAAAATGTCAAAGCCAAGCACAGGGATTTAGCCATAGAACTTCTATTGAGATTAATTGGATTTGTATGGCTGAATCCATGCAGTTCTTCTGAAAATATTATGGTCCCTTGTATATAAAATATAACAATATGTTCACAAACATAATATCACAAAGAATATTTGGACAGAACAGTAAAATCAGGTTTAATTTATGTTTGGTGACGGAAAACTTTTGGTTTACTATAAATGTAAGGGTTCCTGTTTAAGTATACTGGGTGAATACTAAGCATGTGCTGTGCTTGCCTTAGGGCTTCATTTTTTTTAAATGCGTGAAGCATTAACATAGGAGTCTTGTGTACTTAACTCAGGAGGGGGAAGAGCATTTCTGATTCATTAATCCCTTTTTCTTTTTGTAAGTAACTGGGTCCTTCACATCATGCACTCGAGGTGTAAAATATACAAAGAAGTGGGAGGGACAAGCAAAATGATGACTGGCTTGCTGTAAGGTATAAATTCAAAATCTATTTCTCTTTGCAAGAAGAAAAATAGCAAGGGGAAAAAGGGCAGCACTAAATTTACTGCATGTGCTTGCATGATATGCAGGTTTGGGATAATTATTTTCTCTCTTGTTCAATAGAATGAGTTGTTACCATGGTAGCATTCATGTTGCACAATTTCTCTGTTATAAAATAAATTGAGAACAGTTTTAGAGACAGAAAAGTCTTTGTATGAATGTTTGTTCTAGGTTTTTTTCTTGTTTGTTTGTTTTGGGGTTTTCTTTGGCATTTTGTTTTTGTGTTTTGGTTTGTTTTTTTTTTCTTTTTAGTGCAAAATTGTGTCTCAGAAATGCAGTTCCTGAGGTTAGGGTCTTAAAATTATTCTTGAGATGACGAAGTCTTGGTACAGTTTCCAGATAAAATCAGGCAAGTTTTAACAATATGTAGGGCTTCTGCAGGACAAGATGTGCAAGGCCAGAGATAGCTTTGGGAGTTTAGTTTTGAAAACTGTTTAAGCTGGAGGAGTCTGCACTTTCCAGAGTGTGATTTCTGGTAGTAAAATCAAATACCGCCATTAAGAGGGTGCAGGCTGCCAGGCACCTCAGAGCAATGGTCTGGATGTCCTGATTCCGTAACCTAACTCCTGGCAGTAATCACCTTGCCTGTGTTCTGTTGTAATCTGTCGTCTTGGACAATATGTGTTGAGAACTTCTTGAAAAGCAAGTCTGAGTCTTCAGTGGCAGAGAAAGGCAGGCCCCCAGGGTAAGTGTTTTCAACCAGAGCATACCCTAGACAACATTTTGGTCTCTGCTGCTTGAGCTTCTCAATATCAGGAATATCAGACTGACAACAACGCTTCTTGATCAAGTGGATTTTTGATACCATTTTTTTAAAGCTTATGTGAAAGGCCTCCAAGGAGGTGGAAAAGTGTTCAGGATATAGCACAGGTGATTGGTATGACAAATAGCTTTTCATCAGACCCTAGTAGTGCCTTTGCCAAATCATAACTGCTTCCCCTCTGTTTCTTCAGTTTTGTTTTCCTCCCGTGTTTTCTCACTAAAGTAGGCAATAGCCACATTAGTAGCAGTGTGACTATCCATGAGATCGAAAGACTCTGCTGATTGCTTGATTCTTTCCTGCTTTTTTGCACCTTTCCATTGATCTCCTGTATGAATTTTTTCAGAGTTTGGTGATCAGTAGAGAACTTTTGGGGGGATTAAGCCTTTTTATGGTGATTTAATTTTAACATTTAAAAAATTCAGATTTATAATTACTGAATACTACAGAAAAGTCTTGATGCAATGATTGTTCAAAAAAGTGACACATCACAACCATCAACTGCAAAAATAAGTATGTTAATTAGACACAGAAACCTGGGAAATGAGTTTCTTGATTGCATTGCATTGTACTGAAACTAAAATAGAACACGTTGTGTAGGTTCTTTTATGCTTTTAATCCATTCCTGAATTACATGGAAAATGCCTTATGCAGCACATTACTATTTTAGACTCTGTTGCTCCATAAATGATTTTTGGTGATGTAGGAGCCATATAGCCGATGTTTACTAACTACACAAATTTTAACTCTGTGTATATAGCAAGATGTTTTTAGGAATCTATGGAGGGGTTGTGTCTTTGAATGTTTCTGTCCATCTAAATGGTATTATCCTTGAATGCCATAAAGGCAGGAGGAATACTAACTGGCTGCATACCATTCCTAAGCAGTGCTTCCCTTTTGCAGGTATTTAAATGGAACACGTACATAGTTACTGCTCCAAAGAGCAGAACAGTCCCAGTGGATTTCTTGAGATGTAACAGCATTTGATACAACATTTCTCTCTTCCCTCATCCCAACCTGACCATTCCTTTCCTGCATGTCACTTGCCTACAAATAGGGGGCAGTTAAATTCATTGACAAGCATCATTGATGGGTGTGCCAGCACACTGGTTCACTAGGTCATTGGTTGCCTTGGTTGGCTGCTAACTTTTTTACCGAGCACATGTGCTTGCCAAACGTGAGTGTCAGAAACTGTTTTTTCCAGGTTAGGAAAGCTAAGTGATACATGATATAACTAGCAGAATTTCACAGTTGCGCTAAAGGGTGATGGAAACTGCAAAAAAAGTGTTGCGTTTGAAGAGCAGGGTGTTTTCCTTTCCAATTAATTGCTGACAGATCATGTTTCATGCCCTTTATCTGATAAAACCAAGTATAACTGAATAAAAGATGGAAAACTGGTAGTTATGACTGCTTTGCAGTATCATCTATACAAAGGTATAAAGATATTTATAGATCTCTTTTGCACTTTCATCTAACATATTTAATGGGTCATTGAACCTAAATTTTTAATATTTCATGACTTAGCAATTCATGGATGACTGAAAGCTTTACTTTCTGTAGAAAGAATAGCAAAAATGGATGTTACAAATTTGTAGCCTCTATAGTAGCATACAAAAATGTATAGATTATTTTTTTTAAAATGCAAACAAAGTTTCTCACCGTAGGTTACAACCATCAGCTTTGTGTTGTTACGGTAGAGTTTGTTTCATTGGTTTTCAAGTAGCTAGAGGGGTCGATTGACTTCCTGAGTGACAGTCTTCATCCTGGTCTTTCTCTTGCTCCTGGCAGGACCAAAATGCCATAGATTTACTGATTCAGAGCAGAATATTCTTCCTGAGGGCAAGTATTTGGTTTCCTGGCATGCTCAGGGAGGAGAGATTCCAGATCTGCCCATTTCCCACTGCTGACAAGAGCAACTTTGCCAAGTTCTCTCTTCCCTTGTGCAGCGCGGTGACAGTCGGCTAACCTGGAACTGGAACTTGCATTCATCCTTGGTGTTTTGTCCTGCTTAAGGGTACCTGTGAAAAAAAGTTACAGGAGTATGTTAAGCTCAAATGTCCTCATTTTGTTAGGGAAGATTTTGAACAGAAGTGTAGCTGTTCTTCTCAGTTGCTGTTGTGTAAGAGCTTTGTTTGTAACTGTTGGTTTGTCCAGGATCCAACATCATGTAGCAAATCAAATTCTAAGTACTGTCTTAAATGAAAGTAAATCAGATTTTTAATTTCCTACATTTGGTGGCATAAAACCTAGAGTGACTCATTGCTGTATATGCACCTCTTGCTAAGAGCTAGACAGTATTGTAACTTTTAATTTCTTGGTGTTTATGTGTAGCCTCATAATAAATTTCTCCTCCATTGTGTTGATTAGGTGCATTAATGTCACAATTCAACACTCTTTTTGGCTCTGTTTTGACAATACAAGTAAAACATGAAATGTCATATTTCAACAGGTCAGATCTATATGTGTGAACAATTTTATACCTAATTACTAAAGTCCCTGAAATAAAGAATACCAGGAGCCAGTTGTGTATGTTGGGAAATTTCTCTTGCTTACAATTTTATTATACTCTTTCCTAAGCATCCTTTGCCAGTCCTTTCAAAAGACAGCATATTGGGCTGGGATCTTTGTTTTGTACCAGCATGATGTACTTATGTACTTCAGGGTTTGATACAAGCTGTTTCTATTTATATTTTTGTTACTATTTATTCCTGTTATGGAACCACTAAAATGTGCAGAGTTTTATGTAGTCACAGTGAATACGGTGTTGATTGCAGTCTTCTGCGATACTTCTCATGAGTAGTTGGGATGCAGCATGGTGCTGTGAAGAGTCTGTAAAGATTTGGTATAGTGATCTCAAGATACATAATAAAAGTATCTTTAAATTGTCATTTTTTCAGAGCAGTCTCCCACTTCAGACTACAATGTGTTTTACTATTTGTCTAGCCTTGTGGTTAAAACGCCCAGTTTTTGTATTTCAGAAGTATTTGGGTCAAATCTTCCTGGAGTGGTTGTTTAATTAAAAACTCTTAATATCTTGTTTCTTAATACAAGATTTGGATCAATATTCTTTTAACACTTAATTATCATAATCATCCAAAAATAGGCTGTGGTTAAGACATGTTGAAAATCTTTTTCTGTCATGGAAAAAGAGGTAGTTTAGTCTTAGAAGATATTCCCAAACATCTGATCATGAGAAATATCCTTTAATTTCATGATTTCTGCTCATGGCATATACAGAGAACGGATTTTTTTCCTCAGAGCAGGTTAGAAATCCTAATTGTTTTAATTATTTTTTAATACAAAATTATACTTGCAAACAAAACTCCTTCATATAGCGACAGAAGGCTAGTAACTGTGTACACAGTTATATATTTTACTGAGATAGCGTTAAAAACTTAGGGCCTTCTGTAAATGTATCAAGTCCTATCAGTATCACAGATACTTGGTAGTATTTTTAAGGTTACTTTTTTCTGTTCTTGATAGAACTTGTCTTGCAATAGAAGTGCTGCCATTGTGGGATCGAAGTGTTAGAAACGAAGGACAAAAAAAAACAGGTGAAAATTTTCTGGATTTGGCGATTTAAGGTTATATGCTTGGTCAGTTGCACAAAGGTTTACTTCTGGAAAACAATCTTTGTGTTGCCTTCCTCATCTTCTAAAAAAACACTTGGACCGTGAGATCTCTGATGCAGAAGTGAATCGGGGGGTGGCAGAAGGCTACTTCTGTTGGCTAGCTATTGCCTGTGCCTTGAAAAATAGCCAGCCTTTGTCTGGTGTCCACTTTATGAAGCTACCTGACTTAAGTAATCAAATTAACTGTAAACATCATTTCCCAAGTGTTTCTTTGACCATCTGTTACCATCTTTGGTTGCTCTGATTTTAAAGTAAGAAATAGAAAGGCAAGTACTTTTGAATTATCTGTCTATAACTTGTATCTGTAGTCCTCCTACTTAGGAGTGCCTTTCCCAGGTTGTTATGGAGTAAATTAGGTGTGTGGACCTCTGGCAAATTGCAAGTACATTCAGGCCTTGGTTTTGCATGTTTTGGAGGATAAAAACAAACTCACTTCGAGTTCTTCACAGATTTCTGAAAAGATTTCAAAATATATATATTTGCAAATAATTTGATCCTCTCAGAAAATACAATGTTAAGCAAATTTCTAGCATGCATTTTAGAGCATTATGAAGTACTTGAAATGATCCTTAATCTGAAGGAACTGGCTCAGAAATACTGATTTATCCATGCATCACTCTGTAGAGGTTTTTATACTTTTTTTTTTTTTTAATTGGTGAGCAGAATGAGGCAAAGTTTGTTGTCAATTGCCTTTTATTTTCTGTTTTCTCCTTAGGCAAATTGATTAATGCTAAGGTAAATGTGCTAAGAGGAAAAGGGGGCTTTTTCCTAATTTGTATATTGAGTAAAAATAATGAAGAGAAAGCAAAATCATTAATACTTTGAAATATTCCTTTAATAATAGTTGCAAAATGAATAAATTATTGAACTGCTTTTAAAAAGTTATGTTAGTGTAACAGTGAGTGGGCAGGGCTAATCTGCAAATGCTTTTGAGATACTGAGTAGCTTTCCAGAAGATGTCAGGGGAACCTGGATTTTCATCATCTTTCTTTTCTTTTTTCTTTTTAAGACTGCAGAGTATGGAGAGAATACAGTAATTAATAGTGAGAGAGCCCTTGCAGAGACCCCAAGATAAGGGTAAAGAGGAAACAGAGTAGTAGGATGTAGAAGATGCAGATGATACAGTTTACCTTTGGTGAAATCGTTATAACAGCTGCATTAAGTCAGACCAAAAGTGGGTTTTTACCCACTGTTTTACTTTGTGTAAGACAGTAAAATTATCTGACTACTTCTGATTAATATCCGCATACAGGAAAAATGTAAGATGATGGGCAAGCAGAGGATGAGTTTATTCTGGTATATGTTATAGCTTCTTATTTCCTGTGGCTTAAATGCCACAGAGTTGATGTTCTTTGCATTTAGCAGCCTGTGGTTGTATTTCCTTCCATGAATGCGTCCAGTTGCTTCCTTAACTCCATAAACCCCTCTACCACCACACTGAATTATCAATGGCAAAGTGTGTCACAGATTAACTACAAATTTGGATGAAGAAATACCTCCTTCTGGGTTTCTTGTTTGCTTTTTAAAATTACTTTTTTAATTTCCTGGAATGTTTCCTGGGTCTTGTTTCAGCATCCCCGTTTTAAAAAAGTTGTATGTTTTTTTGGAAAGCACTGGGTTTTGGAAGAGAAGACATGAGGACTAAAGATAATGAGAAAGCACAAAAGAGAGATGAAAGGATGCTGCGCTGATGAGTCAAGACTTGCTGCTAGTCAGAGTCACTGAACAAAACCGTAGAAGACAGACTGCTAATTGAAGAGAGCAGATTCATATGATTAATATGAATATTAATTCTAAGGCAAAGTGAGGAAATGATTCCTCAAAGGAAGAAAAAGGCATTTGCTTCACTTGAGATTGAAGAGAAAAGCCACAAGGAAGCCAGTTGCAGGAGAATATGCTCGAAATGAGGCAGCTTCTAGTGTGCAGCAAGGTGTTCTGTGGTCTGAAAGACAGGAGAGGGTGGGATGGTGCAGAAAGGGAGGAGGGGAAAAGAAAAAGGCAAAAGATTCATATGTATGCCTTAAATTATGAAATTGCGAATGCTTTTTGTCAAATATTATTTCATGTAAATGGGACACAAAAAGTGAGACTGAGTGGTATAAGACAGAACTGGTAAACACTGATTATATAGTGGGGAAAATACTGTATAAGAATTCTTATGACCTGTATAGTAGAAACTGAAAAGAGTGTTGAAATGTAAAATTCAAGGTTGTATGCCTTGGGCTTAGTAAAGTTTTCTGTGGTGAAGATATGCAAAAAAATATCTTGAAGATGTTGAGTATGATATAAACTGAGTGGGTTGAACATCATGAAATTCAAGGTCATGTACTTGAGGATAAATAAACATTTGATCTAAAAACAGAGGGATCATCTTTTAGAAACTGGAGGAAGTTTTGGCTGTCTTAATAAATGACTGAGCCGCCAGTATGATGAAGCTTTGAAAAAGTCAAAAGGGTCACTTGTTTAAATCTGTAAATCACATAGATTTGCCTTGAGTGAAGTGAAGTCAGAGGAGACAGTGAAGACAGAGGTGCAGAGTAACAAATACAAAAAGATTTCATTAAAATATAAATAGGTCTCGAATAAAATTACTTAGGAAACTGAAGCAAGTTTTGCTATCTGTGTACCAGTAAGATTCTGGAAAAGTCTTCTATGGGAGTCATTGTGTTGGAGGGGAAAAAACTTCTTGTTTTTATGGTAAAATTTAGTGCATTCATGAAAGAGATGGTATGATATGATGGCTTCAGTGACATGGACTGACCTCAATCCAGTAAATTCTTTATTGTACTCAAGACTGAAAGTAGGCGTGTTGCATGATAATTCTTAGGGGAAAATAGGATACAAATCCCCTTCCCTGCCAGGCTGTCAAGAGTGCTTCCTAGTAGTAGCTAAACATCCCTAACGTCATGATAGAACAAACATTTTCAGATCCTTAAATGGGTATGAAAATAAAAGAAGAAAAGATCTGTTAGCCTAAGCAGCATTGGTATTTAAAAGTAAGTGGTAGCAGAAGTAGTCAGTTGATTTCCTTCCCCACACACTCCCTCCCCTGTAGTAATTAAACATTTAGTGAATTTAATACTGTCACAACCGGTATTTGTCAACACATTTATGTCGTGAAAGTTTGTTCAAGTTAGTAATTAGTGTTAAATTCTGTTTGACCCAATCTGATAAGTCTGCTGGTAAAGTGTTGTCAACCCCTGGATGAGATATGCAGAAATTACTTAAAAATTGGGAAGTGTGGTGTATACTGCTGCAGATAAAGAAATAACACACAATGTCTTGGAGAGTCAACACAAAACAAGAAGTAATATGTATGCGCGAGAAATGCAAATAACTAATACAGGATAAAGAACACCACCAAACACAAAGATCCATAGAGGAAAAAGGCTTGCAAGGCAGACTGGGTCACTGCGTTTGCTGTGCACTGCAGTCTCCTATATGGCCACCTGTGTGTGTGTTACCAAAGTGAGGGGCATAAAGTGCTGTCTGTGGAGCACCACTGAGGCTGTGGCTGGGATACCCCTTTCTGCTGGTGGTTCTGTTAATGTCACAACATTTTGACTGCATTCAGAAGATAGTTTAAAAAAGAGTTGGACTGATTTAAGCTGAGAAAAAGGTAAAATATGTAGCTGAAGCATGTAGTCGTGAATGCTTTAGCTGCCCACTGGAAGGCCATTAGCAATTTGGAGGTGTGTAGAATAAGGCAAGAATCGTGTGATATAATTCGTAATATTGGAGTGCTACTAGCAGATGGAAAATTTGACCAAATACTGAAAGAAAAAGGTTTCAGAAGGGGAGGCGCTGAAATGGTTTCCACAGTAAGCATTTAAGATCTGATAAAATGGTAGGTCACATCACCTAGTGCAGTCTCTTCTGTTCTATTTTTTTTAAAAGCATTAAAAACCTTGCACAAAACATAATTCAGAATCAAAACCTGATCGTTAAAATCTAAGTGTTCAGAAAAATGTTGATTCATTTTTAATAATTTTTATAAAAACAGTTTTGATCAATTGCTGGCTTAAATGTATATAATAGTAACGTTCTATTGTTACCTTTCTGTATGAGCTATTCTAACAAGGCTGACATACTGAACATACCCGAGCTATAATTTTGATTGAAATCGTTTTGAGCAGGTTTTTTTTACGCTCACATAATTTGTACTAGGGTCATTGAATTTAACTCCAGGAGACTATTGTGGCAGTCATTTTGACTGAAACGTGTTTTCTGAATGGCATCTGTTTTTCAAACTGTCTTGTTGCATAGCAGTGGTTTTAGCATGTGCATGAACATAACTCCCGGCAGTGGTGGGTTTCGAACAAGTGCAGTGAGCTGCATGTTTGCTTTGAGCCGTGTGATGGTGGTGCTGCAAAGCACTAGGGTGCATATAAATTTTAATATGACTGAGAGAGAACATAGTACTGTCGTCTGATGGTACTGAAATAATGAAAGTTCTTAATTTCTTGATAGGTTCTAGGTTCAGAATCATAAAACAGATTAAAGCTGTGGCTGAAAGTAAGCCGGACCGAAGAGTTACAATTAACATTGCATCTTGGGCAAGATAATTGAAGATTATAGACTGTGGAGATGAAAAATACCTCGCAGATCATCTAGTATGTCTCTGCCAGTTTGAGGTTGTTCCTGCTAGTGTCTTTCATTAGTATTTTGTCTAGTCCAGTTTAAAATGTACCACTCGGATTTCAATCACATCTCTAAGGAAACAGCTTTTTTTTCTCTCTCCTGCTAGTAGTCAGTGTCACTTTCTCTGTTTAGCTTTATCCTGTGGATCTGAGATGTGCCACACACTTTGTCCCTACGCTTTCCTGTGATCATCAGTCACTGCTTACCTGAACAAACCATGCGTTTCCCTGTATCTCGGGTCCTAATTCTGCTCAGGTTTTGTACCTCCGTGAATGTTTTCTAGCTTCTCATGGTGTCCTCGGGAAGAGCTTGGCCTTTCTCAGCAGACAGCCCTCACTTTTGGAATCCTTCTTGCTTCCACGCAACCATGTGCTCACAAAGCCAGTCTTTGTGTCTGCTTGAAGAATGATTCAAGGCCCATCTGTTAGCTCAGGCTGATAGGAAAAAAAGCAGCTTTTAAGGATGGCTTGTGGGTTGCTTTGTTTTTTCCAGAGGTTTCAATGTCCATATTTGACCAGCAAATCTCCAGAAGCAATCAGAGCGGTCATTTCCTCCTGGCAGCAACTCTCCACCATGCTTTCATGATTATTCTCACCTTGCATCCAATCTTTCAGCAGCGTGTTTCTCTTACAAACATATTTCAAAGAAGACTCAATCATGGCTTTAAACATACCAGTGACACCTGTTTCTTCACATCTTTCAGATCAGTAACTTTTCGTCAGATTTTTTTTTGTTACTCCTGTATAAAACTCCATTTATTTATTAACTTTTGCTGGTATTAAATAATTACCAGATCTAATTTTAATTTTATTAATAGCTTTAGAATACTTCTTCCAACTGTAATTTCTTTTGTTCAAAAGATTCTCAATAAATATTCTTTCTTATGTCACCCACACAGTTTTTCTGGCTTGTTTCTAGTCTGTTCTTGCCAGATGTTTTTTCCCCAGCTTTTGTGATAATGAAATGGAGCCACTGTACCCATGGTATTTAAAAAAAAAAAAAAAAGCTTTGAGAAGGTTTTTTTGCTAATAAGTGCAATTAGTTTGACATTGTGTTCATATTTTCCCCCGTGTTCCAAACTTTTGATGTATCTTCATTTAAGAACAGATTGCCTCCACAGTATTACACCTGAACTTCTGAAGTAGTAACATTTTTTCAGTGCTTAAGCTATAAGTGGTACTTGGACCTTAAGAGTTAACAGAACATGAAAATTAGTGATTTTTAAAATTTGACTACAAATACACTGTCTGAAACCCAGTTCATTCCACTGTATCCTGCTTTACCAGGTTCATGCCCTAAGTAGGCACAGAGAGAGAGACTGTTTATATTAATGCAATTTTATGCAAAATAAAGTTCCAGAAGCAGTTAGAATGAAAGTTAGATCTGGTAATGATTTAATACCATACATAGGTTTTTATTTCTTTCTCCACTACCCCGCCCCACTTAGCTGTTAGCTGTTCAGCCAGGAGGTGTTCAAACCTCTTGTGTCAGGAGGGGATTGAGCCTTCTCTGTCCTAGCAGAGTACTTAACCATTTGGTGAAGACAGTAATTCTTATTAATTGGGTCTAGAAAGATAGGTTCAGCAGAAAATATTTAAGGAACTTAATAATTCCACATCTACCACAACTGACTCTTCTGGCAAAGCAATTTATTGCAAAAAATACATGTGTTACCCAATTCTGTGGCTGACTCATCAGCAGGAGAATCCTGCGGTATTGTATAAAGCAGAAAGAATGAAGAAGTCACTGCTTTGGGGTGACAGAATTCTCTTGCTGGTTTTGAATCTCCCTGAAATCATCGAAAAAGCTATGCAAACAGAGCTCCAGGCTGCTGCCCCCTCAGCATGCAAGCTTTTGGCTTTGTCCTTCAGAGATCTCTGCCTTTCTCTGTGTACAGGCTAGGCATCTGTAAATAGGTTTTGAATTCTTGTCCAAAGACTCACAAGGTAGGTATTTTAGCTTCTAACATTTGCTGTCTTTAGGGGAGCTGGTCCCTGTTTACTCCTCTTAGATATACATTCCTTCTCTTTGTCTCTGCTGAGTCTCTTTGGAGATAAAACTGTTTCTTACCTCCATGAATTGAAAATGGCAGTTTTTTCTACTTTTTAAGCAATCTCACAGTCAGGATTCACTGTTTCAGCACTCACTTCCCTGTGACGACATTTTTATTAAGCTAAATAAATATAGGATTTGTGAAAGAATGAGTAAAAGGTTGCAGTTTGCTAAGTTTGTGTTACACAGATGATCAATAGCTTCATTTGTCTTAATATTGTATATTGAGTATTCAGAGTCTTGAGTCAAAAATATTAATGAAATTTAGTATCTAGTCAGCTATTTCAGATTTATTGAGTCAGCCTTTAGTAAGGAATTTTACACTGCTGACCTTATGTCACATACATAGAATTTGGTGCTAGTTGGAAAAGAAAATTATTACAACTCATTGTTAAAATATTGCTGGAGCATTTGTAATGCAGCAGCAAGGTCATTTTTACATCCCACATAAAACTGAGATGAGTCCAACTCCAAACTCTCTAGGCTTTTGCTGTGTTCATTGGGAGCTTTTAGGAGCCTCTTGCCATTCCTTCATTGGTGATTTCTGGACGTGAGGCCAGCTGCAAGTAGGTATTGCAGAAGTGATTTGCCAGTAATGGTGCACTGGGGTGTAAAATAGCAGTTGTTACAGCAGATTACTCCATAATGCTTCTTCACTGACTGAATAAGGACTTTGTTGAATAAAGGATATAGAAAATGTGCTCTTAAACTCATGAGTACTTTAAGAAAATAAAAACACATAACAAGCTTGAGGTTGATCCCAATTCAGTGATATGTATAAAGTGATTAATGAACTGGATTTTGGGCCATTTACCATATACTGAGTTCAGTTTTCTTAAATGCTGTCAATGCTAACAATTTGGGAATCACATGCTACTCTTTAATTTATAGACTTGAATTAACTACATGGAATTTGTCTTCATGAATACAAGTAGGCCAGTATTCCTTAATCAACCTCCAAAGACTTTTCAGAATGATGGCATCCAAACTGTTCTTGTCTTAATGCCACATAAAAGAAAGTTAAGCACAGGCTGTTATAAGAATTGCCTCATTCTTGGTGACCATAATTTTTTCTAATCTCAACAGGTAGGTCATTTTTTCATACTATGTCCACTTAAGGGAAAACTTTAATAATTATTCCTACCTCCTGCAAGCACTGTCACAAATTTGAAGATCGAGTTCAGTTTCAGCAAAAGAGTGGGGTTATTACTGAGACAGGATTTTTTTTTTCTTACTGATACTGGTAAGAACTTGCCGCTGCTTTTTATAGAAATGTGCTTCCTTGAAGGTTTGAAATGACACTCTCTTTCCTGATATATTTATTCTTCAGAAATTCCTTACTATGCTATTATCATTACACAGAGGTAGGTCATGGCTGGTTGGCTTTTTTGAAAAGTAGAGCTGTGGTCAGATGTGAGTTCTTCATAGAATGTAACCTTGCTGCCTTGAATTGTCAGTGGCATCTATAGCAAAGTTTAGGGAAAACTTTTCTTGTTTTCTGCTTTTACCTCTTGTCCTGCTTGTAGTGGTTTAACACCAGCCAGCAACTCAGCCCCACACAGCCACTCGCTCACTACCTCCTGATGGGATGGTGGCGGGGAGAATTGGAAGAGTAAAAGTGAGAAAACCCAAGGGTTGAGATAAAGACAGTTTAATAGGTAAAGCAAAAGCCACACACACAAGAAAAGCAAAACAAGGAATTCATTCACTGCTTCCCAAGGGCAGGCAGGTGCTCAGCCATCTCCAGGAAAGCAGGGCTCTATCGCATGTAACCATTCCTTGGGAAGACAAATGCCATCACTCTGAATGTCCCCCCCTTCCTTCTTCTTTCCCCAGCTTTATATACTGAGCATGACGTCATATGGCGTGGGATATCCCTTGGGTCAGTTGGGGTCAGCTGTCCCAGCCGTGTCCCCTCCCAAGTCCTTCTGCACCCCCAGTCCACTCACTGGTGGGGTGGGGTGAGAAGCAGAAAAGGCCTTGACTCTGTGTAAGCCCTGCTCAGCAGTAACAAAAACATCCCTGTGTTATCAACACTGTTTCCAGCACAAATCCAAAACAGCCCCATACTAGCTGCTATGAAAAAAATTAACTCTACCCCAGCCAAAACCAGCACACCTCTTTCTTTCCCCTGGGAGCTGGGAGGTGGTAGGAAGACAGTGGAATCACCACAGCGCTTTATCCTAACTGAGGCAGAACAGACAGGTTGCACTCAACAGTGACATCCTGCGACTGCACTTTAGTGATACTGCAGTCATCATTTGGAAGAACGAAGATAGTGAAAAATATGGTGGTACATTGCTATTTTGGTAAAATAATGGCTTTGTCAAGACAGTATGTGTGTTTGTAGACAAATTTCTTTTCGGGCCCTGCTCTTTCTAAGCACGCAACCTTCCAGCCTTCAAAATATTTTTTCATCTAGAGTAGAGGGATATATCCATCTGTTCAAAATGTGGTATGAGCTGGCATGGGAACATCCAACTTCTAGTGTGAAGGTTCAAGAGGCGGTCTTTGGGTATAACGGAAAGAGAATCAAAGTCTCTCCTGGCTGTCAGGCAGAGATTTGGAAGATGTTCAGCTCATGGCTATTATTGCTGTTTGCCACATTGCCTTCCCCTCTCTCTGATCAGAACTCTAGAATAACTGTTGATATGAAGGATGATAGGGCTTAGCCTGTGTCTCTCACTGCCTGTGCTGAAAATGGAATGGTGAAAACATATATACGTTCCTGGGTTTGCTAGCTCCAGAACTCTGTGAAAATCGGTGAGCAAGTATGAGTGACTTTCCAAAGAAATATGGAATGATGACAAACAGAAAAAAAAAATTGGTCACTGCCATTCATGTTAGCAAAAATTACTAACATTACTGATGTGTCTTGCTCATAGATCACCTCTCTTGTGACTCTCCAGCTGTTATCTGTGGTTGACCATAATAACCAGCTTGATGGACCACGATATAAATGTATTGTATCTCTGGACTTCATCAGAGCTGTTGCCCGGTGAGCCTATTAAAGATCATTTACTGTTGTATTTGCTGATTTGAAAGAGACTTCAAAACTGGTATTTGCACAGTCATTAGCTCTCTGCAGACCAGAATAGAAATCTATGGATGTTTACGAAGACTGAATGAATGAGACTTAATTATGAGGAGTGTTGAGCTTGACATAAGTTTAGTCCAATTCTGTTTTGAAAAAATTTTTATTTTACAGTGGCAGTATGTGTTACAGTAACATACTGTCTTTGTGTTTAATAAAGGTCAGGGACTTCATGTGAAAATACTGCTCTAAAGTGTCAGTCCCTTTCACTCCAAAAGGCACATTATGGTATTTGAGTCTGAAATTATATTTAGTTCTTAGTAGTGGTTGTTGTCCATATGATATAAAAACTAGGTAGATTATAAGAATTCTTCCGCACAGTCTATCTTGTGTGATTTGTAGTTGATACAAACTAATTCAGTAGATGAATGTAGGTACCTCAACAGCTCTGTTCATTCAGAGCCTTCAGTTATGGAGTCTGAGAACAGTTCCAGATCTATTGGGAGACATGGTAACAAATTACAGACAGAAATGCATGCAATACATAGGCAACAATCAAGCCTATGTCTCATTTTTATAAAATGCCAACAGCATTACCTCACACCTGTTGCTGCAGCCAGCTTGTTAGCAGGTCTTGGATAAAGAATCTATAGTCAGAACAGAGCCCAGAAATTACATGTAGTAAAAAGGAGGAGAAAAGTTCTCGAGGCCAATGCTTCTCTGTAATGTGGGATGTGTACACCTGTTGTGTAGACTGTATCTATAACCTCAGTGCACATGTTACTCTCCTGAGCTATTAAATGTCCAATAGCTTTGTCAGTAAACCCCATGGACATGCTAATTTCAATTTGCAGTTGGACAGGCCGTAGAATGAAACTTCATCTGGTTCAGGGCTGGCTGGACCACACTGCCAGGATCTCCACACCTTCATTAATTCAGTTTGCTATTCCTAGCAATAACGTAACTTGTGAATGATGCCCTGAAAAAACTCCCACTGGTACCAAGTACAGCAGACCATTTGCTCAGCAACATAGATCGTTGTTTGTACAGACATCTCCAAGCTCTTGTCTCTGCTCTGGCTCCTACAGTGAATACAGAGACCAGTTCATAAACTCTACTGACTACGAGGGCCCTTGAGTTAAGATACTTGAAACGATGGCCTGTCCTTTCAGCTTTAACATCTTTAGAAGTTTTATTGACTCAGTTAAGTTGCCAGAATATGAAGATTTTGGAAACAGGACCAAAACTTGTGGTATGCAGTTCATGCTTACTAGAGAAAGTAGTCATCAGAGACACTGCCACTTCAAACCTCACTGCACGATATAGTGTTTTGGTTTGCCTTCCTTTAGGTCAGATGTGTGTGTATATATATCCTGACTGTCATCTCCTACATGTTATGAGGAAGAAAGCAGTTCCTTTTTCCCCCCCAAAGTAGTTTGAAAGAGTTTATATGCTGTATGGATAGGGTCATTTAAATGACCTGAAAGACTTTAAAGTTTGCCTGTTATTTATCCTGTTCTCCTTTATTCTTTTCTTGCTTTGTTCCTTTGTTCCACTTCTTTTATTAAGTATCTTTTCCAATCCACAGTCTTTGTTAAATCTTTAAGGAGGACAATCCATAGTAAGATGCAAGGTTTCATGAACCCATGATAAACGTGTCTCCCCCATGACTTGATGGG
Organism: Phalacrocorax carbo; assembly: GCF_963921805.1. Taxonomy (NCBI): domain Eukaryota; kingdom Metazoa; phylum Chordata; class Aves; order Suliformes; family Phalacrocoracidae; genus Phalacrocorax; species Phalacrocorax carbo. The sequence continues at coordinate 14,768,351 of NC_087513.1, read as the reverse complement.
GCTGAAGGCATAATCTTTTGTGCTTTAAGAAATTTTAAGAATTTAAGAAATTTCAATTGCTAGCTGTGCTATAATCTTGCAGCTTCCTGCAAGTTTTAACCGTACATGGGGAGGTTATATTTACTGCAGAGAAGGAGCTACTTTGCCGTTACAACCAAATAAATTTCAAGTAAGCAGCCCATCTCCTGATTCTTTTTTCTGTTACTGTAATATTACCAAAAGTTTGTTAGTCATTAAAATCCTCAGATACCTCACCCTTGCTACCACCTCACCCTTGCTACCACCTCACCCTTGCTACCACCTCACCCTTGCTACCACCTCACCCTTGCTACCACCTCACCCTTGCTACCACCTCACCCTTGCTACCACCTCACCCTTGCTACCACCTCACCCTTGCTACCACCTCACCCTTGCTACCACCTCACCCTTGCTACCACCTCACCCTTGCTACCACCTCACCCTTGCTACCACCTCACCCTTGCTACCACCTCACCCTTGCTACCACCTCACCCTTGCTACCACCTCACCCTTGCTACCACCTCACCCTTGCTACCACCTCACCCTTGCTACCACCTCACCCTTGCTACCACCTCACATATATCCTAATGGAAGGCTGAAGAATGCAAGGAGCCAGACATAAATGATGCTCTCTCATCAAGCTGTTCAGATTGTATTTTCATTTTCCTTTATTTTTTTAAGCAAAAGTGAAGTTTGCATTTTTTAAAAAACAAAAGCCACTTGTTTTTGGAAAAGAGGAGAAAACTTGTGTCTCTTGGTGGTCTTTAGTGTGATAACTACTGGCCGTGCAGAGTCTCTCTTTTTAACACCACAGAACCTCATGTCTGTCTCTGTTCCATTCCATATATTCAGTCTTTGCAGAGATACTCCTGTGCTTTTTACCATGTAGTATTTACTGTTTGGCTGAAAGTAAGATTAGATGTTTCTTTGGAAGTTTCTAATTACTGTTTTACAAATTTCAGACCTAAGACCATAAACTTGCTGTAGCTGAAATAGGGATCTCTTAATGTTTTTTGAATGTAATGGAAATTTTCATATAATCTTTAATGATCCCAGTTGTTATGACACGACGATTGTGTTTCATTTAGTTGATAAGGTCAGCATTTGTTAGAGCGTGTGGTTTTGTTTCGGTGGAAAACCTTGTCACTAAAGCAGTTTTCTTAAGTGACACAATGTCAGGCAAGTCTTCCATGGGCAGTTGATTTCTTTAATTTTGTCACTGGATTATTAAGTAGACTCAAACACAGTATTTCTTGTTATGTATCTTGCAGATTTCTGAACTTTTTCTCTGCCCAATATGATGTTTTATAGAAACTTTTTGAAAAGTGGGTTACGGAATGATGCGTGAACAGAGAATATTAAATGATTGTAGTCTAACAAATAAGAGATTCAGCCAGTTAATCTCACTTAGCATTGTGAGCAGTTATTTTTGCATCATTGAATACTTTTTTAAAAAACTTTTAATTTTAGACTTGCCATTATATGCAGTAATTTGCATTATTTATTCTAACAGTAAATCCCGAAGTCTGCATGTTAGATTGTAAAGCAGAACGAGTTTAGAGACAAAAAAAATAATTATATGGTTTATTCTACTGCTGTTTCATTCTGCCTGCCATTAAAGTACAAAAGTATACATTAAAATCTTCTATCCCATTGAGTGGCATTCTTGAATTTTTCAAATTTAGCAATGAACATGGGTCAACTAGTGTCAAAACTGAAAGAACGCAGACTGCAAATGAGTACAGATGAAGGAGTTACATAGTACATGCTAAAACAGGTGGTTTGGAAGATGAACAAAACACTCAGTAGCAGAAAAGATTGCTGCTTTGCATCACCAACTGAAGTATCATATTTACCATGTGGAAATATAATTTTATTAACTTCGATATATTTTTACGGCTTAATGATTGAGATAAGAATCTTCCAGTTTTTACTGGAAAGCTGCTTTATTTTTTTTTTTAGAATCTTACAAAGCTTAAATAATCAGAAAACAGGTAGTGTAAATAATGCTAGAAGTTCAAAAATTCATTCATCCTTGGTTGCATTTGTTTTGGAGATATTGCTTGATTTTGATTGTGCAGAATGTCCCGCACGTGCTGTCTCCAAACAGGTTAAAGTCTTAGCACTGTTAAGATGATTGCTCTAATATAGTGGTTTTTTGTTTATAGGACTGTGAACTTCGACATAATAAAGTACTTGTACGATTTCTTGTGAAAACAAGCTTCACAGCCATATGGACACTGTGACAATGACTAAGGCAAGCTGTGTTCATCTCTCTACTTAGCTGGCCAGAAAGAAGAGTATTTTGGCTCTTTTGGATTTGTCCAAACAGGTGCTGGCCCAGCATGGAACCTGATGAAAATACTCTGATTGGTCTGGGTGGATCTGAGCAGAGGACTATTTACCAGGGACCCTGGAGTATTTGGAAGCAATGTGTTAATTATAAACAGCAGGGTTTGAGCACAATCTGTTCTACTCTTAATGATGTTATCTTAACACTGAAATTGCCTGAAACCCATTTACTTAGGACTGCATTTTGCTCTATGAACTCTCCCCAGTGCTTTGAACATGGCAGCAGCCCTTGTTTGTATGCCCAGTCTTTTCACTTCCTCTCCACAGGAATCTTTGCAATTGCCTGCCAAAGCAGCTTTTCCTGAGGCCACCATTTTAGGAGAGTGAAGTAGCAAAATATAATAAACATAAGAACTTACTTAAAATCAAGCTGGTATAAATCCTTCTTTCTCTTCAGTTGTATGTAGGCAGACTGTTACACTGTTATATAGAGATCACAATGATAGGAAACTCCCAGTTAATGGCTATACTGTCTTTTTTCAGACCATTCATAAATGTTGACTATGAGTCTGCTTTTATGAAGCTTTATTTTAAAAAATCATTGATACTTAAAAGTTCTACCCTGATGTCAAACTTGAAAGGTTATGTTTTTCTTTAAACATTTTATAGTCCTTTTACACTTATCCAGTTATATTAAGTGCTAATTATAATGCTGTTTGGTATGACTGTACTTTAAGATACACGCCGTGTAATGGCTTTTGTAACAATATTTGTCCTGTAGAGGAGGATGGCACGGTGGCCTTTCCATCAGAAAGGGAGAAATTCAACAGGTGAGAGAGTATTCCTGCAGCAGTTCCCCAAAAGAGGCAGAATAGTGAATTATCCATGTGGTGTTATAACATAAAACTTCAGTTTCGGAAATACATGATGGAATACACTGCAGTTACATTTGTCTCCAGTTTACAAGTAGAGGATTCCCAGCTGCTGCTAATTTTATGGGGTTTTAAAATCCCCTGGTCCAGTTCATGAATCTGAAGATTTGTATCACCTTCTTGAAAACTCCAGGTCCTGTTACTCAGATGTTTTACTCCTGAATGCTGGCTGTTCGGCAGTACGAGACCATGCCATGTCTAATGTTGACCATTATGGTTTTTTCCAAGGAAAAATCATTCTTTCCCTGCCTTGCTCTGGTATTGGAAATGGTCAAATATCCTGAACAGGTGGGGCTTTTTATTTTTCCTTTCTCTCCCTGCCCCCAGTTGTGGGTATGTAACCAGGCTTCTGGATTCAGACCCAAATGAACAAGTTCCAGGTGAATCTAAGCGACAAAAGCTCTTTCTGGCCAAGCTGTCACTTCCCCCCTCAGAATAGTGTGAAAGGGCAGCAATGAGTCATCTCCGTGATCCCTTTTCCTTCCTACCGCTGAGCACTGAATCAAACCCTGCACCTGTCCATGAGGTGGCAACATTTGTCACACTTACTGAAGTGCTTGGATGCAAATACACGACGTGTTTCAAAATGTTTACTACCTGCTTTTGTTTTTTCTAATAAAAATATATGTAAGGTGAACTTGGGGCTAAACTTTACAGTGTCTTCCCCTTTTGGAGCTAGCGCTGTGTTGAGCTCAGCTCTTGTGAATCTCCTGTATGACTTCCTGGGACTGAAAGTTGGAGAAGAAAGACGCTTTGGGTGTTCATATATAAAGTAGTCCATGTAAAGCAACAGCGATACATCATAGCTTTTTGTGACATCTGATATGAAACACGGTGGGACTGATACTAGTTTTTTAAGTGCTGAAACTCTTGAGTCACAAGATTCAAAAACTCTGCAAGCAACCTTGTTTACAGCTTTCAGCAAAGTGGGGCAGGGTGGTACTGCTGGGGAGCCAGTTTGTGAATCTCCTGCTTAGTGGTAGTCAGAATGGCTGAAAACCTTCGCACCTACCAAGCAGAAGTAAGAAGTTGTTCTTTGGGAAGCTTTACTACCAACAGCGAGTTGTGAATAATACCACACTTCCACTCAACCTTCATGAAAATATCACAAATACTCAAAAATAGTTCCACATATACACATTAAGAGAATATAAGGGGAGCATAGAAGACAGCTTTACAGGTAACTCTACATAAGTATATGGATGCACAATAAATTTGGTCATGTCAGAGGCATTTTCAAGCAACATGTATATCTGATTACCTATGGGAAATAAATTAACAGGATTTTTAGCAGTTGGCTTAGTACATGGCCATTTCAGGAATATCTCTAATTGTGCTTATGATGGGGGTTGTTGAGAGATGAGATATGCAGATTCAAAGGTTTCAAACAGAAGAAGAGCCAAGCATAATGGCCTTTTGCTTTAGTATAGTAGCAATTGGCCCAAGCTCAGGACTGTATGGTTAAATTAATTCCAGAATCTTAGTTTTTCAACAGTATGGATCCATAAACACACGTAGTTTACACACTTGAATTAAATACACTGAATTGCTTGTTTTAATGTTCAATTGGTTATTAGAAATGAGCTCATAAATATGGATAAATAATGTTTGGTTTTGCTGTTGCCATAGCTTTTCTAGAAAGAGATCAAGACCAGAGCCAGTTCAAGACTCAATTGCCTGTAGCTGCTAGACAGGCAACATAGATGGAAAGGACTAAATGTGCCATATTTCAGTACTGATGTTTAGTGTATGTCTTGGCAATGTTTGAATGAGTAACAAAATCAGTCCTGTAAGTTCTGGTTTAGGTTGCAGCTGGGAAAACATCCTTTTTGCATTGCTTCAAATGTGCTCCTTTGGCCCACCTTTTCAGTAACCCCATCACTCCCGCATAGTGGACCAGACCCTCAAAGCTACCTGGCCCCAAATTTGGAGCACGAAGTATAGAATGTATGAAATAAGGGTCTTAGAAAATAAGCACTGTCAAAACTTGGTGCTGCTGCTATTTTTTTCAGTGTAATTTCTTCCACACTGATCCTTTCCAATATAAATCCGAAGGATGAGATTACAACTGCCTGTAGAATGTAATTAATTTGACTGAAATGAGGTAAACTGGAGAAGGAGTAGTTACTGAGGATCCATTGGACAAAACCACTGTCCTTCCATTGAATGCACTTTGTGACCTTTTTGAAAGACTCCTATCAGTGATATAAAATGTAAAGCTGAATCAGCAAAGTATGATAATGAACAAGGTCACTGAAGTGCAGATGATGGATGTAGGCTATTAGTATGCTGGTGAGGAAAGTAGGATTTATTCTGACAAACTATAAATATTTCTGTATATCCATGTCAGTGACTTTATAAATTACTGCTGAGTTTCTTACTAGGTACCTTAGCAATAATCTGTTCTGGGACCCTGCTCTCATGGATGAGGTCTGGCCTCCTTTAGCCTCCCTGGGACCAGGATTTCACCCCTTCTACATGTGGTTTTAAGAACTGTGCAAAAGAGGCAGTGCAAGACAGTTCAACTAATCAGAAGTTCCTCAGTACTTTAGTGTAGCAGTATGTATTTTAAAAATAAGAGAGAATTTTTCATAATTCTTGAGTCACAAAGTATTATAATACTGTAAAAATTACAAAGATAGTGCCTGACTCCAATGGCTGATCCAGATATCAACAGGAGCTGAAGCTGGGGCTGTTTTTACAAGAAGAAACTAATGAAGAAAGAAATGCAGCTAACATACAATTGCAAAGAAATTAGTACCCCTGAGTAGCTCTGACTTCATCAACAGCTGCATTTTCGTACATATAGCATGGAGATTTTCGTTTTAAAAGAGGCTTGTAAGGATGTATCTGCATGTAATACCAGAGATTTATCCTTTTTTGACAGTGATTTACCTTACTCTGGTTCTCCCAGAATAATCCCCCTAGTTATTATGTCTGGATTTTTTGTGAGTTAAAGTAGTATATTGGTTATTTAAGCACTTTCTAAGTTCTGGTGCTTCTGTACACCATGATTTACACATGTGAGAATACATCCATTTTTTTCAGTATCCACCAAGTAGTTTTGCCAAGACCATTCAGGCTCTATCTCTTCCCCTTGTAACTGGAACAGCCAACCATGCCAGGAGAGTAGTGTGAAGGACAGGATTCCCAGCAGGGATGTAGGAGATATTACATGTCTGTGACCTGTGAGCAAAATGTAGGCAGCTGAGTATCCCAGGATTAGATATTCCCTCTGCACTTGTGTTGGCAGAGATAGCAGGGAAGAGTGACAAACAGCAGGTTCCTAAGGGTTGCCTGGGGGTCAGCATACTACGTGTTTTAGTCAGCCCAGACCATTTTGAAACAGAAAATTTACTCCACTCAGGGGTAAATGCTACCTGAAGTGACAGTAACTTCTCCAGTTTTCTCAATGGCAGAACAACATAATTTAAAAAAAATGCCTTATCATTGCTAGTAAACATGCATTGGGATAAAGATACAACTTGATTAGCAAGTCTAATCGTACATAGTACCAAATTTTTATGTGTTTGTAGATACTGGAATGGCTCCAGTAGACTATTGGATGGAAGATTAATAGCAAAAGTTGCGTGTTTTTTGTCTCAACTTCCATGTGATATGTCTTTTACCCTGAACAGGCAGATTCATGTAAACTGTACAAAACTCAAATACAGGTAAATACAGAGTAAGCTCAGTTTTACTTTTTGTTTCTTTATTTTTGTGTGTTCATATTAAGACCATTTAAAAATAAATCCAAACCCAATACAGAAATAGTTTGTGTGTGACAGCAGAGTTGAAATCACAGAAGTGCAACCCTTATCACAAGGATAGCCTAAAAATCTGTACATGGGACGTTTTTAAAAAGCAACAGCTCAGGGGCAGTGTCTGTACTAGAACAGAAAGTTGAAAACCAACATACTGCTTGTTGTTTGACATTAGCAATATACCCACTGTATATTTGAACCATGCATTTGAAAATATCTAGGTTTCTAATATCAAGAATCTTAGAAGTACGGTATTAAAGTAGGACCAAGGCTGTTTGTCGAGCAGCCTGTGACCATCGTGTCCATGCTGTTTAAGTTGAACAAGTGAATGACTCTCTGTAAGCGAGGCCATCTTGGAGTGAGAATATGTTGTACAAAGTACCATGGGTGGACTTCATGTTTGAAGTGTTGTAGTGTATTGTACTTACAGCGTCTCCTCTATCAGTGACCAGTACCCCCTTTCTCCCCAGAACTGAGCAAGGGAAGAGCTTTCTTAGAGCTGAACAGAGGGACCAAGGGAAGAGTAGAACAAAGAAATGGACATTCCACAGCAGCAGAAGTTTCCTTAACTCTTCTTCCTTTCATTTGGTTTGAACACTAGTTTTGAACAGACAGTACCTGAAGTACTTACTTTATTTGGTTAGAAGTCATTGCCACTGGTGTTGCAGTTGCCAAAAAGGATTTGTCATACAGCTCTTCCAAGGGAGTTACCACCACCAGACAGCAAAGTACAGAAAGAAAATACATGTTCACTGCCTACTGTGTGGGTATAGCTGTGTGACTCTGGTACGGAAAGGGACTGGACTTTCCTTTGTGATGAAGCAGGGATGAACTTTGCGCTTTCGATACATTGAATGTTTTGATGTATCCAGAACTCTAGCAGACTTCTGTATTCCCTTGTACCCTTCTGTTACAATTCTGTGTATTTTTTGGAATGGCTCTTGCAGAGAGCTGCTCTACAAGTGCAGCCAGCTCCTGGGGTTTACATCTTGGAAGGGATCTCCCAGGAGTTAGCAGAGCAGGAAGGCTGCTTTGGGCTGCCAGTCTCCCCCTTGGTGCAGGTGTGCGTTGTTCAGGTAACCTGTTGCCACATACTGTCTTCTGCCCTGCCAGCACTTGTTTAGACGGACATTCAGGGGGGATCAGTTGGGTACTTGAGGGCAGGTGGTCAGCTTCAGCAAGGTTCTTTTCCAAATCTGGGTTAGATACGTTGGGCTATGAATGCTGTATAGCCAGTCATCTTATTCTTGGTGTTTGTTTTTTGTATTTGTTGGATTTTGATGAAATGCTGACGAAAAGCCAGTGTCAGTGACAGACACAGTGTAGTAGATGTGATTTTTCATAAGCAGCACAGCAAAAGTGCAGTTTTGCCTGAATTCATTCAGCACATATGTTCTGTTTTCCTGGCACATGCAGATTTTCTACAGAACAGGATTTCTAATATGCAAATACTTTCCTTTCTGCGTTTGATTCTTGCTCGGGAAAATATGTGCTGCTTGTTGTTTCATATACTTTGTTCAGATATTTGAGTTCAGAGTAGTAAAATAGGACTGGTAGGGCTGGGAAATAGAGCTTCCCTAGCAGGCTTTTCTGAAGCCCGTGCATTGGTGGTTCAGCAGCTGAGCACTGTCTCTATCTTCACACAGGTAATGAGGACTTCACACAAGTACCTCCTAAATCCTGGGAATCAGAGAATAGTTGGAAAGAGAGCAGAGTAAGGTGTGTCACCTCTCATTAAGTCATCCTTGGCAGGTGAGGGAGCATGTTTCTACAAAATTCAGCAAAAGAAGAAAGTACCCAAGAGACAGTGATGGAAAGTTGTTTACCACTCTGGTGGCAAAAGCCTTGATCATATTCTTGCTGTTTTCCTTGTTTCTCTTTAGTTGAAGAGTTTTTACAGTATTTATGAAGGTGCTATTTCTCCCTCTCCCCCATTTCCATCAGTACAATCCCAGCTCCTTTTTTTCTTCCTACCCATTGCACCAGTTCCCCCTGAAAGTTCCCACCTGTGCAAGTAATTTGTGTGGGGAAGCAAGTGCCCAGTGCTGTCCGTGGCGCTGCCCTGAGCGCCAGCCCAGGTGTAGGCATCCCAGAACAGCTCTGCTGTCTAGCTTCAACAGCAGAGAGAGGTTGTTTCGCCTTGCAAGCGGTAGGATCTTCAGCAGCAACCCTGAAAAAGAAAGATGGGATGTGAATAAGCATAATGTCTACAAGGACGGCAAATTATGTTACTTGCATGCAATTACAGCAGTTCCTGAATTCCAGCTGCATGGATGAATACCCACCCCATTTTCTCCCAGTTACATTCTCTATGCTGTCGTTGATTATCCCTTAAGGATGCAAATCATTAGAAACAACAAATAGCTGGGAGTTCTGCTCAAACTTCTGAAGAGCAGCATCATGTTGAGGTTTGGGAATTTCAGGGAAAATGAGAAGAACAACCAAAGACAAGCACACGGTTTCTCTGCCAATGTAAACAAACCTGTGGCTTCCAGGGAGGGGAGCTGCTTCTCCTATCAGTACAGGCTCTTTCACTTGACTTAGCCTGGATTTGGGGCATGTGCAGTAACCTTAAATAGCTTCTTCAATGCCGCTCTTCACTTCAGGCAAGATAGAACATATCTGGAGCTGTCGTTAAAGAGACATGTTTATGTATCCTGAGCATGTTGTTTTCTAATAGCTTAGAAGCCTTTAAACAAAATCTCATCTAATTTCAAGAGTGGGGTTTTTTGGTGGATTACAAAAACAGTAAATACGATGTTTGTGCAAATTGTCACATTTACTTTCTGCAAAGTTTTGTCCTCAGGAATACCTCTGTCGTTCACCATCCACATTTAAAGCAGACTGGCTTTGGGGATTTTTGTTTTTAATTAGATTGCGTACATAACCTGGCTCTAGGCTTGGTTCCACTTTTTCTTTTGCTCCTCCCAATCTAATCTTAAATACCTCCTCCGAAGTGCAGAAGGAACAGAACTTTTCATTGAAACAATCACATTTTTAATGCCAACATCACAAAAGAAAACATTGGCTTTGGTATTCACTGATATAATTAACCAGATTTTGCTTAAAAATTCCTTTACTCTCAAAATGGAAACATTGCAGACATACGCAGTATAGAAAAATTGAGCTGAAACTGTTAATCTTTGGCAAAATTCTGAGTAGCTAGAGTTTTTATCATGGAAAAAAATCAAGTAATCTTCATTATAGTAACTGGTACTTATACCAGCAATAACTCTGAATAGCAAGTATTTTAAACTAGCTGTTATCTGTGTATCTAAGTACTCTTCTGTACAGTTATAAATACTTCTGGTGGTAGCCTTTTACTTTCTCCTGTGCACCTTCTTCTTTGAAATCAGACCCCTGAAGAGACTGAAGCTGATTCCTCTGATTCATTTGGGATGTATTTGCAGAAATAAATTAATCTCTTCACTAAAATAAAAAGCAGGAAGCAGGAAATTAGACTGGAAATTCAAACTGCTCTGTAGTGAGTAGTCTGTGACAACTATAAGCTTTCCCATGACTTGGAAGCCTTCACACTATAGGAGTTTTTGATTTCAGAAAGATACATAAAGATGTGGCTGGTTTATATTTTCCCAGGATGGCACAACTTCATGAATTTTTGGTGCAGAAGGCAATGAAGTGTGTGAGTATGGACATCTGTTCTCCATCAGTAGCTAAAGAATAGTTCATCCATCAGGAAAGACAGCGCTATCTCTGCATGTTCACAGCCAAAAAGATGTGGAGATACTAGAGGAAGCCAGGTAGTACTGCGTTTGGTCTGCTCTTTCCTTCTCAATTTCCTTTCCTGGGAAAGCAAGGAAGGTGACAGAGCACAGTCAAATCATGAATATCAGGTGATACTCTCAGAAAGTCATGGATCACCACAGGTTTCTAATGATCCAAGGTGTGTGACTGCAGGCTGCTTTTAGAGCTGTTGCAGTCGCCTTTGGGGGTGTCATCTTTGATGCTTCCCAAAATACTGAACCAGTCAGAGGAGAGAGAGAGGACACCTCTTCCTGCCCTCGTGCCAGGACGCTGCTGTTGTGCGTTCAGCTAAGATGAGAAGTCTGTGGAACAGAAGACCTGGGCTTACAGGTTCAGTCACAGGGATCCAGAATGGTTACATGGATCCCTCTGTGGAGTGGATCTACTCTTCATTCAGCCTGTTTAAATCACAGAAGAGAACCAGTCTCGGGCTAATCCTTTTTACTGTTTGTGTCAAACAGTCCTTGCTCATTAAAAACGGGAATTTCTTTTTGCATCGAACGAGTAAGTCAGCGTAGGCTGCTTACCCAGATCCAACTCCGGCTGCTGAGAAAGTCAGTCTTTTATTTTTAGTAGGTTAAGGAACATCATTTTTATGCTAACCTTTTTTCTTTTGAATTCTTTTCTACAGATGCCTTCCAGAAATCTTTGGATGTTAGATATGTTACTATAGATATGTAGTAAAATTTTGACAGCTTTCTTATTGCTCAAACCTGCAGTTCCCTGCAGAGACCTTTTCTTCACTGTAGCCTTATTGCCAAGTTGTCAGAGCATTAATTAAACTAGAAGAATAAGGCATTGCATGTCATTTCCTATACTGGATGCCTTCATGTCAGGGACATATCTCCATGGCAAGAACCTGTATATAAACAAAAAATAAGCCTGGCAACAGTACAAAAGCTCATGCAGGCTTTTAAGTGAAAAATGCGGCAAAAGAAAATACCAAATTTAAAGCAAAGTATTTCTAGGGAAAAATGCTGCAAAAGAAAATTCCAAATTTAAAGCAAAGTATTTCTAGGGAAAACTTCATTCCTTAAGCACAAATGTGATGATATCATTTGGCTACTATGTGTATTCCAATGTTACTTTTAATCTCCATATTTAAGACATTTACTGGCTTAAACCTTAAAAGGTTTCTCCTTCCAAAAAACCTCATTCATTATAGGTAGACTAAATGTTCCTTAGTGGGACTACAGAGTTTCTGTGCAAGCACAGAGAATTGTGTATGGTAAAACTTTATTCCATATAAACTGCTGATAATTTGCATATGTTTCATTTTGCTGCATGGAGCAAAATGTCTTCTTTTCATATATTATACATCACCTCTCAATTTTATATACATTTCCTCTGCTGTTTAGAAGCCAAAAAATACAGCACACACGTTGCTTTTCCTGCAATAAAATGAACGGATGCTTAAACTATTTGCAATCTGCCGCTTGCTAACCCTGCAGGCAGAGCCACAGCGTTAGAGAAACAGGAGTATTTTTCATTCTTTCTCACGTTTTCAGGGCCGTGACTCTTTGTGACTCTTTACAAAACAAATTTGATCATTCAATGCCAGGTTAAAAGGAAAACAAGAAATACTTTCAAGAGCTGAAAACAAAAAAAAATTGGCATGGGGACTATAAGATGACGTGGTGATACCTGGAGCATAAAACTGTCATGGGCACACAGGGGTCTTCCCTTTTGTCTTGCCATGTACAGAGCTGTTCCTGATGGGTTACGCACAGAGACTCTCCATGATGGAGGAACAAGTACTTCAACTGGTTGTACCTGGTTGTGCCACCAAGGCTTGGGACAAGCAGAGGGACCAAGAGACATCCATCACTTGCAGGTGTGGTCATGGACCTGGCTAAAGCATGAGCACAACCTTCAGCACTACTGAAAAGAAAAGGGACCTGGTGAGCGGCAGTTGTAGCTTCCCCCCTCAGCTGAACGCGGGAGCACCGACAGCATCTCAACATGTCATTTGAAACATTTGCCAGCTTAAAAGTTCCTTACTGTGGTGAGGAAGCTAGATTAACTTGATGCATGTGTTTCTGGGCCAGAGCTGCATGGCTGCTCTCTCATAACCAACCTTCAGTCCTCCTCCAGGAGCTCTGTGCCCAAGATGGGTGATGTAGCCGGAGGTTTTTGCCTCTCCAGTGTGACCATGTTGTTGTAGACAGGCAGATGCGATGGCTGTGCTGCCAGGAGCTGCCTGTGGCAGCATATGCAGCATGTTCCCCTTCTCTCAGTGTCTTGACTGGCTGTTGCTGTTATTTCGGATGCATGTGCAGAAGCACGGTGTGGGTGCCAGTCTTGGAGTTACACTTCAGCAGAGCAGTTTCACACTTGTGCCACTTCAGGTCCTGCACAAACCCTTCCCCAATAAATCCCATAAGAAGGTTCCCATGGCACCCAGCCAGCTGTTTGCTGAGGAGTCAGTGCTGAGGTATTTTGCATCTCAGGCAGCCTCTGAGGCTGTACCTCGGAGCCTGGTGGTGGCTGGAGCGTGTCCCAGGACTTGGGGCCATCTCTGAAGGCATGGCTGAGAGGTCCTTGACTGGAAGGGTGACCCCTTCAGACAGTCCAGGGTAGCTCGAGCCAGTGCTGGGCACCCCAGGCCAGAGAGGGTAAGTTAAAGTGCCGCTGTGTTTGGTCATGCTCACGCCTCCTCTGCAGGCATGCCAGAGCCATGCCATGAGACACCTGCTTAGAAGAGGCCACATTTTCAGCACAGCTTCTGCCCCGGGATGAGTTTCCCTGTGCCTGTCTGCAGCACAGCGTCTGCCAGCAAGATGCACGAGGACTTGCTGTGTTTCGCTGCAGAGAGCTTGCCTCTGCCTGGGGCAAGGACAGTGCTGAGATGTCTCCCACGACTGCAGTGAGACTTGATGTCCTCCCCAGTTCCCTTCCCACCATCCCCTCCACTAAAGCACCCTCACCATTACTCAAGCAATTGGATTCCTCCTCTTTTTTTTTAAAAAAAAAAGGTATCTCAAAATTATTCTTAAAAAATTTCTGATGAATAGCATTAATCCCCTAAGAGAGGAACACTCTAGATTGCTTAGCTGCAAACATCTTTTATTCATGAGCAGCATACACCATACATTCACTCCCTCACTCAAGTCTCAGGCATTATTTCAGGCAGAAGAAAGCACATCTTTAGCATCGTAGGCTTTTCAACAATCAGAAAATGTATAATGAAGTGGCAACACCTCTCAGAGGAAATAACCTACTGAAATATTACAAGCCTTTATAGTCAGTGGGCATTCTTAAAGCCGTAACTTGTTACCAACAGAACTTTGTTATTAAATGATTACTTTTATGTACACACTTGGAGCTCTCTGTACTTTTCCAAAGGATGAGGAAGTGCCATCCTTATGTTTTAAATGCTGTAGAACTTTTTTCCTTCTCCCTACGTGTATGGAGTGAATCCTAAATTATAAGCTCTGTCAGTTTGAGGGTTGCTTTTTCTCACAAACTGCTTGTTTTTTAACTTACAAGGTCCTTAACATAATTTTCCCCATGCATCCAGTAACTCCCTTTCCCTTTGTTTGCTGGGGGTCCCAAGGAGAAGCCATACATGAGTTTTCAAGCCGTTGCAAGCTTGTAACCTGCCATTTCCCCTCTCAGGTCTATTTTTAAAAACAGAGGTGAAATAGAAAGCCTGGGGGTGTGCAGAAGTTGGTGTCTTCAATTAATTTAACACATTTCTTTGTGAAGAAATGAAGTAACAGCACAGGTGAAAAGTCTGTAAAACCTGCTGCTGCAGCCTTAACTTCCCAGGGTTGGCTACTAAGCGTATTTATCCAGCAGAAGAATTAGTTCATTGTTACTGGAATTTTAGCTTGGATTTCTCATTATAAGTTTTTAAAATGCTGAGGATTAACGGCATTTGAGGAGCAGATCTGAAGACACTGTCTGACTCCATTGGGTTTTGGAGGGGGCTCTAGGTACACCTGAGGTTAATGATAGGAGAGCCCATCTCTGCATCTTGATCCCTGGAAATGGAATTGACCTGCTCACAGCTCAATTAGGGATAAGTTTATATAAATACTTCTTAATGTTTGACCCCAGTCTCCTTTGCATGCGCTGGTTCAGTTGGCCTGTGAGTAATACAGCCTCCTGTCAGCAAAAGGAGACAAGATATTTGCTCAAATGTTCAGAGTCAGCAGCCCAGCAGAGATGGCTCCAGCTGAGGCTCTAACTGGGGCAGACTGGAAAGTTTGGACAGGCTGCGCAGAGCTGAGCAAAGCTTTCTGCTTTTCACCTTTGATACTCAGCTGCTATTACTCTAACTTCTATATTTAGCAGTACTTTTACAGCGGTATGTTTTTTGAAGGCAGCTACCATTCCTCCGTCAAGGCTAAGCCAACCTCTTGTGCACAAAAAATACAGTTTTTGCTCTTTCTGGTGAAGGAACACAAGAGAAGGGCTCAGATGAGCACTGTGCTGATAAATACGCTGTGCCTGGGGCAATACCAGCTCTTACCCATGGTCTCAGCACTTGGGATCCTCATGGGTCTGCAAGGCTGGAGAGCAAAGCGCAGCTGAGCGTCTCCAGGCCTCCACCATTCCCCACCATAACGGGGCTTAGTCCTGCAAGACTCCTTGAGTTATGTCCCCTTGCCAATGGGTCCTGTCCCCTCTCCTCCTCACTGCCCTGTGCCGTGTGCTTCCACTGTTTGCTTTGTGCTGGTTCTAGAGCTGGTCACACCCCAGTATGAGCCAAAAAGTAACACAGCCAAAAAACTGAAGGGCTTTTTGCTATGCCTCCAGGACAGGCAGGGGGGTGGGGCAGGGGGGACAGGGAAGGGTGTGCTTTAGAGCCATGAGCTATTAGCATCAGCTCAGCTGCTCCCAAAACCACACCTTAAATATGTGCTGCCCCAACTGTTTCGCTGTAGGTAGATGTTCCTTGCGTTTGGCCAGTGGCACAGCTTGTGCTTTTGTAGCCAGTGTCTATAAATGAAAATGTTTAAGAAATACTATTTTAAGGAGGGTCTCTAGTCAGGCTTGGGGTACCTTCTTAAGGAGCTGTGGAGAAGCTTATGCTGTAGCTATACGTACAGCATTGCTAAACAGACAACACCAAAGTCATTAAACCTGCCCTTTTCATAAGCTTTAAATTCATTGGCAACATTTTATTTTAAATCACGCTCTAATCTTTCAGAGAACAGAGCCTCTGCTTAGAGATGCTGTTCCAGGGAGAACCAGCCACCATACAAGGTGTCCTCTTGATTTATAGCTTCAGCAGCATGAATTTCATATAACATGATAATATCCTATAAACTCTCAGAGCTCTACAGAGTCCTGCACAAATAACTGGTTGAGCAGTATGTGAAGTCAGGATGTGATAATAACGTCTTTCCTTCAGCATGAAATGATGCTATTTGGGATGCCATGCTTCTTGGATGTGGGAGCAGTAATCCTATTATCAGTCATCAACAATAAACGACAGCGCTGTAGATACCCATTTGCTAGAAGTGATACAGAGAAGCTATTAGGAAGCAGCTAGCCAGCATGCTGAGGTTTCACCTGCTATTTCTTTGCAGATTTTCTCTGCAGATATCTGCCCATCTGCAGATGGATTTTTTTAACACTATAAATAAGAGGACATTCACTTCACAGTGACTTGGTTATTATTTCAAGCCACCAGTTGTATTTCAGCATTGGTTCAGGGGATCCCCTTCCAGGACTCAGGGCTGTCTGCCGGAGGCTTCTGGGCCATGGTGTTCTCCTCCCAGAGACCCTCCAGGTGCAGAAGAGCAGGACAGTTTCTGTATACATTATTGACTGCACCTATGGGGATGGGCAGCAAAGAATAGTAGCAAAATCTGCCATAAATTACCTGCTAGATCTCAGGAAAGGTATACAAGTAACGCCTGACTGACAGTGCCAAGCAAACTGATGAGTTTTCATCATCTTCACACCTACTCCATCATTTCCAGCTATGGCATGCTTTTTGATTACATTATGTTATTTTACAGCTAGTATGAAATATTTAGGGCTTTAAATTTACATAGTCGTAAGACATGCCACTGTGCAGTACATCTTACAATTCAAATACAGGAGCTGTATAATTACATACTTCCACAAAATTTTATTAGTGGGGGAAACGTAATTTTATTCTGGCACATGGTTGGAAATTATTTCCTTAATGAAAACATAGGAATAATTTATTTAATTAAGTAGAACTGTAAACGAATGAATTGGGTTATCCCTCCTTAGACTTCATGTGCTGGAATTGCAGCTGTGCTTAGACTGGCCATTTGCCTTCCCAGGCTCTGAGCGTGGGTTAAGCCAGCACAGCAAAGCAGACAGAGGGAAAATGTTGATGCTGCTGCACACTATTCTGCCCTTCCATACCTTAGATTTATTCATACCCACTTGCTTCGGTCCTGTGTCAGCAACCTAAAGCAACTGCCACTCCCTGCTGAGATATGGCTGTATGTTACCTTCATGGCATTTCTTGACCAGCTACAGGACTCTTAAACTGTCCATAGACCAAGACACAGGTAAGCACTTCATAGGCACAGACTTGCACTGGTAAGTAAGGTGGTTACCAAAGCATCCCATCTATTTTCTTTCCTGATGATGAGTTATTGCACTGAAGCATGAGCTCTCCCCATGACAGATGGGCTAGTGCCCCTCTGCAGGGGGGGTCCCTTCCCATCATCTGATCTGCATCTCTGATGCTGGGCACTTTTGACCCCTGTTTGCAGTCAGAGGTTCACCTGAATTCACCCAGATTCACTTTTCCTCCTGCATTTCCTTTCTTCCCTAACTCTGCTTATTTTCCCCAAATTTCCCTACCTTCACACATGTATAAGCACAGACCTCCAGCACCTAACCCCAGACACGGACCATGGTTTGGGGATCGATCAGTGCCTAAGAGAAGTGCTAGTGCCCATCCAGTAGGTGCCCACTTCTTTCACTGAGCACTTCAGCACCTTTCTCATGCGGGAAGGGATGTGGCAAAGGAAGGTGGAGTGTTTGGCCAATATGAAGCTGACCCTGGAGAAGACCACAGAGGGAAGGTGCTCAGTCTTCCCATGACCAAAGGAAGAGATAGAAACAGTATATTTAAAGAGAAAGAGGTCCTGCTGCATTCTTACTATGCACATCTTCATACTTTTACACATCCACTCTTTCCGTGGCCATGTCCACCTTTTCTCTCTCGTCAGTAGCACTGATGTGAGCACACTGCTTTCTCCTTTGGGAGAGGAACCTTTCACACTCCTCTTGGCTGGGAATCAGAGGAGGCCCCGCAGCTCCTCACACAGCACTCCAAACCAGCACCTTTTCTGTGGGCTAGTTTACTTTGCTAAACCTTGCACTGGACACCTTGTATGTTGACACAGTGAATTCCTACAGAGAATGGCTTTTCAAAATGACATTTTTGTAAAATTGGCTGTTGCCGATCATTTAAAAATACACATGGGATCAAGGTTCTGTGTACCCTGGGTTTAATAATTACCTTAGTGATGTGAAGCTGAGCCCAGTGACACAATAAACCTTCCTGTCCAGTTTGACATCCTGTATGTTGAGATGATGTTGACTCATTACTTCAGTCACTGTTTACAAATATTGGCCTGGGAGGTCATTATAGGTCAAAATAAATGTCATTATCAGGAAAGTGAAGATGGAGAAATCCTGCAAAACTGACCCCAATGTAATGAAAATATCCTCTTAATTAAACAGGTGGTGGAGCTAAGCATCTCCTTCAGACTTTTGCTCCTTTGTGATCTATTGAGGGAAGGATTTACATTTATCTGAGCCTAAGGATTCATTACGGTACAGTTTTTAAATACAACCTAAAGACGACTAACAAGAGGTGAAACCAGGGTCACTATTTAACTCACGGATCAATAAATCTTTTCCATCCTTGAACTGTAATGTCAAATGCCATTGCCTAAAAATTCCTCACCCGATACACCAACGTATATCCATTATAATTATACTCTCCTCTCAGGGTGCAAATAGCATGCACTGCATAGCATCAACTACACTTCACAGCCATATGTGCACATTCTTTCAGTTGCAGGTAAAAGCATACTCTAATTTCAACATCTATAAATAATTAAATAAGTTCTGATTCATTTTAAGCATCCGTAAGTTTCACATTGCCAATGCAGTAATTATTCTTCCACTCTTTCATTTCTTAATCAAAATAAGATCTTTGCCTAAACTCCTTATTCACAGTGACAACACAATGTTAACATCTTTGTGATTCAGATAAGCGAGATCTTCTCTAAGAAATTCAGGGGGAAAATATGCAACCTGACAGAACAGCATGCAGCTTCCATATGAGAATCCTAGGAGGAAGTGTCTACATATTTTAGAGTAAAATCAAAGGAAGCCATTAAAAAGGAGCACGTTGTCTAAAATGTGTTGAAATGAGATGTGTATTTATTCTCTCCCTGAGGTAAAAACCTGTACAACTTTGGGTTTACAACCCATAAATTATCAAGTTATTTCTCACTTGTGGAATAAATAGCATCCAAGAGCATCTGCATCCACACATCAGCTGAAGCTGGAGAGAGCTGAATTTACAAAACATTGAATCAGGAGGTACGTGAGACTTAGTAAACAGCACAAAATCCAGTGCCTCCAAAAAGGAATATTACAGCTAATCAGCAGGTTTTCAGCTTCTCAGGAAGTTTCTGCTGGAGTTTGTGGGGTACTCAGGGCCCCTCTGCAGAACTCAGCGGAAGAGCAAGCGCAACCCAAGGAGGTAGATGGGTGTAGAGGATGCAGGAGCCAAGCAGGCTGCTGGGACCCCGCCTGGGCAGCAGCTCGTGGTTTGACCACACTTAACCATGATGTTTTGGGGCTGCCAAATGAAGACAGGACGGTGACGGGTGGTCGAGGTTATCTGAATTCCTGGCTGAGCTGTGCCTTTCTTCCCCGCTCTGCTTCTGAAACGCACTTGTCCTGGTGGCTGCCCCGTGTGGGCGTAGGTCAATATTCAGAAAAGATCAGCATAGCCGGAGCTATCCCGCCTGCTCCGTGGTTCAGCACCAATGTGGGTGCCTGGCTCCTGGGGAGTCCCAGGCTTAAAAGCCTTGATGGGAAAAGCACAAACTGAAGGGTTTTAGCACAGGGTGTTTATGAGCCTCAGCCCATGTCCCTTCCAGTTATTACCCCCTCATAAGACCTTTTGGATACATTGTTTTTTGAGCAATGCATTCCAGGTTGGAAAAAGCACCCCTGCCACCCAGCCTGCAGAGCACAGCGAAAAGGGCTTGCGACTCACCACGGTGCTGGGGTCCCTATTCAAATGGCAGGGCAGGTCTGAGAGCCAGAGGCAGTGAGAGCACCTCACAGGGAGCTTCTGCCTCCTGCAGAAACTTGGCCCAGCTCCGTGATGGTCCACAGTGATGCTTTACCCTGGAGTAGGACCGGGGTGTGGCTGGGATAGCCTCCGGACCTGGGAGCTCTCTGGCCCCACAGCAAGCCACAAGGGGAGTGTCAGATATGGATGTGCCCTGAACTTCAGAGCTTGTCAGAAATTACCTGCTGCCTTCTTGGTTAATGAACTCCTGGTCTCATTGCATATTTTTAAGAGCTGGTGTCCAGAGGCTGGACCACACGGTGTGTCTTCCCGGTACCAAAGACATGCCTGTGCTGGCAGGCTCTGGAGGAACCATGAGTGGTTTTGCCCATGGAGGATTAAGGCAGACCTGTCCCACGGCATTCGCAGGGTCAGTGCTGGGCCCCCGAGGAGGCACGAACTGGGCCAAGAGCATCAGCCCTAAAGGGAAATACAAGAAAACATGGGCAAACAAACTGCAGGGAGGGAAAAGAAGCCGACAAAGATGAATGTGGCAGATGAAACTTAACCAAGTGTGTTAACGTGGGGTCAGACAAAGATTTTAAAAATCTTGTACTCAGGATATTAAAGAATATTAAAATTACACTCCCTGGTGTGTCCCTACCTGCACCTCTTTTCTAAACATTATTTCTGCTACATTTGCCTTGAATTAAGAAAGAGGCTTTTCATCTTCGAAGCAGTCAGACCTGCAATTACACCGACCCAAGTTTTGCATGAAGTAATATTTTTTTCTGCCTTAAACACATTTTGTGCTCAAAATGAACTTGTTAAATAGTCTGTCATATTGCGTTTCCTTCTCTAAAGATGCGGACAACACCTGAATAGTTAATGAGCTGCAGTGCAGTTTAATCAGAGTAGGAAAGCCACTATTTCAAACAAAGAACAAAGTCGTCCCCTCCAGTTCCTCCCACAGCCTCCAGCTTCCCACACTGGTCACCGGGTCACCAGGTCACCCTGCACATGATGTCCTTTGAGCACGCCCTGAGCCCACCTGCCTGACCCCCAAAGGCTGCACACATGTTTTTGGGGGGCTGATGCTCCCCATTACTGTGCTTCACAAGCAGATATTTAGGCCAGCGCAAAGTGGGAGGGCAAAGCCAGTGTGCTGCCACAAGTCATGGCCCAAGCTTGGCCCTGTTTCAGCGTTTCAGCCTATGTAGGGGCTTACAAGGATTGGATGCCTTACTCGCCCAGTAAGTAATTTTACTAGGGCATGATTGTGCCAGTGTACAAGAGCATTGATGTGTCTCCAGTCATAGTCCTGAGCCCAGAAGTTTTGCTCACAGAGGTTGTCACCCGCATGCCTTCCCTGCCCACAGCAGCAAGGAGCTTTGGAGACACACACAAGAATGCATGGTACAGAGTTGTGCCAAATGTAATATCATTAAAATAGCTTTTGTTCCAGTTCATTGAGCACATAGATGGGAAGGTATGCATTGGCTGGCTTGTAAGTTCCCCTTTGTATAAAATACAAATAACATTTCTTACCTGCATTTGTGAAATGTTTTGTCCCTGGGTACGGAGTCTATGCACAGCCGCAGCACTGCTGTTATTTATTACTTTCCTTAAGCACCTGGAGTTATGAAAATATGCTTTTACTTTGATCCTTCACAGACCCCGTAGCCTGCAGGAAGAATACAATTCATCAATAGTTTCATTGTGTGTGTCACTGTAACAGAGGGCAGGAATGAGATACAGCACTCCTCTGCCACCTGGGAGCATCCTCTACCCAGCAGCACAAAGGTGGCTGGGTAACATCCTCTCAGTGGGTGAAATGCATGAAAACATGCAGAAATAAAGTGGTGATTGTGACAGGAAGTAGCCGTTAAAGGAATTTAATTCAGCTCACTGTGGTGAGTAAAGATGCCATCAATAGTCCCTGGTACCGGCCAGTGAGTTATTGCATATGTGATTTTGGAAATCCAGCTCCCTTAGCACATTGCTATATTAAATCTGTTGTTGTTTTTGTTGTTTCATCCCCAAAGAATATCAGAAAGCTGAATTACTGACTTTCCACAGCTTGCTCCAGCTGCAAATGGAGCTTCAGCTCCTCAGGGCTTCGGCTCCTGGGCAGTGAAGCAAGCAGTGGCAGTGGTTGAAGATGGAGCTGTCTCCCACCTGCCTGCCAGAGGTTACTGCTGCTCTAATGGTGTCAGCAACAGAAAATATCTGCCCATGTCAGCTCAAGTTGGAGCACAAGGGTAGAGCAGCAAAGATGTAGGTGCTGAATCAGCTCTGTTTTGGAGCTCGGAGAGGCGTTAGCAGCAGCCTGGGGACAAGGCAGGGCAGGAGCCACTGGAGCTGCTCCTGCAGCTCGTGGGCGCTTCTTGCTCCAAGATTATATTTTGTTGGCCAATGATCTTTGGAAGGGGGAGAACCCGAATATTGTAACCTCACTATTACCCACACGAAAAGTCAACTCTTTTGGGGCCTGGTGTTAATTTAAATTGTGATAGGGCTTGGCTTAGTAAACACAAACTAATACTAAATCAAAGAGTGGCATCTTGCTTAAAAGCTGCTATTATGCTCAAAAGAACTGAAATGGGAAAAAGTGCAGGAGCAAACTGCAGTCCTTGTGGTCCAGTCCTTGCTGCATGTGTTGAATGTCAGGAATCATATCCTTGGAAGTCTGTGTTTTTGGTGTGGGGGTAAGAAAATATAATAGACAATAGGGTGCCATTGGACAGAATAACACAGCCGGGCAGGGTCCCCATGACTCATGCCCAGAAGATCTTTGCTCAGGAGTGGGAGTCATAATAATCCACAACAAACTATTGTAACCCGCTGAATGTTGCAAGTGTCTCTGAAGCCGCATTAACTTCCCGCAGCAATGATTTTTCTAAATACGTGACGTCGTGTGTTATGTTGCTCCATGCCA
Organism: Phalacrocorax carbo; assembly: GCF_963921805.1. Taxonomy (NCBI): domain Eukaryota; kingdom Metazoa; phylum Chordata; class Aves; order Suliformes; family Phalacrocoracidae; genus Phalacrocorax; species Phalacrocorax carbo. The sequence continues at coordinate 14,745,380 of NC_087513.1, read as the reverse complement.
AACACATGTAAAGGCACTACCTTGACATCCCTTTCAAAGATTCATTTGAACCTCTCATTTCTCTTTCTCTCTCCTCCGGCCCCCTCCCCAGGACTGGGTGACACTCTTTTCACTTCCAGGAGAAATGACAGCAGCATTCTGCTGCTTGGAACAATGTTCTGGTTTATCTCCTGGAGACAACAGTAGGTGGTTTACTTTTTGGCATTTCTGTCTCTTTTTGTTACTTTTCTAGGCCATTTGCCAAAGGAAAAAAAAATACCATGCTTTGCATTTCTATATCTTCTTCCATTCAAGTCTCCTAGAAGATCTGACAAACATCCTTTGATTTCAAGCCAGGCTGCTGGCAGGCGGATGCAACCTCTGTGGCCCCACCGAGCAAATACTCCCCAGCCTGCTCCCTGGGTTGCCGGGAAGTGGGACATGGGTGTTCAGCTGTGGGAGAGCAGCAGATGTGCTGCCGTGGCAGGGCAAAAGCAGCTACAGGCTGAGCTGCATTTCCACCTCCTCCTCCAAACCAGAGCTGGGGTGATCCCACACTTGATCGCAGTAGTGGTGGCAACTCTGCAGTACTTTATCCTTCCATAAAAAGACCGTTGGGAGTCACCAGGTTGGATGGCCATTGTTCTCTCACCCAGCCACTGGGTGCAAAAAGCTGTTGCTGGCTGTTCAGTGAGGAGGACAGTGAAGTGATCAGGCAGAGCCAGTTCCGGAGCAGAGCCCACCAGCAGCCCCAGGGCAGGGCTGCCCATGCAGCTGCACCTGCAGTGGCGTGGGACCAGTGCCGGTGCCTGGAAACCCAGGATTCCCAGCTCTGAAGTGAGGAATTAAGTCTGTGTGTACAGCTAAAAAGATAACTCTTATCTTATTGGAAGGAGCAGCAAGGGGAAGGTCAAGAAATTAGCCAGATAGTGTTGCCAGCAGCAGTGTCCTGAGCCCTCTGCAACAGCTGATAAAGCAGCATTGTGACCACGGAGCAGCAGAGACAACGATCCCAACCCCTCCTGAGAGCAGGAGGTGGGGGATATTTAAGTTACTGAGCCATGAACTCTGGTGTCCCCAGGTCACTTTGGAGACATCACCCACTTCTTCCTTAGGGACAGGAGCTGGTGGCACATGCAAGATCTTGTGGCACACACCCTTCCAGAAAGAATTTTGAAAAGGAAAAAGTCCAAACCCCAGAGAACTTCTTCCAAATATCTGAAGCTGAAGCATCCCAGGGAAAAGATCATGGTACGTCAGCCACCATGACAGTGCCATCACACAGGCCAGGGGTAGGTCAGGGGCTTTCCTCTGATGGCTCAGGCTTCTTCTTCCTCAGGGGCAGGAAGGAGGGGGTTTGAAGCACTGACATTTAGTGGGCAAACCAAAATCAGGAGCAACTCCTTTGCTCATCTCACCTGAAGAGACACTTGGGGTCCTCCTCCCATGGCCCTGCAGACCCCCCAAAGGCAGTGGGAGACCTTCCAGGGCAGCAGGCACCCACCAGCACTGTGGCTTTGCAAGAGAGAGGAGCAGAGGGGCTGCCCCTCGCCACCGGTTGGTGGGCATACACTGGGGTCCACCAGCCAACTGTGTGTCTTCTTCCCTGTCTTTTGGGGAAAAGCACTGAGTATGGATGTTCATAGGCATCGCTTTGCCAGATAGTCCCTTGCCAATGGGCCAGGTGCTGCAGGGACTCACAACCATCAAGGATGGTCATGTATTTTTATTGCAGAAGGAGCTACCATGGAAAAGGCAATCCAGAGCTGGCACATTGACTGGCAGAAGTTCCTATGCGGGTATATGAAGCTAACCAGTAGGGCTGAACTGGAGCTACAGAGGTCCTCTGTGCAGGGCTGGGCCATCCTGGGCAGCTTCAGGTGAACTCTGAGAAAACAGAAGAAATGCAAAGACAAGCAAGGATTTGCACAGACACCCTGGGATTTGTTCAAATTCTATAAACACCCATCAAAAATCTTTAAACCTGTTATGAGTCAACACATGATGACCCAGCAGCATATTTTGAGATGCCAGTTTCACAGGTTCATCCCCTTCCATGGCAACTCTCCGAGAGCCTGTTCAGTTTATGAGTGTGGCGTCTTTTCATACCATTGTGCATTGTGTCATACAAGAAATGGGAGGACTTGCATCTGATGGGGATGCTGCTCTCTAGGGAGTGCTTCTCGAGGTGTTACCACCCATGGAGGGCTGAGCAGGGAGCTCTGTGGGACTTACAGAGGTCAATCTCTTCCACCTAAACATGAGAAAACACTTCCTTCCTGTGAGGGTGGCAGAGCAGTGGAACAGGCTGCCAAGAGGAGTTGTGGAGTCGCCTTCCCTGGAGACATTCAAACCCCACCTGGACGTGTTCCTGTGCCCCCTGCTCTGGGTGTGCCTGCTCAAGCAGGGGGGTGGGACGAGGTGATCTCCAGAGGTCCCTTCCAACCCCCTACCGTCCTGTGATTCTATACTCAGCTTGTTGAAGAGATGGATAAGAGGTAACTTCTTCATAGCTGATGTACCTTCATGGGGGGATACCTGTGCTGTGACTCAGCTCTGATATCTAGTTCTGGTGGAGCAAAGTCCAGCATGGGGAAGGGAAAGACAGTTGTATAAATATGAAAATATTTGATACAGGTCAAATAGTTAAAAAAGCACACTTACATCATCCTGAAGAGAAAGCAATAGAGTTTCTGGCACTGGAAATGTTTAAGACCTTATAAAATGAGGTTGTAGCCTGGCCAAAAAGCCCTGAATGGGAGTGAAACTTCCCTGGTGGAGGCGTATGTTCCAACTTATCAGGTGTTAGGATGATGTCAGGAGCACCTTTCTTTCCATTTAAAAGCTGGTGAAGCAGACTCCTTGTTTTACTAAGAGCCCTTAATATTGTTAGTGTAAAGGGAGCTTAGTAGCACTCAGTCAGTATCTAACTTAGTACAGTTGCGCCCTGAGCCCGCTGCCCATCCTGGGCTGGTTGACACAATCTCAAGTTAAAATTGATGACACAGACACAGAGGAACAGATTTCCCTAAGAGGAGCCATTGGGGCAGAGATGGGAGCCAGACAGTTTTCTCCCAGAGACCAGATTGCTCCTTAGTGGTATAACCATGATCCCTCTAGAGGATCAAAATGCTGTGGTCTCATTTATACTTTTTACTATACAAGAGATTCTCATTGACAACCAGTCCAAGCAATTTCTCAGTGACCTTCTTAAAGGGAGCTGGGAGGAATATTTGACCCATAAGTAATGAATTTTAGACTTCTGGTGGAGGATTTGAAATAATGAAAAATATCTGCTTATTCTATAATATTCTGGCCTATTCTGATGATTTGCTGCTAATACTAATGAAGATTTTTTTAAATTAACCTCTGAGCCTGATTTTTCAAGCAGTCTTATTTTGATTGAAAAAGTCATTTTGTGGGTCAAAACCGGAGTGGTGGTACCATTCCTATCTTCCTTACTGCATTCACATGGTCACCGTATGCTGGCCTTGCGTTTTATGGTCCTGACATATTTCTTGGATAGGGCTTGCTCTGAAAAACAGCTAATTTGACAATTTACAAGCAGATAAAATTAAATAAAAGTAGCATGACTGTGCTGCTCTGCGGATGCAGGGTGCTGATGAGGTATTTTCAATAAATGAAGAGTGCTGGGAAGAAGAAAGAAATTACCACCAGTTTGGTTTTTGTTCCAATTTTTTTATCACCACATCAGCCTTTTCACGTGACCTGTATTGTTACACCTTCAGGCTTGGGCCCACGTGTGTCCAGGTTTAAGAGTCCCTGAAGCTGAACAGAGGTGGCTTTTTGCCCAGTGTGCACCTCTGCAGGTCAGGCTTGTTGCCGGTGATGCCTGGCTGCCCCTTGCACGTGCCAAGCCACTCGCAGACTGCCAGGCCCCACGAGGGCACACATGCATGGTCCCTTTGCACTGTGTAACCATCCTGCAGGGCTGTGCAAAACGCCCTTACCTTCAGCCCCTGCACCCCTCTCGCTTGGTGCCCAGCCAGCCTCTGCTGCCGAGCCACTGTGGGGAACCTGCTCGTGTCAAAAACCTGAGCCAGGCTCCCACTCCCACTTCAAAAGATGCTCTTTAACCACAAAAAAAACAAAACAAACCAAAAAAACCGAAAAACTAAGCAAAAAAAAACCCCCAATCCCAAAACCCAAAAGAAAATAATTAAAAAAAAAGAAAGAAAGAGAAAAGAAAAAGGAAAAAAAAATTAATGTAGTGCATAAATGCAGTGACTCAGTGGGGGTGGCCAATGCATTAACCCCTATGTTGATGGTCTGAAAAAATGAATCTGAGCATCTGGTGGCCCCGGTGCCTGGGTCTCACATAAGTTACAAACTTTGACACCCCTATGTACATGCCGCGCTGGGCTGGGGGTCAGGGAGCATGGGGGTGGTGGGACAGATCCTGCAGCCTGGTCACTGCCCAGGGATGCCCTCCTCCTGCATGCCCCAGCCTGTCGGTGGGGTCCCAGCTTACCCTCATGGTTTGCACAAACCTGCGGGTATTTTAAATAGCTTTGATGCAACCACCATTCAGTTTTTTGCTTGGATCGTATTTGCACCAGCAGCTAGAAGGTTTCTGCGGTAGATGGTAGGCAAACAGAATATAACCTTGCAACGTGCTTGCGGCCCCGCGGGCTGCAGTTGTGTGCCTTAGATAAAAGTGTTGAATCTTGGATCTCCGTGCGCAGGTCCACTGGCACTTAATCACACAAGTTGTATATTTTAGACATGTTTTAAATGCAGAGATGATAAGAGAAAACTCTCAAAACCTGCAGTAAAATGTATTTCCAGGTCTCTGCAAGTTTAGTGATCATTAAATAAAAAAGAAGGAATATCTTTTCCAGATCTGTGAAAGTTTAGTGATCATTAAACAAAACAGAAGGAATATCTTTCATAGACTTCCTCAGGATTTACATCCTGCTTTCCTTCACAAAGTAAACTGTTAAAACTGTCCTGGCCTGTTAGCCCTGTATACTTTGGGCCCTTGGGGTTATTCAAGTTAGAATAGTGAAGTGGAGAGATAAATTAGGTTGTAAAATGGACTAAGCATTTCTTTTGTGGCCACTGACATTTAAAAAATTCTTCAGATAAAGGCTACCCATGATAAATATTTGCAAGTTAATGAAAGCCTTGGAAACTTGAGTATGCAGATGTAACACGGGTAAATACCCAGCATTTCTTCATGGAAATCCAGAGCAGTGAATGGATAGTAGGAAACAATAGTCATGGGCATGAACTCTTGTTGCAGGAGATGCCTCTTTATATAAGACATGTTTATTTAAAGTACGTTGAAAATGAGATTTGCAAAACAAGATTGAACATTAGAATTGTAAATAACAGGAGTCAAGTGGAATTTCCTTAAATATACTTAGGTACGCTCCTCACGCGGTGCTAATAGGGCACAGCAGGAAAGTGGATCAGAAACAGAAAAAAGTATATTCTTATGCCTGTGTTGCATCCAAAATCATACATTAAAGGAAAGATCATCCAAATTAGGTACATATAAAAGTGACAACCATAATGGCTGTTGTGTATTTGTCTTCAGCAATTTTTATTTTTATGAATAATAGATATTCAGAATAATTTTAAGTTTAATGCCTTCCCACTACCTTCTTTTCTAAGCATAAGCATAGTTTATTTGCCATTGGAGATTTAAATCTTTAAAGCAATTTCATAAAAATAAAATATATAAGGTATCAAAGCATAAAATCTTTCTACCCTTTGAAAGTATTTGCCCTTAAATTCTGTAATTAAGCCAGACAATAGAAAGTTGTTAATACTCGTTCTCTGGTCTGGAGGTTTTTTTAACCTTATATTCTTTTTTAACGGCTAAAGATCAATAGTATATTTAAGGGTTTAGGCTCACCTATTTGATAGCATCAACAGTGTTTGTAAAGAAATGCCTTTCTGAAAAAGAAAAGACTTTTAATATTCTCTTTTATTTTCATACCTCATTAAAGTTAATAAGCAATAAATAAAGTTTAAACCCATTTGAATGAAATGCAATATAAGAGAGAGAAAAATGTGTACAGTTAAACACTCTATTTTCAGACAAAATGATGAGATGTCAGTTTACAGAAGATGCATATTGTGCCAGACCCCTGGAAAATGGAGCAGCCAAACAGCTGCTATTGTTCCTACCCTAGAAAAATTAAAATCTCGTAATAACATAGGCATGGAAGTTGCCTATAATTTCACATTTAGGCCTTTGTTTAGAAATGACTTGGGCTTTACTTACGAGCAAAGTTCATGTAACTGGCAAGGCAAGACTGCATTATTATCTGACTGTGACAAGTCCTGTGCACAAAAAAGGGATTCATCCCAAAGGGTTATTTGGCATGGCCCAGGCAGCTCTGGAGCGTCAGTTCTCTCTGGTAAGTCACTGCATAAATTGGAGAAGAAAACAAGGAGGCTTCATGAACAGAAGACACTGTTTTGGAAGAAGAGGCGAGATCAATTAGCTACTAATTGCTTCTGACTTTCCTGTCCAGCATTCACAGGGCAGATGCTTCAACTTTGCTTAAGCCGAACTTTACTGACACTGAAGCAACAACTTCACTGACAGCCCCAAGACATGCAGTTCATCTCACTTTGGCATGGCCAGACCCATCCTCCCCATTTATTTCCCTGATTGGGATTATGAAGAGACCCTGTACAACTTGTGATGACTGAGGAAGGGCCTTCAAGCCTGCAGCTGAAGTGCATCAATGGTGTTGATGGCCCACATATTGGGGTGGGCAGAAGAGGTCCACCTCAACAATTTGTATTTTTTTTAGTCTACATCTGGGACAAGAACATATAGGGTAGGATGGGATGGGGTGGGGTGGGATGGGATGGGATGGGATGGGATGGGATGGGGTGGGACACTGGCCCCAAGTAGCTCAATCTGGTTGTGTGCTGCAGTTTCAGTGCACGTATTTGCTGAAGCCCTTCTGTTCCCCATCTCTAGAACACCAGCCGCTGGGCAGGTAAACTCATCCCTTATGTGTCAAGATGACAAAAACATGCCTGAGTTACAGTGCCTGCTGGGCCCAGGGGTAACACTACCACCAGTAACGTGGCAATGCTTCTTCAAGGGTGAAGTCGTCATGGGCAATTCATCCCTTTTATCAGCTGCAAAGGTTGTTTCTTCTGCACATCTGTCACATCATTCTCCTCTGGTCTGCTTTCTGTGTCTGTCTGAAGCTCAAGAGGAAACACATACAGAGAAAACACTGTGTGCTTGCATGGATCAGCAGGAAATAAACACACTTGGTGGAAATATCTCACTTTGGAAAGTCCACTTTATAGTCTTTATTAATGCAAGAAAGTCAAAAGTGTTTAACTTGCTGTCCTGTTTTCAGATGTTACATGCTATGCCACAATCACTAAGCAGTACTTACAACGTGGTGCTCCATAGCTCTCTTATTTGCACATGATTATGTAGAAGGTCTAGGCAGTTTCCTGAAATTTTGTAATAGAAAGTTGCTAAAAGCTGGGAAAAGATGTGTATCAGGACCCTCCACATGGTGGTGGTGACACAAGTGTTTTTCTACATTCTTCCATGAAAGCCTTTACCCAGACCCAAGGAGCTTGGGCAAAGC